>NC_090365.1:15734904-16334904 GCF_035084215.1 Heptranchias perlo | reverse complement strand
CAATGTGACTCACACACTCACGTTTACACTTACACATTCTCACTCACATATATTCTCAGTCGCACACACAGTCTCTCACTCAGGCACTTGAGGGTTGTATGAGCCCATTGCCCGGGAGCTCCCTCGGCTCTGTGTGTGACGTTGACCCTGTTTGATGTTCACAGACTCTCCAGCGGGAGATTCAGGGTCACCAGCCCCGGATCAGCGACGTGATGGAGCGAGCTGGGCACATTGCTTCAATCCAGAGCCCCGAGGGCGATGCTGTGCGTCTGAGTCTGGATGGGCTGCGGGAGCTGTGGGACGGCCTGCAGGGGGAGATGGAGCAGCGACAGTACGAGCTGACTGCCATGCAGCGAGCCCAGCAGTATTACTTCGATGCTTGTGAGGTGGAGTCGTGGCTGAGTGAGCAGGAACTGCACATGATGACGGACGAGAAAGGAAAGGTGAGAAACAGCCTGATGGAAACAGCGGCTCGTTTCAGTCTGAGGCTCGAAGTTCCCGTTTCTTGCTGCGTCTGTGCTGATCCATCTGATTCATAGACACAGAAACTCAAGGCCTGGGGCCTGGGGCAAGCCTGGGGCCTGGAGCAAGACTGTACCTGGGGAGGGGGTGGGACTCTCACTGGCCATTGCCAAGGCCTGGGGTGAGGTTGTATCTGAGAGTTTGAATTCCCTGTTCCTCCCCTTTAACTGTGTCCAGATGTGGTGCTTAATGCACGAGGCAGGATGACTACTCTGTGGCCTGGGCACCGTGATACGCAATGAGGTTAAACTCCTCTCTGACTGACAGCTCTGTCAAGCTGCTCTCTTTTCTGTGGGTGACACGAGAGCAGGGGGTGATTTTGAAGTAAGCGGTCCGATTTCCTATCAGGACGTTGTAAAGAAAGATTTCTATTGACTAGTTTCTCTCCAGTAATGATGCGCACATGGGCTTAGAGGGAGTGGGCATTTGAACAAAGATTAAGGCAAAACTGACCCAGGAGCCAAGCAGAGGCTAGAGGGGGCAGGTAGAGTGGGCTGGGAGGAAACGGGAAGGAAGAGTGAGGTTAGAGGTCAGGGGAGAGAGGAGTGGGGTTAGAGGTCGGGGGAGAGGGAACAGTGGGGTTAGAAACATAGAAAATATGCAGCAGAAGTAGGCCATTCGGCCCTTCGAGCCTGCTCCGCCATTCAATATGATCATGGCTGACCCTCTATCTCAATACCATATTCCCGCTCTCTCCCCATACCCCTTGATGCCTTTTGTGTCTAGAAATCTATCCAGCTCCTTCTTAAATATATTCAGTGACTTGACCTCCACAGCCTTCCACAGGTTCACCAACCTCTGAGTGAAGAGATTTCTCCTCATCTCAGTCTCAAATGACCTAGCCCGTATCCTGAGACTGTGATCCCTCATTCTGGACCCCCCAGCCAGGGGAAACATCCTTCCTGCATCCAGTCTGTCTAGCCCTGTCAGAATTTTATATGTTTCAATGAGATCCCCTCTCATTCTACTAAACTCGAGTGAATACAGGCCGAGTCGACCCAATCTCTCCTCATACGACAGTCCTGCCATCCCAGGAATCAGTCTGGTGAACCTTTGCTGCACTCCCTCTATGGCAAGTATATCCATCCTTAGGTAAGGAGACCAAAACTGCACACAATACTCCAGATGTGGTCTCACCAAGGCCCTTTATAACTGCAGTAATACATCCTTGCTCCTGTACTCAAATCCTCTTGCAATAAAGGCCAATATACCATTTGTCTTCCTAACTGCTTGCTACAACTGCATGTTTGCTTTCAGTGACTGGTGTACAAGGACACCCAGGTCCCTTTGACAAGCAACATTCCCCAATCTATCACCATTTAAAAAATACTCTGCCTTTCTGTTTTTCCTTCCGAATTGGATAACTTCACATTTATCCACATTATACTGCATCTGCCATGTATTTGCCCACTCACTCAACTTGTCTAAATCGCCTTGCAGCCTCTTTGCATCTTCCTCACAACTCATGATCCCACCTGGTTTTGTGTCATCAGCAAACTTGGAAATATTACATTTAGTTCCCTCATCCAAATCATTGATATATATTGTGAATAGCTGGGGCCCAAGCACTGATCCCTGCGGTACCCCACTAGTCACAGCCTGCCACCCCGAAAAAGACCCATTTATTCCTACTCTCTGTTAACCAATTCTCAATCCATGCCGGTATATTACCACCAATCCCACGTGCTTTAATTTTGCACACTCACCTCTTATGTGGGACTTTATCAAAGGCCTTCTGAAAATCCAAATAAACCACATCCACTGGTTCTCCCTTATCTATTCTACCAGTTACATCCTCAAAACACTCCAGTAGGTTTGTCAAACATGATTTCCCTTTTATAAATCCATGTTGACTTTGTCTAATCCCGTTGATATTTTCTAAGTGTCCTGTTATCACATCCTTCATAATAGACTCCAGCATTTTCCCTGATACTGATGTTAGGCTAACCGGTCTGTAGTTCACTGTTTTCTCTCTTCCTCCTTTTTTAAATAGTGGGGTTACATTTGCCCCTTCCAATCTTCAGAAACTGTTTCATAATCTAGAGAATTTTGGAAGATGACAACTAATGCATCCACTATTTCCATGGCAACCTCTTTTAGTACTCTGGGATGCAGATTATCAAGCCCTGGGGATTTATCGGCTTTCAGTCCCATTAATTTCTCCAGCACTTTTTTTTTACTAATACTAATTTCCTTTAATTCCTCCTTCTCACCAGTCCCTTGGTTCCCTAGCATTTCTGGGAAGTTATTTGTGTCCTCTTCCATGAAGACAGAACCAAAGTATTTGTTTAATTGCTCTAACATTTCCTTGCTCCCAGTTATAAATTCTCCCATTTCTGACTGTAAGGGCCCTACATTTGTCTTCACTAATCTTTTTCTTTTTACATACTTGTAGAAGCTTTTACAGTCCACTTTTATGTTCCTTGCAAGTTTACTCTCATACTCTATTTTTCCCCTCTTAATCAATCTGTTGGTCCTTTTTTGCTGAATTCTAAACTGCTCCCAATCCTCAGGCTTGCTACTTTTTCTGGCAACTTTATATGACTCCTCTTTGGATCTAATACTATCCTTAATTTCTTTTGTTAGCCATGGTTGGGCCGCTTTTCCTTTTGTGTTTTTGCGCCAGAAAGGAATGTATATTTGTTGCAATTCATGCATTTGTTCCTTAAATGTTCGCCATTGCCTATCCACCGTCATGCCTTTTAATGAAGCTTCCCAATCTATCATAGCCAACTCACTCCTCATACCTTTGTAGTTTCCTTTGTTTAGATTTAGGACCCTAGTTTCAGTTTGGGCTACTTCACTTTCCATCTTAATGAAGAATTCTATCATGTTATGGTCACTCTTCCCTAAAGGACCCCGCACAACAAGATTATCAATTAACCCCTTCTCATTTCACAATACCCAATCTAGGATAGCCTGTTCCCTGGTTGGCTCCTCAATGTACTGGTCTAAAAAACCATCTCGTACACACTCCAGGAATTCATCCTCCACAGTATTTCCAGAAGGCATTCGACAAGGTGCCACATAAAAGATTATTACTTAAGATAAAAAATCACGGGATTGGGGGTAATATTCTGGCATGGGTGGAGGATTGGTTATCAAACAGGAAGCAGAGAGTTGGGATAAATGGTTCATTTTCGGACTGGCAACCAGTAACCAGTGGTGTTCCACAGGGGTCGGTGCTGGGTCCCCAACTCTATACAATCTATATTAACGATTTGGAGGAGGGGACCGAGTGCAACATATCAAAATTTGCAGATGATACAAAGATGGGAGGGAAAGTAGAGAGTGAGGAGGACATAAAAAACCTGCAAGGGGATATAGACAGGCTGGGTGAGTGGGCGGAGATTTGGCAGATGCAATATAATATTGGAAAATGTGAGGTTATGCACTTTGGCAGGAAAAATCAGAGAGCAAGTTATTTTCTTAATGGCGAGAGACTGGAAAGTACTGCAGTACAAAGGGATCTGGGGGTCCCAGTGCAAGAAAATCAAAAAGTTGGTATGCAGGTGCAGCAGGTGATCAAGAAAGCCAACGGAATGTTGGCTTTTATTGCTAGGGGGATAGAATATAAAAACAAGGAGGTATTGCTGCAGTTATATAAGGTATTGGTGAGACCGCACCTGGAATACTGCATACAGTTTTGGTCTCCATACTTAAGAAAAGACATACTTGCTCTCGAGGCAGTACAAAGAAGGTTCACTCGGTTAATCCCGGGGATGAGGGGGCGGACATATGAGGAGAGGTTGAGTAGATTGGGACTCTACTCATTGGAGTTCAGAAGAATGAGAGGCGATCTTATTGAAACATATAAGATTGTGAAGGGTCTTGATCGGGTGGATGCAGTAAGGATGTTCCCAAAGATGGGTGAAACTAGAACTAGGGGGCATAATCTTAGAATAAGGGGCTGCTCTTTCAAAACTGAGATGAGGAGAAACTTCTTCACTCAGAGGGTGGTAGGTCTGTGGAATTTGCTGCCCCAGGAAGCTGTGGAAGCTACATCATTAGATAAATTTAAAACAGAAATAGACAGTTTCCTAGAAGTAAAGGGAATTAGGGGTTATGGGGAGCGGGCAGGAAATTGGACATGAAGCTGAGTTCGGATCGGTCAATACCCTGTGGGTGGCGGAGAGGTCCCAGGGGCTATGTGGCCGGGTCCTGCTCCGACTTCTTGTGTTCTTTAGATTTGTGGTTGGGATCAGATCAGCCATGATCTTATTGAATGGCGGAGCAGGCTCGAGGGGCCGATTGGCCTACTCCTGCTCCAATTTCTTATGTTCTTATGTTCTTAGTATTATTGCTAATTTGGTTTGGCCAGTCTATATGTAGATTAAAGTCACCCATGATTACTGTCGTACCCTTGTTACATGCATCTCTAATTTCCTGTTTGATGCCGTCCCCTACATTACCACGACTGTTTGGAGGCATATAGACAACTCCCACCAGTGTTTTCTGCCCCTTGGTGCTTCTTAACTCCACCCAGGCTGATTCTACATCTTGATTTTCTGAGCCAATATCCTTTCTCACTATTGCTCTGATTCCATCCTTCACTAACAACGCCACCCCACCTCCTTTTCCTTTTTGCCTGTCCTTCCTAAATATCGAATACCCTTGGATATTCAGCTCCCAGCCTTGGTCACCCTGCAGCCATGTCTCCCTAATCGCAATTATATTGTATCCGTTTATATCTATTTGCGCTGTTAGAATTCGGGTAGAGAGGGAAGAGTGGAGTTAGAAGTCGGGGAGAGGGAAGAGTGGAGTTAGAAGTCGGGGAGAGGGATGAGTGGGGTCAGAGGTCGGGAAGCGGGAAGAGTTGGGTTAGAGGTCAGGGAGAGAGAAGAGTGGGGTCGGGGGAAAGGGAAGAGTGAGGTTTGAGGTCTGGGGAGAGAGAAGTGACGTTAGAGGTCGGGGGAAAAGAGGGGACAGGGAAGAGGAGCCACAATGGAGTGGGGGGAGGGGGAAGATGGGCAGGAGGTTTATAGTAAGGAGAATACTGGTGATATAGGCAGGAGAAAGGAAAGGGCCACAGAAAGAGGCCATTCGGCCCATCATGTCCGTGCCTGGCTCTTCGAAAAAGCTATCCAATTAGTCCCACTCCCCAGCTCTTTCCCCATAGTCCTGCAGATTTCTCCTTTTATAGTATTTATCCAATTCCCTTTTGAAAGTTACTATTGAAACTGCTTCCACCGCCCTTTCAGGCAGCGCATTCCAGATCATAACAACTCGCTGCGTAAAAAAAAATTTCTCCCCATCTCCTCCTGGATTTTTTGCCCATTATCTGAAATCTCTGTCCTCTGGTTACCGACCCTCCTGCCACTTGAAACAGTTTCTCCTTATTTACTCTATCAAAACCATTCATAATTTTGAACACCTCTATCAAATCTCCCCTTAACCTTCTCTGATCTAAGGAGAACAATCCCAGTTCTCCAGTTTCTCCACAACACTGAAGTCCCTCACCCCTGGCATCAATCCAGTAAATCTCCTCTGCACGCTACCTAAGGCCTTGACATCCTTCCTAAGAACATAAGAAATAGGAGCAGCAGTAGGCCGTACGGCCCCTGGAGCCTGCTCCGCCATTCAATCAGATCATGGCTGATCTTCGACCTCAACTCCGCTTTCCCGCCCGATCCCCATATCTCTTGATTCCCCTAGATTCCAAAAATCTATCTATCTCATCCTTGAATATATTCAGTGACTCAATATCCACAGCCCTCTGGGATGGAGAATTCCAAAGATTCACAACCCTCTGAGTGAAGAAATTCCTCCCCTTCTCAGTCTTGAATGGCCGACCCCTTATCCTGAGACTATGCCCCCTAGTTCTAGACTCTCCAGCCAGGGAAACAATCTCTCAGCATCTACCCTGTCAAGCCCCCTCAGAATCTTATATGTTTCAATGAGATCACCTCTCATTCTTCTAAACTCCAGAGTATAGGCCCATTTTACGCAATCTCTCTTCATAGGACAACCCAACATCCCAGGAGTTAATCTAGTGAACCTTCGTTGCACCGCCTCCAAGGCAAGTATATCATTCCTTGGAGCAAAACTGTACGCAGTACTCCAGGTGAGGTCTCACTAAAGTCCTGTACAACTGTAGTAAGACTTCCTTAGTCTTGTACTCCAACCCCCTTGCAATAAAGGCCAACATGCCATTTGCTTTCCTAATTGCTTGCTGTACCTCCATACTAACTTTTTTGTATTTCTTGTGCGAAGACACCCAAGTCTCCCTGAACACCAACACTTAATAGTTTCTCACCATTTAAAAAAATATTCTGTTTTTCTATTCTTCCTACCAAAGTAAATAACCTCTCATTTCCCCACATTATACTCCATCTGCCACATTCTTGGCCACTCACTTAATCTGTCTATATCCCTTTGCAGACTCTTTGTGTCCTCCTCACAGCTTACTTTCCCACCTAGCTTTGTATCATCAGCAAACTTGGATACTTTACACTCGGTCCCTTTGTCTCAGTCATTAATATAGATTGTAAATAGCTGAGGCCCAAGCACTGATCCTTGCGGCACCCCACTAGTCACAGCCTGTCAACCTGAGAATGACCCATTTATCCCTACTCTCTGTTTTCTGTCCTTTAACCAATCCTCCATCCATGCTAATATATTACCCCCAGCTCCATGAGCCCTTACCTTGTGTAACAACCTTTTATGTGGCAACCTATCGAATGCCTTTTGAAAATCCAAATATACTACATCCACTGGTTCCCCCTTTATCTACCCTGCTAGTTATATCCTCAAAAAAACTCTAATAAATTTGTCAAACAAGATTTCCCGTTCATAAAACCATGTTGACTCTGCCTAATCATATTATGATTTTCTCAGTGCCCAGTTACCACTTGCTTAATAATGGATTCCAGCATTTTCCCGACGACTGATGTCAGGCTAACTGGCCTGTAGTTTCTTGTTTTCTCTCTTCCTCCTTTCTTGAATAGCATGGTAACATTTGCTACCTTCCAATCCACTGGGACCATTCCAGAATCTACAGAATTTTGAAAGATCACAACCAATGCATCCCCTATCTCTGCAGCCACCTCTTTTACAACCCGAGGATGTAGGCCATCAGGTCCAGGGGATTTGTCGGCTTTTAGTCCCATTAGTTTGTCCAGTACTTTTTCTCTCGTGATATTAATTGTTTTAAGTTCCTCACTCTCATTTACCCCCTGTTTCCCCACTATTTCTGGTTTGCTTTTTGTGTCTTCTACTGTGAAGACAGATATAAAATATGTGTTTAACGCATCTGCCATTTCCTTATTCCCCATTTTAATTTCTCCTGTCTCAGCCTCTAAGGGACCAATGTTTACTTTTGCTTTTTACATACTTGTAGAAGCTCTTACAATCCGTTTTTATACTTCTTGCTAGTTTGAATAATCTCATATTCTATTTTCTCCCTTATCAATTTTTAAGTTGTCCTTTGTTGGTTTCTAAAACTCTCCCAATCCTCAGGCTTACTACTCTTCTTTGAAATATTTAATCTAATACTATGCTTAACTTCTTTAGTTAGCCACGGATGGATCACTTTTCCCATGGAGTTCTTATTTCTCAATGGAATGTATATTCGTTGAGAATATTGAAATATTTCTTTAGATATTTAGCATTGCTTATTTACTGTCATACCTTTTAATCTAATTTCCCAATCTATCTCAGCCAACTCGCCCCTCATACCTAATTGGCTTTATCTAAGTTTAAGACTCTAGTTTCTGGCTTAAGTACGTCACTCTCAAATGCAGTGTGAAATTCTATCATATTATGATCACTCTTCCCCAGAGGATCGTTTACGACGAGATTACTAATTAACCCTGTCTCATTGCACAATACAAGATCTAAAATACCCTGTTCCCTGGTCGGTTCCATGGTGTATTGTTCGAGGAAACCGTCTCGAATACGTTCCATGAACTCGTCCTCCAAGGCTGCCTTTGCCAATTTGGTTTGTCCAGACTTTATTAAGATTAAAGTGCCCCACGATTATTGCATGAACTTTGTTTTCCCTAAAGCCCTGTAATTTTTTTCCCTTCAAGTAATTATCCAATTCCCTCTTGAAAGTTACCGTTGAATCTGCTTCCACCGCCCTTTCAGGCAGTGCATTCCAGATCACTGCGTAAAAAAATGTTTCCTCATCTCGCCTCTGGCTCTTTTGCCGATCACCTTAAATCTGTGACCTCTGGTTACCGACCCTCCTGCCACTGGAAACAATTTCTCCTTATTTACTCTATCAAATCTGTTCATGATTTTGAACATCTCTATCAAATCCCCTTAACCTTCTCTGTTCTGAGGAGAACAATCCCAGCTTCTCCAGTCTCTCCTCACAACTGAAGTCCTTCATTCTAGTAAATTCTAGATTCTAGTAAATCTCCTCTGCACCCTCTCTAAGGCCTTGACAACCTTCCAAAAGAATTGAACACAATACTCCAGCTGAGGACTAACCAGTGATTTATAAAGGTTCAGCATGATTTCCTTGCTTTTGTACTCTGTCTCTATTTATAAATCCCGAGATCCCATGTGCTTTTTTAACAGCCTTCTCAACCTGTCCTGCCACCTTCAAAGATTTGTGTATGTGCAACCCAGGTCTCTCTGTTCCTGCACCCCCTTTAAAATTATACCATTTAGTTTATATTGCCTCTCCTCATTCTTCCTACCAAAATGTATCACTTCACACTTTTCTGCGTTAAATTTCATCTGCCACGTGTCTGCCCATTTCACCTGTCTGTGTCCTTCTGAAGTCTGTTACTATCCTCCACATTGTTTACTACATTTCTGAGTTTTGTGTTATCTGCAGACTTTGAAATTATACCCTGTATACCCAAGTCCAGGTCATCAATACAAGATCTAAAATACCCTGTTCCCTGGTTGTTATAAAAAAGAGCAGTGGTCCTAATACTGACCCTTGGGGAACACCACTGTATATTTCCCTCCAGTCTGAAAAACAACCGTTCACCACTACTCTCTACTTTCTGTCCCCTAGACAATTTTGTATCCACGCTGTCACTGTCCCTTTAATCCCATGGGCTTTAATTTTGCGAACAAGTCTATTATGTGATAATAAAGAATATATTGGAGTATATTAAGGGTATATTGGGATATATTAAAATATATTGGGATAAATTAAGGTTATATTGGAGTGTATTAAAGGTGTATTGGGGTATGTTAAGGGTATAGAATATTGACAATATGGGGATCCACAGGTTGCGCAGTGTCAAGAATGATCAAATCAACCTAACTTAATTGTAGTAGGAAGTAACTTGCTCAGTTGTCCAAACAAACGGGAGTTCTTGTTAAATTTGGGCTGGCCATCTCTCCACAGGAAGACCAGCCTCACTGCTCCCGCCATCTAAACATTTGCTACCCTTCCATTGTCCCATGATACTTCACCAAAGCAACCAGTGTTAGTAAGGTCGCTGAGTTTAATGGTTTGTTAGTAAGGTCACTGAGTTTAATTGTTTGTTAGTAAGGTCACTGAGTTTAATGGTTTGTTAGTAAGGTCACTGAGTTTAATGGTTTGTTAGTAAGGTCGCTGAGTTTAATGGTTTGTTAGTAAGGTCACTGAGTTTAATGGTTTGTTTGTACGGTCGCTGAGTTTAATGGTTTGTTAGTAAGGTCGCTGAGTTTAATGGTTTGTTAGTAAGGTCACTGAGTTTAATGGTTTGTTAGTAAGGTCTCTGAGTTTAATGGTTTGTTAGTAAGGTCACTGAGTTTAATGGTTTGTTAGTAAGGTCACTGAGTTTAATGGTTTGTTAGTAAGGTCACTGAGTTTAATGGTTTGTTAGTAAGGTCACTGAGTTTAATGGTTTGTTAGTAAGGTCACTGAGTTTAATGGTTTGTTTGTACGGTCGCTGAGTTTAATGGTTTGTTAGTAAGGTCGCTGAGTTTAATGGTTTGTTAGTAAGGTCGCTGGGTTTAATGGTTTGTTAGTAAGGTCACTGAGTTTAATGGTTTGTTAGTAAGGTCGCTGAGTTTAATGGTTTGTTAGTAAGGTCGCTGAGTTTAATGGTTTGTTAGTAAGGTCGCTGAGTTTAATGGTTTGTTTGTACGGTCGCTGAGTTTAATGGTTTGTTAGTAAGGTCACTGAGTTTAATGGTTTGTTAGTAAGGTCGCTGAGTTTAATGGTTTGTTAGTAAGGTCACTGAGTTTAATGGTTTGTTTGTACGGTCGCTGAGTTTAATGGTTTGTTAGTAAGGTCGCTGAGTTTAATGGTTTGTTAGTAAGGTCGCTGAGTTTAATGGTTTGTTAGTAAGGTCTCTGAGTTTAATGGTTTGTTAGTAAGGTCACTGAGTTTAATGGTTTGTTAGTAAGGTCACTGAGTTTAATGGTTTGTTAGTAAGGTCGCTGAGTTTAATGGTTTGTTAGTAAGGTCACTGAGTTTAATGGTTTGTTAGTAAGGTCTCTGAGTTTAATGGTTTGTTTATACGGTCGCTGAGTTTAATGGTTTGTTAGTAAGGTCGCTGAGTTTAATGGTTTGTTAGTAAGGTCACTGAGTTTAATGGTTTGTTAGTAAGGTCTCTGAGTTTAATGGTTTGTTAGTAAGGTCACTGAGTTTAATGGTTTGTTTGTACGGTCGCTGGGTTTAATGGCTTGTTAGTAAGGTCACTGAGTTTAAACGTTTGTTAGTACGGTCACTGAGTTTAATAATTTGTTGGTACGGTCACTGGGCTTAATGGTTTGTTATTAAGATCACTGAGTTAATCATAGAATTGTATTAAATTACGGCACAGAAGGAGGCTATTCGGCCCATCATGTCCGTGCCGGCCGATAAAGAGCTTTCCAGCTTAATCCCACTTTCCAGCGTTTGGTCCGTAGCCCTGTAGGTCACGGCACTTCAGGTGCACATCCAAGTACTTTTTAAATGAGTTGAGGGTTTCTGCCTCTCCCACCCTCTCAGGCAGTGAGTTCCAGACTCCCACCACCCTCTGGGTGAAAAAATTTCTCCTCAGCTCCCCTCTAATCCTTCTACCAATTACTTTAAATCTAATCCCCCTGGTCACTGACCCCTCCGCTAAGGGAAATAGGTCCTCCCTATCCACTCTATCTCGTTCCGTCATAATTTTATACAACTCAATTAAATCTCCCCTCAGCCTCTTTTGTTTCAAAGAAAACAGTCCCAACCTTTCCAATCTTTCCTCATAGCTAAAGTTCTCCAGTCCTGGCAACATCCTCGTAAATCTCCTCTTCACCCTCTCTGGTGTAATCACATCTTTCCTGTAATGTGGTGACCAGAACTGTATGCAGTACTCAAGCTGTGGCCTAACCAATATTTTGTACGGTTCTAGCATAACCTCCCTGCTCTTAAATTCTATGCCTCTGCTAATAAAGGAAAGCATGCCATATGCCTTTCTAACCACCTTATCTACCTGTCCTGCTACCTTCAGGGATCTGTGGACATGCACTCCAAGGTCCCTCACTTCCACTACACCTCTCAGTATCCTCCCATTTATTGTGTATTCCCTTGCCTTGTTTGCCCTCCCCAAATGCATTGCATCACACTTCTCTGGATTGAATTCCATTTGCCACTTTTCTGCCCACCTGACCAGTCCATTGATATCTTCCTGCAGTCTACAGCTTTCCTCCTCACTGTCAACCACACGGCCAATTTTTGTATCATCTGCAAACTTCTTAATCATGCCCCCCCACATTCAAGTCCAAATCATTAATATATACCACAGTAAGCAAGGGACCTGGTACTGAGCTTTGCGGAACCCCACTGGAAACAGTCTTCCAGGCGAGAAAACACCCATCAACCATTACCCTTTGCTTCCTATCACTGAGCCAATTTTGGATCCAACTAATGTTTTGTTAGTACAGTCACTGAGCTTAATGGTTTGTTAATACGGTCACTGAGTTTAATGGTTTGTTAGTGTGGTCACTGAGTTTAATGGTTTGTTAGTGTGGTCACTGGATTTAATGGTTTGTTAGTATGGTCACTGGATTTAATGGTTTGTTAGTAAGGTCATTGAGTTTAAAGGTTTGTTAGTACGGTCACTGAGTTTAATGGCTTGTTACTATGCTTAGAGCAGAAAAGGTTAAGGGGAGGTTTAATAGAGTTGCTCAAAGTTATGTGGGATTTTGATAGAAACACTGTTTCGAGTGGCAGGTGGGTCAGTAACCAGAGGACACAGATTTAAGGTAATTGGCAAAAGAACCTGAGGGGAGATGAGGAGAATTTTTTTTACGCAGTGAGTTGTTATGATCTGAAAGGGCGGTGGAAGCAGATTCAATAATAACTTTCAAAAGGTAATTGGATAAATACTTGAAGGAGAAAATTTGCAGGGCTGTGGGGAAAGAGCAGGGGAGTGGGACTAATTGGATAGCTCTCTCAAAGAGCTGGCACAGGCACGATGGAACGAATGGCCTCCTCCTATGCTGTAAAATTCTATGATTGGCCTTAATCCTTCTGAAAGAATGAGTAATGTAAATGTAAATGTCTTATTCAAGTGAAACTGGATCACAGGACTAGAGGGTGTTAGTGAAAACATTTGAAGGTTCACACAACACTGCAATGTTGATAGATTTCCAGCTCCAAGAGTAATCCCATCAGAATTAATCAGTATTTGCCTCTGAATGGTATGAGTGGGATCTTTGGAAACATTATAATGTCCAGTTGTTGTTTGGGAATCAGGGTGATGTTTGACTCGTTGGAAGTTTCACTGTAGCTGTCCATCCCTTGGGGAAAGGGCAGTGTCGTGAGAACACATCCCTTTGATGGCCTAAATCATCCGTCTATTCTTCTGTCCATGAACATGTCTGGAACGAGATTTCCTCCACAGACTGAGTTGACTGTTTGTGCTCTAATTGATGTAGGATGAACAGAGCTCACTCCAGATGTTGAAGAAACACCTGATTCTGGAGCAGACAATCGATGATTACGCAGAGAACATTTGTGAGCTCTCAAAGACGTGTAGAACACTGTTGAACGAAGGGCATCCCGAGAGGTAAAGTAGCTAGGCAACACTGGAGCTTGTGACTGGGATGACTTCATTGTTACTTAGCCGTGAGAAGGTTGAATAAAAATCACTTGAGGACAATTAATTATAATTATAAGCTGTCACGGTAAACGGACAAGCTGACTGCTATCGCTGCTACAACAAGTTGCATCCAGTTTTCTGTGTCTGAAATACAGAGGCGTTTCCATTGGGTGATCAAAGGGAAGGGTGAGCGATACAGTCTGTGTGACTTAAGTTCTTGCAGTGGTGTAAACTGTTACAAGAAAAGATGCAGTGCCTAAGCTGGTGGGGAATCTGCCCACAGCTGTTCCTTTCAAGCTGCCATCACATAATAAATGGGAGAAAAAGACCTAAAGGTGAGTTGCTCCCATTCGTTAAGTGGTGATACGTAAATAATGAATGTGGAGAGGAAGAGATGTTCATTGAAGGACTCGTTAATGTCAGGAATGTGCTTGGTGAATCTTTGTGCAGAAAACCAATAAGAAATGAGCTCGATCTGAAGCAGCTCAAAGAGGGCAATGATATTGACCCAATATTAATTTATGGAGTGAGTCTGTCCAATGTCTGTACTTTCTTCTGTGTCTAGTTCTATAAAATGTTTTTACTGACCTTAGTAATTGTACGTTCAGGAAAATATACCGCCAGGTCCCAGTGAGATCTCACTCTCTGAAGCATCGCAGCTTGTCAGAGGTGCAAGTGATGGTCTCACTGCCACTCTCGCCCCTGCGCCCCCCTCACTGCCACTCTCGCCCCTCACTGCCACTCTCGCCCCTCACTGCCACTCTCGCCCCTCACTGCCACTCTCGCCCCTCACTGCCACTCTCGCCCCTCACTGCCACTCTCGCCCCTCACTGCCACTCTCGCCCCTGCGCCCCTCACTGCCACTCTCGCCCCTCACTGCCACTCTCGCCCCTGCGCCCCTCACTGCCACTCTCGCCCCTCACTGCCACTCTCGCCCCTGCGCCCCCCTCACTGCCACTCTCGCCCCTCACTGCCACTCTCGCCCCTCACTGCCACTCTCGCCCCTCACTGCCACTCTCGCCCCTGCGCCCCCCTCACTGCCACTCTCGCCCCTCACTGCCACTCTCGCCCCTCACTGCCACTCTCGCCCCTCACTGCCACTCTCGCCCCTCACTGCCACTCTCGCCCCTCACTGCCACTCTCGCCCCTGCGCCCCACACTTTCACTACTCCTGATATTCACTTGTGGCCTTGATGCCCAAAGACCACCTGAATGGATAAAGCTACAGCTCCATCTGTATCACGTGAGGTGCTAGTCTACTTTCTTTGTTGTAGTAAGACGGAGTTGTGGCAAAACTCTGCTGTAAATGCCCCTTTTGGGCCACTGCATCGTACAGTACGGTGCGGTGGTACAATGTACAGAAGATTTCGGAATCATGCACTGTAATAAATAATGCCCACAGTACTCTAACTGTGGTCTACCCAATGTTTGGATAACATCACCATTACGTCTTTACTCCGTACTCTGTGCCTCTATTTATAATACTCAGAAATGCCATTGGCCTTTTTATGTCTTTATGACATTAAGGACATGGAGTTGCAAATAACTAAGAGCTGCTGATGAGACAGAGAAGGACAGAGGTGTGGACTGGAAAGTTGGGCTGAGAAATGACAAATGAAATTCAGAGAGATTAGGAAAGGAAATCAAACATTGGAGCTATAAAGTGAGTGTTAGTCTACGATACAGCACGGAATAGGGACCTGAGGGGGACCAATAGGTAACACTGTCTGCAAATCGTGTTGCGGTGAGAAATACAGCAAACAGAATCTTGGGTTGTGCAGCACATGGAACAGAACGTCGTAGGGACCCTGCGGACGGGGCGACTCCGACCCTGCGGACGGGGCGACTCCGACCCTGCGGACGGGGCGACTCCGACCCTGCGGACGGGGCGACTCCGACCCTGCGGACGGGGCGACTCCGACCCTGCGGACGGGGCGACTCCGACCCTGCGGACGGGGCGACTCCGACCCTGCGGACGGGGCGACTCCGACCCTGCGGACGGGGCGACTCCGACCCTGCGGACGGGGCGACTCCGACCCTGCGGACGGGGCGACTCCGACCCTGCGGACGGGGCGACTCCGACCCTGCGGACGGGGCGACTCCGACCCTGCGGACGGGGCGACTCCGACCCTGCGGACGGGGCGACTCCGACCCTGCGGACGGGGCGACTCCGACCCTGCGGACGGGGCGACGCCGACCCTGCCGACGGGGCGACGCCGACCCTGCAGACGGGGCGACTCCGACCCTGCAGACGGAGCGACGCCGACCCTGCCGACGGAGTGACGCCGACCCTGTGGACGGGGCGACTCCGACCCTGTCGACGGAGTGACGCCGACCCTGCCGATGGAGTGACGCCGACCCTGTGGACGGGGCGACTCCGACCCTGTAGACGGAGTGACGCCGACCCTGTAGATGGAGTGACGCCGACCCTGTAGACGGAGTGACGCCGACCCTGTAGACGGAGCGACGCCGACCCTGTAGACGGAGCGACGCCGACCCTGTAGACGGAGTGACGCCGACCCTGTAGACGGAGTGACACCGACCCTGCAGACGGAGTGACACCAACCCTATACAGGGGATTGGTTTACTCCCACTGGGGGAACTGTGTGCAGGTCATAGGTCAGAATGATACAGCACAGAAGGAGGCCATTCGGCCTATCATGCCCGTGCCGGCTCTTTGAAAAATCTATCCAATTAGTCCCACTCCCCTGCTCTTTCCTCATAGTCCTGTAAAGTTTTCAAGTATTTATCCAGTTCCCCTTTCACACAGTACATTCCAGATCGTTACAACTCGCTGCGTAAAAAAATGTTTCCTCATGTCACCTCTGGCTCTTTTGCCGATCACCTTAAATCTGTGTCCTCTGGTTACCGACCCTTCTGCCACTGGAAACAATTTCTCCTTATTTACTCTATGAAATCTCCTCTTAATCTTCTCTGCTGTAAGGAGAACAATCCCAGCTTCTCCAGTCTCTCCACATAACTGAAGTCCCTCATCCCTGGAACCATTCTGGTAAATCTCCTCTGCACCCTCTCTAAGGCCTTGACATCCTTCCTAAAGTGTGGTGCCCAGAATTGGACTCAATACTCCAGCTGTAGCCTAACCAGTGATTAAAAAGGTTGAGCATAACTTTCTTGCTTTTGTACTCTATGGGGTAAATTTTAACCCCCAAGAATGGGTGGGTTGGGGGTTGGAGGGGAGTAAAAATGCTCCATTTTCAGAGAGGGACCGCACCCCGGCTCCAACACGCCTGCTTCCGGGTTTAACCCAGGCAGGTTTGTCTGCGTGTGGGGAACAGACACCAGGAAGTCCTGCCCCCACCTAAAGCTGGTGGGCAGATACTTAAAGGGGCAATGTACCTCATTGAGATAATTGAGGTCCTTAATATTTTGTGTATTAGAAAATTAGAATGAACCTTACCTGTTCAGGTTTTCCATCGCTTCCCATTCACGTCAGGTGAAAGCAGGTGGGAAGGGCCGGGTCCATGAGGTGAGGTGAGGGCCTTTATTGCACTGCTTGTGGGCCCAGAGGAGCAGGAGTGCTTCACCCAGGCCCAACAAGCTCACCTGACCGACAGGACCCCCGCGATCAATCAACCGACCCGCCCCCCCACCACCGTATGGTGGACCCCACCTACCTCCGACTCTTCACCCGACCTCCAATCTCTTCCTCAGCCCCCAATCTTCTCCCTGGCCTATAACCCCTCCCTCCCTCCCTCCCTCCCTCCCTCCCTCCGATGCATGGCTGCAGCCTGCTGTAGAAGGCCTTCCTGGCCGACCGCCAGCCTGCCTGTCAATCAGGCTGGCTGCCAGGCACAAAGCCTGGAAGTGGAATCGACGGGCCCGACCCACCCACTTATCTTCCAGGTTTCGCACCTAGAAAACTTCCCCCTGCTCCCTTCCTGGCTCTCGGTTAAAATTTACCCCTATTTCCCTATTAATAAAGCCCAGGATCCCATGTGCTTTTTTAATAGCCGCCTCAACTTGTCCTACTACCTTCAAAGATTTATGTGTGGGTACCCCCAGGTCTCCCTGTTCCTGCACACCCTTGAAAATTTAGTTCATATTGCCTCTCCTCATTCTTCCTACCAAATGTATCACTTCACATTTCTCTGCGTTAAATTTCATCTGCCATGTGTCTGCCCATTTCACCAGTCTGTCTATGCCCTCCTGAAGCCTGTTACTATCCTCCACATTGTTTACTACATTTCCAAGTTTTGTGTCATCTGCAAACTTTGAAATTATGCCCTGACTACCCAGTACCGACCTCTGGGAGACACCACTGTATACTTCCCCCCAGTCTCAAAAACAACCGTTCACCACTGCTCTCTGCTTTCTGTCCATTAGCCAATTTTGTATCCACGCTGCCACTGTCCCTTTAATCCCATGTTCTTTCATTTTGCTAACAAGTTTATTATGTGGTACTTTATCAAATAACTTTTGAAAGTCCATATACACGACCTCAACCGCACTGCCCTCATCAACCCTCTCCGTCACTTCATCAAAGAACTCAAGTTTGTCAAACACGATTTTCCTTTGACAAATTCATGTTGACTTTCATTTATTAGCCCAGACTTTTCCAAGTGCCAATTAATTTTATCCCAGTTTATTGTCTCTCAAAGTTTCCCCACCACTGATGTTAGGTTGACTGGCCTCTAATTGTCAGGTTTATCCCTCTCCCATTTTTTGAACAGGGATGTAATATTTGCAATCCTCCTGTCCCCTGACACCGTCCTCATATCTAAGGAGGATTGGAAAATTGTGGCTAGAGCCTCCGTAATTTCTACCTTTACTTCCCTCAGTAACGTAGGATGCATCCCATCCGGACCGGGTGATGTTTCTACCTTGAGTCCTGCCAACCTTTTAACTATCTCCTCTTTATCTATTTTTTATCCTATCCAATATCGCTACTACCTCCTCCTTTACTGCTACAGTGGCAGCATCCTCTTCTCCAGTGAAGACCGATGTGAAGTATTCAATTAGTACCTCAGTCATGTCCTCTGCCTCCACAAGAAGATCTCCTTTGACTACCCTTTTATAGAGTCATAGAGTTATACAGCACGGATAGAGGCCCTTCGGCCCATCGTGTCCGCGCCGGCCATCAAGCCCTGTCTGCTCTAATCCCATATTCCAGCATTTGGTCCGTAGCCTTGTATGCTATGGCATTTCAAGTGCTCATCCAAATGCTTCTTGAATGTTGTGAGGGTTCCTGCCTCCACAACCCTTTCAGGCAGTGAGTTCCAGACTCCAACCACCCTCTGGGTGAAAAAGTTCTTTCTCAAATCCTCTCTAAACCTCCCGCCTTTTACCTTGAATCTATGTCCCCTTGTTATAGAACCCTCAACGAAGGGAAAAAGCTCCTTAGTATCCATCCTATCTGTGCCCCTCATAATTTTGTACACCTCAATCATGTCCCCCCTCAGCCTCCTCTGCTCCAAGGAAAACAAACCCAATCTTCCCAGTCTCTCTTCATAGCTGAAACGCTCCAGCCCTGGTAACATCCTGGTGAATCTCCTCTGCACCCTCTCCAAAGCGATCACATCCTTCCTGTAGTGTGGCGACCAGAACTGCACACAGTACTCCAGCTGTGGCCTAACAAGTGTTTTTTACAGCTCCATCATAACCTCCTTGCTCTTATATTCTATGCCTCGGCTAATAAAGGCAAGTATCCCATATGCCTTCTTTACCACCTTATCTACCTGTTCCGCCGCCTTCAGGGATCTGTGAACTTGCACACCAAGATCCCTCTGACCCTCTGTCTTGCCTAGGGTCCTCCCATTCATTGTGTATTCCCTTGCCTTGTTAGTCCCTCCAAAGTGCATCACCTCGCACTTTTCCGGGTTAAATTCCATTTGCCACTGTTCCGCCCATCTGACCAACCCATCTATATCGTCCTGCAGACTGAGGCTATCCTCCTCGCTATTTACCACCCTACCAATCTTTGTATCATCAGCGAACTTACTGATCATACCTTTTACATTCATATCCAAGTCATTAATGTAGACCACAAACAGCAAGGGACCCAGCACCGATCCCTGTGGTACCCCACTGGCCACAGGCTTCCAGTCACAAAAACAACCTTCGACCATCACCCTCTGCCTTCTGCCACTAAGCCAGTTTTGTATCCAAAGTGCCAAGGCACCCTGGATTCCATGGGCTCGTACCTTCTTGACCAGTCTCCTGTGCGGGACTTTATCGAAGGCCTTACTGAAATCCATGTATACCACATCCACTGCGTTACCCTCATCCACACGCCTAGTCACCCCCTCAAAAAATTCAATCAAATTACTATTTATATGTTTATAAAAGACTTTAGTCTTCCCTTTTTTTGTTAACTGCTAATCTATTCTCATACTCTCTCTTTGCCCCTCTGATTCTCTTTTTTAGATCTCCTCTGTATTTTCTATCTTCAGCCTGGTTCTCCACCGCATTATGAACCTTACGTTTGTCATAAGCCTCCTTTTTCTGTTTCATTTTAATCTCTGTATCTTTAGTCATCCAGGGAGCTCTAGCTTTGGATGTCCTTCCGTTCCCCCTCATAGGAATGTGTCTACTCTGTACCCGAACCAACTCCTTCTTGACGGCCTCCCATTGTTCAGTTACTGTTTCGCCTGACAATTTTTGATTCCAATCCACCTGGGCAAGATCCCTTTTAACTCACTGAAATTAGCCCTCCTCCAGTTAAGTATTTTTACGCTTGATTGTTCCTTGTCCTTTTCCTTAACTATTCTAAACCTAATGATATTGTGATCACTGTTCCCCAAATGCTCCCCCACTGAAACATGCTCCACCTGCCCCACTTCATTTCCCAGTACTAGATCCAGCAGGCTACCCAGTACTGGATGAGAAAACATTTCCTCCAACTAAATATTGGGAAGACCAAGGCCATTGTCTTCAGTCCCCACCACAAACTCTGTTCCTTAGCCGCCGACTCCATCCCTCTCC
Source organism: Heptranchias perlo (assembly GCF_035084215.1). Taxonomy (NCBI): domain Eukaryota; kingdom Metazoa; phylum Chordata; class Chondrichthyes; order Hexanchiformes; family Hexanchidae; genus Heptranchias; species Heptranchias perlo. The sequence goes on along the minus strand of NC_090365.1, from coordinate 16,314,472 downwards.
CTGGCCACTGTCCGAGGCTGAACCAGATGGTTTGCAACCTTGGCGTCCTAATTGACCCGGAGATGAACTTCCGACCACATATCAACTCCATCACCATGACCGCCTACTTCCATCTCCGTAACATCGTCCGTCTCCGCCCCTGCCTCAGCTCATCTGCTGCTGGAAGCCTCATCCATGCATCAATACAACAACAACAACTTGCATTTATTTAGTGCCTTTAACGTAGTAAAACGTCCCCAGGAGCTTCACAGGAGCAATTTTCAAACAAAATTTGACACCAAGGAGATATTAGGACAGGTGACCAAAAGCTTGGTGAAAGAGGTAGGTTTTAAACGAGCGTCATAAACGAGGAGTTAGAGAGGTAGAGAGGCGGAGGGGTTTAGGAAGGAAATTCCAGAGCTTAGGGCCTAGACAGCTGAAGACACGGCCGCCAATGGTGGGGAAATTAAAATCGGGGATGCGCAAGAGGCAAGATTTGGACAGCACAGAGATCTCAGCGGGTTTTAGAGCTGGAGGAGGTTATAGAGATAGGGAGGAGCGAAGCCATGGAAGGATTTGAACACAAGGATGAGAATTTTAAAATCGAGGTGTTGCTGGACCGGGAACCAATGTAGATCAGCGAGCACAGGGGTGATGGGTGAATAGGACTTGATGCGCGTTAGGATACGGGCAGCCGAATTTTGGATGAGTTCAAGTTATGGAGAGTGGAAGATAGGAGGCCGGCCAAGAAAGAATTGGAATAGTCGAGATTGGAGGTAACAAAAGCATGGATGAGGTTTTTGGCAACAGATGAGCTGAGGCAGGGGCGGAGACGGGCGATGTTACGGAGGTGGAAGTAGACGGTCTTGGTGATGGAGCGGATATGTGGTTGGAAGCTCATCTCAGGGTTAAATAGGACGCCAAGGTTGTGGACGGTCTGGCTCAGCCTCAGACAGTGGCCAGGGAGAGGGATGGAGTCAGTGGCTGGGGAACGGAGTTTGTGGTGGGGACCAAAGACAATGGCTTCTGTCGTCCCAATATTTAGTTGGAGGAAATGTTTTCTCATCCAGCACTGTCGGACAAGCAATGTGACAAATCAAAGACAGTGGAGGGGTCGAGGAAGATGGTGGTGAGGTAGAGCTGGGTGTCATCAGCGAACATGTGGAATCTGACGTGTTTTTAGATGATGTCACCGAGCACATGGAACGCATTCCAAAGCTGGAAGTGGAGCAGAGGAAGGAGATGAATGAGACACCCCACTGGGGCATGTGAGATACTGAGTGCGACATAAGAGGTTCATCCGATTTCATATTAAACCATGAGTACAGCACAAGTCTACTGAAGGACAAACTGGGAAAAGTCAAGTTCAGAGCCTTGTCCGGGGCAAAGGGAGATTAATACATGGAACGGGCTTTGGGAAGAGCAGTGCAAGGAAAACTCCTGGACTCATTCAAGGGACAGACTCTGCGGGGCAGTTGTAGGTTTCTAGGAAGGAATGGTTTGATGGAAAGCTTTCCGCTTTCCGCATTCCTCACTGTGTGGATGGTTTGTGAGTAGCACCTCAAAGCCAAGCCCGTCTGCACACGTGTGTTGTCCAATGAGCCGGGATTGTTTGAAGGGAAAGGCTGTCTCTGGGGGTGAGGGATGCACACAGGGCAGACAGCCCATCTACTCAACAACAAAAGGGTAATGGTGCTCATTCCAGAACCAGGCAAGCTCCCAGGGACTCTGGAAATGTTTCTGATCTTTGGATTGCTCAGGTACTGAAGTCCCCCGTTAATTGGAAAAGTTGTTGGTCTGCTGCACATTGCAGAAGGCAACATCAAGCTGGTATTGTCAGTGCTTGGAAAGAGAGAATGAGAGGACAAAGAGGAGCCCAGGTACTGACCAGTGAGAGTGAGGTTTGAAGCCCAGGTACTGACCAGTGAGAGTGAGGTTTGGAGCCCAGGTACTGACCAGTGAGAGTGAGGTTTGGAGCCCAGTATTGACCAGTGAGAGTGAGGTTTGGAGCCGAGATACTGACCAGTGAGAGTGAGGTTTGGAGCCCAGTATTGACCAGTGAGAGTGAGGTTTGGAGCCCAGGTACTGACCAGTGAGAGTGATGTTTGGAGCCCAGGTACTGACCAGTGAGAGTGAGGTTTGGAGCCCAGGTACTGACCAGTGAGAGTGATGTTTGGAGCCCAGGTACTGACCAGTGAGAGTGAGGCTTGGAGCCCAGGTACTGACCAGTGAGAGTGAGGTTTGAAGCCCAGGTACTGACCAGTGAGAGTGAGGTTTGGAGCCCAGATTAGCCCGTGTTTCGTTCATTTTCTTTTTATATATCAGGTCATCATCTGTCTTTCTTGATGGGTTGCATTTTTCACACTTTGAAAATTGTCAAATTTGGCTCATTTTCTCTGAAAACTTGAGCTCATCTAAAACTCTGCTGCCCGTATCCAAACTCCCGTTAGGCCATCACTCCCTGTACTCGCTGACCTGCCTTGGTTCCCGGTTCGGCAATGCCTCGATTTTAAAATTCTCATCCTTGTTTTCAAATCCCTCCATGGCCTCGCCCCTCCCTATCTCTGTAACCTCCTCCAGCCCTACAACCCTCCCAGATCTCTGCGCTTCTCCAATTCTGGCCTCTTGTGCATCCCCAATTTTAATCGCTCCACCACTGGCAGCCGTGCCTTCAGCTGCTTAGGCCCTAAGCTCTGGAATTCCCTCTCTATACCTCTCTGTCTCTCTACCTCTCTCTCCTCCTTTAAAACGCTTCTTAAAAAGCTTTGACCGAGCTTTTGGTCACATGTCCTTATATCTCCTTATGTGGCTCGATGTCAAATTTTGTCTGATTACTCTCCTGTGAAGCGCCTTGGGACGTTTTACTACGTTAAAGGCGAGTCGTTGTAATAAGGCCACAGATAGAAGCTTTTATTGACCAGAACCGTTCTTGTTGGGTGACTGCGTGTATTTGTGTTACTTGTTTAACATGGCTTCCTGGTCTGCCTGACGCCACCTCCGACCAGCAGGGGCAGTGTGACTGGCCTGAGTATATAGTCCCTTCACTCCCACTCATGGTAATGATAATTTATATAGGGCAATGGTTAGGCCACTGTTAGAGACTGTGTACAGTTCTGGGCACTCCATTATAGAAAGGACATTAAAGCCATAGAGAGCGTACAGCCTTGGAGGGAGTGCAGCGTAGACTTATTAGAGTGATACCTGGACACTCAGGGTTAAATTACGAGGAGAGATTACACAAACTAGGGTTGTATTCCCTGGAATTCAGAAGATTATGGGGTGATTTGATCGAAGTTTCCAAGCTGTTAAGGGGAACTGATGGGGTAGATAGAGAGAAACCATCTCCGCTGGTTGGGGAGTCTAGGACTAGGGGACACAGCCTAAAAATTAGAGCCAGGACTTTCAGGAGTGAAGTTTGGAAACACTTCTACACACAAAGGGTGGTAGAAGTTTAGAACTCTCTTCCACAAATGGCAGTTGATGCTCGCTCAGTTGTTAATTTTAAATCTGAGATTGATCGATTTTTTTTAACCAAAGGTATTAAGGGATATGGGGCTAAGGCGGGTTTATAGGGTTAGGCCACAGATCAGCCACCATCTCATTGAATGGCGGAACAGGCTCGAGGGGCTAAATGGCCGACTCATGTTCCTATGTACAGCGTAAATTCACCAGGATGAGGCCAGGGTGGGAAACTCTAGTTATGAGGAGAGACTTGTGATTCTGGGACTGTTTCCACTGGAGCAGAGTAGGATAATCGGAGATTTAATAGAGGGTTTTAAAACTATAAAGGGTTTTGATAGAGTGGATAAAGATTATTTCCTCTGGTTGGGGAGATGATGATTGGCACCATCAATTTAAAATTGTTACAGAAAGAATGAGGAGAAGTTGGGAAAGATTTCTGTATATGGAGTTTGTTGGAGCACGGAATGCTTTGCCACAGGAAGTGCTTGAGGGAGAGACCATTGTGTCTTTTTCAGGGAAACCAGAGGAAGATAATCGGCTAGTGGGAGAGCAGAACAGTGGGATTAGTTCTGGATTGCTTTAGCACAGAGCTGGCACGGATACAACGGGCTGAATGGACTCCCTCTGTGCTGGAACGTTCTGTGGTCCGATGGTTGGGTGCTGCTCAATGGGGGTTTGTTCGGCGTTAGAAATACCACAAGGATAGGAGTTGTGTTTGGTGAGAGCTGTACTGATTCTACCCCAGCCCCTGGGCCTGAACGTTAACATGTTATTGAGCTGAACAGTGTGTTTCTGGTACAGTGAACAGATCAGCAAGCAGCAATCACAAATTGACCGTTTGTACGTGAGTCTAAAGGACCTGGCTGAGGAGCGGAAAGGGAAGCTGGAGCAACATTACTGGCTTTTCCAGCTAAACCGTGAGGTTGACGAACTGGAGCAGTGGATTGCCGAACGAGAGGTCGTAGCGGGGTCACCAGAACTTGGACAAGATTATGAACATGTCACAGTAAGTGAGAGACACACTTTCACTCTCTATCGTCAGTGATTGGATTGTGAAATATAATGGCCCTGATATTTTCGGGGGGAGGGAGGTTCGTAGTGACCAGGGAACGCGGAAATACGGGGAATCGCCGCAGGTTTGCTTGGGGGGCGGGAGAAGTACTCTGGCTGGATTCCCATCACTGGGACCGGCAACAGTCAAAACCATCAGTCCCATCAGTTGGGCCCAAATAGGCTCACAGCTCAAAAAACATCCCTGAATGGTGCCCCCGGGAGCTGATGCCTGCGGAGAACTTGCACTATGCACGGTCAGCTCATTATAATAGTGAGATGGTGATCTGAGTGTGTAACTAAGGAGCACTGTAAACCACAGCTGGGCCCCTGTAGACCACAGCTGGGCCCCTGTAGACCACAGCTGGGCCCCTGTAGACCACAGCTGGGCCCCTGTAGACCACAGCTGGGCCCCTGTAGACCACAGCTGGGCCCCTGTAGACCACAGCTGGGCCCCTGTAGACCACAGCTGGGCCCCTGTAGACCACAGCTGGGCCCCTGTAGACCACAGCTGGGCCCCTGTAGACCACAGCTGGGCCCCTGTAGACCACAGCTGGGCCCCTGTAGACCACAGCTGGGCCCCTGTAGACCACAGCTGGGCCCCTGTAAACCACAGCTGGGCCCCTGTAAACCACAGCTAGGCCACTGTAAACCACGGCTGGGCATTGGGGGTCTGGGGTTTGGGGATCTGGGTTTTAGGGTTTGGGTTCTGGGCTTTGGGGTTTGGAAGCTGGGTTTGGGGGTCTGGGTTCTGGGGTTTGGGGTTTGGGATCTGGGGTTTGCTGTACTGGTTAGCTGCTCCAGTCTCGAGAGGTTTGCTCCTTGTATTGCAGTATGCATGCAAGCTATATCCTCTCCATTACCAAGACCACCTCTTTCCACCTCTGTAACATCGCCCATCAGGGGAAATTGAATAAAGAAGACTATGATATGTCTCCGCCCCTGACTCAGCTCATCTGCTGCTGAAACCCTCATCCGTGCCTTTGTTATTACCTCCAGGCTCGACTATTCCAATACTTTGCAGGCCGGCCTCCCACCTTGCACCGTCCATAAACTTGAGCTCATCCAAAACCCTGCTGTCTGTATCTAACTCGCACCAAGTCCCATTCACCCATCACCCCTGTGCTCACTGACCTACATTGGCTCCCGGTCCAGCAACGCCTTGATTTTAAAATTCTCATCCATGTTTTCAAATCCTTCCATGACCTCGCCCCTCCCTGTCTCTGTCACCTCCTCCAGCCCGACAACCCTCCGAGATCTCTGCGCTCCTCCACTTCTTCATTCCACTAATGGTGGCCATATCTTCAGCTGCCTAGGCCCTAAGCTCTGGAATTCCTTCCCTAAACCTCTCCGCCTCTCTCCCTCTCTCTCCTCCTTTAAGTCGTTCCTTAAAACCTACCTCTTTGACCAAGCTTTTGGTCACCTGTCCTAATATCTCTTTGTGGCTCGGTGTCAGATTTTGTCTGTGAAGCTCCTTGGGACGTTTTACTACGTTAAAGGCACTATATAAATGCCAGTTGTTATACGCAGCACCAGTGCTATGGGGCGTTGTGTAGAGTCCCATAATGTGAGGGCCCAATGAGCTACAGCATTATCACCTCTGTAGAAACTGAGAGCACAGGAGGAGGCCATTCGACCCTCTCTGCCTGTGCCTATCAGATCACACTGAAAGTGCCGCAGGACACGGATTTGATGTAACTTAACGTCTGCCCAACATTCCATCACTTGGATAGTGAAAAATTGTGGTTAAAATCTGGAGATTTCCCTCGTGTTTTGCGGAGAAGTTGAAAGCGACTGAGTATTGGTCTGTGTTTCTAAACCTATTGTTAAATGATTTTTTAATTGTTTATCCATTTGCCAGAATGATCCAGAGGCTCCTTCCCCAGTTCACCCTGACAGTCTAATCAGGAGAGCTGAATTAGAACACATGGATAGTGCAGTAGGGAACCTCCTGACAGCAAAGCAGATAAGTCAGGGCATGGTAGCACCATGGGAAGGTCCCAAGGTCAGCAAGGTATTGTGTGACCAAGGGTTAGCAAATATACTAAGGAGCATTTGTGTGGTGGGCTCCCAAGGGGCTGTCCCTCACCAGCAGCACTCACAACCTGTGGGTCCAGGTGAGTGGGCCTCACTGAACGTGCTGAACTCTGCATTCCGTGCCTGCAAAGGTTTTGAGAAATGTTAAGCAGGCACTTTTTTCCTCATTGGTCCCTTAAAATTGTAATTATTGTGAATTGGTCCCACTCCACATTCACTGTTGTTCTGAAGCGCAGCTCCTGATTAGCTAGGGCCAGTTTAACACGGGCGCTGGGAGACCTGCCAGTGGGTGGTTGAAGAATTCCATTATTTAAAGCCAGCGTGCTCTCTGACCGTTGGTTTTAGCTTTTGACTGAACTTTTTACAGCTAGGGATTTTTTTTTTCCCTCCTGCTCTCCTTTGGTGCCGACCTCCTACAGCATCATAGAATGATACAACACAGAAGGAGGCCATTCAGCCCATCATGCCTGTGCAGGCTCTTTGAAAGAGCTATCCAATTAGTCCCACTCCCCTGCTCTTTCCCCACAGTCCATTCAAGTATTTATCCAATTCTCTTTTGAAAGTTATTATTGAATCTGCTTCCACCACCCTTTCAGGCAGCGCATTCCAGATAGAATCATAGAATCATAGAAGTTACAACATGGAAACAGGCCCTTCGGCCCAACATGTCCATGTCGCCCAGTTTATACCACTAAGCTAGTCCCAATTGCCTGCACTTGGCCCATATCCCTCGATACCCATCTTCCCCATGTAACTGTCCAAATGCTTTTTAAAAGACAAAATTGTACAACTTGCTGTGTAAAAAAAATTCTCATCTCGTCCCTGGCTCTTTTGCCAATTACCTTAAATCTCCGTCCTCTGGTTACCCACCCTTCTGCCACTGGAAACATTTTCTCCTTATTTGCTCTATCAAAACCTCTCATAATTTTGAACACCCCTTAACCTTCTCTGCTCTAAGGAGAACAATCCCAGCTTCTCCAGTCTCTCCACATAACTGAAGTCCCTCATCCCTGGTACCATTCTGGTAAATCTCCTCTGCACCCTCTCTAAGGCCTTGACATCCTTCCTAGAGTGTGGGGCCCAGAATTGTACACAATACTCCAGCTGGGGACTACCAAGTGATTTGTAAAGGTTTAGCATAAAAATCGGGATCAGTCCTGTTGTACAGGAATTTTTCCCGCGGGATACCAGATGTGGAGCAGACTCTCAAACACAAGGTAGATCTGGTCAGTTGATGCCTTAGAAATGGGACAGGATCATCACCTGAGCGTTAGAGAGATATTAATACCTTATATTAACAGACCTTGTTTCTTTTTCTCTGGCTGAATATCAAACTGAATCATGAACCTTCCTATTCTGTGTCTCTTAGCTGCTACTGGAGAAGTTCACCGAATTTGCCCATGAGACTGGGGTGATTGGGCAGGACCGAGTGAACACGGTGAACCAGATGGCGGACGAGCTGATTGATTACGGCCACGCAGACGCAGCCACCATTGCAGAGTGGAAGGACGGCGTAAGTGAGGCCTGGGCAGACTTGCTGGAACTGATCGAGACACGAGCTCAGATGCTGGCTGCCTCCCAGGAGCTACACAAATTCTTCAGCGACTGTAAGGAAGTTGTCGGCCATATTGAGGAGAAACACAAACAGCTTCCAGAAGTTACCGTTAAGGATTCGAACAGTACCTTTACTCTGCAACGGATGCTGAGTTCATTTGAACATGATATCCAGGTGCTGGTTACACAGGTATTTTCTCAGCTATCTATGATTATTATTCTGTTTTCCCTTTTTACGTACATGTGCTGCCAGGGAGCAAGGCTTCAGGCGACCTGTTCATTTTACCCTTTCCCTTCACAGGCACAGCTTCCCAGTTTAAGCATTTCGTTCCACCCAGTAACAACCCATAAACGGAAGAGTTTGGAGTTTGCTCAGACACTAAACCAGGGATGGGACCCTCGATCGTTGCTCTTTCTGACCACTGTTTCATCTCACAGTTTTATTGATCATTTCACATCAGTCCTTTCTGCTGAGAAAGTTAATGGGATTGTGTCTTAACCACATGTGCTGTATCTGTAATAAAGAGGGACGATGCTGAAAGCTCACAGCAGGTCAGTCAGCATCCGGAAAGAGAAAAGTCCAGTTGGGAACGTAGGAACAGGAGTAGGCCATTCAGCCCCTCGGACCTGTTCCACACTCAGTCAGATCATGGCTGACCTGTACCTCAACTCCATTCACCCGCCTATGCTCCATATCCCTTTCCCAACAAAAATCTTTCGATCTCAATCTTGAAATCTCTTTTGGGGGTGAGAATTCCAGATTTCCACTACTCTTTGTGTGAAGAAGATCTTTGTGATTTCGCTCATAAACGGCCAAGCTCCAATTTTAAGATTATGCCCCCTTGTTCTTGATTTCCCCCACCAGACAAAATAGTTTCTCTCTAACTACCCTATCAAATCCGTTTAACATTTTAAACACCTGTGAGTGATTTATTTCACTGGTTCAGTCTTTAATCGTAGAATGGTTACAGCACAGAAGGATGCCATTCGGCCCGTCGAGCCTGTGCTGGCGCTCTGCAAGAGCAATCCAGCTAGTCCTGCTCCCCCGCCCTTTCCCCACAGCCCTGCAAGTTTTTTTCCCTTTCAAAGGTGTTTTGTTCCAAAGTATAAAAGCTTTATTAAGAAGTTATAATAAGTAGCAAAGATGTTAAAATAAATATGTATCTTCTTAAACATACTAAGAAGATGTTGGAATACGACCTGGCAAAGTTTATCACTGTATAAGGTTTCGATGTGCACCTCTTATCGATGTTACTTGAGTGTTTCCAGCCTCGCTGTAAGAACATTCTAACAAATATGATTTAATTCTCAGCTTATGTACGTTAATTAACACAAACAGTTCTACAGGGGCCGTGTGCAGACATGGGGCCTCCCATCAATCATCCTCTCTGTTTTATGGAGCTGCCGTCTGCTTTACTCTTAAATTCCAGGTGACAACAACTGCAACAGCAACAATTTGCCTTTAACATAGTGAAACGTCCCAAGGCGCTTCACAGGAGCGATCATCAAACAAAATTTGACACCGAGCCCCATAAGGAGATATTAGGACAGAGGTGGGTTTTAAGGAGTGTCTTAAAGGAGGAGAGAGAGGTAGAGAGACAGAGAGGTTTAGAGAGGGAATTCCAGAGCTTAGGGCCTAGGCAGCTGAAGGCACGGCTGCCAGTGGTGGAGTGATTAAAATCGGGGATGCGCAAGAGGCAAGAATTGGAGGAGCGCAGAGATCTCGGAGGGTTGTAGGACTGGAGGAGGTTACAGAGATAGGGAGGGGACGAGGCCATGGAGGGATTTGAAAACAAGAATGAGACTTTTAAAACTTGAGGCATTGCCGAATCGGGAGCCAGTGTAGGTCAACGAGCACAGGGGTGATGGGTGAATGGGCGGTAGAGTTTTGGATGAGCTCAAGTTTATGGAGGGTGGAAGAGGACACACAGTATCTGACACCATGCCTCCCATATGATTAGTTGTCTCCGATTTATCAAGGACACTTTCCTTTGCCCAAAGTGCACTAAACTAAAGACAACTCCCTTTACCCATGAGATAAGATAAGACTGACAGCGGATGCTCATTACTGAAGGGGGGCCTCTCTACAAAAGGTAGAACAGAGAGCCGCCTTCACAGGAAAAAGCCGATATCACTCTTTTCCGAACAAGGTTAGCAATATATAGAAAGCTTGTATAATGTTCTCTTACATTCCCTTCTTTTGAGCCTACAGAGGAAACCCTTGAGGCTCACATTCCCAGCCCACTCCTCGTTCACAGCTCGGTCATGCAATGCATCCATTTCAGCTTTTATACATTGAGTATACTGTATAAAGATTAAAACCCGTGAGAGAATTCTAGCCCATTCTTGTCCTACGTTCTATACTGTTTCCCACCTTGCGTGATTCCCGAGGGTAGATGTCCCCTTTTCAATGTCAGCATTACATTGTTTCATTTCAGTCTTTCAATCTTAATCACCAACAACCCCTGGTGACCCTGAATGGCCTTATCTTATATTCTCCATTCAGTAGCACATTCCTATTTCAGTCATTTGTTCTTCTGGTCTAAGTTTCACTTGGTTAATATTATACATCATGAGACATACAAAGAAAATCATACTACACATGCAGAAAACTACAGTGTACCATAGTATCAAATTCGGGATTTAAAAGATTCTCCAGTTCTCCTTTCACCAATATCCATCTTGTGGATATTTTTGTAAAGTATTATTTCTCCCCGGCCCTCAGTTGTCCCAGTTTCATTGTTAACTCAAAGGAACCTAACTCTGAATTGTGGAAATCCAAATTTCTATGTCCCTCTTTACTTTAATTTCAATCCCTCTGATAGGTACCACTGTTTAACTCTATCCTGATTGTTTCATTGATTAGTTGGTTTCTCTATGGAACGTGTATCAGTGCCTTGTTTAAAAGATTTCCTCACTCTCCTGAGCCACATTAACCATTTCATGACGCTGAGCCACATTAACCATTTCATGACGTGCTGTAGTCAAGTAACTGAGCATGTCTGAGACCCGTTCTTTATCATGCATTCCACATACTGGTTGCCTCACACGCAACAGATCACAGTTACACACGCCCAAGATCATGGCACACGTGAAATCAGATACAAGCCATTCTTGGGCTTTCATGTCATCTTATCAAACGATTGGGGGGGGGTCTGGAGGTCTTTGCTTATCTCCCCGTGCCTGGTCCCAATGTCTCGGGTAGTCTCATTGTTCAGTATCTGTCAGGACATAAACATCTCCAAGAGAAAACCATCAATTTACTATTCTCTCCTACACTTTCCTGACTTTCACTCGATTGTACATTGATACTGGATTGATATCTTTTGGTAAATGTCCAAGTGATTTATGTGCACTCACATATCTTTCCCTAACCCCTTTGGTTCAGTTCCTGAAATTCACCCATAAATCACCGAGGGTGATGATCTCAGAAAAATTCCCATTTGGTGGTGTAATTTTCCTGTTTCTACCGAATATCCTGAATCACTCCCTCTCATCCAATGTTACACATCCGATTACATCACCATTTCATCGCATTCATGAGCCCTGGAGGAATTTTACTATCCAGTACAATATTTACAGTTTTGTCAATATCGCAATAATTTTTGTTAATTTTACTTAGACTCTTCTTGGACTGCTTTTTATTTCCCAAAATATCCGACTATATTGTGCTTGATTGTATCATTTCAAAATGATCCCAATTCCAGGGAACATTACTGTTGCACTGACAGGACTTGTCAATGTTCAATTTTATTTCCCCCAAAAAATTTCTTCCATGATACAAAGCTTTGGGCAGGAACCACTTAGACTGGACTCCTTTTTGAAAAATATAATTGAATTATCCCCTTAAACTTCAGGTAAATTTTCCCTTTTCCAGTGCTTGAACAGCAACTCACATCAATTTATCTTATCAGTTCGAATTTCACCAACAAATTATGCCCAGGCTTGGTGGTTTTATAGTAGAGACAGAAGTGCTTGGAATTACTTTTGGATGTAACTCCCATATCTTCCACCCCTCGAGCACTCTGTCTCGGATGATGACAAATAACCCTGAATGGGTTAAAGCCGAGCCTTTGAGAGGCAAGGCCTTAGTCCAGATCGTCACCACGCTGTGACATTTGATATCTGCTGATATCCGTAGACAAGGCCTCAAATTCATCACACCACTGGACCGTTTCCTGCACCAACATTTCTCCAGCAAAGTCTGCTCCGTAACTTTGTGAAGCCATTTTATGTCAAAGATTTACTCTTGGTAATCCTGCACTATCACCACTCGTACAGTCCTGAAAACCAAGATCCCAGCTTTAAAAGAAAAGAAAAGCAGAAAATTCATTGTGGCTTCTTGTTGAGAGCCCAAGGGGTTAATTTGTCAATTTGTGATTTTCTTCCGTCACCGTGGGAAAACACCCAAATTAATAAACCTAAAGATTTCATCCCTTTGACTAAAGCACAAATACAATATTACTAAATTTCAAAGAATAATCTCTTTGACCGTAACAAATCCAGAAAAACAAATCCCCCTGAAGAAAAACATGAGACTTCCTAGCTTCTCGTACTTATCTCCCAAAGTTTCTCTCTCTCTCTGGAGCTCGCAGCCTATCCAACCCACGCGATGTACGGCTGAATTTGGAATTTCCAACTCCAAGTCCTTCTCTTTTTATTTTGATTGTTTTCATCTATTTCCTCAGGTAAGGGGGGTTCACAATGTTCAAACGCCCCCTCGTCGTCCCATGTTATTGAAGGCCCGTCAGACCCATAGCCTGGGAATGTCCTCTGGAGTCGGTGGGGACAGTGGCTGGAGTCATACCTAGCACAAAGGAAGATGGTAGTGGTTGTTGGAGGCCAATCATCTCAGCCCCAGGACATTTCTGCAGGAGTTCCTCAGGGCAGTGTCCTAGGCCCAACCATCTTCAGCTGCTTTATCAATGACCTTCCCTCCATCATAAGGTCAGGAATGGAGATGTTCGCTGATGATTGCACAGTGTTCAGTTCAATTCGCAACCCCTCAGATAATGAAGCAGTCCGTGCCCGCATGCAGCAAGACCTGGATAACATCCAAACTTGGGCTAATAAGTGGCAAGTAACATTCGCTCCAGACAAATGCCAGGCAATGACCATCTCCAACAAGAGAGAGTCAAACCACCTCCCCTTGACGTTCAACGGCATTACCATCGCCGAATCCCCCACCATCAACACCCTGGGGGTCACCATTGACCAGAAACTTAACTGGACCAGCCATATAAATACTCTGGCTACAAGAGCAGGTCAGAGGCTGGGTATTCTGCGGCGAGTGACTCCCCAAAGCCTTTCAACCATCTACAAGGCACAAGTCAGGAGTGTGATGGAATAATCTCCACTTGCCTGGATGAGTGCAGCTCCAACAACACTCAAGAAGCTCATCACCATCCAGGACAAAGCAGCCCGCTTGATTGGCACCCCATCCACCACCATAAACATTCACTCCCTTCACCACCGGCGCACCGTGGCTGCAGTGTGTACCATCCACAGGATGCACTGCAGCAACTCGCCAAGGCTTCTTCAACAGCACCTCCCAAAACCGCGACCTCTACCACCTGGAAGGACAAGAGCAGCAGGCACATGGGAACAACACCACCTGCACGTTCCCCTCCAAGTCACACACCATCCCGACTCGGATATATATCGCCATTCCTTCATCGTCGCTGGGTCAAAATCCTGGAACTCCCTTCCTAACAGCACTGTGGGAGAACCTTCACCACACGGACTGCAGCGGTTCAAGAAGGCGGCTCACCACCACCTTCTCAAGGGCAATTAGGGATGGGCAATAAATGCTGGCCTCGCCAGCGACGCCCACATCCCATTAACTAATAAAAAAAACATGGATGCTGTGCAGAAAAAAGTTCAGTGATTTCACACAAGTGGTCAAGGTGAGTGAATTCAACTGTCAAGTGGCACATCCTACCAACTGGACCACTCCATGCACGGCACCCCCCCATCACCTACCCACCAACAAATTGCCCATCCGTACCCAACCCCTCGAATCAGATGCTGCATCTCACCCTCACATAGTAGCACGCTTGGAAGCCGCACACCCACCATTCGCAGATCTCACTCACTGGCAGCTACTCGACCATGACAGCCACATCACCCAAACTCCTTGCAGGACACTCACTGACACACTTCCCTCGGTCGGCAGACTGAAAGACCTGAGGGAGGACAGGCAGGCCTACATGTCCTCACCCACATGGAGGAGACCGTGCTGCGGATCATTGGGCGGGCCGTCACTGCAGCCGTGGCGCTGGAGGTCTTGACGAAGGGGGTCTCCGCATACCTAATCCTCCTTCTCATTTTCCTCATTTCCCTCATTCCACAATCTTTTCTGATTCACGTGCTGCAGATGGTATCAGCACGCACGTCTTACTTGCTCCTCTCCCCACTCCACAACTCAACCCGTCTCCCTTTGTCATTACAGATACCCAAGAACTGGAGCCTGCACCGTCCGAGGAGGAGGAGGAGGAAGACAGTGACATTGAAGCCACACGGTCACTCGATCTGACACTCGCATCCACCAGCTCAGAGACTGACACTGCGTGTCCTTTAGAGGCTAGGGTAGAGGAGGGATCTGCATGTGGTGAGACACCGGGCACAAGTGTGCAGGAGCCGGGGTGGGGGGAATGGATACTGCAGTGTCCTAGGCCCAACCATCTTCAGCTGCTTCATCAATGACCTTCCCTCCATCATAAGGTCAGAAATGGGGATGTTCGCTGATGATTGCACAGTGTTCAGTTCCATTCGCAACCCCTCAGATAATGAAGCAGTCCGAGCCCGCATGCAACAAGACCTGGACAACATCCAGGCTTGGGCTCATAAGTGGCAAGTAACATTCACGCCAGATAAGTGCCAGGCAATGACCATCTCCAACAAGAGAGTCAAACCACCTCCCCTTGACATTCAACGGCATTACCATCGCCGAATCGCCCACCATTAACATCCTGTGGGTCACCATTGACCAGAAACTTAACTGGACCAACCATATAAATACTGTGGCTACAAGAGCAGGTCAGAGGCTGGGTATTCTGCAGCGAGTGACTCACCTCCTGACTCCCCAAAGCCTTTCCACCATCTGCAAGGCATAGGTCAGGTGTGTGATGGAATACTCTCCACTTGCCTGGATGAGTGCAGCTCCAACAACACTCAAGAAGCTCGACACCATCCAGGACAAAGCAGCCCGCTTGATTGACACCCCATCCACCACCCTAAACATTCACTCCCTTCACCACCGGCGCACTGTGGCTGCAGTGTGTACCATCCACAGGATGCACTGCAGCAACTCGCCAAGGCTTCTTCAACAGCACCTCCCAAACCCGCGACCTTCACCACCTAGAAGGACAAGAGCAGCAGGCACATGGGAACAACACCACCTGCACGTTCCCCTCCAAGTCACACTTGGAAATATATCGCCGTTCCTTCATCGTTGCTGGGTCAAAATCCTGGAACTCCCTAACAGCACTGTGGGAGAACCTTCACCACATGGACTGCAGTGGTTCAAGAAGGCGGCTCACCATCACCTTCTCAAGGGCAATGGGCAATAAATGCTGGCCTCGCCAGCGACGCCCACATCCCATGAACGAATTTTAAAAAAAGGTGCCAGCTCGCCGGAGGACGAGGTCGCACATTGGTTCTGCTGCAGAGGAGTCAGATGATGACTCCGATGGACCAGGCTGCAGACTGGGCACTGGAAAGTTTGCCAGAAAGCCTGCGCACAATGTCAAGGAGCATGGAGGAGTCCAGCTCCAACTTGGTGCAGAACTTGGACCCATCCTTTCCCACATGGAATGGGTGGTCACCTCCATCAGCGCATCTGTGGAACCCACCATGTTGCAGCGTCTGATGACTGCATCAGCTTCCACTGCAGCACAAACATCTACCATCCAAGGTCTGATTGCTGTATTTGGAAGCTCAGAGTGCTGCTATTATGGCTCTGTGTGCCACTGTGGAACGGGCTTCCAGGGCATCACAGCTGTCCAGCAATCTGTTCTCCAGCTGATCACCAGGAGTGCTGAGGCACCGCCCCGGGAGAGTGGCAGTGGCGCCATGGGAGACGAACCTGCTGTCCTCTCTGATGACAGCATTCCTGCTCCCACCCCTGCCACTCCACCAGTGCCCTTGCTGTTGCCTGTCAGCCAGTCAGGCCAGACTGCTGCAGCTGAGGCTGAGATGGTGCAGACCGCAGCTGGGCTCCTCGAGGTCATCCTCCACGGCCATCTGCACACTCCTCCATTGAAGGTCAGCAGCCTTCCATCACCCATACTCCAGCCACTGGGGAAGCACCTCTTAGGAGCACGAGGAAAGGAAAAGGCAGACGAACAACAGGCACTGAGGGAATGTACAAAGGAGAATTATGTAATGTTGTAAACATGATTTCATGTGTTGGTTTATAAATTTGGATTTGAAGTCGCGGTTGCTGTTGGTTTTTATTTATGCGATGAACTGGGGGAGGAAGCAATGTGTAATCATAAGGAGGACGATTTGATGGTCATGTGGGAGAGGAAAGGTGAGGAGTGCAGGACTGTTGGTGAGTTGGGAGGTGTCGTTGAGCTTGCTGATATCGCTCATGAATAAGGTGAGCACGCAGAGCCCTGGCAGACTGGGCCTGTGTACTTTGTTGTCTCCTTGTCTCTTCCTCCTCCTCCGTCTCCTCCATCTCCTCCTCCGTCTCCGTCTCCTTCTCCTCCCTTTCCGCCTCCGCCTCCGTGTCTGGCCGGATAGGCAGAGGCAAGGGCCGTCCTCTTATAATGGTGAGGTTTTGCAGCATGCAGCAAACCGTGAGGAATCTTCACATCCGCTCAGCGGAGTACTGCAGGACTCCTCCAGAACGGTCCAGGCAGTGGAAGCGTTGCTTGAAGACGCCAATGGTGTACTCGATGATGTTTCGTGTGGTCTCATGGCTCTTGTATGCCTGCTCTGCACGTGTGTGTCTGTTCCTGACCAGAGTCATGAAGGGATAGTCCTTGTCACCCAGTAGCCAGCCTTTGACTTGCCGAGCTTGTTGAAAGGTCGGTTGGAAGTTGGACTGCCGCCTAATGAAGGTGTCATGAGTGCTGCCAGGGTAGCGGGCATTGATCTGCATGATGCGCTGCGTGTGGTCGCACATTCAGGGAGTGGAACCCCTTTCGGTTCATAAAGATGGCCGAATTGAGATGTGGGGCATGCATGGCGTGGAGAGGGAACGTGATGAATCTGTTCTTCATCTCATACAGAGTCTCCGTGACCTCTCTTATGCAGCAGTGCACTGCAAACTGCGAGATGTTGCTCATATCGCCAGCAGAGGCTTGAAAGGATTCAGAGCCATAAAGGTTCAATGCCACGGTTACCTTGACAGCCACAGGCAGTGCTGTCCTTGCCCTGCTCTGAGGCTGCAGTTGTGGCTGCAGCAGTTGACAAATCTCCATCACTACCTCTTCCGTGAACCGCAGCTGTCGGATGCACTGATCTTTGCTCTTGTTGAGGTAGGAGAATTGGTCCCTGAAGGCCCTCATAGGATTTGGCCCTGCGCCTCCTCCTCCTCCTCCTCCCTCTCCTCGCAGCTTGACCTGCTTTGTGTGGCCTCCCAGTCGTGTTCAGTACCCAGCGGGAGCCCTAGCAGGCCACCCATGGTTGTCAGCAACCTTGCTCAGGACACTGTTTTAAATGCCTCCAACAATAATGCAGGACCAGCAAGACCATTCTCTATATAATATTGCAACTTTCTCCAAGTATAAGAAACCTCCAAAGACAGGTACAAATGCATCAGCAGCCAGAATAATTAATCCAGCAACCAACCTGCAACACCTGCATGAAGCCTTCAAATAGCACTGGCAGGGGATCCTCCAGGCCGTCTAAGACCTCTTCAGCTGTGTAAGGTTAAGACAGTGCGTTGGCTAGAGCGCTGAGTTCCAAAATCGAATCTGCCCCTTTAAATCAGCGTTGCACACCGATCTACCGCATATTCTCCCTACTTTACATGGTGCCGGCGTTTGTTATCTGTGCCTGAGCGAACGCCTTTACCAATATGGCGTAAGGCGCATGGCACACTAGAAGTTTGAGCGTGCATTTGGGAGGCCATTTTGGGCCCTTAAGGAGTCTGCATAGCGCCTACACAACGCGGCCCAATTTAGAGCCCTTCGTGTCTCCTCAATTCGCAGTCGCCAGTGAGTGAAAACATGCTGAATACATACCTTTGCAGTTTGGGGAGCAGTGGCTCGTCTCACAGGGATAACCTCAACCCATTTAGAACAGCAGTCGATTATGACCAAGACATATTGATACCTTTCTGTGTCCTTGGAAATGGGCCAATGTAATCAATCTGTAAATTTTTCCATGAGCCATTGGATGCTGGGACATGGCTAGGAGACTTCAATTCTGGGCCTGGAGTCACGTGAGGCTGTGATTATGAATGGCATTCACGGTCTGATCCATAAAAGGCCAGCACATCTGCATTCTGTACTGTGAAATTGTCCCTTCTGTTAAAGTCATCTTTGGGACATTAGCCCTCACCTTTGATGGCCGCCTGGACTGATTTAATCCAAGGGTCCTCACCGTTCACCCCTGTAAGATCGAAAGGGGGTGTTTCACTTTGAACGTTACAAAAATCATAGTTTCATTGTCCCTTGATAAAAACTATTTGTACAGTAACTGCTCTTTCCACCCAGAATCCTGTGACTTGTCCGATTGAAATGCTGGAAGCTCAAAAGGGGTCAGACCAACTCCTTAATAAAAACCTAGTACAGTCCAAATGCTTAACTTCAGCAATACAGAAGTCAGGGTTGATTACTTCTTGCTTGTCAAAACCTTCGGGGGTGTGGGAGGAGGAGTCAGTCACAATAGCACAAAGTGCTTTGAAGAAGTTCAAATTAATTTATAACCAGAGACCATCCTGCAACTGTAACTTGTAATTCTTTAAAGCTGCGTTTTACCTTTTTTCCCCCAAAAAAAGTCTTCGTGCTGTTCTTGTCACGATGACAGCATTTCAGTTTGTTCATCTCATTTTAAAGCATTTAGCATTTATTTAAGAGGTGTCCAAAATTCGATTGACTCTTAGATAGTTAGTCCAACTACAAGACATCTCAATCGAAAGCAAAATACTGCGGATGCTGGAAATCTGAAATAAAAACGGAAAATGCTGGAAATACTCAGCGAGTGAGGCAGCATCTGTGGAGAAATAAACAGAGTTTAACCTTTCAGGTCGAAGACCTTTCGTCAGAACTGGAAGAAGTTAAAGATTTATCAGTTTTTGAGCAAATACAGAGCCAGGGAAAGGAGGGGAGGGGAGGAAAGAACAAAAGGGAATGTCTGTGATAGGGTGGAGGGCAGGAGTGATTAAATGACAAAAGGGATGATGGTGCAAGGCAAGGAGGGTGGGAATGGGACAAGTAAAGAAACAAAAGATGGGTCCAGAGGAGCTGTAAATGGCAACAGCAGAACCATTACCAGCACCTGCTGTCTGGAAAAAATAGGAGGAGTGGTTATGATCTGAAGTTATCGAAATCAATGTTGAGTCTGGAAGGTTGTAAAGTGCCTCAACAAAAGATGAGGTGCTGTTCCTCGAGCTTCTGTTGAGCTTCATTGGAACAGTGTAAGAGGCCGAGGACAGAGAGGTCAGAGTGGGAATTAAAATGGCGAGTGACCGGCAGGTCAGGGTCATGCTTGCGGACTGAATGGAGGTGTTCATCAAAGCGATCACCCAGTCTGTGTTTGGTCTCCCCAGTGTAGAGGAGACTGCATTGTGAGCAGCGAATACAGTATAGTAAATTGGAAGAAGTACAAGTAAATCACTGTTTCACCTGGAAGGAGTGTTTGGGGCCCTGGACGGTGGGAAGGGAGGAGGTGAAGGGGCAGGTTTTGCATCTCCTGCGCTCGAACGGGAAGGTGCGTTGGGGAGGGGAGCGTGTTGGGGGTGATGGAAGAGTGGACCAGGGTGTCGCGGAGAGAGCGGTCCCTTCGGAATGCTGAAAAGGGAGAGGAGGGGAATTTGTGTTTGGTGGTGGGATCGCGCTGGAGGTGCCACAAATGGTGGAGGATGAAACATTGAATGTGGAGGCTGGTGGGGTGGAAGGTGAGGACAAGGGGGACCCTATCATGGTTCTGGAAGGGAGGGGAAGGGGTGAAGGCAGAAGTACAGGAAATAGGACGGACACGGTCGAGGGCCCTGTCAACTACAGTGAAGGGGAAGACATATCGGAAGCATTGGTGTGGAAGGTGGCATCGTCAGAACAGATGAAACAGAAAAACTGGGAGAAAGAATTCCTTACAGGAATCGGTGGGCTTATAGTAGATATTGATTGACAGCCTATTCTCAGAATCTCCAGATTGTTGTCATAGAGAGAATAGGAGATCCTTTAATAATTCTTTTCCTTTCTTCGCTCACTTTTTTTTCTGACCACAGTCAATCACAAGATCAAAAGGTGCTGACAGTTTGCTAACAGCTGTCACATTCCAATATCATTAAACCAATAGGATCACCAATGTCAAAATTTAAGAAATCATGCTCACTGTTACTCAACACAACTCCAAATACATCAATCCAATCGACATTCACTTCAAATCATTAAGCATTTAAGAAATTCAAAATGGCAGTTTTTATATGTGATAATCTCATTAGAGATTCTCGCATAAATTACACTGAATTTCACTGTGGCCACAATTGAAGTCTGGTTTTCACAATTTAATAGTTGAGCGAAACTCAATAACTCCAATTTAATTCAGCAATGTCTTAAACTAAACACAATACAGAACAGATAAAATTATCAACATAGCACGTGCTTACAAAAACCCAGTAAATTACATCATCTTTCTCTTTGTTCTTTCTTCAGGTGCCTTTCCACATGACTGTAAAAAATGCTGAATAGAACTGAAAAAAATGCTAGCTTTCACAGTTGAACAAAATTTTTGTAACATTATGCAAAAGAGAAAAACACAGAACATGCATTGAAAGGGGCATAGCCAGCAACGGGGAAAAGAAAGCATTTACACAGGATTGTAAAGAGACAGTACGTTGAAAACAAAAGAACATATTCTGTGGCTTGATTCCATCATAGACGACTTAAACCAATTTTCAGTTTCTGATATTTTTAACCAACCTTATTCTGTACATATTCAAAACTTCAAACTCACAGTCCCTGTCCTCCTCTCCGGTTACTCCATCTTTCTATTTGTTCTTCTTTCTTCCTCATCTTTCAACCTCCCCTTCAGAATTTCAACTTCCTCTCTCTTGTTTCCTCCCTAACTCTTGTTGAAACAACAAGACTCCAGCTTTCCAATCATCCACTTCAATTTTCTTCTCCTTTATCAGTTTCTTCATCTTAGCTCACACAAAGTCTGACAGATTTTAACTAATGAAACACAAGTTTCTGTTTTCTCCTGGATATACTTTGTTTTACCCACTAGAGTTTTTACTGCTTTCCTCCCATCTTCCCACAACTATCTAACACACTCCCTATTTTTTGTTTTCAAAATCGTGAGTCTGTGCGAGGATATAATCTTTCGCCACGTTAAATAACTCACCCTTCAAAATCGTGAGTCCGTGCGAGGATATACTGTCTCACCATATTATATAACTCACCCTTCAAAATCGTGAGTCTGTGCGAGGATATACTGTCTCGCCACATTAAATAACTCACCCTTCAAAATCGTGAGTCCGTGCGAGGCTATGTCTCACCACATTAAATAACTCACCCTTCAAAATCGTGAGTCCGTGCGAGGATATACTGTCCCGCCATGTTAAACTGCTCACTGTGGTACCACCCCCGGACTCGAACGACCCAAAACATGTGACCCTAACTTTGCCTGTTTAACATGTACAACAACCCAAATACTTAAACTTTGTACAAAACTACACCTCGAACCCGTTGTTGGGTGCCAGTATGCAAGTTATTTATTTTACTGGTTCAGTCTTTAATCAAGAAGACTCAGAGATGTTTTGTTCCAAAGTATAATAGCTTTATCAAGAAGTTATAATAAGTAACAAAGATGTTAAAATATAGGAGTACAATTAAACATTCTAATAAGATGTTGGAATACGACCTGGCAAAGTTTATCACTGTATAAGGTTTCGATGTGCCCCTCTCGAAGGTTATTGATGTTCCTTGAGTGTTTCCAGCCTCGCTCCGAGAACATTCTAACAAATACGATTTCATTCTCCGCTCATGTACGTTAATTAACACAAACAGTTCTACAGGGGCCGTGTGCAAACATGGGGCCTCCCATCAATCATCCTCTCTGTTTTATAGAGCTGCCGTCTGCTTTACTCTTAAATTCCAGATGACACACAATATCTGACATCATGCCTCCCATATGATTAGTTGTCTCCGATTTATCAAGGACACTTTTCTTTGCCCAAATGCACTAAACTAAAGACAACTCCCTTTACCCATGTTATGTAGATGAGATAAGACTGACAGTGGATGCTCATTACTCAAGGGGGGGGGCTCTCTACACAAGGTAGAACTGAGAGCCTTGTTCACAGGAAAAAGCCAAATAACTCTTTTCCTAACAAGATTAGCAATTTCATATGGAAAACTTGTCTGTAATAGTTTTCTTACAGTCCCGTCTCTCGAGTCTCTGACTGACTCACCACTTAGATGCATTGAACAGCGAGATGTTGCCCAACAGATACGAACTAAACTTGTCACAGAAAGGTAGGGCTTGTCCATTCCAGTCTAAGTCCCCTTTTTAATGGTGTGATCAGAGTAATTACTGCCAAACAACCTCTCTGGCACCGAAAATTAACTATTACAAGTGTAGAATCTCATTGTTTCAGCTTTCAATTATTGGAGATTTTTAAAAAATTTAAATTCAATTTTTGTTTACATTTTCTTTGTCTCTCTTTTCTCCCTGTTAATCCAATCTTTCTTTCCCTCTCTTTCTGTACCCGATTTGACATTGAATTCATTATTCTAATTTACACTTCCTTGTTCAGACTCTGTGCTGTTCATTTAATAACCCTTCAATCTGATTGGTGAAGGAGATACCCAGTTGCTTGCCCTGTTCACTCAGGTCCCAGATGGCCTGTAGAGGCCGTTTCCATCTCCCACTTATAGAATCATAGAAGTTACAACATGGAAACAGGCCCTTCGGCCCAACATGTCCATGTCGCCCAGTTTATACCACTAAGCTAGTCCCAATTGCCTGCACTTGGCCCATATCCCTCGATACCCATCTTCCCCAGCAACTTCCAGCGCAAAATCTCATGGAGATTAAACGGGCGAGGAGCAATGGTCACCGTTCGTTCACTTTGCTGCAGCAAACTCTGGGCCAATAAAGTAATCTGTGTGATTGGTTACCAGGTGAGGCAGTTACAAGAGAACGCAGCCCAGTTGCGGACGGTGTATGCTGGTGAGAATGCAGAGGCCATCCTTGTCCAGGAGCAGGGGGTACTACAGGCTTGGAAGGAACTACTGAGCAGCTGTGACCAACGGAGGCTGCAACTTACAACGACAAGTGACAAGATACGTTTCTTCAGTATGGTGCGCGACCTGGTGAGCTGGATGGACAGCATTATCTGTCAGATCGGAACGGGGGAGAAACCGCGGTACGTGAGAGATTGTGACCTCTGCCTCATCTTATTAATGAACAGGTCCCAGAGTCTAGTGTCAGCAACTTTAATACTTTATTAAGGAATACAAGATTTCGCAGATTTTGTGTCCTCTGCCTTATCTTGCATTGGTGCATCAATCAGAGTAAACACGCAGACACGATTCACATACAACTACAACTACATTTATAAAGCGCCTTCAACATAGTGAAACATCCAAGGTGCTTCACGGGGAGAGGGGCGTGGGGCTGCTCAAGGGCGGGGTGGCCGCGGGCTGCAGGTGGAGGGGGGCTGCAGAGGTCTGCGGGCAGTGGGGGCTGCAGGGGCGAGGGTCTGCACACACCTGGAATCAAGGACCTTGTGAAATATGTGCCGCCAGCGCTTATGGTTTGGGCGAGAGAGGAAGACTCCTGTGGGAGCTCGTTGTTGGAGGTTCTGGGGCTGCCCCTTCAGGTTGGAGGATGAAAAGAGGCCATTCAGCCCATCTTGTCTGTGCTGACACTTTGCTGGAGCAAAGCAATACTAGTCCCATTGTTCTCCTGTCTCCCTTTTCTTGCGTCTTCCTCTGCCTCACATGTTTGCCCAAACAATGGCCTCTGCCCCAAGCATTCCCACTGGCAAAGCATTCCAGGCTCCAGCAACCCTCGACATCAAGAAATCTCTCCAAACCTCTAGTGGAGAGACTAACGAAACTGGGAATGTTCTCCTTAGAGCAGAGAAGGTTAAGGGGAGATCTAATAGGCGTGTTCAAAATCATGAGGGGTTTTGATAGAGTAAATAAGGAGAAACTGTTTACACTCACAGGAGGGTCAGTAACCAGAGGACACAGATTTACGATAATTGGCAAAAGAACCAGAGAGGAGATGTGAAGAATTTATTCACGCAGCGAGTTGTTCTGATCTGGAATGCGCTGCCTGAAAGGGTGGTGGAAGCAGATTCAGTAGCAACTTTCAAAAGGGAATTGGCATGATGGGCTGAATGGCCTCCTCCTGTGTTGCATGATTCTGTGAACACACTCTAGAAATTTGCTGCCTTTATGATTTCTGCTATTCTGCTTCTCCCAGTGTACGTGAAAATTAAAATGGTTATAACCTGCTTTGCTTTTGCTACAAGCTTTGCTGATCTCTGTATTTATGCATTACGCCACTGTATCACTGCTGTCAGGAGATCTGTAGACAATTCCCACCAGAGCCTTGCATCCTTTGCTGTTTCTCCCAAAGCGTTTCCACTGCCTGCTCACCCTTACTGAGTCTTCTGTCAATATTGCTCGTCCTCCTCCTTTTCCAATCTCCCTGTCATTTCTAAAGACCTTTTCACCTGCAATCTTTATCTGCCAGTCACGCCCAGCTTGTAGCCAGGTCTCTGTGATGGGTATTACATCACACCCTTTAAGCTGAATTTGTGCTACTAACTTGCTGTTTGAGTGTGGGATTATCCGTGGTCAGTATCGCATCAACAAGCTGCATTTATATAGCGCCTTTAACATAGTAAAACGTCCCAAGGAGCTTCACAGGAGTGATTATCAAACAAAATTTGACACCGAGCCAAAGGAGATATTAGGACAGGTGACCAAAAGCTTGGTCAAAGAGGTAGGTTTTAAGGAGCGTCTTAAAGGAGGAGAGAGAGGTAGAGAGGCGGAGAGGTTTAGGGAGAGAATTCCAGAACTGAGGGCCTAGGCAGCTGAAGGCTCGGCTGCCAATGGAGGGGCAGTATAAATATTTCATTAATTAAGGAAATTCTGCCTCAGGATTGGCACCAGGTCCAGAAATAAGATGACAGGATCATTCAGCTGCTCCCAATAACGTAAGTTTACACTCCCACACCAGAACATACATCAGGGATTATTGAAACTGTGAGGGACTATTAGGGATAGTCAACAGGGCTTTGTCAAGGGAAGATCATGTCTGACTATTTTGATTGAATTTTTTGAGGGGGTGACTAGGCGTGTGGATGAGGGTAACGCAGTGGATGTGGTATACATGGATTTCAGTAAGGCCTTCGATAAAGTCCCGCACAGGAGACTGGTCAAGAAGGTACGAGCCCATGGAATCCAGGGTGCCTTGGCACTTTGGATACAAAACTGGCTTAGTGGCAGAAGGCAGAGGGTGATGGTCGAAGGTTGTTTTTGTGACTGGAAGCCTGTGGCCAGTGGGGAACCACAGGGATCGGTGCTGGGTCCCTTGCTGTTTGTGGTCTACATTAATGACTTGGATATGAATGTAAAAGGTATGATCAGTAAGTTCGCTGATGATACAAAAATTGGTAGGGTGGTAAATAGCGAGGAGGATAGCCTCAGTCTGCAGGACGATATAGATGGGTTGGTCAGATGGGCGGAACAGTGGCAAATGGAATTTAACCCGGAAAAGTGCGAGGTGATGCACTTTGGAGGGACTAACAAGGCAAGGGAATACACAATGAATGGGAGGACCCTCGGCAAAAGAGAGGGTCAGAGGGATCTTGGTGTGCAAGTTCACAGATCCCTGAAGGCGGCGGAACAGGTAGATAAGGTGGTAAAGAAGGCATATGGGATACTTGCCTTTATTAGCCGAGGCATAGAATATAAGAGCAAGGAGGTTATGATGGAGCTGTATAAAACACTGGTGAGGCCACAGCTGGAGTACTGTGTGCAGTTCTGGTCGCCACACTACAGGAAGGATGTGATCGCTTTGGAGAGGGTGCAGAGGAGATTCACCAGGATGTTACCAGGGCTGGAGCGCTTCAGCTATGAAGAGAGACTGGGAAGATTGGGTTTGTTTTCCTTGGAGCAGAGGAGGCTGAGGGGGCACATGATTGAGGTGTACAAAATTATGAGGGGCACAGATAGGATGGATACTAAGGAGCTTTTTCCCTTCGTTGAGGGTTCTATAACAAGGGGACATAGATTCAAGGTAAAAGGCGGGAGGTTTAGAGGGGATTTGAGAAAGAACTTTTTCACCCAGAGGGTGGTTGGAGTCTGGAACTCACTGCCTGAAAGGGTTGTGGAGGCAGGAACCCTCACAACATTCAAGAAGCATTTGGATGAGCACTTGAAATGCCATAGCATACAAGGCTACGGACCAAATGCTGGAATATGGGATTAGAGTAGACAGGGCTTGATGGCCGGCGCGGACACGATGGGCCGAAGGGCCTCTATCCGTGCTGTATAACTCTATGACTCTATGACTCATTTCTGAAACAGGACATTGAGGAATCACAAGAGGTATTGCAATATTGGATTTAGTTCTAACGAATGAGGAGGGAACAATTTAGCAAAGTAGAAGTAAGGGAATATTTGGGATCTAGTGACCATAATGTTCTGACATTTAGGGTAGACATGAGAGTGAGAAAACAAAAGGAAGACAATGAGAAAGCTAAACTTTAAACAAGCTGATTTTAGGGGTATGACTGAATCATGGGCAAGGTAAAATGGGAAGAGATACTGGAAGGAAAGTGGAACTTTCAAAGGGATAGTTTTTAAGATGCAAAAGCATTTTTTCCCTGAATTAGGTCAGGGGCAGAATAAAAAAAGAAATGAAACCAATTCTTTCATTACAACCATGACTACCCTTCCAAAAAAAAGTACTTAATTGGCTGTAAAGCGCTGTGGGACATCTGAGGGTTGTGAAAGGTGCTATATAAATGCAAGTCTTTCTTAAAAGATTAAAATGAGTTTGGTTTACGAACAAAGTTGTGAAAGGCATTAGGAGAAAGAGAAAGCTTACAAATATTTAAATGTTGAGGAAAGGAACAGGATAGGGAGATCTATAAAGACAGGCTGAGAAATGCCAAGAATCTGATGAGGGATCATGAGGAAAACATTGCTGGAAATATAAAGCAGGACAGTAAAGCATTCTTCAAACGTGTCAGGAGTAAACAAAGGTGCAGTGAAGGGATTGTCCACTAAAACTGACAATGGGGAGACGAGGTCCAAAGATAGAGAAATTGCTGAAGTATTTGTCCATTATTATCCAACAGTGTTCATAAAATAAACGGAGAGAAATGCCAGAATTGGGAGCACAGTTTAAAAGTGAATGTAGACTGAACAATGTTAAAATCATTGACATATTGGGAAGGTTACTGCAGTTCAAAGTAGATGAGCCCCTGGCTCTAACAACTTTCATCCCAGATGAAAGGAATCGGTTCAATGATTGCCAATCCTCTTGTGGATATTTCTCAGTCACTGGATTCAGGCCAAATCCCAGAGCACCGGAAAATAGCAAATGTGGCTCCCATCTTCAAAAATAGGGCGAGGGATGACCCATCATATTATAGATCGACAAGCCTTACTTCCACTGTTGGGAAAGTGTTTGAAAGTATTGTGAGGGATAATATAAGGGAGTATCTTG
Organism: Heptranchias perlo; assembly: GCF_035084215.1. Taxonomy (NCBI): domain Eukaryota; kingdom Metazoa; phylum Chordata; class Chondrichthyes; order Hexanchiformes; family Hexanchidae; genus Heptranchias; species Heptranchias perlo. The sequence continues at coordinate 16,286,515 of NC_090365.1, read as the reverse complement.
AGCATGAGCTAATCTGAGACAGTCAGCACAGTGTTAGTAATGGGAGGACTAATTGGATTTTTTTGAGGAGATAACAGATCTAGTAGATAGGGGAGAGACTGTGGATGTTTCTACCTGGATTTCCAGAAGGCATTTGATACTGTCCCACATAATAGGCTCCTACATGGGATAGATGGGGATGTATTAAAATGAATTAGCAAATGCTTGGTTGACAGCCACTAAGTAGTAATGCATAGGCAGATATCTGGTGGCAGCCAGTAACCAGTGGGGTGCCACAAGGTTGAGTGTTGGGGCTGCTGTTTTTAATATTTTTATATCATGATTTAGAGGAAGGAATTGTGTTCAAAGTGTCCAAATTTGCAGGCGATACCAAAATGGGACCAGTAACAAATGATGAACATCCATGTGCACAAATTCAAAAGGATCTGGAGAAGTTTGATTAGTAGGCGGAGAAATGGCGATGTGATTTAATACAGGAAAATATAATGTTATGAGATTTGGGTAGAGGGAAGTTTGATATGGATTGTGTGCTAAATGGGAATGTACATGAGGTATCTGGCAAAGAGAAAGAGCTTGGGATTTTAGTGGAGAGGCCACTAAAACTATCAGCACAATGTTCCCAGGCTGCGAAAAAAGCAAACAGAATGCTGGGATGCATAGCAAGGGGTATAACACATAAATCCAGAGAGGTCATTTTAAAACTGTATTTGGCTCTGGCAAGACCATATGGGGAGAACTGCATGCAGTTTTGGTCTCCCTATTTCAAAAATGATATTCAGTTATTGGAGAGGGTACAGAGAAGGGCTACAGTTGACCCCAGAACTTAAGGGAACGATGTGTGAGGGCAGATTGACGACCCTGGGTCTCCTCTCTCTTGAAAAGGCAACTGAGGATATAATAGAAATGTTGAAAGTTATGAAAGGTTTGGATAAATTGGATCCAAGGGAACCTTTCTGCTGTGTTCAGAATTTAAGCACAAAGGGTCAAATTTACAAACTAAGGATAAGAAAAGAAAATAGGAAACGCAGGAGGAACTTTTTTACTAAAAGCACGGTGAGTATGAGGAACAGATTACCGGCACGGGGGAGGAACAAGAAACCTTAAAGCTGCCTGAGTCACCAGCTTGAAGAAATTGGGGGAAATGGGGAAACTGCATAAAAAAGACTATAATATGTTTCCATCCCTGCCTCAGCCCATCTGCTGCTGGAACCCTCATCCGTGCCTTTGTTACCTCCAGACTCGATTATTCCAATGTTCTCCTGGCCGGCCTCCCATCTTCCACACTCCATAAACTTCAGCTCATCCAAAACTCTGCTGCCCGTATCCTAACTCGCACCAAGTCCTGTTCTCCCATCACCCCTGTGCTCACTGACCTACATTGGCTCCCGGTCTGGCAACATCTCGATTTAAAAATTCTTATCCTAGTTCCCCCATGGTCTCTCCCCCTTCCATATCTGTAACCTCCTCCAGCCCTACAACCCTCCGAGATCTCTGCGATCCTCCAATTCTGGCATCTTGCGCATCCCCGATTTCCTTCACTCTGCCATTAGCAGTCGAGCCTTCAGCTGCCTAGGCCATAAACTCTGGAATTCCCTCCCTAAACCTCTCCAACTCTCTACCTCTCTCTCCTCCTTTAAGACGCTTCTTAAAACCTCCCTCTTTGGCCAAGCTTTTGGTCACCTGTCCTGAGATCTCCTTGTGTGGCTCGGTGTCACATTTTGTTTGATTATGCTCCTGTGAAGCGCCTTGGGATGTTTTACCATGTTAAAGGTGCTAAATAAATGCAAGTTGTTGTTGGGCCTGAGGAACATTCTTGCTCCTCTGGGCCCACAAGGAAACTAAAAAAAAACATACCTTATTGGGTCTCTTCTGGCCTGTGTACTGGAAGAATAACCCCAATATCTTCTGAATCGATTGCACGATATCCTGTTCCATTGGTAACGTTGGCTGTTTTACCAGCACTGAGCTCTCTTTGGTGACATTGTCCATTCCCCGGGTTCGTCTCCTTCTGTTTTCTGTACAATCTGTAATATATTACTTGACGTGTGTACAGTGTCACACTTTGATAACACCCAATATCCAGCTCACTGTGAGTGGCACCGTGGGATTCTCCCCCTACGTTTACACGTTGCTCGATAAATGAGTGTCCCCAGACCTCAAAATTAATATTAAATCTGAGCGTTTGATCGGAAAAACTAGAACTGTAGGAAGTGGATGAAGGGAGTGGAGCCCGGCAATATGGAGAATGACAGTTCAAGGAGAGTCGTTGCAGCATGAAGATTATCACTTGTAGACAGCTTCTAATCCTGGTCTACATCCGCGTTACATCAATTGGAAATTCATCCTAGTTCAGTTTTTTGTGTAAAAGTCCGCATTTTATGCTTGTCTGGTCTTTTACTAAAATGATCTAAAGCAAAACGGCCACGGGTTAGAGTTTGTTATTGCAGTGTGATTCGTATTACTGCGACGGTGAGACTTGTCCACAGCTTTTTCCGAATAGCTGCTGCCGTGCAGTGTGTCAGAGGAATGATTGGGCTCTTTCTCCCCCAGAGATGTGTCCTCAGTGGAGGTGCTGATGAATTATCACCAAGGCCTCAGAGCGGAGATTGAAGCCAGGAACAAGAAACTCATGGCTTGCATCGACCTGGGCAAAACCTTGCTAACCAACAAGAATCAGGCTTCTGATGAGGTAATTCGCAGCAGACCCAACTATCAGCTCTTGATACCAGGGTTACACTGACTCACCTTCGCTCCCTGCACTTCAAAAACATTCTGTTCATTCCTGTACCTCATGATCTGGATTATTTCTTTTACATAAACATACACTTTGAGTGACCAAGAGCAGCTCCCCCCCTCCCCTGCTCCACCCTCCCCCTCCCCCGCTCTACCCTCCCCCAACATCCCCAGCTCACCCATTTCCCCCGTCCCTCACTCACCCCTCTCTCCCGCTCTCTCCCCCCATCCAAACTAAGTGTTACACAGTTATGGGGAGAGAGCGGGACAGTGGGATTAGTTTGGGATTGATACAGGGCTATGGGATTAGATTTGGGATTGATACATTGTAGTTTGTGGAGAGCGGGGCAGTAGGATTAATTTGGGATTCATACAGGGCGTTGGGAAGAGAGTGTGACAGTGGGATTAGTTTGGGATTGAAACAGGGCCATGGGATTAGATTTGGAATTGATTTAGGGCTATGGGAAGAGAACGGTGCAGTGGAATTAGTTTGGGATTGATACAGGGCAATGGTGAGAGAGCGGGGCAGTGGGATTAGTTTGGGATGGATACAGGGATAAGGACAGAGAACAGAACAATGGATTAGTTTGGGATTGATACAGGTCTATGAGGAGAGCACGGGCCAGTAAGGATTATATTGGGATTGATACAGTGCTTTGTGGAGTGATTGGAGCAGTGCGATTACTTTGGCATTGATACAGGGCTATTGGGAGAGTGACAGGCAGTGGGATTAATTTAGGATTGGTACAGGGTAATGTGGAGAGAGCAGGGCAGTGGGATTAGTTTAGGATTGATAGAGGGCTACGGGGAGAGATCGCGACAATGAGTTTTGTTTCGGATTGATACACAGCTATGGGGAGTGATTAGGAGATTAGTTTGGGATTGATACTGGGCTATGGGGAGAGAGCGAAGCACTAAGTTTAGATTTCAATTGATTCAGGGCTGTAAGGAGAGAGCAGGCAGTGGGATTAGTTTGGGATTGATACAGGCAATGGCGAGAGAGAGAAGCAATTGGATTAGTTTGAGATTTATACAGGGAATGGGGAGAGAGCGGGACCTTGGGATCGATACAGGGCTATGGGGAAAGTGCAGTGGGATTAGTTTGGGATTAATACAGGGCTATGGGAAGAGAGCGGGGCAGTGGGATTAGTTTGGGATTGATACAGGGCTATGGGGAGAGAGCAGGGCAGTGGGATTAGTTTGGGATTTATACAGGGCTATGGGAAGAGAGCGGTGCAGCGGGATTAGTTTGGGATTAATACAGGGCTGTGGGAAGAGAGCGGGGCAGTGGGATTAGTTTGGGATTTATACAGGGCTATGGTGAGAGAGCGGGGCAGTGGGATTAGTTTGGGATTGATACAAGGCAATGGAGAGTGTTTAGGATAATAGGATTAGTTTGGGATTCATATAGGGCTATGGGGAGAGAGCGGGCAGTAAAGATTATTTTGGGATTGATGCAGGGTTATGGGGAGTGGTTGGGCCAGTAGGATTAGTTTGGGATTGATACAGGACTAAGGGGAGAGAGCGGGGCAGTGGGGTTAGTTTTGGATTGCGACAGGGCAATGGGAAGAGCGGAGCAGTGGGATTAATTTGGGATTGACACAGGGCTATGGGGAGAGAGCGGGGCAGTGGGATTAGTTTTGGATTAACACAGGGCTATGGGGAATGATTGGGACAGTGCGATTAGTTTTGGAGTTGGTACAGGACTAAGGGGAGAGAGCGGAGCAGTGGGGTTAGTTTTGGATTGATACAGGGCAATGGGAAGAGCGGGGCAGTAGGATTAATTTGGGATTGACACGGCAATGGGAAGAGCGGGGCAGTAGGATTAATTTGGGATTGACACGGCAATGGGAAGAGCGGGGCAGTAGGATTAATTTTGGGATTGACAGGGCAATGGGAAGAGCGGGGCAGTAGGATTAATTTGGGATTGACACAGGGCTATGGGGAGAGCGGGGCAGTGGAATTAGTTTGGGATTGACGTAATGCTGATAGAAATTTAATTGAAGTAAGCTCTTCCTCCATAAATTTGAGTGATTTTAACAATCTTATTCTCATAATTGTGGCTGTTTGAATTTGACCTTTTGTAGATTAAGGAGAGACTGGACAAAGTGCTGAAAAAGCAGAATGAAATGATGGAGAAATGGGACCAGCACTGGGAATGGCTGCAACAGAGTGAGTATAGGAACTGGTGGGCAAATGGAGACCCTATATTGCTGACTGATCGTGGGTACAGTGTCCTGGGTGTGGGACCTGCCCAGCATCCCACAGGTCACGATTTCAAATCCCACCATGGCACCAGAAAGATAAAATTAAACCCAACTGGATCACTAATTTAAGGGATCGGCACACTGCTGATAAGACTCCAGTCTCCAATAAGTGTTTGGTTGTCAAGTAGATGCTCGTGGGGACGGACAGAATCCTTTAATGCAGTTTTAGGATTTGATAATTGGATTACGAGCCATGTTGATGTCAGACCACAGACGGGGCGAGAGAGGCGGGCTGATTGGTACTTGTGAAGGGCATTGGTTTGTCACTTTTCCACTCAGTGAGTTTATTCACTCCCAGTTTCACTGTGCACAGTTAAGACTTCCTGACATTTATTCTTCAGCAGGAAGGCTGAGATCAGATGAGGTGGGAGTCTCAGTTTCTGGTGGGAGGTTTTGCTCTGCCCATTTCCCCAGCATCAGCCTCATTACAATATTATAGAATTGGTGGACATTAACGGTTAATAATCATTCCAATAAAGGGGGGAAAGAGATTTAAAACTTTGTTGTGGAAGGAACCCAGCCAAAGAGGTGAAGGGTCAGTGATTGATGGAGTAAACAGTTGGGGAACTGAAGAACATTGAGCAGAAGAATGATTCCCTCTCCCATTGACAGTTTACTCAGAAAACATGGACAAACTCGGGTCTACACACTTAACTCACATTTACACATGTACACGGGTAGGCACGCACACTCTCAACACACTCACACTCACACTCACACGCACACACACTCAACGCACACACTCAAATCAGTAAATGAGCAATGGCAGGCCTTCAAGGCGGAGATAGTTTGGGTACAGACCAAGCATATTCCCATAAGGAGGAAAGATGGGGCTCCCTGGATGACAAAGGAAATAGAGGTTAAAATAAAACAGGAAAAGGAGGTTTATGACAAATGTCAGGTACAGAATACAGTAGGAAACCGGGCAGAATACAGAGAGTGCAGAGAGAAATTGAAAAAAGATATAAGAAGGGCAAAGAGAGAATATGAGAGAAGATCAGCGGGTAACATAAAAAGTACCCAAAAATCTTTTCTAAACATTTAAAAGGATAGTTAAAGGAATGGTGGGGTTGATTTGGGACAAAAAAGGAAATCTTCTTGTGGAGACGGAGGGCATGATTGAGGTACTGAATGAGGACTTTGTATCTGTCTTCACAAAAGAAGAGTATGAAGTTGATGTCCAGGAGAGGAGGAGGGAGTAGAGATATTGGATAGGATCAAAATAGATAGAAAGGATGTGCTAAATAGGCTGGCATCACTCAAAGTTAACAGGTCACCGGGTCCAGATGGAAGGCATCCTAGGTTGCTGAGGGAAGCTGGGGTGGAGATAACAGAAGCTCTGACCATAATCTTTCAATCCTCCTTGGATATGGGAGTGGTGCCAGAGGATTGGAGGATTGCAAATATTACAACCCTGTTCAAAAAAAGGGAGAGGGATAAACCCGGTAACTACAGGTCAGTCAGTCTAACATCAGTGGTGGGGAAACTACCAGAGACCATTGTCAAGGATAAAATCAGTTCTCACTTGGAGAAGCATGGGTTAATAAGGGACAGCCAGCACGGATTTGTTAAAGGAAAATCATGACTGACAAACCTGATAGAGTTATTTGATGAAGTAACAGAGAGGGTTGATGAGGGTAATGCAGTGGTTATATATAGACTTTCAAAAGGCATTTGATAAAGTCACACAACAGACTTATTCAGAAAGTAGAAACACATGGGATTAAAGGGACGGTGGTAACTTGGGTACGTAATTGGCTCTGGGATAAGAGGCAGAGAGTAATGGTGAACGGATGTTTTTCTGACTGGAGAGAAGTATGCAGTGGGATCCCCCAGGGGTCAGTATTAGGACCATTGCTTTTCTTGTGATATTTGAATGACCCGGACATGGGGATAGGGAGCACAATTTTGAAGTTTGCAGATGATATAAAACTTGGCAATATAGTAAATAATGAGGAGGATAGTAGCAGACTTCAGGAGGACACGGACAGACTGGTGAAATGGGCAGATGCAATTTAATGCGGATATGTATGAAGTGATGCACTTTGGGTGAAGAACATGGAGAGGCAGCATAATCCAAACGGTACAATTCTGAGAAGGGTGCAAGAGCAGAGAGACCTGGGGGGCATATTCACCAATCATTGAAGGTGGCAGGGCAAGTTAAGGCAGTTAAGAAAGTGTATGGGATACTTGGCTTTGTAAATCGGGGCATTGAATACAAAAACAAGGAAGTTATGCTAAACCTTTACAAATCACTGGTTAGGCCTCAGCTGGAGTATTGTGTACAGTTCTGGGCACCACACTTTCGGAAGGATGTCAAGGCCTTGGAGAGGGTGTAAATGCACTTACACACTCAACACACGCGCGCGCACTCTCAACGTACTCACTCTCAACACACATGCACTTTCAACTCACACTCACTCTCATTGCACACGCACACACTCAACACACTCTTCACAATGACACACACTCTCCATAAATACTCACACACTCTCTCTCAACACACACGCATTTCCAACTCTCACTCACAACACACACTCAACACACACTCTCTCTCAACACACATACACTTTCAGTTCCCTCACAGTTCCCTTTTCATGTCACTAAATACAATGGGGTGCCCCGGACAATGTGCAGTAATCAATACCCCATTTATAACCCCATTTATAACCCCATTTATAACCCCATTTGCCTTTTCTACTGCACTCCCACCATTAGATATCAATGTGTCTGCTCCCAAAGATCACTCTGTTCTTCCATTCTACTAAGAATCTTTCCCCCCCTTTCACTTCATCGAACTGCATCTCCGAGCTGTTCCCAGTCCCCTGATCTGACCATGACCTCCCCCCTCAGAGTTTGCCGTGCCTTCTAATTTGATATCAGTAAACTTCACCATCATCACTTTTTACACAGCGAGTTGTGATGATCTGGAATTCACTGCCTGAAAGGGTGGTGGAAACAGGTTCAATAGTAACTTTCAAAAGGGAATTGGATAAATACTTGAACATTTGCAGGGCTATGGGGAAAGGGCAGAGGGGTGGGACTAAATGGATAGCTCTTTCAAAGAGCTGGCATAGGCACAATGGGCTGAATGGCCTCCTCCTGTGCTGTATGATTCTATGAAATGATCCCTGGGGCCCACTGGCACTTACAACCTTAACGTGGTGGCTGAACAGGGTGATTACTAAATCAGACCCTCTATCCAGGCCCTCTATCCAGGCCCTCTAATCAGACCCTCTATCCAGACCCTCTATCCAGGCCCTCTATCCAGGCCCTCTAATCAGGCCCTCTATCCAGGCCCTCTATCCGGGCCCTCTAATCAGGCCCTCTATCCAGGCCCTCTAATCAGACCCTCTATCCAGGCCCTCTAATCAGGTCTGGGTTTAGCGACTTGTAGCAGGTGGGCTGTGGGCTGTTTGACGTGAGTTGTGCCCTTTTCTCAGTGCTGGAGGTGCATCAGTTTGCGCAGGAGGCGGTGGTGGCAGAATCGTGGCTGAGCTCGCACGAGCGGCTGGTCACCAGTAACCAGCTGGGGAGCAGCGTGGATGAAGTGGAACAGCTGATCAAACGGCACGAGGCCTTCCGCAAATCGGCAGCGGCCTGGGAGGAGCGATTCAGCTCACTGCGAAGGATCACCACGGTAAGCCCAGTCAAACCCAACTTCAGGGAATAATTTAAAGCACAACTTACTTTGGAAGGTGCCTTCCGAAAATAAAATCGTGGAAGGGACTGGGCCGTCCCAGGCAGGAGGCCCAGGTTCGGGCGCCAATCCGGGGAGAGCTGGTTGTCGGTTGACATCACTTGAAGTGCTAAATGCCCCTGGGCCAGGGAGGGGACACGCAGCTGCTGAGTGTTGCTGAAAAGTACACAGAGGTGAGAACAGGTTCAGGCGAGGCTGTGATGCCCTTCACGGTGGAATAGCCTGTGACCCTCACTGTCTGTCTGCTTGTGAATGGGAAACCTTATCCCAGCATAAAAAACATCACCACTCTCCGAGAGAGGAAAGTTGGAAGGCTGAAATTAGAAAAAAAAATTAAAATCGGAAGAATGGAAAAGGATGAGGCACAAACGATGGTTTCATGAGTGTGAGAGAGAGAGAGCGAGAGAGAAACTCCAAATCAGCAAAAACCCAGGGGAAACGGGACGACTTCAATTTCAGAAAACAAGTCAACGGCCTGAATGTATCACATGACCAACCAGTAATAAACTGGTTATCGGCCTGTGCACTGGTTGTGTGACGGGGGGACCCTGTGTGACGGGGGGACCCTGTGTGACGGGGGGACCCTGTGTGACGGGGGAACACTGTTCCAAGAAGTAAGTGGCCGCATGAGGGTGAAAAATTTGAGAATAGCTATCCTGTTGTTTAATAATTGTCGATGAAACTTGCATTTATATAACGGCATTTACAACCTCAGGACGTCCCAAACCACTTCACAGCTAATGCAGAATTTTTTCTTGAAGTGTAGCCACTGTTGTAATATAAGAAATGCAGCAGCCAAGGAACCATAAACAGCAATGGGATAATGACTAGATATTGGACCAGAATTTGCTGTCAAAATAATGGTGAGGCTAATGGGCGCTCACCGTTGTTAATGTGCAAATCGCGCAGCAACTCCAGGCGAGGGGCAGGTGTGCGGTTAAATGTGAAAATCCGGAAGTTTCTGTCTGAGATGCGCTGCTCTGCCGTCAGCTTCAGGAAAACAGCATCTCACCGTCTGACTCATCGTTGAAATGCATTGAACGGCGTGAAGTTGCTATATTTGCCCAGTAGATACGAACTAAACTCGCCGCAGAAAGATACAGCTTGTTCATTTCAGTCAAGGTCCCCTTTTTAACGGCGTGATAAGTGTAAATACTGTCAAACAACCTCTCTGGCACTGAAAATTAACACACTCACAGACAGACACACTCAAACACACTCACACTCAGCACACACACTCACGCACACACACACTCTCAGCACACACACACACACACACACTCTCAGCACACACACACACACATTCACACACACTCTCAGCACACACACACACACTCACACACACTCAGCACACACACACACACACTCACACACACTCTCAGCACACACACACACACACACACACACTCTCAGCACACACACACACACTCACACACACTCAGCACACACACACACACTCACACACACTCTCAGCACACACACACACTCACACTCACACACACTCAGCACACACACACACACTCACACACACTCTCAGCACACACACACACACACACTCTCAGCACACACACACACACACACTCTCAGCACACACACACACACACACACACACACACACTCTCAGCACACACACACTCTCAGCACACACACACACACACACACACACATGTCACTGCCCCCCCTCTCCCCATAGCCCTGTATCAATCCAAAACTAATCCCACTGCCCCTCTCTTAATTACTGCTAATTAACCACTCTGGCTCTAATAATTAACTGTTACAAGTACGGAGTCTCATTCTTTCAGCTTTTAATCGTTGCAGATTTACATTTTTTTAAAAACTTTTTCTTTGTCTCTTTTTCTCTCTCTTAATCCAATCTTTCTTTCCCTCTCTTTATTTCTCTTTCTGTACCTGATTTGACATTGAATTCATTATTCTAATTGACACTTCCTTGTTCAGACTCTGTGCTGTTCATTTACAATCCTTCAATCTGATCACAGAATCATAGAAAGGTTACAGCACGGAAGGAGGCCATTCGGCCCATTGAGGCTGTGCCGGCTTTATGCCAGAGCAATCCAGCTAGTCCCACTCCCCGTCCTTTCCCCGTAGCCCTGCAAATTTTTTCCTTTCAAGTACTTATCCAGTTCCCTTTTGAAGGCCATGATTGAATCTGCCTCCACCACCCCCTCGGGCAGTGTACTCCAGATCCTAACCACTCGCTGTGTAAAAAAGTTTTTCCTCATGTCATCTTTGGTTCTTTTGCCAATCACCTTAAATCTGTGCCCTCTGGCCCTTGACCCTTCTGCCAATGGGAACAGTTTCTCTCTATCTACTCTGTCCAGACCCTTCATGATTTTGAATACCTCGATCAAATCTCCTCGCAACCGTCTCTGTTCCAAAGAGAACAACCCCAGCTTCTCCAGTCTATCCACGTAACTAAAGACCCTCATGCCTGGAATCATTCTAGTAAATCTCTTTTGCAACTCTCTCTAAGGCCTCCGCATCTTTCCTAAAGTGCGATGCCCAGAACTAGACACAATATTCCAGTTGTGGCCGAACCAGTGTTTTATAAACGTTCATCATGACTTCCTTGCTTTTGTACTCTATGCCTCTATTTGTAAAGCCCAGGATCCTGTATGCTTTTTTAACTGCTTTCTCAACCTGCCCTGCCATCTTCAATGATTTGTGCACATATACCCCCAGATCTCTCTGTTCCTGTACTCCTTTTAGAGTAGTGCCCTCTAGTTTATATTGCCTCTCCTTATTCTTCCAACCAAAATTTATCACTTCGCATTTTTCTGCATTAAATTTCATCTGCCACGTGTCCACCCATGTCACCAGCCTGTCTATATCCTCTTGAAGTCTATCACTATCCTCCTCACTGTTTTCTACCTTTCCAAGTTTTGTGTCATCTGCAAATTTTGAAATTGTGCCTTGTACACCCTAGTCCAATATATCAAGAAAAGCAGTGGTCCCAGCACCGACCCCTGGGGAACACCACTGTACACCTCCCTCCAGTCCGAAAAACAACCGTTCACCACTACTCTCTGTTTCCTGTCACTTAGCTAATTTCATATCCATGTTGCTACTGCCCCCTTTATTCCATGGGCCACAATCTTGATGATAAGCAGCACTTTATCAAATGCCTTTTGAAAGTCCATATACACCATATCAACGATATTGCCCTCATCTACCCTCTCTGTTACCTCATCAAAAAACTCTATCAGGTTAGTTAAACACTATTTGCCTTTAACAAATCTGTGCTGGCTTTCCCTCATCAATCCACACTCGTCCAAGTTACTGTTAATTCTGTCCTGGATTATCGTTTCTAAAAGTTTCCCCACCACTGAGATTAAACTGACTGGCCTGTAGTTGCTGGGTTTATCCTTACACCCTTTTTTGAACAAGGGTGTAACATTTGCAATTCTCCAGTCCTCTGACACCACCCCCGTATCTACAGATGTTTGGAAGATTGTGGCCAGCACCTCCGCAATTTCCACCCTTACTTCCCTCAGCAACCTAGGATGCATCCCATCCGGACCGGGTGACTTTTCTACTTTAAGTACAGCTAGCCTTTCTAGTACCTCTTCTTTATCAATTTTTAGCCCACCCAGTATCTCAACTATATCTTCCTTTACTGTGACTCTGGCAGCATCTTCTTCCTTGGTAAAGACAGATGCAAATACTCATTTAGTACCTCGGCCATCCCCTCTACCTCCATGAGTAGATTACCTTTCTGGTCCCTAATCGGCCCCACCCCTCCTCTTACTACCCGTTTACATACTTGTAGAAGACTTTTGGATTCCCTTTTATGTTGGCCGCCAGTCTATTCTCATACTCTCTCTTTGCCCCTCTTATTTCCTTTTTCACTTCCCTTCTGAACTTTCTATATTCTGCCTGATTCCCACTTGTGTTATTAACCTGACATCTGTCATACGCACCCTTTTTTCATCCTACTCACTATTTCTTTTGTAATCCAGGGAGCTCTGGCCTTAGTTGCCCTACCTTTCTGTCTTGTGGGAATGTGCCTAGACTGTACCCGATCCATCTCCAAATCTCCGATGAAATCACCTCTTAATCTTCTAAATTCCAGGGGATACAATCCTAATTTGTGTAATCTCTCCTTGTAATTTAACCCTTGGAGTCCAGGTAACATTCTAGTAAATCTACGCTGCACTCCCTCCAAGGCCAATATATCCTTCCTAAGGTGCGGTGCCCAGAACTGAACACAATACTCCAGGTGTGGTCTAACCAGGGCTTTGTATAGCTGTAGCATAACTTCTACCCCCTTGTATTCTAGTCCTCTAGCTATAAAAGCCATCATTCCATTAGCTTTCTTGATTATTTTCTGTATCTGTCTATGACATTTAATGATCGATGTACATGGACCCCTAAGTCTCTTTTGGACCTCCACTGTTTCATCATTTAGAAAGTACTCTGATCTTTCCTTTTTAGGTGCTAGGTGGATGGCCTCACACTTGCCTACACTGAAATCCATTTGCCACAGTTTTGCCCATTCACTTAATCTATTAATATCTCTCTGTAATTTTATGTTTCCATCTACACTGCTTACAATGCCGCCTATCTTTGTGTCATCAGCAAACTTGGATATGTGGCTCTCTATCCCGTCATCGAAGTCGTTAATAAATACAGTGAATAGTTGAGGCCCCAACACAGATCCCTGTGGGACACCACTAGTCACATCCTGCCTATTTGAGTCCCTGCCCTTTATCCCTACTCTCTGTCTCCTGCCGCTCAGCCAATTTCCTAACCAGGTCAATAATTTGCCCTCAATTCCATGAGTTTCAACTTTAGCTAACAGTCTCTTATGAGGGATTTTACTGAATGCCATCAGCAAGTCCATATAAACAACATCCATAGACATTCCCCTGTCCACGACTTCAGTCACCTCTTCAAAAAATTCAGTCAGGTTCTTCCGATATGACCTACCCTTTACAAATCCATGCTGGTTCTCTCTGATCAGCTGAAAATTTTCAAGGTGTTCAGCCACTCTATCCTTAATTATAGACTCTAGTAATTTCCCGACTACAGATGTTAGGCTAACTGGTCTTTAATTCCCTGGTTTCCCTCTCTCACCTTTCTTAAATAGCGGAGTGACATTCAATTTTCCAATCTAAAGGAACGGTTCCTGAATTGAGAGAACTTTGAAAGATTATAGTTAGGGTTTCTGCAATGTTCTCACCGACTTCCTTTAAAACCCTGGGATGGAAACCATCTGGTCCTGGGGATTTGTCACTCTTTAGTGCCATTATTTTCTTCATTATTGTTAATTTGCCTACGTTAATTATGGTGAGTCCCTGTCCCTGGTTCAAAATTAGTTTCCTTGGGGTGTCCAGCATGCTATCATCTTCCTCTACTGTAAATACTGACGCAAAGTTCCCATTGAAGTCGGCCTGACCTAAATTTAGAATCTTTAGTAGCTGATACGGGGGTCTCCTTTCAAACACAACGTTGAACTCGATCATATTATGATCATATCGATAAATGTTCACATATGTTAGGCTGTTAACTAAATCTGGCTCATTACTCATTATTAAATCTAATACGGCCTGCCCCCTGGTTCTAAGACATATTGATGCAGAAAGCTGTCCTGGGCACACAAGAAATTTGCTACCTTTCTGAATTCAGCTCATCTGCTTATCCTTATCAATATGCAAGTTAAAATCCTATTAAAATCACTCTGCCTTTGCTACATGTTTATCTAATCTCTGCCATTTCACAGCTGCTACTAGGGGCCTATACACAACTCCCACTATAGTCATGAATCCTTTTCTATTTCTTAATTCTACCCATAAAGACTCCTCTGCCTGCTTTCCTCTTGTTATCATAGTATCATAGTAGACACAGCACAGGAGGAGGCCATTCGGCCCATCGTGCCTGTGTCGGCTCTTTGAGGGCTATCCAATTAGTCCCACTCCCCTGCTCTTTCCCCATAGCACAACAAATTTTTTCCCTTCAAGTATTTATCCAATTCCCCTTTGAAAGTTACTATTGAATCTGCTTCCACCGCCCTTTCAGGCAGCGCATTCCAGATCAGAACAACTCACTGCGTAAAAAAAATGTTCCCTCATATCACCTCTGGTTCTTTTGCCAATCACCTTAAATCTGTGTCCTCTGGTTACCGATCCCTTCTACCACTGGAAACAGTTTCTCCTTATTTACTCTGTCAAAACCGTTCATGATTTTGAACCTCTATCAAATCTCCCCTTAACCTTCTCTGTTTTAAGGAGAACAATCCAGTCTCTCCACATAACTGAAGTCCCTCATCCCTGGAACCATTCTGGTAAATCTCCTCTGCACCCTCTCTAAGGCCTTGACATCCTTCCTAAAGTGTGGGGCCCAGAATTGGACTCAATACTCCAGCTGAGGCCTAACCAGTGTTTTATAAAGGTTTAGCATAACTTCCTTATTTTTGTACTCTACGCCTCTGTTAATAAAGCCCAGGATCCCGTATGCTTTTTTAACAGCCTTCTCAACTTGTCCTGCCACCTTTAAAGATTTATGTATTTGCACCTCCAGTCTCTCTGCTCCTGCACCCCCTTTAAAATTGTGCCAATTAGTTAATATCGCCTCTCCTCATTCTTCCTTCTAAATTGCATCATAGAATCATAGTAAGTTACAGCACAGAAGGTGGCTATTGGGCCCATCGTGTCCATGCCGGCCGAAAAAGAGCTGTTCAGTTTAACTCCACTTTCCAGCACTTGGTCCGTAGCCCTGTAGGACTTCAGGTGCACATCAAAGTACTTTTTAAATGAGTTGATGGTTTCTGCCTCTACCACCTTTTCAGGCAGTGAGTTCCAGACCCCCACCACCCTCTGGGTGAAAACATTTCTCCTCAGCTCCCCTCTAATCCATCTACCAATTACTTTAAATCTATGCCCCCCTGGTCACTGACCCCTCTGCCAAGGGAAATAGGTCCTTCCTATCCACTCTATCCAGTCCCGTCATAATTTTATACACCTTAATTAAATTTCCCTTCAGCCTCCTTTGTTCCAAAGAAAACAACCCCAGCCTATCCAATCTTTTCTCGTAGCTAAAATTCTCCAGTCCTGGCAACATCCTCGTAAATCTCCTCTGTACCCTCTCTGGTGCAATCACATCTTTCCTGTAATATGGTGACCAGAACTGTACGCAGTACTCAAGCTGTGGCCTAACCAATATTTTATGCAGTTCTAACATAACCTCCCTGCTCTTATATTCTGTGCCTCGGCTAATAAAGGAAAGTATCCCGTATGCCTTTTTAACCACCTTATCTACCTGTCCTGCTACCTTCAGGGATCTGTGGACATGCACTCCAAGGTCCCTTTGTTCCTCTACACCTCTCTGTATCCTCCCATTTATTGTATATTCCCTTGCCTTGTTTGCTCTCCCCAAATGCATTACCTCACACTTCTCTGGATTGAATTCCATTTGCCACTTTTCTTCCCACCTGATCAGTCCAGTGATATCTTCCTGCAGTCTACAGCTTTCCTCCTCACTGTCAACAACACTTTTTTATCATCTGCAAACTTCTTGATTAAGCCCTCCACATTCAAGTCCAAATCATTAATCCTATACCACAAAAAGCAAGGGACCTGGTACTGAGCCTTGCAGAACCCCACTGGAAACAGCCTTCCAGTCACAAAAACACCCGTCGACCATTACCCTTTGCTTCCTGTCACTGAGGCAATTTTGGATCCAACTAGCCACTTTCCCTTGGATCCCATGGGCTTTTACTTTTTTGACCAGTCTGCCATGTGGGACCCTGTCGAAAGCCTTGCTAAAATCCATATACACTACATCAAATGTGTTGCCCTCATCGACCCTCCTTATTACCTGCTCAAAAAATGTAATCAAGTTATTCAGACACGACCTTCCCTTAAAAAATCGATGCTGACTGTCCTCGATTAACCCGTGCCTTTCTAAATGACGATTTATCCTGTCCCTCAGAATCGATTCCAATAATTTGCCCACCATTGAGGTTAGACTGACTGGCCTATAATTACTCGGTCTATCTCTTTCTCCCTTTTTAAACAACGGTACAATGTGAACAGTCCTCCAATCCTCTGGCATCACGCCTGTATCCAGGGAGGATTGGAAAATGATGGTCAGAGCCTCTGCTATTTCCTCCCTTGCTTCTCTTAACAGCCTGGGATACATTTCATCCAGGCTTGGTGATTTATCCACTTTCAACGATGCTAAACCCCTTAATACTTCCTCTCTCACTATGTTTACCCCATCCAATATTTCACACTCCTCCTCCTTAACTACGATCTCTGCATCGTCCCCCTCTTTTGTGAAGACAGATGCAAAGTATTCATTAAGAACCATACCCACATCTTCCACCTCCACACATAGTTTACCTTTTTGGTCTCTAATCGGCCCTACTCTTTCCTTAGTTATCCTCTTGCTCTTTATGTATTTATAAAACATTTTTGGGTTTTCCTTAATTTTACTTGCCAATATTTTTTCATGCCCATTTCACACTTCTCTGTTAAATTTGATCTGCCATGTGTCTGCCCATTTCACCAAACTGTCTGTGTCCTCCTTTGTTACCGTCCTCCACATTGTTTACTACATTTCCGACTTTCATGTCATCTGCAAACTTTGAAATTATACCCTTTATACCCAAATCGAGGTCATTAATATATATCAAAAAGATCAGTGGTCCTAATACGGACCTCTGGGGAGCACCACTGTATATTTCCCTCCAGTCTGAAAAACAACCATTCACCACTATTCTCTGCTTTCTGTCCCCTAGCCAATTTTGTATCCACGTTGCCACTGTCCTTTTAATTTTGCCAACAAGTCTATTATGTGGTACTTTACCAAATGCCTTTTGAAAGTCCATATACACAACATCAACCGCACTACACTGATCAACCCTCTCTGTTACTTTGTCAGTCAAGTTGGTCAAACACGATTTTCCTTTAATAAATCCGTGCTGACTTTTCCAAGTGCCAATTAATTTTGTCCTGGATTTCTGTCTCTAAAAGTTTCCCCACCACCGACGTTAGGCTGACTGGCCTGTAATTGCCGGGTTTATCCCTCTCCCCCTTTTTGAACAGGGGTGTAACATTTGCAATCCTCCAGTGCTCCAGCACCATCCCTATATCTAAGGAGGATTGAAAGATTGTGGCCAGCGCCTCCGCAATTTCCACCCTTACTTCCTTCAGTAACCGAGGATCCATCCCAACTGGACCGAGTGACTTTTCTACTTTGAGTACAGCCAATCTTTTAATTACCTCCTCTTTACCTATTTTTATCCTATCCAATATCACCAATACCTCCTCTTTTACTGCTCCAATGGCTGCGTCCTCTCCACTAGTGAAGACGGGTATGAAGTATTCATTTAGTGCCTCAGTCATGCCCTCTGCCTCCACAAGAAGATCTCCTTTTTTGTTCCTTTGACTACCCTTTTACTATTTATATGTTTATAAAACACTTTTGGGTTCCCTTTATGTTAGCTGCTAATCTATTCTCATACTCTCTCTTTGCTCATATGATTCCCTTTTTTAGATCTGCTCTGTACTTTCTGTATCAGCCTCCTTTTTCTGTTTCATTTAGATCTCTATATCTTTAGTATAATACCCAGGGAGCTCTAACTTTCCCCCTTGTGGGAATGTGTCTACTCTGTACCCG
This sequence comes from Heptranchias perlo, assembly GCF_035084215.1. Taxonomy (NCBI): domain Eukaryota; kingdom Metazoa; phylum Chordata; class Chondrichthyes; order Hexanchiformes; family Hexanchidae; genus Heptranchias; species Heptranchias perlo. The sequence goes on along the minus strand of NC_090365.1, from coordinate 16,268,176 downwards.
AACCATCTCCTCCTTGAAGGCCTCTCATTGTTTAATTACTGTTTTGCCTACCAGTTTTTGATTCCAATCCACCTGGGCAAGATCCCTTTTTAACTCACACCCTCCTCCAGTTTAGCATTTTGACATTTGATTGTTCCTTGTCCTTTTCTATAACTATTCTAAACCTGATGATATTATGATCACTGTTCCCCAAATGCTCCCCCACTGAAATATGCTCCACCTGCCCCACTTCATTCCCCAGAACCAGATCCAGCACTGCTTCCTTCCTCGTTGTGCTGGAAACACACTGATCCAGAAAGTTCTCTTGAGCACATTTCAGGAATTCCTCCCCCTCTTTGCCCTTTACACTATTACTGTTCCAGTCTATATTGGGATAATTGGAGTGCCCCATTGTCACTACTCTACAGTTCTTGCATTTTTCTGTAATTTGCCTGCAAATTTGCTCCTCTATCTCCTTCTCACTATTTGCTGGCCTATAGTATGCATCCAGTGGCATAAGAGCTCCTCTATTGTTCCTTAATCCTAACCAAATAGATTCTGTCTTTGACCCCTCAACTACATCATCCGTTTCCAGTGCTATAACAGTTTCTTTGCTCATTACTGCCACCCGCCCCCCGTTCCTTCCTTACCTTTCCTGAATGCCTTGTAGCCAGCAATATTAAGTACCCAATCCTCCCCTTCTTTAAGTCAGGTCTCTGTTATTGCCACGATATCATCGTCCCACGTGGCGACTTGAGCCTGCAGCTCACCAATCTTATTTCCACACTATGTGCATTTTTGCACATGCACTCCAATCTCATCTTAGACTGCCTCACATCAGCCCCCTGTCTGATCCCTCCTATCTCTGAACTATTCTTTACTCTACTCTCTTCCAGTCCTAATTAACTCCCTGCGAGGACATTAGTCCCAGCTCTGATGAGGTGCAACTCGTCCAGCTTGAACAGATTCCTCCTGCCCCAGAACTGGTCCCAATGCCCCAGGAATCTGAAGCCCTCCCTCCTGCATCATTGCTCCAGCCACGCATTAACCTGTCTTATCCGACTATTCCTATAATCACTACCGCGTGGCACTGGGAGTAATCCATAGATTACTAGCTTTGAAGTCCTGCTTTTTAACTTCCTTCCTAGCCCCTGAAACTCTGACTGCAGGACTTCAATCATTTTCCTTCCTATGTCATTGGTTCCCACATGGACCATGACTTCTGGCTGCTCCCCTTCTCCCCTCAAAATGTTCTGCACCCTCTCAGTGATGTCCTTTACCCTGGCACCAGGGAGGCAACACAACATGCGGGACTCACGTCTGTGGTTGTAGAAACGCCCGTCTATCCCCCTGACTATCAAATCTCCTATAACAACTGCATTTCTTTTGCCCCCCTGTTCAGCCGAGTCACTGGTATTCAACACTGAATACCGATTTGTGAGTGCCACACACCCAGGGGACTCCTGCACTGCCTGCCCGTTCCTCCTAGTTCTGCCTGAACTCTCGGTAGCTGCAGGGTGAACACCTCCTGAAACATGCTATCCACGGAACTCTCAGCTTCCTGCATGCACTGTAGTGACACCAGCCGCCCGTCAACCTCAGAAACCCTGAGCTCGAACCCTTCCTAACAGCACTGTGGGAGAACCTTCACCACACAGACTGCAGCGGTTCAAGAAGGCGGCTCACCACCACCTTCTCAAGGGCAATTAGGGATGGGCAATAAATGCCGGCCTCGCCAGCGACGCCCACATCCCGTGAACGAATAAAAAAAAAGTTGGCCACACTTCCTGCACTTGTGGTTTTCCAGGACACACACAGTGTTCTGGAGTTCGCACATTCCACAGGATGTGCATGCGACGGGCCCCAGCTGTCCCGCCATGTTAGCCAACAGTTATTTAAACTGTTTGTTTAGCATTATGGCAATTTACTGTTCATCTGAAACTAAAACGCGAACCACTAAAAAACACTAACCATTACTGATTTACCCTCGGCGCTCCTCCTTGCCTTGTTTTGATTCCTCGTGCGGCTCCCTTTATGCTCCACTCAGTCTTAGTCATTGAAGTAATTTCATCCTTAATCACTAAGGCTCCTCCTCCCTCTCTACCAGTTTCCCTATCCTTCCTGTAGACCTAATAACCTGGTATATTCAGTTCCCAGTCCTGACCGTCTTGCAGCCATGTCTCAGTAATGGCTACCATGTTGCACCCTCCAAGTTGAAATTGCACCTGCAGTTCATTTAGCTTGTTCCTTATACTGTGTGTATTTGTATAAAGAACGCTTATTTGGGCCAAGCACCCGAATCTGGAGAAGATGGGACCTGTACAGGCTGCACCTCAATGGAACTGGGACCAATATCCTCGCGGGGAGGTTCGCTAGTGCTGTGGGAGGGATGGGCACCTGGATGTAGCGCTGGAAAGGAGAAACAAGGGGCACAAAGGATCGGGAGAGAAAGATCCCGCAAGTAATAGTGCAGTATTAGGTGGGATCAGACTAAGAGAAAGTACACGAAAGTCTAAGACTGGTTTGCATTACGTGTGTAAATGCACGAAGTGTGGTAAACAAGGTTGGTGAGCTGCAGGCGCAAATAGCCACATGGGAATATGATGTCGTGGTGATAACGGAGACCTGGCTCAAAAAGGGCAGGATTGGATACTAAATATTCCTGGATACAAGGTGTTCAGGAAAGATAGGGAAGGAAAGAAAGGAGGGGGGGTGGCAGTATTGATTAAGGAGAATATTGCAGTACTGGAGAGAGAGGATGTCCTGGAGGGGTCAAGGACAGAATCTATTTGGTTTAAGTTAAGAAATGAAAGAAGTGCCATTATATTACTGGGTGTATTCTATAGGCCACCAACCAGTGGGAAGGATATAGAGGAACAAATTTGCAGGGAAATTACAGAGAGGTGCAAAAGCCATAGAGTAGTGATAACTGGGGACTTCAACTATCCTAATATAGACTGGGATAACAATAATATAAGGGGCAAAGAGGGGAGGAATTTTTGAAATGTATTCAGGATAACTTTCTTAACCAGTACGTTTCTGGCCCAACAAGGAAGGAGGCATTGCTGGACTTGGTTCAAGGGAATGAGGCGGGCCAAGTGGAGTAAGTGAAAGTGGGGGGGAGAATTTAGGGAACAGCGATCATAGTATCATAAGGTTCAGAATAGTTAAGGAAAAGGACACGGACCACTCTAAAGTAAAAATACTCAATTGGAGGAGGGCCAATTTCAATGGGATGAGAACAGATCTGGCCCGGGTAAATTGGAATCAAAGATTGGCAGGCTAAACTGTAATTGAACAATGGGCGGCCTTTAAAGAGGAGATAGTTCGGGTACAGTCTAGGCACATTCCCATGAGGGGGAAAGGTAGGGCAATTAAAGCCAGAGCTCCCTGAATGACAAAAGAGATAGAGAGTAAGATGAAACAGAAAAAAGGGCAGTATGACAGATGTCAGGTTGATAACACATGTGAGAGCCAGGCAGAATATAGAAAGTTCAGAGGAGAAGTGAGAAGGGAAATAAGAGGGGCAAAGAGAGAGTATGAGAATAGACTGGCGGCCAACATAAAAGGGAATCCAATAGTCTTCTACAGGCATGTAAACAGTAAAAGGGTAGTAAGAGGAGGGGTGGGGCCGATTAGGGACCATAAAGTAGATCGACTCATGGAGGCAGAGGGGATGGCCGAGGTACTAAATGAGTACTTTGCATCTGTCTTTACCAAGGAAGAAGATGCTGCCAGAGTCTCAGTAAAGGAAGATATAGTTGAGATACTGGACGGGCTAAAAATTGATAAAGAAGAGGTACTTGAAAGGCTGGCTGTACTTAAAGTAGATAAGTCACCCGGTCCGGATGGGATGCATCCTAGGTTGCTGAGGGAAGTAAGGGTGGAAATTGCGGAGGTACTGGCCATAATCTTCCAAACATCTGTAGATAGGGGGGTGATGCCAGAGGACTGGAGAATTGCAAATGTTACACCCTTGTTCAAAAAAGGGTGTAAGGATAAACCCAGCAACTACAGGCCAGTCTGTTTAACCTCAGTGGTGGGGACGATAATACGGGACAGAATTAACAGTCACTTGGACGAGTGTGGATTGATGAGGGAAAGCCAGCACGGATTTGTTAAAGACAAATCGTATTTAACTAACCTGATAGGGTTTTTTTGATGAGGTAACAGAGAGGGTAGATGAGGGCAATGCGGTTGCTGTGGTGTATGTATGGACTTTCAAAAGGCGTTTGATAAAGTGCAGCATGGTAGGCTTATCATCAAGATTGAAGCCCATGGAATAAAGGGGGCAGTAACAACATGGATACAGAATTGGCTAAGTGACAGGAATCTTACAACACCAGGTTATAGTCCAACAGTTTTATTTGAAAATTTGATTTTCAAATCAAACTGTTGGACTATAACCTGGTGTTGTACGATTCCTTACATTTGTCCACCCCAGTCCATCACTGGCATCTCCACATCATAAGTGACAGGAAACAGAGAGTAGTGGTGAACAGTTGTTTTTCGGACAGGAGGGAGGTGTACAGTGATGTTCCCCAGGGGTCGGTGCTGTGACCACTGCTTTTCTTGATATATATTAATGGCTTGGACTTGGGTGTACAGGACACAATTTCAAAATTTTCAGATGACACAAAACTTGGAAGGGTAGTGAACAGTGAGGAGGATAGTGATAGACTTCAAGAGGATATAGACAGGCTGGTGACATGGGCGGACACGTGGCAGATGAAATTTAACGCAAAAAAATGCGAAGTGATACATTTTGGTAGGAAGAACGAGGAGAGGCAATATAAACTAGAGGGCACAATTCTAAAAGGGGAACAGGAACAGAGAGATCTGGGGGTATATGTGCACAAATCGTTGAAGGTGGCCGGGCAGGTTGAGAAAGCGGTTAAAAAAGCATACGGGATCGTGGGCTTTATAAATAGAGGCATAGAGTACAACAGCAAGGAAGTCATGATGAACCTTTATAAAATACTGGTTCGACCACAACTGGAGTATTGTGTCCAGTTCTGGGCACCGCACATTGGGAAAGATGTGAAGGCCTTAGAGAGGGTGCAGAAGTGATTTACTAGAATTATACCAGGGATGAGGGACTTCAGTTACGTGGATAGACTGGAGAAGCTGGGGTTGTTCTCCTTGGAACAGAGAAGGTTGAGAGGGGATTCGATAGAGGTATTTAAAATCATGAAGGGTCTGGACAGAGTAGATAGAGAGAAACTGTTCCCATTGGTGGAAGGGTCAAGAACCAGAGGGCATAGATTTAAGGCGATTGGCAAAAGAACCAAAGGTGACATGAGGAAAAACTTTTTCACACAGCGAGTGGTTAGGATCTGGAATGCACTGCCCGAGGGGGTGGTGGAGGCGGATTCAATCATGGCCTTCAAAAGGGAACTGGATAAGTACTTGAAAGGAAAAAAATTTGTAGGGCTACGGGGATAGGGCGGGGGAGTGGGACTAGCTGAATTGCACTCGCATTGAGCCGGCACGGACTCGATGGGCCGAATGGCCTCCTTGCGTGCTGTAACCTTTCTATGATTCTATGATCTGCCCTTCTGCTCTAATGTTGTTTTTCTCACACGTTTCTTGTTTCTCTCTCCTGATTTAATTACTTTACATCTTTTAGTTTTCCCTTTACCTGTAGTGACTAAAGCATAATTTCTGACTGTTACTCTACTCTCGTCCTCTTCATTCGTTTTAGAATTATTATTTATACTATCTTTTCCACCTGAGACCCCCTGCCTCCCCATCGTTTAAAGTCCTTGTGACCACCCTATCCTCTGGGACCCTGGTACAGCTCCTTCCTGTCCAGTATTGGTGCCAGTGTCCCATGAAATGGAACTCCACACCAGTCTTTCAGCCATGTGTTCACCTCCCTAATCTGCTTATCCCAACGCCAATTTGCATGTGGACCAGGTAATAATCCAAAGATTATAGCCTTTGAGGTCCTGTTTTTTAAATTTAGCTCCTAGCTCCTGGTACTTTCTGAACAGGACCTCTTGTCTACTCTTTCCTACATTGTTGGTCCCAACGTGGACCACAACGACTGGATCCTCTCCCTCCCTCTCCAATATCCTTTCAAGCCAGCTTGAGATATCCCTCACCCTGGAACCAGGTAGGCAACATACCATTTGGGACTCTCGATCCTGCTTACAAAGGATGCCACATGTCCCCTAATTATTGAATCCCCTACAACTACCACACCACACTTCTCCTCCTCTTCCCTTCGGACAGCCTCCTGCTCCAAGGTGCCATGGTCAGCATTCTGACTGTCCTTCTGACAGTCTTTATCCTTATCCTCATAGGTAGCAAGTACATTGTTCCTGTTGGACAGGATCAGTTTCTGTGGATCCTCGTTCTCTATCTCACCTGGGTTCCCCTTACCCTGTACACTATCGGCCTCCCCTACTCCGTTCTGATCATCTACCTCACTACGAGGTGTGACCAAAGTCTGGAGCAAACTGTCCAGATACTCCTCCCCCTCCCTTACGTGTCGGAGTGTCTCCAACTCGCACTCTTGTGTGTCCGGACTGCAGTGTGTGGGAGTTTGTGGACATCGAGAATGTCCCGAGCGAACACATCTGCAGTAGAAGTCTCCGCCTCGAATCTCAGACACTCACACTCACAGACACACATGCACACACGTATGCGTCAGGCACATACAGACGCACACACACCCCATATTAATTCAAAACTAATCCCACTGCCGTACTCTCTCCCTGTAGCCCTGTACCAATTCCAAGACTAATCTCACTGCCGTACTCTCTCCCTGTAGCCTTGTATCAATCCCAAACTAATCCACTGCCCCACTCTCTCCCTGTGGCCCTGTATCAATCCCAAACTAATTCCACTGCTCTGCTCTCTCAAAAGGGACAAAAGAGCTGAATTCCTGAGGTGAGAGTGACCGAGTGTGGCACCAAGGAGCCCTAGTAAACTTGAAGTCAATGGGAATCAGGGGGAAAACTCTCCAATGGCTGGAGTTATACCTAGCACAAAGGAAGATGGTAGTGGTTGTTGAGGCCAATCATCTCAGCCCCAGGACATTGCTGCAGGAGCTCCTCAGGGCAGTGTCCTAGGCCCAACCATCTTCAGCTGCTTCATCAATGACCTTCCCTCCATCATAAGGTCAGAAGTGGGGATGTTCACTGATGATTGCACAGTGTTCAGTTCCATTCGCAACCCCTCAGATAATGAAGCAGTCCGAGCCCGCATGCAGCAAGACCTGGACAACATCCAGGCTTGGGCTGATAAGTGGCAAGTAACATTCATGCTAGTCAAGTGCCAGGCAATGACCATCTCCAACAAGAGAGAGTCTAACCAACCCCCCCTTGACATTCAACGGCATTACCATCGCCGAATCCCCCACCATCAACATCCTGGAGGTCACTATTGACCAGAAACTTAACTGGACCAGCCATATAAATACTGTGGCTACAAGAGTAGGTCAGAGGCTGGGTATTCTGCAGTGAGTGACTCACCTCCTGACTCCCCAAAGCCTTTCCACCATCTACACGGCACAAGTCAGGGGTGTGATGGAATTCTCTCCACTTGCCTGGATGAGTGCAGCTCCAACAACACTCAAAAAATTTGTTACCTCCTCAAAAAATTTAATCAAGTTAGTCAGACACGACCTTCCCTTAACAAATCCATGCTGACTGTCCTTGATTACTCCGTGCCTTTCTAAGTGATGGTTTATCCTGTCCCTCAGAATTGATTCCAATAATTTGCCCACCGCCGAGGTTAGACTGGCTGGCCTGTAATTACTCGGTCTCTCCCTCGCTCCCTTTTTAAACAACAGTACAACGTTAGCAGTCCTCCAATCCTCCGGCACCATGCCTGTATCCAGGGAGGATTGGAAAATGATGATCAGAGCCTCCGCTATTTCCTCCCTTGCTCCTTTTAACAGCCTGGGATACATTTCACCCAGGCCTGGTGATTTATCCACTTTCAAAGATTAATACTTCCTCTCTCACTAAGTTTATCCTGTCCAATATTTCACACTCCTCCTCCTTAACTACAATGTCTGCATTGTTTAAAAAGGTTCATCGTTACTTCCTTGCTTTTGTACTCTATGCCTCTATTTACAAAGCCCAGGATCGTGTATGCTTTTTTAACCGCTTTCTCAACCTGTCCTGCCACCTTCAACGATTAGTGTGTATATATACCCCCAGGTCTCTCTGTTCCTGCGCCCCCTTTAGAATTGTACCCTTTAGTTTATAATGCCTCTCCTCGTTCTTCCTGCCAAAATGTATCACTTTGCACTTCTAGAAACATAGAAAAATTTACAGCACAGAAGGAGACCACTCGGCCCATCGTGTCTGTGCCGGTCGAAAAAGAGTGATCCAGCCTAATCCCACTTTCCAGCACTTGGTCCGTAGCCCTGTAGGTTACGGCACTTCAAGTGCACATTGAGCACTTTTTAAATGAGTTGAGGGTTTCTGCCTCTACCACCTTCTCAGGCAGTGAGTTCCAGACCCCCACCACCCTCTGGGTGAAAAAATTTCTCCTCAGCTCCCCTCTAATCCTTCTACCAATTACTTCAAATCTAATCCCCCTGGTCACTGACCCCTCTGCTAAGGGAAATAGGTCCTCCCTATCCACTCTATCTAGTCCTGTTATAATTTTATATACCCCTGAATTAAATCACCTCTCAGTCTCCTTTGTTCCAAAGAAAACAGTCCCAACCTATCCAATCTTTTCTCATAGCTAAAATTCTCCAGCCCTGGCAACATCCTCGTAAATCTCCTCTGTACCCTCTCTAGTGTAATCGCATCTTTCCTGTAATGTGGTGACCAGAACTGTACGCAGTACTCAATCTGTGGCCTAACCAATGTTTTATACAGTTCGAGCATAACCTCCCTGCTCTTATGTTCTATGCCTCAGCTAATAAAGGAAAGTATCCCGTATGCCTTTTTAACCACCTTATCTACCTTCAGGGATCTGTGGACATGCACTCCAAGGTCCCTCACTTCCTTTACGCCTCTCAGTATCTTCCCATTTATTGTGTAATCCCTTGCCTTGTTTGCCAGGTTAGACTGACTGGCCTATTATTACTCGGTTTATCTCTTTCTCCCTTTTTAAACAACGGTACAACATTAACAGTCCTCCAATCCTCCGGCACCATGCCTGCAGCCAGGGAGGATCGGAAAATGATGGTCAGAGCCTCTGCTATTTCCTCCCTTGCTTCTTTTAACAGCCTGGGATACATTTCATCCGGGCCTGGTGATTTATCCACTTTCAACAATGCTAATCCCCTTAATACTTCCTCTCTCACTATGTTTATCCTATCCAATATTTCACACTCCTCCTCCTTAACTACAATCTCTGCATTGTCCCCCTCTTTTGTGAAGACAGACGCAAAGTATTCATTAAGAACCATACCCACATCTTCCACCTCCACACACAGGCTACCTTTTTGGTCTCTAATAGGCCCTACTCTTTCCTTAGTTATCCTCTTGCTCTTTATGTATTTATGAAACATTTTTGGGTTTTCCTTAATTTTATTTTCCAGTAATTTTTCACGCCCTCTCTTTGCTTTCCTAATTTCCTTTTTAATTTCACCCCTGCACTTTCTATACTCCTTGAGGCTTTCTGCAGTATTGAGCTCTTGGGTGTCTGCTTCCCTTTTTTGCCTTATCTTACCCTGTATGCTCCTTGACATTCAGGGGGCTCTAGATTTGGCAGTCCCACCCTTTTTCTTTGTGGGAACATGTTTACTCTGAACCCCTTGAATCTCCCCCTTGAATGCCTCCCACTGCTCTGACACCGATTTACCGTCAAGTAGCTGTTTCCAGTCCACTTTTGCTAAATCACTTCTCAGCTCAGTAAAATTGGCCTTTCCCCATTTTAGAACTTTTACTCCTGACTATCTTTGTCCTTTTCCATAACTGTGCTAAATCTAACTGAATTATGATCTCTACCAGCAAAATGCTCTCCCACAAATACTCCTTCCACCTGCCCAGCTTCATTCCCTAAAACTAAATCCAGAACTGCCCCCTCCCTTGTTGGGCTTACTACGTACTGACTAAAAAAGTTCTCCTGAATGTAATTTAAGAATTTTGCACCCTCTATAACTTTTGCACTGATTGTATCCCAGTTAATATTAGGGTAGTTGAAATCCCCTACGATTACTGGCTTATTGTTTCTGCACTTCTCAGAAATTTGCTGACATATTTGCTCTTCGATCTCCCTCTGACTGTTTGGGGGTCTATATTACACTCCCAGCAGTGTGACTGCCCCTTTTTTGTTCTTTAGCTCAACCCATATGGCCTCATTTGATGATCCTTCTAACATATCATCCCTGCTCACAGCCGTAATTGTTTTTTTAATTCCAATGTTTCTGAATTCCAGAGGTGAGGTGAGAGTGACTACCCTTGACATCAAGGCAGCATTTGACCGAGTGTGGTACCAAGGAGCCCCAGTAAAATTGAAGTCAATGGGAATCAGGGGGAAAACTCTCCAGTGGCTGGAGTCATACCTAGCACAAAGGAAGATGGTATTGGTTGTTGGAGGCCAATCATCTCAACCCCAGGACATTGCTGCAGGAGTTCTTCAGGGCAGTGTCCTAGGCCCAACCATCTTCAGCTGCTTCATCAATGACCTTCCCTCCATCACAAGGTCAGAAATGGGGATGTTCGCTGATGACTGCACAGTGTTCAGTTCCATTCGCAACCCCTCAGATAATGAAGCAGTCCGAGCCCGCATGCAGCAAGACCTGGACAATATCCAAGCTTGGGCTGATAAGTGGCAAGTAACATTCGCGCCAGTCAAGTGCCAGGCAATGACCATCTCCAACAAGAGAGAGTCTAACCACCTCCCCTTGACAGTCAACGGCATTTCCATCGCCGAATCTCCCACCATCAACATCCTGGGGGTCACCATTGACCAGAAACTTAACTGGACCAGCCATATAAATACTGTGGCTATGAGAGCAGGTCAGAGGCTGGGTATTCTGCGGCGAGTGACTCACCTCCTGACTCCCCAAAGCCTTTCCACCATCTACAAGGCACAAGTCAGGAGTGTGATGGAATACTCTCCACTTGCCTGGATGAGTGCAGCTCCAACAACACTCAAGAAGCTCGACACCATCCAGGACAAAGCAGCCCGCTTGATTGGCACCCCATCCACCACCCTAAACATTCACTCCCTTCACCACCGGCACAACGTGGCTGCAGTGTGTACCATCCACAGGATGCACTGCAGCAACTCACCAAGGCTTCTTCGACAGCACCTCCCAAACCTGCGACCTCTACCACCTCGAAGGACGAGAGCAGCAGGCACATGGGAACAACACCACCTGCACGTTCCCCTCCTAGTCACACACCATCCCGACTTGGAAATATATCGCCGTTCCTTCATCATCGCTGGGTCAAAATCCTGGAACTCCCTTCCTAACAGCACTGTGGGAGAACCTTCACCACGCGGACTGCAGCGGTTCAAGGTGGCGGCTCACCACCACCTTCTCAAGGGCAATTAGGGATGGGCAATAAATGCCGGCCTCGCCAGCGACGTCCACATCCCATGAACGAATAAAAATGAACAATATTGCCACCTCCCCCCTCCTTTTTTATCCCCCTCTCTACCTCAGCCGAAAACCCTGTAACCAGGAACATTGAGCTGCCATTCCTGCCCCTGTTTCAGCCATGTTCTTAAGCTGAGATACCATACTTCCACATGTCTATCTGTGCCCTTAGTTCATCTGCCTTATTCACTAGACTCCTTGCATTGAGGTATATCCCATTAAGCACTGCCAAACTCCTTTGTTGTCTAGTTTCTAACCTTTGTTTCCTCTGCCTTACTAACTCACTTACTAATTTTCTGCCTTCCGTTTCCAGCTCTGCTTCTCTCCCTTCCGAATCTATGCTCAGCTTCCCATCCTCCTGCCAAGCTAGTTTAAACCATCCCCCACAGCACTAGCAAACCTTCCTGCGAGGAAATTGGTCCTGGCTCTGTTGGGTGCAACCCATCCGGCCTGTACAGGTCCCACCTCCCCCAGAACCGGTCCCAATGCCCCAGGAATCTAAAGCCTTCCCTCCTACACCATCTCTCCAGCCACGCATTCATCTTCTCTATCCTGTTATTTCTATACTCGGTAGTGCGTGGTACCACGAATAATCCGGAGATTACTACCATTGAGGTCCTGCTTATTAATCTCTTTCCTAACTCCTTAAAATCTGCCTGCAGGACCTCATCCCTCTTTCCACCTATGTTGCTTCTCCAGATTGAATTCCATATGCCACTTTTCTGCCCACCTGACCAGTCCATTGCTATCTTCCTGCAGTCTGCAGCTTTCTCTGCATTAAATTTCATCTGCCAAAAGCTGAGCGAAAGGCAACAGAGAGTAGGGATAATGGGAAGGTACTCACATTGGCAGGATGTGACTAGTGGTGTCCCCCAGGGATCTGTCTTGGGGCCTCCATTATTCACAATATTTATTAACGACTTAGATGAAGGCACAGAAAGTCTCATATCTAAGTTTGCTGATGACACAAAGATTGGTGGCATTGTAAGCAGTGTAGATGAAAACATAAAATTACAAAGCGATATTGATAGATTAGGTGAATGGGCAAAATTGTGACAAATGGAATTCAATGTAGACAAATGTGAGGTCATCCACTTTAGATCAAAAAAGGATAGAACAGGGTACTTTCTAAATGGTAAATAGTTAAAAACTGTGGATGTCCAAAGGGACTTAGGGGTTCAGGTACATAGATCATTGAAGTGTCATGAACAGGTGCAGAAAATAATCAAGAAGGCAAATGGAATGCTGGCCTTTATATCTAGAGGACTAGAGTACAAGGGGGCAGATGTTATGCTGCAGCTATGCAAAACCCTGGTTAGACCGCACCTGGAGTACTGTGAGCAGTTCTGGGCACCGCACCTTCGGAAGGACATATTGGCCTTGGAGGGAGTGCAGCGTAGGTTTACTAGAATGATACCCGGACTTCAAGGGTTAAGTTACGAGGAGAGATTACACAAATTGGGGTTGTATTCTCTAGAGTTTCAAAGGTTATGGGGTGATCTGATCGAAGTTTATAAGATATTAAGGGGAACGGATAGGGTGGATAGAGAGAAACTATTTCCGCTGGTTGGGGATTCTAGGAGTAGGGGACACAGTCTAAAAATTAGAGCCAGATCTTTCAGGAGCGAGATTAGAAAACATTTCTACACTCAAAGGGTGGTAGAAGTTTGGAACTCTCTTCCGCAAACGGCAATTGATACTAGCTCAATTGCTAAATTTAAATGTGAGATAGATAGCTTTTTGGCAACCAAAGGTATTAAGGGATTATGGGCCAAAGGCAGGTATATGGAGTTAGATCACAGATCAGCCATGATCTTATCAAATGGCGGAGCAGGCACGAGGGGCTGAATGGCTTACTCCTGTTCCTATGTTCCTATGTGTTCGCCCATTCCACCAGCCAGTCTATGTCCTCTTGAAGTCTATTATTATCCCCTTCACTGTTTACTACACTTCTAAGTAATGTATCATCTACGCAATTGAAATTGTACCCTCTACACCCAAGTCCAAGTCATTAATATATATCAAAAAAAAAGTACCGACCCCTGGGGAACACCACAGTATACCCTCCTCCAAAAAACAACCGTTCACCACTCCTCTTTGTTTCCTGTCACTTAGCCAATTTCGTTTCCAAAGGTTCCCCATGGACTTCAATTTTGCTGACAAGCCTATTATGCGGCACTTTATCAAACGCCTTTTGGAAGTCCATATACACAACATCAACCGCATTGCCCTCATCGACCCTCTCTGTTACCTCATTAAAAAACTCAATCAAGTTAGCTAAACACGATTTGCCTTTAACAAATCTGTGCTGGCTTTCTTTTGTTAACCCACACTTGTCCAAGTGACTGCTAATTTTGTCCCAAATTATTGTTTCTAAAAGCTTCCCCACCATCAAAGTTAAACTGACTGGCCTATAGTTGCTGGGTTTATCCTTACACCCTTTTTTGAACAAGGATGTAACATTTGCAATTCTCCAGTCCTCTGGCACCACCCCCGTATCTACAGATGTTTGGAAGATTATGGCCAGTACCTCCGCAATTTCCACCCTTACTTCTCTAAGCAACCTAGGATGCATCCCATCCGGACCGGGTGACTTATCTACTTTAAGTGCAGCCAGCCTTTCTAGAACTTCCTCTTTGTCAATTTTTAGTCTATCCAGTATCTCAACTGCCTCCTCTTTTACTGTGACTTTGGCAGTATCTTCTTCCTTGGTAAAGACAGGTGCAAAGTACTCATTTAGTACCTCGACCATCCCCTCTGCCTCCAGTAGATCTCTTTTCTGGTCCCTAATCGGCCCCACCCCTCCTCTTACTACCCGTTTACTGTTTACATGCCTATAGAAAACGTTTGGATTCCCTTTTATGTTGGCCTCCAGTCTATTCTCATAATCTCTCTTTGCCCCTCTTATTTCCTTTTTCACTTTTCCTTTACACTTTCTATATTCAGCCTGGTTCTCACTTATATAGTTTCCTTTTTTTAACCTGCAATTGATTTGAAGCCAATGGGCCATTCGATGGCTGGGTTTGATTTGTGCCCCTATTTTGCTCCAGATGGTATGTTTGTTGCTCAAAGTCCTGCAGTAGCACGGGAGTGGATGTCCACATTTCTATTGTGATTTTTTTTTTCTTTTCTTTAGCTGGAGAGGATGGAGAATAAGGTTTCTGCCCTGGTACAGCAGCAGCCTGCTACTCCTCTACTGAGCCGCAGAATTCTGTCTGAATCATGGGTGCACCCCCCTGAACATTCAGTGGCAGTTGCAGAAACACGACCTGTTAAACAACAGCCAAAGTACGAAATCGTTGATGGGCTTCAGGAGATGAAACCTGAGAGAGCAGAACTCAAACCAACTAAAAAAGCTGTTCGGCAGGAGAGCTCGGAGCTGGTCACAGCACCATTCGATCTGAACGTCACACCACCACAACCAGTCGTGGTGAGACGTGACCAATCAGAGGGGAAACATGAACGAACACAACCAAAAATCGAGCAGAGTGAAGTGAAGCAGGAACGCTGGAGAGAAAGGCGGGAATCCCAGAGTGAGCAACGGGAGTTGGAGCTGGAGGACGGAGGAGCTGGAGGGTGAGTTATCTTCCTTTGACTTGGAGAACCAGGGACAGAGGTGTAGACTTCCCCAAATGTTTATTGTGTAGAAGAGTCCGCATGTCAGCTCCCATCATACGAAGCTCATTGCAGCAGGGCAACCTGCCATTGTCTCCTTCCCCAATGTGTAAGGCTATGGACATGTTGTAGGGAGATGGGATAATGTACTGTGTATGTTGGGAGATTGTGTTAACATTGAACATCGCTGTCCTTAAAGGTCATAACTCCCTCAATAAGATCACCTCTAAACTGATTTTTTCCAATGTACCTGATGTATCACCATAACTTCCTTGCAGGACAAGTTGAGGAGGCTGTTAAAAATCATACTGGATCCTGGGCTTTATAAATAGAGGCATAGAGTACAAAAGCAAGAAAGTTATGCTTAACCTTTATAAAACACTGGTTAGACCTTAGCTCGAGTATTGTGTCCAGTTCTGGGTACTAGACTTTGGAAAGAATGTTAAGGCCTTAGACAAGAGATTTACTAGAATGATTCCAGGGATGAGGGATTTCAGTTACGTGGAGAGATGGGAGAAGCTGGGATTGTTCTCCTTAGAGCAGAGAAGATTAAGGGGAGATTTAATGGAGGTGTTCAAAATAATGAGGGGTTTTGATAACA
Organism: Heptranchias perlo; assembly: GCF_035084215.1. Lineage (NCBI taxonomy): Eukaryota > Metazoa > Chordata > Chondrichthyes > Hexanchiformes > Hexanchidae > Heptranchias > Heptranchias perlo. The sequence continues at coordinate 16,252,457 of NC_090365.1, read as the reverse complement.
TCGATAGGGAGAAACTGTTTCCATTGGCAGGAGGGTTGGTAACCAGAATTCACAGATTTAAGGTAATTGGCAAAAGAACCACAGAGGAGAAGAGGAGGAGAATTTGTTTTACGCAGCGAGTTGTTATGATCTGGAATGCTCTGCCTGAAAGGGCGGTGGAAGCAGATTCAATAGTAACTTTCAAAAGGGAATTGGATAAATACTTGAAAAGGAGAAATTTGTAGGGCTCTGGGGAAAGAGCAGGGGGGAGTGGGACTAATTGGATAGCTCTTTCAACGAATCATAGAATCATAGAAGGCTAGCACAGAAGGAGGTCATTCGGCCTATGCAAGAACAATCCAGCCACTCCCCCGCCCTATCCCCATAGCCCTGCAAATTTTTTCCTTTCAAGTACTTATCCAATTCCCTTTTGAAGGCCATGATTGAATCTGCCTCCACCACCCCCTCAGGCAGTGCATTCCAGATCATAACCACTCGCTGCGTTAAAAAGTTTTACCTCATGTCACCTTTGGTTTTTTTTGCCAATCACCTTAAATCTGTGTCCTCTGGTTCTTGACCCTTCCGCCAATGGGAACAGTTTCTCTCTATCTACTCTGTCGAGACCCTTCATGATTTTAAATACCTCGATCAAATCTCCTCTCAACCTTCTCTGTTCCAAGGAGAACAACCCCAGCTTCTCCAGTCTATCCACGTAACTGAAGTCCCTCATCCCTGGAATCATTCTAGTTAATCTTTTCTGCACCCTCTCTAAGGCCTTCACATCTTTCCTAAAGTGCAGTGCCCAGAACTGGACACAATACTCCAGTTGTGGTCGAACCAGTGTTTTATAAAGGTTCATCATGACTTCCTTACATTTGTACTCCATGCCTCTATTTATAAAGCCCAGGATCCCATCTGCTTTTTTAACCACTTTCTCAACCTGCCCTGCCACCTTCAGCGATTTGTGTACATATACCCCCAGATCCCTCTGTTCCTGCACCCCTTTTAGAATTGTGCCCTCTAGTTTATATTACCTCTCCTCATTCTTCCTACCGAAATGTATCACTTCACATTTCTCTGCGTTAAATTTCATCTGCCACGTTTCTGCCCATTTCACCAGCCAGTCTATATCCACTTCCAAGTTTTGTGTCATCTACAAATTTTGAAATTGTGCCCTGTACACCCAAGGCCAGGTCATTAATATATACCAAGAAAAGCAGTGGTCCAAGTATCGACCCCTGGGGAACACCACTGTACACCTCCCTCCAGTCTGAAAATAACCGTTCACCACTACTCTCTGCTTCCTGTTACTTCGCCAAGAGCCAGCACAGGCACGATGAGCCAAATGTCTTCTTTCTGCGCTTATTATTCTATCATTCTATGATACCTATCCCTTGTACTCCCTCCTGTGGTCTGGTCCCAGAATGTGGGTTGAAGCAGTGCTTTATGGCCTCCTTCTATGCCGCACCTTTCCATGATTCTATACAGCACTGGGACTTGTTCTCCACCCGTCCAACTATTCACTCCGAGATCCTTTTTACCTTTTTCATTGTGATGACGTTTTAAGGATGTTTTCAATATTGAGCAGAAATGTTGAGGTAATTCTGCCATTTTGTAAATCTTTGATGCGATCGCACTTACAACACTGTGTACAGTTCTGGTCACCATAGTCCAAAAAGGATATTGCAGCAATTGAAATGATACAGGAGAGAGCAACTGTAATGATTGTGGGGATGGAGGGATTGGATAATGAGCAGCGATTATATAAATTGGGCATGTTCTGACTGGAGAAGAGAAGGTTGGGAGCTGATCCTGATTGTTCTTTTTCGGATTCCACCTTGTCCAGAACAGTAGAGCCAGAGTCCAACGAGCCATTCCTATCTTTTCCCCTACCCCTCAGTCCCTTTTACTGCGTCATCTCCCCATTTATTTCGTACTTAACCAGGTTTATGACTTTCTTTCTCTTTACTTTAAAACAACATCTCGCACTTTTTGACCCCCTATCCCAGCCTATCCCACTCTCTGTGCGCTGAGCTCCGTCTCGCCTAGTATTTCTGACCAAAGGGTCCACTACAGGGTCTATACAGAGCTGGGGATTGGACAGATGGATGGGGTCAGGGCAATGGGCACAGTGCAGGGTCTGTGAGGGGCTGTAATCCAGGTAGTGGGGTTCAGACCGGGTGACTTTTCTACTTTGAGTGCTGCCAATCTTATAAGTACCTCCTTTATCCATTTTTATCCTATCCAATATCGCTACCTCCTCCTTTACTGCTACAATGGCAGCATCCTCTCCTCTAGTGAAGACTGATGCGAAGTATTCATTTAGTACCTCAGCCATGCCCACTGCCTCCACAAGAATATCTCCTTTTATGTCCCTATTCGGCCCCACCCTTCCTTTGATTACCCTTTTATTATTCATATGTTTATAAAAGACTTTTGGATTCCATTTTATGTTAGCCGCTAATAAGAACATAAGAACATAAGAAATTGGAGCAGGAGTAGGCCAATCGGCCCCTCGAGCCTGCTCCGCCATTCAATAAGATCATGGCTGATCTGATCCCAACCACAAATCTAAAGAACACAAGAAGTCGGAGCAGGACCCGGCCACATAGCCCCTGGGCCCTCTCCGCCACCCACAGGGCATTGACCGATCCGAACTCAGCTTCATGTCCAATTTCCTGCCCGCTCCCCATACCCCCTAATTCCCTTTACTTCTAGGAAACTGTCTATTTCTGTTTTAAATTTATCTAATGATGTAGCTTCCACAGCTTCCTGGGGCAGCAAATTCCACAGACCTACCACCCTCTGAGTGAAGAAGTTTCTCCTCATCTCAGTTTTGAAAGAGCAGCCCCTTATTCTAAGATTATGCCCCCTAGTTCTAGTTTCACCCATCTTTGGGAACATCCTTACCGCATCCACCCGATCAAGACCCTTCACAATCTTATATGTTTCAATAAGATCGCCTCTCATTCTTCTGAACTCCAATGAGTAGAGTCCCAATCTACTCAACCTCTCCTCATATGTCCGCCCCCGTAATCTATTCTCATACGCTGTCTTTGCCCCTCTTATTCCCTTTTTTAGATTTCCCCTGTACTTTCTGTATTTAGCTTTGTTTGCAACTGTATTATGAACTTTACATTTATCGTAATCCTCCTTTTTCTGTTTCATTTTAATCTCTATATCTTTAGTAATCCAGGGAGCTCGAGCTTTGGATGCCCTTCCTTTCCCAGTCGTGTGATGTGTCTACTCTGTACCAGAACCATCTCCTGCTTGAAGACCTTGGTGTCCCTTTATACATTGACTCACTCTCACAGACCCCTGTAAATACTGGCACAGTCTGGGGATTGCCTGAATGTGTACACTCGCTGGTACCACCTGGAAACACTGACTCACTCTCACAGACCCCTTTAAATACTGACACAGTCTGGGGACTCCCTAAATTTCTACAGACCTGAACACCCCTTTAAATATTGCTTCAATCTCACAGGCCCTGTAAATACTTAAACAGTCTGGGAACAGTCTAAATGCCTACAATCCTCGGTACCTCTTTATGTATTGACTCGCTCTTGGGTACGTCCTGAATTTGTACAGTCCTTGATACCCCTGTAAATATTGACACACTCTCATAGACCAATGTATATACTGACACAGACTGGGGTTGGAGGTATTCCCAGGAGCTTACAGCAGTCTAACTTGATCGAACAAGAATGGGGAGCAGACCAGGAGGGATGGCAGAGGTGGGAGGCAGCGAGTGACATGGAGGGAACAAGGACATCAAAGGCTGGTGCAAGGAGAGTTGTAAACAGGCCGATACTCAGGGAGGCAGAGGGCCAGCGAAGGGAGAATCGAGATCTTGTGAATGATGTCCCTCAGTCCTCGGCCTTCCGCTGCTCCTGTCCTCGCTGTGTTAGTGAAGTGTTAGCTCTGTGCTGCTCATCATTCATTCCCACCTGAACAATTACTGGGCATTAAATGTGAGGTACGTTCAGTAACGTTATTAAAATGGAACGCATTTCTATCCTTTTATCAAGAGTTTCAGCATCAAATCAGCTGGATTTTCGTCGTGACCCTTGTTAATCTCACATTGCAGCTAGTGAGACAAATCTGACAACACACGTGCAGAACGCAGTAACAGCGAGAGAGGGTGGAGAGGGAGAGGGTGAGGGTAGAGAGGAAGAGGTTAGAGGAAGAGGTTAGAGGGAGAGGGTAGAGAAAGAGGGTAGAGAGTAAGAGGTTAGAGGGAGAGGGTAGAGAGTAAGGTTAGAGGGAGAGGGTAGAGAGGGAGAGGGTAGAGAGGGAGAGGGTAGAGAGGGAGAGGGTAGAGAGGGAGAGGGGAGAGAGGGAGAGGGGAGAGGGTGAGGGTAGAGAGTAAGAGGTTAGAGGGTGAGGGTAGAGAGTAAGAGGTTAGAGGGAGAGGGGAGAGAGTAAGAGGTTAGAGGGAGAGGGGAGAGAGTAAGAGGTTAGAGGGAGAGGGTAGAGAGTAAGAGATTAGAGGGAGAGGGGAGAGAGTAAGAGGTTAGAGGGAGAGGGGAGAGAGTAAGAGGTTAGAGGGTGAGGGTAGAGAGTAAGAGATTAGAGGGAGAGGGTAGAGAGTAAGAGGTTAGAGGGTGAGGGGAGAGAGTAAGAGGTTAGAGGGAGAGGGGAGAGAGTAAGAGGTTAGAGGGTGAGGGGAGAGAGTAAGAGGTTAGAGGGAGAGGGGAGAGAGTAAGAGGTTAGAGGGAGAGGGGAGAGAGTAAGAGGTTAGAGGGAGAGGGTAGAGAGTAAGAGGTTAGAGGGTGAGGGGAGAGAGTAAGAGGTTAGAGGGAGAGGGGAGAGAGTAAGAGGTTAGAGGGAGAGGGGAGAGAGTAAGAGGTTAGAGGGTGAGGGGAGAGAGTAAGAGATTAGAGGGTGAGGGGAGAGAGTAAGAGGTTAGAGGGTGAGGGGAGAGAGTAAGAGGTTAGAGGGTGAGGGGAGAGAGTAAGAGATTAGAGGGCAGCCTGACGGCCCTCAGCACGGCTTCAGTTATGGAGCAATGAGCTGTGATTCGAGGATTGTTCTCTCAATTAGAACAAATGTTAAAAATGTGAGAGAACGGAGGAGACAAAAAATAAACCAGCTTGGAAACGCCAAATATTTGTAAGCACGATCCCCGACTTGTAGCCAGTGTGGTCTTCGCTGACTGTGTGAGGACCAGTAACGTAATTCTGAAGATTTTGCGGTTTGACTGTTATCGTCCTGTTTTCCTGTAGGGACAGGAGAACGACTCTCGCTGATATTGTCGAGCAGCTTCAGGAGAAGGAGGCCCAGGTGAGTGAGATCAGTTGTAGAGATGGTGAAACAGTGAGACACGACACTGGGCAGAATGTGTTGAAATGTTGAACCACACAGCGTTGCTGACCCTTCCTCTGTTCCCGTGTTCCATGGGGCTGGGCAGGCAGTCTTTCACCAAAGACTCTTGGTTGGAGTTTCAGGCAGACTGAGTCGGGGCAGGTCTGTGCTGATATCATTCTCCAGTCCCATACTTTCCATTACATGCCACACTTTCATTGGCCAATATTATTCCAAAAAAACAAGATGCAGAACTAATGCAGGGAGACATTAATGATTCTGACTGGAAGTATTGCCGAGAGGAGGCACTGGTGACAGGATACCATTGGAAGGGGTTTGATAACTAAGCCTAATGACTTTGACATCACTTGACCGGATGTCCGAGACCGGCCTAAAGTGATCAGGGAATAAATTTCCAGAGACGGACATTGTAACTTGAGCTGCTAAAGGGAACTGGGTACAAAATCCACGAGTTGCTGAGAGTCATCACCTGGGACTCAATAATAGAGGTCATCCCTCCAGATTGGAAATAAAGGCAGGAAAAGAGACCTCGTTGAATAAAGACCACAGCCCCATTAGTCTTACCTATGATATAACCCAAAATCTATGATACAGTGTAACATATAACTTACGATATAGTGTTACCTACGATAAAGTAGGGGCACAGATAGGATGGATACTAAGGAGCTTTTTCCCTTTGTTGAGGTTTCTATAACAAGGGGACATAGATTCAAGGTAAAAGGCGGGAGGTTTAGAGGGGATTTGAGAAAGAACTTTTTCACCCAGAGGGTGGTTGGAGTCTGGAACTCACTGCCTGAAAGGGTTGTGGAGGCAGGAACCCTCACAACATTCAAGAAGCATTTGGATGAGCACTTGAAATGCCATAGCATACAAGGCTACAGACCAAATGCTGGAATATGGGATTAGAGTAGACTGGGCTTGATGGCCGGCGCGGACACGATGGGCCGAAGGGCCTTTATCCGTGCTGTATAACTCTATGACTCTATGACTCTAAAGTGTATACTACAGGCCACTAATTAGTGGGATGAACAAATTTGCAGGGAAATTACAGAGATGTGCAAGAACCATAGATTAGTAATAATGGGGGACTTCAATTATCCTAATATAGACTGGGATAGTAATAGTGTAAAGGGGAGAGAGGGGGAAGAATTTATGAAGTGTGTTCAGGAGAACTTGTTCAGGTGAAGCAGAAAAAGGGGGCGTATGACAGATGTCAGGTTGATAACACAAATGTGAATCAGGCTGAATATAGAAAGCTCAGAGGGGAAGTGAAAAAGGAAATAAGAGGGGCAAAGAGAGAGTACGAGAATAGACTGGCGGCCAACATAAAAGGGAATCCAAAAGTCTTCTACAGGTATGTAAACAGTAAACGGGTAGTAAGAGGAGGGGTGGGGCTGATTAGGGACCAAAATGGAGACCTACTCATGGAGGCAGAGGGGATGGCTAAATTACTAAATGAGTAATTTGCATCTGTCTTTACCAAGGAAGAAGATGCTGCCAGAGTCTCAGCAAAAGAGGAGGTAGTTGAGATACTGGATGGGTTAAAAATTGATAAAGAGGAGATACTGGAAAGGCTAGTTGTACTTCAAGTAGATAAGTCACCCGGTCCGGATGGGATGCATCCTCGGTTGCTGAGGGAAGTAAGGGTGGAAATTGCGGAGGTACTGGCCATAATCTTCCAAACATCTGTAGATACGGGGGTGGTGCCAGAGGACTGGAGAATTGCAAATGTTACACACCCTTGTTCAAAAAAGGGTGTAAGGATAAACCCAGCAACTACAGGCCAGTCAGTTTAACCTCAGTGGTGGGGGAACTTTTAGAAACAATAATCTGGGACAAAATTAACAGTTACTTGGACAAGTGTAGATTAATTAAGGAAAGCCAGCACGGACTTGTTAAAGGCAAATCGTGTTTAACAAACCTGATTGAGTTTTTTGATGAGGTAACAGAGAGGGTTTATGAGGGCAATGCGGTTGATGTGGTGTATATGGACTTGGATAAAGTGCCACATAATAGACTTGTCAGCAAAGTTGAAGCCCATGAAATAAAAAGGGCAGTGGCAGCATGGATACGAAATTGACTAAGTAACAGGAAACCGAGTCGTGGTGAACGGTTGTTTTTCGGACTGGAGGGAGGTGTACAGTGGTGTTCCCCAGGGGTCGGTGCTGGGACCACTGCTTTTCTTGATATATATTAATGGCTTGGACTTGGGTGTACAGGGCACAATTTCAAAATTTGCAGATGACACAAAACTTGGAAGTGTAGTAAACAGTGAGGAGGATAGTGATAGACTTCAAGAGGATATAGACAGGCTGGTGGAATGGGCGGACACGTGGCAAATAAAATTTAATGCAGAGAAGTTCGAAGTGATACATTTTGGCAGGAAGAACAAGGAGAGGCAATATAAACTAAATGGTACAATTCTAAAGGGGGTGCAGGCACAGAAAGACCTATGGGTAAATGTGCACAAATCGTTGAAGGTGACAGGGCAGTCTGAGAAAGTGATTAAAAAAGCATACGGGATCCTGGGTTTTATAAATAGAGGCATAGAGTACAAACGCAAGGAAGTTATGATGAACCTTTATAAAACACTGGTTCGACCACAACTGGAGTATTGTGTCCAATTCTGGGCACCGCACATGTGAAGGCCTTAGAGAGGGTTCAAAAATGATTTACTAGAATGATTCCAGGGATGAGGGACTTTAGTTATGTGGATAGACTGGAGAAGCTGGGGTTGTTCTCCTTGGAACAGAGAAGGTTGAGAGAAGATTTGATCGAGGTATTCAAAATCATGGGGGGTCCAGACAGAGTAGATAGAGAGAAACTGTTCCCATTGGTAGAAGGATCGAGAACCAGAGGACATAGATTTAAGGTGATTGGCAAAAGAACCAAAGGTGACATGAGGAAAAACTTTATTACACAGCGAGTGGTTAGGATCTGGAATGCACTGCCCGAGGGAGGGGTGGAGGCAGATTCAATCATGGCTTTCAAAAGGGAACTGGATAAGTACTTAAAGGGAAAAAGTTTGCAGGGCTACGGGGATAGGGCGGGGGAGTGGGACTAGCTGGATTGCTCTTGCATTGAGCCGGCACGGGCTCGACGGGCCGAATCCTTCTGTGCTGTAACCTTTCTATGATTCTATGCTTCTTTGTTATAGTGTTACCTATGATATTGAGTAACCTATAATGTATGCTGTCGTGTAATGTGTGCTATAGTATGATATCAATAACCTGTGATATAGGGATCAGTGATGGGGAGATGTACTGAGTGTAGTGTCCCAGATTATCCCCCACAATGTTTGAGCCCCCTGACAGTTGGAATTAATTTTGTTTTGGCCTAAACACAAGTTCACTTCACAAATCCGAACTCGTTGCCTCTCACTGGCTCTGAGGTCAAGAATAAAGATTGTGAGCAATGCAAGTGTCTCGCTGGGTCCGGTCGCTGGGTCCGGTGTCTCACTGGGTCCAGTGTCTCGCTGGGTCCGGTGTCTCGCTGGGTCCGGTCGCTGGGTCCGGTGTCTCGCTGGGTCCGGTCGCTGGGTCCGGTCGCTGGGTCCGGTGTCTCACTGGGTCCAGTGTCTCGCTGGGTCCGGTGTCTCGCTGGGTCCGGTCGCTGGGTCCGGTGTCTCGCTGGGTCCGGTCGCTGGGTCCGGTGTCTCGCTGGGTCCGGTGTCTCACTGGGTCCAGTGTCTCGCTGGGTCCGGTGTCTCGCTGGGTCCGGTCGCTGGGTCCGGTGTCTCGCTGGGTCCGGTCGCTGGGTCCGGTGTCTCGCTGGGTCCGGTGTCTCACTGGGTCCAGTGTCTCGCTGGGTCCGGTGTCTCGCTGGGTCCGGTGTCTCGCTGGGTCCGGTCGCTGGGTCCGGTGTCTCGCTGGGTCCGGTGTCTCGCTGGGTCCGGTCGCTGGGTCCGGTCGCTGGGTCCGGTGTCTCGCTGGGTCCGGTCGCTGGGTCCGGTCGCTGGGTCCGGTGTCTCGCTGGGTCCGGTGTCTCGCTGGGTCCGGTGTTTGTGACGATTGAGTCAGGCTGGGATTGAATCATAGAATCATAGAAGAATCATAGAAGTTACAACATGGAAACAGGCCCTTCGGCCCATCATGTCCATGTCGCCCAGTTTATACCACTAAGCTAGTCCCAATTGCCTGCACTTGGCCCATATCCCTCTATACCCATCTTACCCATGTAACTGTCCAAATGCTTTTAAAAGACAAAATTGTACCCGCCTCTACTACTGCCTCTGGCAGCTCGTTCCAGACACTCACCACCCTTTGAGTGAAAAAATTGCCCCTCTGGACCCTTTTGTATCTCTCCCCTCTTACCCTAAATCTATGTCCCCTCGTTATAGACTCCCCTTCCTTTGGGAAAAGACTTTGACTATCTACCTTATCTATGCCCCTCATTATTTTATAGACTTCTATAAGATCACCCCTTAACCTCCTACTCTCCAGGGAAAAAAGTCTCAGTCTTTCCAACCTCTCCCTGTAAGTCAAACCATCAAGTCCTGGTAGCATCCTAGTAAATCTTGTCTGCACTCTTTCTAGTTTAATAATATCCTTTCTATAATAGGGTGACCAGAACTGTACACAGTATTCCAAGTGTGGCCTTACTAATGTCTTGTACAACTTCAACAAGACATCCCAACTCCTGCATTCAATGTTCTGACCAATGAAACCAAGCATGCTGAATGCCTTCTTCACCACCCTATCCACCTGTGACTCCACTTTCAAGGAGCTATGAACCTGTACTCCTAGATCTCTTTGATCTATAACTCTCCCCAACGCCCTACCATTAACGGAGTAGGTCCTGGCCCGATTCGATCTACCAAAATGCATCACCTCACATTTATCTAAATTAAACTCCATCTGCCATTCATCGGCCCACTGGCCCAATTTATCAAGGTTCCGCTGCAATCCTAGATAACCTTCTTCGCTGTCCACAATGCCACCAATCTTGGTGTCATCTGCAAACTTACTAACCATGCCTCCTAAATTCTCATCCAAATCATTAATATAAATAACAAATAACAGCGGACCCAGCACCGATCCCTGAGGCACACCGCTGGTCACAGGCCTCCAGTTTGAAAAACAACCCTCTACAACCACCCTCTGTCTTCTGCCGTCAATCCAATTTTGTATCAATTGGCTACCTCACCTTGGATCCCGTGAGATTTAACCTTATGTAACAACCTACCATGCGGGATCTCGAATTAGTTCTGAACCTGTTTGTAAGTCCACACTCTGTAGCTAGTTGTCCAGTTCTCTGATATAAGTTTCCATTCAAGAACATTTTTTAGAGTAAGTGGATGATCCTTGGAGGACAGAGGTAATGGGCTAAATTTTGCTGTCAAAATAACGGTGAGGCTAATGGCGCTCGCTGTTATTTATGCATAAAGGGCGCAGCAAATTCAGGCGAGGAGCAGATGCGTGGTTAAAAGGGGATATCCAAAAGTTGCTGTCCGAGATGTGTCACTGCGCCGTTAGCTTCGCAAAAACAGCATCTCGCCGTCTGACTCATCACTGAAATGCATTCAGTGTCGTGAAGTTGGTGTATTTGCTCAGTAAATACAGACTAAACCCGCCACAGATATTTAGGTGTAGTAATTAGTAGTTAATTACTGCCAATCATCCTCTCTGGCACCAGAAATGGTCTATTACAAGTGTGGAGTCTCATTCCTTCGATTCTTGAATTTTTCGGGGAGATAATAAAAGTCTGGCCCAATCAAGTGGTTTTGATGTTCTGGACACGTGACTGGTGAAAACTGAGCCTCTCCCTTTCCCCACAGGGGCGTGACTCATCTCTGTCTATTGGGCTACCAAATGGAGTTGAGAAACTACCAGAAAGGACCCCACGACCAGACAGACCAAGAGCGAGAGACAGACCGAAACCGAGGAGGAGACCGCGACCAAAGGATCCGAATCAACCGGCAGGAGAAACTCGCCGATCCCGCTCAGCGCCTTCACCGCAGAACAGCGCCGCAGCACCAGCGCCGATAACACACACGGCGGAAAAGGAGGGTATCCTCGCCCGCAAACACGAACTGGAAGCTCCAAATAAAAAATCATCCAGCAGGTACTGTCATTATAGCACACTCTGTCATCCTGGTTACTGTCATTACAGCACAGTCTGTAATCCTGGTTACTGTCATTACAGCACAGTCTGTAATCCTGGTTACTGTCATTACAGCACAGTCTGTAATCCTGGTTACTGTCAGTGTAGCACAGTGTGTAATCCTGGTTACTGTCAGTGTAGCACAGTGTGTAATCCTGGTTACTGTCAGTGTAGCACAGTGTGTAATCCTGGTTACTGTCAGTGCAGCACAGTGTGTAATCCTGGTTACTGTCAGTGTAGCACAGTGTGTAATCCTGGTTACTGTCAGTGTAGCACAGTGTGTAATCCTGGTTACTGTCAGTGTAGCACAGTGTGTAATCCTGGTTACTGTCAGTGTAGCGCAGTCTGTAATCCTGGTTACTGTCCGTGTAGCGCAGTCTATAATCCTGGTTACTGTCAGTGTAGCACAGTCTGTAATCCTGGTTACTGTCAGTGTAGCACAGTGTGTAATCCTGGTTACTGTCAGTGTAGCACAGTGTGTAATCCTGGTTACTGTCAGTGTAGCACAGTGTGTAATCCTGGTTACTGTCAGTGTAGCACAGTGTGTAATCCTGGTTACTGTCAGTGTAGCACAGTCTGTAATCCTGGTTACTGCCAGTGTAGCACAGTCTGTAATCCTGGTTATGGCCGGTTTAGCACACTCTGTAATCCTGGTTACTGTCAGTGTAGCACAGTCTGTAATCCTGGTTACTGTCAGTGTAGCACAGTCTGTAATCCTGGTTACTGTCATTACAGCACAGTCTGTAATCCTGGTTACTGTCATTACAGCACAGTCTGTAATCCTGGTTACTGTCAGTGTAGCACAGTGTGTAATCCTGGTTACTGTCAGTGTAGCACAGTGTGTAATCCTGGTTACTGTCAGTGTAGCACAGTGTGTAATCCTGGTTACTGTCAGTGTAGCACAGTCTGTAATCCTGGTTACTGTCAGTGTGGCACAGTGTGTAATCCTGGTTACTGTCAGTGTGGCACAGTGTGTAATCCTGGTTACTGTCAGTGTAGCACAGTGTGTAATCCTGGTTACTGTCAGTGTAGCACAGTCTATAATCCTGGTTACTATCGGTGTAGCACAGTCTGTAATCCTGGTTACTGCCGGTGTAGCACAGTCTGTAATCCTGGTTATGGCCGGTTTAGCACAGTCTGTAATCCTGGTTATGGCCGGTTTAGCACAGTGTGTAATCCTGGTTACTGTCAGTGTAGCACAGTGTGTAATCCTGGTTACTGTCAGTGTAGCACAGTCTGTAATCCTGGTTGCTGCCAGTGTAGCACAGTCTGTAATCCTGGTTACTGTCCGTGTAGCACAGTGTGTAATCCTGGTTCCTGTCAGTCTAGCACAGTCTGTAATCCTGGTTACTGTCAGTGTAGCACAGTGTGTAATCCTGGTTACTGTCCGTGTAGCACAGTCTATAATCCTGGTTACTGTCCGTGTAGCACAGTCTGTAATCCTGGTTACTGTCAGTGTAGCACAGTCTGTAATCCTGGTTGCTGTCAGTGTAGCACAGTCTGTAATCCTGGTTGCTGTCAGTGTAGCACAGTCTGTAATCCTGGTTACTGTCAGTGTAGCACAGTCTGTAATCCTGGTTACTGTCCGTGTAGCGCAGTCTATAATCCTGGTTACTGTCAGTGTAGCACAGTCTGTAATCCTGGTTGCTGTCAGTGTAGCACAGTCTGTAATCCTGGTTACTGCCGGTGTAGCACTGTCTGTAATCCTGGTTACTGCCGGTTTAGCACAGTCTGTAATCCTGGTTACTGTCAGTGTCGCACAGTCTGTAATCCTGGTTACTGTCCGTGTCGCACAGTCTGTAATCCTGGTTACTGTCAGTGTAGTTCAGTCTATAATCCTGGTTACTGTCCGTGTAGCACAGTTTGTAATCCTGGTTACTGTCAGTGTAGCACAGTCTATAATCCTGGTTACTGTCAGTGTAGCACAGTCTATAATCCTGGTTACTGTCCGTGTAGTTCAGTCTATAATCCTGGTTACTGTCCGTGTAGCACAGTTTGTAATCCTGGTTACTGTCAGTGTAGCACAGTCTATAATCCTGGTTACTGTCAGTGCAGCACAGTCTGTAAAACTGGTTACCGTCAGTGTAACTCAGGATCGAATTGGACGCCAAGGTTTCAAACAGTCTGGAACATTTGCCAGGAAGCGGGATGGAGTTGGTGGCTCGGGAACAGAGTTTGTGGCTTCAGTCTTCCTAATGTTTAACTGGACGAAATTGTGGCTCATCCAATCCTGGCAGTGGAGAGGTCGTGAGGTGAGGTTTGTATCAGAAGCTGACCCCATGTTTGCAGATGATGTCACCGAGGGGCAGCATGGAATTACATTGGCCCAGATTTTGCTGAAAGAACTATCGGCCTGTGAACGACACACACTGTTATTAATGTGCAAAACGGCCAGCAACTTGTAGCAAGGACGAGAGACCCCGTAAATTGCAAATCGCCACAAGTTGCTGAATGATTTGTGCTTTAATAACGGAGTCTCGTCCTTAACCTCCCCATAACTTCCATCAAGTTGCTGCATTTGCACATTAATTGCCCATTAAACTCACCACAGAAAGTTAAATCCAGTATTTATCAGCGTAAATACCCTTTTAATCATGTAATAATTGTTAATGACTACTAATCAACCTCTCTGGCCCAGAAAGTGAATGATTAAAAGTGTGGAGTCTCATTCCTTCAGGTTGTGAATTGTTTTAAGAATGTCAAATTTTATGTTTTTAATTTTTTTCCTTTTCCTTTCTGCCTCTATATTTTTTCTCTCTCTTAATCCAATCTGTCTTTCCCTCTCTTTATTTCTGTTTCTGTCCCTGATTTGACATTGAATTCGCCCTCTCTAATCTGCACTTCCTTCTCAGTCCTTCCGCTGTTTATTTCTCAATCCTTTCAATTCATTGGTTAAGGAGCTTACCCTGTTTGTGCCGTTGTTCACTGAGGTCCCAGATGCCCTGAGCCCCTCACTGCACCGTTATTAGCTCACACACCCAGCAACCTGAATGTGTACAAAGAAGTCAAACTAACGGAGAACGCCGCTGGACGCCCCACCAGCAGAACCTGGGCCATTGAATTACAGCACAGAAACAGGCCATTCATCCCAACTGGGTTTATACTCCACACAAGCTTCATCTCACCCTATCAGCATAACCTCCTACTCCTCTCTCCCTCATGTCTTTTTCTAGCTTCCCCTTAAATGCATCTGTGCTATTTGCCTCAACCATTCCCTGTAGTACCAAGTTCCACATTCTCACCACTTTCTGGGTAAAGAAGTTTCTCCTGAATTCCTGAGTGAATGTATTAGTGACTATCTTATATTTATGTCCCCTAGTTTTGGTCTTCCCACAAGTGGAAATGTCTCCGTGTCTACCCTATCAAACCTTTTCATATTTTAAAGACCTCTGTCAGGTCACCCCTCAGCTTTCTCTTTTCCAGAGACCTGTGCAGTCTTTCCTGATAGTTATCGCCTCTCAGTTCTGGTATCATGCTTGTAAATCTTTTATTCACCTTCTCCAGTGCCTCGAGATCCTTCTTGTGACCAGAACTGTCCACAGTATTCTAAGTTTGGTCTAACCAAGGTTTACCATAACTTCCCTGTTTTTGAATTCTTTTCCTCCTGAAGTGTGAACCCCAGTGCTTTATTTGCATTTTTTATACAGAGCCTTTCACCACCTCAGGACGTCCCAAAGTGCATTACAGCCAATGAAGTACTTTTTGAAGTGTAAACACTGTTGTAATATAGGAAACGCGGCAGCCAATTTGCGCACAGCAAGGTCCCACAAACAGCAATGAGATAAATGACCAGATAATTTGTTTCAAGCGGGGGATTCAATAGTTAGGGGAACGGGCAGGCGTTTCTGCAGCTGCAGATGTGAGTCCAGGATGGTGTTGCCTCCCTGGTGCCAGAGTCAACGATGTCACTGAGCGGCTGCAGAACATTCTGAAGGGGGTGGGTGAGCAGCCAGAGGTCATGGACCATATCGGTACCAATGTCATAGGTAGAAAGAGGGATGAGGTCCTGTAGGAAGATTTTAGGGAGTTAGGAAACAGATAATTAAGCAGGACCTCAAAGGTAGTAATCTCTGGAGTACTCCAGTGCCACATGCTAGGGAGTATAGAAATAGGAGGATAGAGCAGATCAATGCGTGGCTGGAGAGATGGTGCAGGAGGGAAGGCTTTCGATTCCTGGGGCATTGGGACCAGTTCTGGGGGAGGTGGGACCTGTACAGGCCGAACGGGTTGCACCTCAACAGAGCTGGGACCAATGTCCTCGCGGGGAGGTTCACTAGTGCTGTGGAGGAGAGTTTAAAAGAATCATAGACCTTTATGGTCGAATACAAAAGCAGGGATGTAATGATGGAACTGTATAAAACGCTGGTAAGGCCACAGCTGGAGTATTGTGCGCAGTTCTGGTCACCACATTACAGGAAGGACGTAATTGCTCTGGAGAGAGTGCCGAGAAGATTTACAAGAATGTTGCCAGGGCTTGAAAATTGCAGCTACGAGGAGAGATTGGATAGGCTGGGGTTGTTTTCCTTGGAGCAGAGGAGGCTGAGGGGAGACTTGATTGAGGTGTACAAAATTATGAGGGACCCAGATAGAGTACACAGGAAGTACCTGTTTCCCCTAGCGGAGAGTTCAAGAACTGGAGGACATGGATTTAAGCTGATTGGTGAAGGATTAGAGGGGACATGAGGAAAATCTTTTTTACCCAGAGAGTGGTGGGTGTATGGAATTCGCTGCCCGAATTGGTGGTAGAGGCAAGGACCCTCAACTCTTTTAAAAAGTACCTGGACCTGCACCTAAAGTGCTGTAAGCTGCAGGGCTACGGACTGGGTGCTGGAAGGTGGGATTGGAATGGGCACCTGGTTGTTCTTCGAGCCGGTGCAGACACGATGGGCCGAATGGCCCCCTTCTGTGCTGTATCTTTTCTATGGTTCTATGGTCCCTAATCGGCCCCACCCCTCCTCTTACTACCCATTTACTGTTTACATGCCAGTAGAAGACTTTTAGATTCCCTTTTATGTTGGCCGCCAGACTATTCTCAAAATCTCTCTTTGCCCCTCATTTCCTTTTTCACTTCCCCTCCGAACTTTCCGTATTCTGCCTGGTTCTCACTTGTGTTATCAACCTGACATCTGTCACAGGCCCCTTTTTTCTGTTTCATCTTACTCACTATCTCTTTTGTCATCCAGTGAGCTCTGGCTTTAATTGCCCTACCTTTCTGCCTCGTGGGAATGTGCCTAGACTGTACCCGAATCATCTCCTCCTTAAAGGCCGCCCACTGTTCAATTACAGTTTTGCCTGCCAATCTTTGATTCCAATTTACCCGGGCCAGATCCGTTCTCATCCCATTTAAATTGGCCCTCCTCCAATTGAGTATTTTTATTTAGAGTGGTCCGTGTCCTTTTCCATAGCTATTCTAAACCTTATGATACCATGATCGCTGTTCCCTAAATGCTCCCCCGCACTGACACTTGCTCCACTTGGCCCGCCTCATTCCCTCGAACCAAGTCCAGCAATGCCTCCTTCCTCGTTGAGCTGGAAACGTACTGGTTAAGAAAGTTATCCTGAACACATTTCAAAAATTCCTGCACTCCCGCTGCCTCTGCTCCCAGGTACCCTGTTCCCCCGTTATCAGCTTGCGCTTCCAGTAACTTTTTTGGAAAAGTTTTTAAAACCTAAACTGCACGAACAAGCCTAACCAATGCTCGATGCCCCATGCCAGCATAATCTGGGCCAAAATCACGCAAAAATTTGGTGCAGTGTCATTTGGGTTAAATTTGATTTTGTATGGTACTGTAAATTGGACGATTTACACCTCTCCCCATTTTTACTTCCACTGAAGGATCAGGTAACTGTCCCCATTTAAAGGGCCGGGTAAGGGTCCCATATTTAAAGGACCAGGTACCTGTCCCTGTATTTAAAGGGCCGGGTAACTGTCCCGCATTTAAAGGGGCAGGTAAGGGTACCATATTTAAAAGACTGGGTAAATGTCCCGTATTTGAAGGAGCCGGTAATTGTCTGTATTTAACTGTCTTGTATTTAAAAGGGCCAGGTAACTGTCCCGTATATGAAGGGCTGGGTAATTCCTTGTATTTAATAATTTAAAGGGCTGGATACTGCTCCTATACTTAAAGGGCTGTGTAAATGTTCCATATTTAAAGGGCAGGGTAACTCTCAGCTACATTTAAAGGGACGGATAACTACCCCCCGTATTTAAAGGACATGGTAACTATGCCTGTGTAATTCCTGTATTTAAAGGGGCGGATAACTGCCTGTGTTTAAATAGCCAGTCAACTGTCCCGTATTTAAAAGGCCCGATTACTGCCTGTATTTAAATAGCTGGGATAACGGTCCCATATTTAAAGGGCCGGGTAACTGTCGTTGTATTTAAAGGGCCGGGTAACTGTCGTTGTATTTAAAGGGCCGGGTAACTGTCGTTGTATTTAAAGGGCCGGGTAACTGTCGTTGTATTTAAAGGGCCAAGTTCCTGTCCCCTATTTAAGGGCTGGGCAACTGTCCCATATTTAAAGGGCCAGGTAACTGCCCATATATGAAGGGCCAGGTAACTACCGTATTTAAAGGCTGTGTAACTGCCCGTATTTTAAGGGCCAGGTAACTCCTGTATTTAAAAGACCGGGTAACTGCCCCCATATTTTAAGGGCCAGGTAACTGCCCGTATTTAAAGGACATGGTAACTGCCTGTATTTAAATGGCCGTCAAATTCTTTGCATTTAAAGAGCCGGACAACTGTCCAGTATTTCAAGGGCTGGATAACTGACCCTATTTACAGGCCGGGTAACTCCCTTTATTTAAAGGACCAGGTAATGGCCTACATTTAATGGGTGGGGTTACTGTACCCGCATTTAACAGCCGGGTAACAGTCCTTATTTAAAGGGCAGGGTAACTCTCAGCTACATTTAAAGGTACGGGTAACTACCCCCCGTAGTCAAAGGACGTGGTAACTATGTCTGTGTAATTCCTGTATTTAAAGGGGCGGATAACTGCCTGTATTTAAATGGCCGGTCAACCATTCAGTATTTAAAGGACCTGGAAACTTCCTTTTAGTTAAAGGACCGGGTAACTGTCCCGTATTTAAAGGGCCAGGTAACTGCCTGAATTTAAATGGTCGGATAACTGTGCCTATTTAAAGGACCTGGTTACTACCTGTATTTAAAGGGCCGTGTAATTGCCGTATTTAAAGGGACGGCTAATTGCCTGTCTTTAAATAGCCAGGTAACTGTCTGTCCCATACTTTAAGGGCAGTGTAATGGCTCCTGTATTTAAAGGACTTGGAAATGGTCCTGTATTTAAAGGGCTGGGTAACTGACCCCCTATTTAAAGGACTGGGTAATTGTCCCGTATTTAAAGGGCCGTGTAACTGCCTGTGTATTTAAAGGGCCGTGTAACTGCCCCCCCTATTTTAAAGACTGGGTAACTGCCCCCCTATTTAAAGGGCCGGATAACTGCCCCCATGTTTAAATGGCCAGGTAACAGTCTTCACCTAAAAGCAAAATAACTGCCCACTAGTGGGAAGATGTTTATAGACGAGGAGTTTGGAAAACTCTTTCTACCATTCAATCTCCCAGTGCATGTGGACAGCGAGTTGCTGGTGTGGGGTTTGAGAGCAGAGTATAATTCGATCGGTGTGTTCAAACATAAATCAAGCCCCATTTTAAAATCATACCTTCGGTCCATAGTTTTTCTTATAATATTTGATTTTATCATATTGTTTACAGCCAAACAACAAAGCTCATGACAATTTGAGGAGCAGAGGATCAGAGTTGGTTCAAGTAACAGAAGTTCATCTCAATACAGCCTGAGGAGCTGGGAGACACAAAACTGAAGCTCGTCAGCACCAATGCTGGCTGGAGGCTGTAATTACAGTGTGACAAGTTTACATAGGCAGTTTCCATTATAAATGTGGACATTAGAATTTATGATGGGAAACAGTTAACTGACATGTCACTGTTCCCTCTCTTCAATCTTTACAGTGAACCGAATTATGTTTTGGTCACTGTTTCTCACCTTCCACTATCGCTGCCTTACCTACTTTCTCAGCTTCCTTTCCTAGAACTAGATCCAGCATGGCCTCGTTCTCTGTTGAACTGAAACGTACTGAACTGGAAAGCAGTCCTGGATATGGTGAAAACCCCTCCCCTTCTTTTACATGTACATTACTGTTAATCTAATTTGGATAATTAAATTCACCCACGATTATGGACCTATTATTTTTCTCCAAGTTGTCTCTCCTTTCTCCTGTTTGACAGGGCTGTAATATACAGTACAGTAACTTCCTGCTGCTTGGCTTCAAACAAACTGATTCCGCCTTGGCCCCACCCTGTGTTCTGCTCATGTCATGGATTCTTTCATCAAAACTGCCACCCTTCCTCCCAATGGTCTGACTCCACCCTCCTACCCAGAATTGTCGGACTCCCAGTCCTACCCTATGCCTTTGCTAGTGCTATTTTATCAATGCCCTCATAACAATTCATGCCTCTAGCTCACCGATTTTACTCATACTTTGTGCATTTACGTACATACAGCTCAAACCTCCCTCTGTTTGGCAATAATCTTCATTTTAATCTCTCCTGCTCCTGACCTGTTATTTCTCATTTTTCTTTCCCTTTTATCTTTCTTACTCTCGTTAGCCCTTTGCTTTCCTTTTTATCCCTTCTCTCCCCTTTCATGGTAATTTTAACCCTCTCCCACAGCACTCATTGCACTCCCAGTGTGTTTGTGTACATAAGGTGTACATTTGCATGTATCTGTGTTTGTGTGTAAGTGCATATTTCTTGTTCCTTTACATGTGTATACGTGGATGTTTGTCTAAATGTATGTATATGTGAGAGTATGTATGTTTGTGTAAGTGTTTGTGTATGTGCCTTTGTATCTGTGTGTATTTTAGCATGTGTGCATTTTTGTATATGTGTGTAGTTTGTGTGTATACGTATGTGTAATATCTGTGAGTGCATTGGTGCAGATTAAATGTTTGTGTTGGTATCACCATGATGTTTGTGTGTATGTATATTTAAGTGTGTATATGCATGAGTGTAGGTTTTCATGTGTATATTTGTGTTCATCTATTTGTGTGTTTTTGTGTGTGTATATATGTCAATATGTATATATGTTTGTGTATATGGCAGTCTGTGTGTGTATCTGTACCTCTATGTATGTTTCTAAATGGGTAAGCACGTGTATTTGTGTTTATGTCCGTGTATCTTGATATTGATGTATGTTTGTCTCTGTATGTTTTGATGCATATTTGTGTGCATATATAAGTGTGAATATTTGTTACGAATGTGTTACGAATTTTGGGTCTGCCTAGATATTCTCTCGGGTTTAGCATCACTAGTCTCTCCCATAAGCGGACCCCACATCCCTTACGATCAGGAGTTTATCTAGCCATACGATAACGTGACTCAGGGTCGTAACACTGAAACCCTTTTCTTATCGTACCTTGATGTTGTAATCTCACTGTGAATTTCTCTAATCTTCGGAAAGGCAGACTGATTAGCATGGGGCGAAATGTCATTCAACAGATTGATGTATTGTACAATACTTAGAGTAATTCTCGCCTCACTTTGAATTAATTTCAGAATCATTCCTCAGAACAAAGAATGTAATAAAACACCTCACATGCCAAACTATTCACCTTTCTGATCAGCCCTGTCTTTGGTCCTGATGTGGCGTGTTTCTGTTCTTTGTTCCTTGCTGGACAGGAAATCAGCAGCTCAATCAACGGCAGTATATTTTTGTCTGGGGGTTGGCCAGCGGGTCTGCCAATTAAGCAGCTGCTACCTCCTGGGTGGAGGGTCTGTCGAAGCCACCTACTGTTCTCAAACAAATCGGACCCTTCCAACACAAGGAGTCTGGATGGCCCGCAAACAAGACTAAACAACCTTCATTGTCCCAAGCTGGAGTGGTGTGCGAGAAGTAACATACTAGTTTATCTGACTCAAATAAATATCTCCCCGCACTGCTGTTCAGAGAATTTAACCCCTTGAGAGCGAAATTTAACTTAAAAGTAGCATTTTAAAATAAATCAATCTGTGGTGAAACAATCAGAAATCCTAAAACATGACATTTCTATGCATCTTGATGTGTATGAATTTTGTGTGTATTTATATGTTTCTATATATATATGTGTGTTAGTGTGCATGATTGGGCAATATATTTTTGTGTGCATGTTTGCATGTGCATATAGTTCTATGTGTGTTTGTGCACATGTATGTATCTATCCTCTAAGTGACTGAACATTTCATAGGTTTATTCCGTTCCAGTACTCCCTGA
Organism: Heptranchias perlo; assembly: GCF_035084215.1. NCBI lineage: Eukaryota > Metazoa > Chordata > Chondrichthyes > Hexanchiformes > Hexanchidae > Heptranchias > Heptranchias perlo. The sequence continues at coordinate 16,230,764 of NC_090365.1, read as the reverse complement.
CTGCACCGTGTCTCAGTGTCACTCTCTGCGGGCAATTTAAGTAACTATCCCTTCTGTTGCTGTTCAGGTCCTGGGTTAATGTGTACTGCGTGGTGAGTAAAGGAGATCTGGGGTTTTATAAAGATGCCAAGAGTCAAAAAGCAGAAGTGACCTATAATGGAGAGCCACTCATCACCCTGAGTGAATCCACCTGTGAAATCGCCAGCAATTATAAAAAGAAGAAGTTTGTATTTAAAATCAGGTGAGTGTGTCAGGAAGATACGATTCGGATTAAAGATATGTTTGAGACAGGTTTACGTGACTGCGCCTTATGTTAAAACAAAACTGAGCCGGAGAAAAGGTTAATTCAGCAACTCTCCTGTTCCTCACGACTGCTATAACTTGAACGAGCGAGTGCCGTCCAGCCGCTCAGTCACAGTCACCAGGAGCTGAAATGTTTTTCTATTTGCACATTCAAAATGTTGGAATTTAACACATTTCTTACGTCAGAAAGATAAATATTTCCCACCCATTAATTGTGTAACGACTAAAATAATCAGTTTTAGGAATCGCCAGTCGATTTATGCAGATAACAGGGCAGAATGCTGAGATTTTGAAGAAACAGTTTTATTCTATATTTGCTGTGAACCATTTCTTCTCCATTTAATATTTTGCTTTATTTGCGACAGGACGAGTGATGGGAATGAGTACCTGTTCCAGGCCAAGGACGAGGTGAGCCTCACAGTCTGACCGTCAGGGATAGGGGTCAAAACAGCAACCGAACAGTGAAAATCACACTGCTTAAAATACTGTGAAAAACATCAGAACACCAAGCACCTGATAGGAGAGGGATCGGTGCTGAGTGGCCCGGGATTGGTTACTGTGGTGAGGGAGAGGAGACCCGGGATTGGATACTGTGGTGAGGGAGAGGAGCCCGGGATTGGTTACTGTGGTGAGGGAGAGGAGACCTGGGATTGGTTACTGTGGTGAGGGAGAGGAGCCCGGGATTGGTTACTGTGGTGAGGGAGAGGAGACCCGGGATTGGATACTGTGGTGAGGGAGAGGAGCCCGGGATTGGTTACTGTGGTGAGGGAGAGGAGCCCAGGATTGGTTACTGTGGTGAGGGAGAGGAGCCCGGGATTGGTTACTGTGGTGAGGGAGAGGAGCCCGGGATTGGTTACTGTGGGGAGGGAGAGGAGCCCGGGATTGGTTACTGTGGTGAGGGAGAGGAGCCCGGGATTGGTTACTGTGGTGAGGGAGAGGAGCCCGGGATTGGTTACTGTGGCGAGGGAGAGGAGCCCGGGATTGGTTACTGTGGGGAGGGAGAGGAGCCCGGGATTGGTTACTGTGGTGAGAGAGAGGAGCCCGGGATTGGTTACTGTGGTGAGGGTGATTCGCGAATGCCTGAAACAGACAGAGTGTTTATTGAGTTGTTTGACTCGTTCGCTGTGAGATCAGTGAGACCCTGATGCCGTGTTAGGCCTGCGGTGAGTGGACCGTGTGATCTGCTCTCTCCACCCATGGACAACCTGCGGTCCAGACCAAACTCCAGGGAGAGCAGGGGTACTCCTCCAAGATACACAAAACAATCTGAGCTGCTGCCGTATGGTTGTCCCACCACCTTGAGAATGGACCCCCTCTGATTTACCTGTGACTGCCCAGAGACTGGCCAGACTGCCCACAGCCCAATGGCCCTGTGTTAATGGGGCTCAGCCCTCAATACGACCGGGATTCCATTGACACTGTTGGCCCAAGCACGGCAGGGAAGGAAAATCTACGCCTGTGTCTAATTGAAGTTTTGTGAGACTGTATTTCACACCCGGAACATTGAGTTGTTCTCTCAACACTCGAACTGCCTGACCTGCCCAGGCTCTCCAGTGATTTCTGTTTTTGTTTCAGATTTCCAGCATCTGCAGCATTTTGCTTTGTTGGGTTTCTTACAGGAACTTAACAGCATTGCATGGTGCAGCTTCACCAATCAATAGTGCATAGAACGATCCCAGTGATTCACCTCAACCAGGAAGCCTCCTGCTCACCCCTTCTCCCGCAGGGCTAACACAGGCCCAGGGATACGAGCTCCAGTCTACAGCAGGCTGGCTTCACCGCTTTGACCAACAAATTGATTGCACAATTCCACAGGTCAACAGCTTTAATGCTGATCGGCACCTGTTCCCACACAATCTCCACACTCGCTGAGGGAAATGGGCTTCATCACACCCATAACCCAAGCCCCCCTCCTCCCCCCCGCACTCTTATAGCCATCATGGTGTCACAGGCCTAGGCCTTGGCCGACCTCCATCACAGGGCCCACTTTATACGCCGCAGCTACTTCATATGACCTACGCAGATTTACATCTTTAACAAGCAGAGCATACAGCACAGCCTCCGGGCACCAGGGGTCACCTTGTTGGCTAAAATGGGATTTTTTAAAAATTCGTTCATGGGATGTGGGCGTCGCTGGCGAGGCCGGCATTTATTGCCCATCCCTAATTGCCCTTGAGAAGGTGGTGGTGAGCCGCCTTCTTGAACCGCTGCAGACCTTGTGGTGACGGTTCTCCCACAGTGCTGTTAGGAAGGGAGTTCCAGGATTTTGACCCAGCGACGATGAAGGAACGGCCGATATATTTCCAAGTCGGGATGGTGTGTGACTTGGAGGGGAACATGCAGGTGGTGTTGTTCCCATGTGCCTGCTACCCGTGTCCTTCTGGATGGTAGGGGTTGCGGGTTTGGGAGGTGCTGTCGAAGAAGCCTTGGCGAGTTGCTGAAGTGCATCCTGTGGATGGTACACACTGCAGCCACGGTGCGCCAGTGATGAAGGGAGTGAATGTTTAGGGTGGTGGATAGGGTGCCAATCAAGCAGGCTGCTTTGTCCTGGATGGTGTCGAGCTTCTTGAGTGTTGTTGGAGCTGCACTCATCCAGGCAAGTGGAGAGTATTCCATCACACTCCTGACTTGTGCCTTGTAGATGGTGGAAAGGCTTTGGGGAGTCAGGAGGTGAGTCACTCGCCGCAGAATACCCATTCTCTGACCTGCTCTTGTAGCCACAGTATTTATGTGGCTGGTCCAGTTAAGTTTCTGGTCAATGGTGACCCCCAGGATGTTGATGGTTGGGGTTTCGGCGATGAATGCTGAAACCCCAACCATCAACCGTTGAATGTTGTTGGCGCCAATGTTACTTGCCACTTACCAGCCCAAGCCTGAATGTTGTCCAGGTCTTGCTGCATGCGGGCACGGACTGCTTCATTATCTGAGGAGTTGCGAATGGAACTGAACACTGTGCAGTCATCAGCGAACATCCCCATTTCTGACCTTATAATGGAGGGTAGGTCATTGATGAAGCAGCTGAAGATGGTTGGGCCTAGGACACTGCCCTGAGGAACTCCTGCAGCAATGTCCTGGGGCTGAGATGATTGGCCTCCAACAACCACTACCATCTTCCTTTGTGCTAGGTATGACTCCAGCCACTGGAGAGTTTTCCCCCTGATGCCCATTGACTTCAATTTTACTGGGGCTCCTTGGTGCCACACTCGGTCAAATGCTGCCTGATGTCAAGGGCAGTCACTCTCACTTCACCTCTGGAATTCAGCTCTTTTGTCCATGTTTGGACCAAGGCTGTAATGAGGTCTGGAGCCGAGTGGTCCTGGCGGAACCCAAACTGAGCATCGATGAGCAGGTTATTGGTGAGTAAGTGCCGCTTGATAGCACTGTTGACGACACCTTCTATCGGCTGATGATTGAGAGTAGACTGATGGGTCGGTAATTGGCCGGATTGGATTTGTCCTGCTTTTTGTGGACAGACATACCTGGGCAACTTTCCATATTGTCGGGTAGATGCCAGTGTTGTAGCTGTACTGGAACAGCTTGGCTAGAGGCGTGGCTAGTTCTGGAGCACAAGTCTTCAGCACTATAGCCAGGATGTTGTCGGGGCCCATAGCTTTTGCTGTATCCAGTGCACTCAGCCGTTTCTTGATATCACGTGGAGTGAATCGAATTGGCTGAAGACTGGCTTCTGTGATGGTGGGGATATCGGGAGGAGGCCGAGATGGATCATCCACTCGGCACTTCTGGCTGAAGATGGTTGCAAACGCTTCAGCCTTATCTTTAGTACTTACGTGCTGGACTCTGCCATCGTTGAGGATGGGGATGTTTGCAGAGCCTCCTCCTCCCGTTAGTTGTTTAATTGTCCACCACCATTCACGACCGGAGGTGGCAGGACTGCAGAGCTTTGATCTGATTCGTTGGTTGTGGAATCGCTTAGCTCTGTCTATAGCATGTTGCTTCCGCTGTTTAGCATGCATGTCGTCCTGAGTTGTAGCTTCACCAGGTTGGCACCTCATTTGTAGGTACGCCTGGTGCTGCTCCTGGCATGCTCTTCTACACACCTCATTGAACCAAGGTTGATCCTTTGGCTTGTTGGTAATGGTAGAGTGAGGGACATGCCGGGCCATGAGGTTACAGATTGTGCTGGAATACAATTCTGCTGCTGAAGATGGTCCACAGCGCCTCATGGATGCCCAGTTTTGAGCTGCCAGATCTGGTCTGAATCTATCCCATTTACCATGGTGGTAGTGCCACACAACACGTTTGATGGTGTCCTCAGTGCGAAGACGGGACTTCGTCTCCACAAGGACTGTATGGTGGCCCCCCCCCAGCAATACTGTCATGGACAATGCATCTGCGACAGGTAGATTGGTGAGGACGAGGTCAAGTCGGTTTTTCCCTTGGTTCGCTCACCACCTGCCGCATGCCCAGTCTGACAGCTACGTCCTTCAGGACTAGGCCAGCTTGGTCAGTGGTGGTGCTACTGAGCCGCTCTTGGTGATGGACATTGAAGTCCCCCATCCAGAGTACATTTTGTGCCCTTGCTACACTCAGTGCTTCCTCCAAGTGGTGCTCAACATGGAGGAGGACTGATTCATCAGCTGAGGGAGGGCGGTAGGTGGTAATCAGCAGGAGGTTTCCTTGCCCATGTTTGACCTGATGCCATGAGATTTCATGCCATCTCTGTGCAGAGCTGGGTGTGTAGACACAGAAGGAAACAATTTCCCCAGCATCCATCGGAAAATTGTCAGCCCATTGCTGGGTATCAGAAAATGTAGCTTGTAGATTCAATTATTCAAAACTTTCTTTCCTGAGTTGAGAAGGTCCTTAACTCTATATTCTGCAGTCAGTCCCAAATCCCTCAGAAGATTCCTAAAGATTATTAAATATGTAAAATAAGTGTTGGAAGTTGAGCAGGACTATTGAAAATGGAAGAGAAAAGGACCAACCCCTTTAGAGATTTCTCCAAGGAATGGAGTGTGGACTTGGCAGAAAACAGTTGTCCCTCAGGACGTCGATGCAGTGAAGGGTCCACGTTCCATCCCCCGTTTGTGCTGTGTTAGCTGATCTCAGCCGGGCTGCAGTTTGTCTCAACGGCTCTAATTATTATCCATCGGGTTACGTAGAATCATAGAATGGTTACAGTACAGAAGGAGGCCATTCGGCCTATTGAGCCCATGCCAGCTCTTTGTAAGAGCAATCCAGTTAGTCCCATCCCCCCGCTCTTATCCTGTAGTCCTGCAAATTTTTTCCCTTCAAGTATTTATCCAATTCCTTTTTGAAAGCCACGATTGAATCTGCTTCCACCACCCTTTCAGGCAGCGCATTCCAGATCATAACAACTCGCTGCGTAAAAAGGTTTTTACTCATATCACCTGTGGTTCTTTTGCCAATCACCTTAAATCTTTGTCGTCTGGTTCACGACCTTTCCACCAATGGGAACTGTTTCTCTTTATTTACTTTATCTAAGCCCTTCATGATTTTGAACAATTCTATCAAATCTCCTCTTAACCTTCTCTGCTCTGAGGAGAACAATCCCAGCTTCTCCAGTCTATCCATGTAACTGAAGTCCCTCATCCCTGGAACCATTCCAATAAACCTTGTCTGCACCCTCTCTAAGGCCTTCACATCCTTCTTAAAGTGCGGTGCCCAGAACTGGACCTAATACTCCAGTTGTGGCCGAACCAGTGTTTTATAAGAAATAGGAGCAGGAGTAGGCCACAAGGCTCCTCGAGCCTGTTCCGCCATTCAATATGAGCATAGCTGATTTTCAACCTCAACTCCACTTTCCTGCCCAATCCCCATATCCCCTGATTCCCCTAGTGTCCAAAAATCTATCTATCTCAGACTTGAATATACTCAATGATTCAGCGTCCACAGCCCTCTGGGGTAGAGAATTCCAAAGATTCACAACCCTCTGAGTGAAGAAATTCCTCCTCATCTCAGTCTTAAATGGCCAGCCCCTTATCCTGAGACTTTGCCCCCTGGTTCTAGACTGTCCAGCCAGGGGAAACAACCTCTCAGCCTCTACCCTGTCAAGCCCCCTCAGAATCTTCCTCTTGAAGTCTATCACTATCCTCCTCACTGTTTACTACCCTTCCAAATTTTGTGTCATCTGCAAATTTTGAAATTGTGCCCTGTACACCCAAGTCCAAGTCATTAATATATATCAAAAAAAGCAGTGGTCCTAGTACTGACCCCTGGGGAACACACTGTATACCTCCTCCTGTCCAAAAAAAAGCAGCGGTCTACCGCACAGAAACAGGCCATTCGGCCTAACTAGTATATGCCGGCATTTATGCTCCACACGAGCATCCTCCCTACTTTATCTCACCCTATCAGCATACCCTTCTATTCCTTTCCCCTTCATGTCATTATCTAGATTGCCCTTAAATACATCTCTTCTATTTGCCTCAACTACTCCTTGTGGTACCGTGTTCCACATTCTAACCACTCTCTGGATAAAGAAGTTTCTCCTGAATTCCCTATTGGATTTATTAGTGACTATTTTATATTGATGGCCCCAAGTCTTGGACTCCCCCACAAGTGAAGTGTGATGTGGGCAGGGACCAGCTCAGAGGGAATGCCCAACGGTCAAATAACCTGCTGACTGTCTCTGCCGAAACTAGCACATGAATAATGGCCACTGCCAGTGTAACAGTTACAGGAAAGAAAAAACATTGGTGGAAGAAGTGAAGGTAACAATGGAGTCGCTGACAGTACAATGATGAAAGTTATCCAGTTCTGGAGACACTGGTTGCCCTACATTGGGCTATCTCTGGACAATTAATAGCGTATACATTACATGAAAAACCTGCTATTATGTGATGATGGTTTTATAAAATATATTAAATGTATTTAAATGATTGCAAATTGTTGCCTCTTCAATGTGCTCCATTTTAGGAGGAGATGAACGATTGGATCAAGACCGTTTCCACAACCATTGCAGAACATGCACAAATCGCCCAGCAAAGGGGCCAGATCCCCCCCACTACCTCCTCTACTGACGAAGGGAATCCCAAACGAGATAGTGACCGAAGATTCAGTCTCTTTGGAAAGAAGAAATGAGGACACGAGATGTCAGATGCCATTGTCTTTCTGTCGTGCAGACTGGAGCCTTGCTATCAGATATTTGGATTCCCAGTTGGTGATGTAGAAATTGTTTCATCTTGAACCTGAGCAACTAATGTTTTTAATTTCACAATTTAAACAAATGTTGGACAATTGCAGGGTGTGTCTTTTGGATGGGTTTGCGAAGATTTTCTATTAAAATACAGTTCAGCTATTGTTACATGTTCATGAATCCAACCAGCTGTTGGCTGGAATTGTCTGACCTAATGGTGTGGGACCAAGTCCTGGTCAAATCCAACATAGTCAGTCAGATTGTTGGGCTTTGCGTCGTCCACACCCCAGTTCCACACTCTGGATTTCATCCTCATTCTGATTTAAGGATAAGTGAATGTGAGATTTTTCCACACCACTCATTTTCTGTTTATTAAAGAATGACACTATCATGTCTTTCAGATTTAATCTTCTTTACAAATAAGAACCCTCTGAAGTAACACTTGATGTTTATTTAACATCCATATAAAGCACCGACAGTGATAAGTGTTTAATAGGTACTGCTGCTTACTGGAATCACAGCACAGCATTGAAATGTGAAGTAACTCATTTTAAATGTGGTTTCTGATATTGTGGCAGCTGATGTCCCTCCAGAGGACAATCTGAAGTTTTAGTAATTTATCAAAATGCCTGTGATCTTCCTCAAAGATTTAAAGGTGGAAGCTGAAGGAGTAATATCTTGTCATGTTGAGGGGCTTTGGCTGAATGAAGGGAACAACGGTCCATCAAACCATGTGATCTGAGTTTGTCAGGTCCCCGCTAACAGTCCTCAGAGTCGCTGTTTTGAAGAGGAGGAAAAAATGCAACAAACATTTGGCTAAGAATGCAGTGACATCACATCTGGTTACATGGAAATACATAGAAGTTACGACACGGATACAGGCCATTCGGCCCCACCAGTCCATGTCGGCATTCACCCTCCATACGAGCAAATAGTCCCTCTATCCCTTTTTCCTTCAGCCGCCTAGTCAAACTGCTTAAACGATAGAAGGCGGGGCTTAAGCAAAACACTATAATTATTTAAACTAATCAATCAATCTAATGTCCGCCTGGCCCCAATGTAATCATTTTAGTTTGGTGATAATGGGAAACAGGATCCTCAAACCATTGGGGAAGAAAGTAGGGAGAGTGATTGAGATGTCATGTTTTGTCTGTGTGCCCCTATACCAAGGCAGAGGAAGAAGGGGCACATCCCTTATCCCTGGCCCCTTCCCCATTTGTGTTTCAGACGCACACCTGGTTGTTTCAGGCGCAGGGAAACCCACAGACATTCCGACACGTTCCATTTCAAGAAGTACAAGTGATGGGACTGGGACTACTGCTGTGCCTATAGTCTGTTTAGCACTTCACATACTCAGACAGGCGCCAACATCTACAGAGCGAGAGGATCGATGTTTGGTCACAGAGACGAGAAAAGGTTTAAAGCTTCCCGTTGCAGTAGAGCAGGACTAGGGGCAGGAACTGAGGAGTCCGTGCCTCCACCATCGCCTTCGTCCTAATGGACCCCTCATTTAGAGGAAGAAGGAGCACGTTTGGATACCAAGGAACTGTGGCCTCATCGTTGGAGTAGGGTCCTTACCCCTCCTCCTGTTATCGTGCCAGCCGAATATATTGGCCCCATGGTAAATATCTGGATCTCACAGAGCAGCAGTTGCACTAAGTCAATTCATTGGGAAGGCAGTGATGGACCCATGCATCGTACTGTCAGTGGGTCTACAGCCAAGCTCCAGCGCATGGCAGTCAAGGTTGTAACCACCTTGAATGTTTGTGCCTTTCCAAGAATTGGCTTGCAGTGCGTCGCTGGATAAACCAGGTGACTGATGCTTCGTTTGCCAAAGCAAGCACTGACTTCACCCTCCGGAGGGATCTGGGGAGCAGCAGGGCCCGAGCCCTACATCACTAAACAGCAGGATTGTCAAAAGTCCAAGGTGTCCTTGATGACCCCTATATAACCTTTCATGCTCCTGCAGACAGGAATGACCCATACATGAACTGCAAGGGTTTCTACTCTTGACATTCAGCTTGTGCCCTGGATACTGTAGTTTAATACCCCATTCCTGGGCAGCAGGCATGATGTGTTCCTGTCACACAAGCCATCCTGCTGCCATTGTTTGCAGATTCCCACCGATCAGGAATTGGCCCAGGCTCATCACTGCTGACTCCCCACATCAGCAGAGCACAGGTATGATCAGGCCCATTGCCTCCACCAGAGGCAGGTCAGGGAACGAGACCTTCAGTAAAGCTCGGCCCAAAGAGCCTGCTTCAGCACTGTCTGAATTCTGCACAACAACATGTCAACTAAAAAGGTATTGAGGTCAGCATAAGAAGTGGGAGAGTCTGCTCTGAAAGAACAAGAAAGTTACTTTAGTAGGAGTCTTCAATCAAATATAAACTGGGAAACCCAAGTGGGTTAGAGGCAGATGCACAATTGGTTCACGACCCAGTGTGTTGAGGAAGCCGTGAGAAGCAGTGCTCCCGCTGTCCAGATACTCCAAAATAACCCAGGCACTGTACAGGAAATGGTGCCCCAGCACCCTGAGCAATAGTGACCTTAGAATCTTTAACATGAGCGGAGATTCAGAAGTACCAAGAACAGGGACGATATATATGGCCCGAAATCTCTCTCCATTTTCAGCCTCTGGGGCCTAAAATCAGAGCAGGTTCTTGTGCTACAAATTCCTGCTGGTCTTCCAGCCCAACTCGATGCAGCCGAGTTTCCAATTGCATTCTGGGCCTTTCGGTGATCCAACAGACACTCATTTAAATATATTCAAATGAAGGCAGTGACTTTGGTTTGCTGAAATTTCAGGTTAAGCTCGCAATACACCGCAATCTGTTGAGACTGACAAGAGTGAAAAGTTCTGAAACTTTGTCCATACATTTCTGAAGCTTTGAAGGAGGTTTTGGAAAGTTTTTTTCTGCTGTTTTTTTCATAGACAGCACTAGACTGTGGGACTGAAGTACTGAGAATCATAAGGGATTCTCAAAAGGGTAGAAGCAGCATACTTTAGACAGAGCTAAGCGATCTCACAACCAACAACAACTTGCATTTATATCGTGCCTTTAATGTAGTAAAACCAACAAATCAAGTCCAAGCTCTGCAGTCCTGCCACATCTAGTTGTGAATGGTGGTGGACAATTAAACAATTAACAGGAGGAGGAGGCTCCATGAACATCCCCATCCTCTTCGATGTTGGGGCCCAGCACGAGTGCGAAAGACCAGGCTGAAGTGTTCGCAGCTATCTTCAGCCAGAAGGGCCAAGTGGATGATCTTCTCAGTCTTCTCCTGAGGTCCCCACAATCACAGATTCTAATCTTCATTAAATTCAATTCACACGATATCAAGAAACGGCTGAGTGCACTGGACTCAGCAAAGGCTACAGGTCCCGAAAACATCCCGGCTGCAGTGCTGAAGATCTGTGCTCCAGAACTAGCCACACATCTAGCCAAGCAGTTCCAGTACATCTACAACGCTGGCACCCTACAAAGTGGAAAGTTGCCCACGTATGTCGTGTCCACAAAAAGCAGGAGAAATCCAACCCGGCCAATTACCATCCTATCAAGCGACACTTACTCACTAATAACCTGCTCACCAATTCTCAGTTTGGGTTCCAAACCTCAGCTCCAGACCTCATTACAGTCTTGATCCAAATACAGAAACAAGTTCAATTCCAGAGGTGAGATGTGAGTGACTGCCCTTGACATCAAGGCAACGTTTGATCGAGTGTAGCATCAAGGAGCCCGAGTAAATCTGAAGTCAGTGGGAATCAGGAGACAAACTCTCCAGTGGCTGGAGTCATACTTAGCACAAAGGAAGACGGTTGTGTATGTTGGAGGCCAATCATCTCAGCCCCAGGAGATCGTGCAGAAGTTCCTCAGGTCAGGGTCCTAGGCCCAACCATCTTCAGCTGCTTCATCAATGACTATCATAAGGTCAGAAGTGGGGATGTTTGTACATTGTTCAGTTCCATTTGCAATTCCTCAGATAATGAAGCAGTCCATGGCCGCATGCATCAAGACCTGGACAACATCCAGGCTTGTGCTGATAAGCGGCAAGTAACATTCGTGCCACACAAGTGCCAGGCAATGACCATCTCCAACAATAACTACCTCCCTTGGACATTCAACAGCATTACCATCACCAAATCCCCCAACATCCTGGGGGTCCCCATTGACTAGAAACTTAACTGGATCAGCCATATAAATGCCATGGTTACTAGAGTGACTCACCGGACTCCTCAAAGCCTCTCCACCATCTACAAGACACAAGTCAGGAGTGTGATGGAATACTCTCCACTTTCCTGGATGAGCACAGCTCCAACAACACTCAAGAAGCTCGACAGCATCCAGGAAAAAGTAGTCCACTTGATCAGCACCCCATCCACCACCCTAAACATTCATTCCCTCCACCACCAGCGCACCGTGGCTGCAGTGTGTACCATCTACAAGATGCACTGCAGCAACTCGCCAAGGTTTCTTGGGCAGCATCTCTCCAACCCGAGACCTCTACCACCTAAAAGGACAAGGGCAGCAAGTGCATGGGAACACCACCACCTCCAAGTCCCCTCCGACTCACACACCATCCCGACTTGGAAATATATCGGCTGTTCCTTCATCATCACTGTTTCAAAATCTTGGAACTCCCTAACAGCGCTGTGGGAGAATCTTCACCAAACGGACTCCAGAGGGTCAAGAAGACGGCCCACCACCATCTTCTCAAGGGGCAACTAGGGACAGGCAATAAATTCCAGCCTTGCAGTGTCACCCGTATCCTGAAGAATGATAAAAATAAGGGTGGGGGGGGGGGCAAAGGATTATTTGGTTTTATGGAAGCAATGGGACGATTCCAATGAACCAAACAATCATTTCCCCCTTATTATTAATTACTTCATTCTATTAATGTTGTTTCAATCTTTTCTCCTTCTGTTGTTCTGTCTAACCTTTCTATATAATTCTTTATCGATACAGCAACTCATCCACCTCTCGCTATAGGGCCATCCTCGCAAAACACTCATACCCTTATCTTCAGCACTTCTCCATGCTTTGCTGTCAGCCATGTTTGAGATGTTCATAATACCAATACTCTCACTGGCTGTATATCCCTCCATCCCCAGTCCTGTACCCCAATAATACCAGTATTCTCACAGGATATCCCTCCATCTCCGGTTGTGTACCCCAATAATACCAGTATTCTCACAGGATATCCCTCCATCCCCAGTAGTGTAGCCCAATAATACCAGTTTTCTCACAGGATATCCCTCCATCTCCGGTAGTGTACTCCAATAATACCAGTTTTCTCACAGGATATCCCTCCATCCCCAGTAGTGTACCCCAATAATACCAGTTTTCTCACAGGATATCCCTCCATCTCCGGTAGTGTACCCCAATAATACCAGTTTTCTCACAGGATATCCCTCCATCTCCGGTAGTGTACCCCAATAATACCAGTTTTCTCACAGGATATCCCTCCATCTCCGGTAGTGTACTCCAATAATACCAGTATTCTCACAGGATATCCCTCCATCTCCGGTAGTGTACCCCAATAATACCAGTATTCTCACAGGATATCCCTCCATCTCCGGTAGTGTACCCCAATAATACCAGTATTCTCACAGGATATCCCTCCATCTCTGTAGTGTACTCCAATAATACCAGTATTCTCACAGGATATCCCTCCATCTCTGTAGTGTACCCCAATAATACCAGTATTCTCACTGGGTGTAAATCCCTCAATCCCCAGTACTCTACCCAATAATACTAGTATTCTCACTGTGTACCTCTCTAACCACAGTACTGTTCCCCAATACCAATATTCTCACTGGCGGGATATCCCTCGAACCCCGATACTGTATTCCAGTGCCAATATTCTCACTGTATATCTCTCTAAACCCATTACCACAATAAGAACATAAGAAATAGGAGCAGGAGTAGCCCAATCGGCCCCTCGAGCCTGCTCCGCCATTCAATAAGATCATGGCTGATCTGATCCTAACCTCAAATCTAAATTCATGTCCAATTTCCTGCCCGCTCCCCGTAACCCCTAATTCCCTTTACTTCTAGGAAACTGTCTATTTCTGTTTTAAATTTATTTAATGATGTAGCTTCCACAGCTTCCTGGGGCAGCAATAATACCAATATTCTCACTGAATATCTCTATCCCCAGTATTGTATCTAAATAATACTAATATCCTCACTGTAACCACAGTACTGTACCCCAATAATACCAAGATACTCATTGGCTGTATATCTGTCGAACCCCAGTACTGTACCCCAATATTCTCACTATCTGTATCACCCTCAAACCCCAATACTGTACTTCAATATCAATATTCTTACTATTTATCCCTCTACCCCAATAATACTAATATTCCCACTGTATACTCCTCTATCACCATTACAGTCTCACTGTGTAACCCTTGAATCACAGATCTGTAGCCCAATATTCTCACTGCATAGTCCTCCACCCCCATTACTGTACACGAATAATACCAGTATTCTCACTGTAGCTCTCTCTACGCCAGTACCTTACCCCAATAATACCAATATTCTCACTACATATCCCTCTACCTGCTGCACTGTCCCCCCCAATCATACTAATATTCTCACTGTATATCCCTCTCTCCAGTACTGTATCCCCAATTATACCAATATTCTCATTGGCTGTGTACCCTTCGAACCCCAGTACTGTCCCCCACTAATACTAATATTCTTACTGGATATCACTATCGCCAGTACTGTACCCCAATAATCTCATGTATAACCCTTTAACACCAGTACTGTACCCCAATAATCTCATGTCTAACCCTTTCACACCAGTACTGTACCCCAATAATCTTATGTATAACCCTTTAACACCAGTACTGTACCCCAATAATCTCATGTATAACTCTTTAACACCAGTACTGTACCCCAATAATCTCATGTATAACTCTTTAACACCATTACTGTACCCCAATAATCTCATGTATAACCCTTTAACACCAGTACTGTACCCCAATAATCTCATGTATAACCCTTTCACACCAGTACTGTACCCCAATAATCTCATGTATAACCCTTTAACACCAGTACTGTACCCCAATAATCTCATGTATAACCCTTTCACACCAGTACTGTACCCCAATAATCTCATGTATAACCCTTTAACACCAGTACTGTACCCCAATAATCTCATGTATAACTCTTTAACACCAGTACTGTACCCCAATACCACCAACATTTTCACGATCCCTTTAACCCAGTACTCTACACCAGAAATACCAATATTCTGACTGTATATCCATCGAACCCCAGTACCGCACCCCAATCATAAAAACATTCTCACTGAATGTCTCTCATCCCCAGTATTGTACCTAAATAATACTAATATCCTCACTGTATATGGGTAACCGCAGTACTGTACGCCAATAATACCAAGATACTTATTAGCTGTCTATCCCTCTATCCCCAGTACTGTACCCCAATAATACCGAGATACTCATTGGCTGAATATCCATTGAACCTCAGTACTGACCCCCAATAATACTAATATTCTCACTGTTTATCTCTCTAACCCTACTACTGTACTCCATTAATACAATTATTCTCACTGGCTGTAGAACCCTCGAACCCCAATCATAAAAACATTCTCACTGTACATTTCTCTAACAGCATTACTGTACCCCAATAATACCAGTACTCTCACTGGCTGTATAATCCCTAAATATGCAGTGAGAATATTGATAGAGGTATTGTTCCCCAATAATACTAACATTCCCACTGTATATCTCTACCATTACTGTATCCCATTATTCTCACTGTATACCTCTCTAACCCCAGTATTCTTGCTAGCTGTATATACCTCGTACCCCAGTAGTTTACCACGATAACACAAATATTCTCACGTAATCCTCTAACCCCATTACAGTACCCCAATAATACCAACATTCTCACCATATATCCCTCTATCCCCAGTAATCTATACCAAAAATACCAATATTCTGACTGTATGTCTCTCTAACCCCAATAATGGTAATATTGTCACTGCAGATCCCTCTACTCACTGGATCATCCTCTTTTTCAAGTACTGTACCCCATTAATACCAATATTCTCACTGTATATCTCTCAAACCCCAGAAATTTACCCCAATAATATAAATATTCTCACTGGCTGTATATCCTCAGAACCTCGGTACTGCGCCCCAATAATACCAATATTCTCACTGTCTATCCCTCTAACTCCAGTACTGCACCCTGATAATAACATACTCCCTGGCTGTATATACTTGAAATGACATTGCAGCACCCAAATAATAGATATTCTTACTGTATATCTCTCTAACCACAGTACTGTACCCCAAAATATCAGTATTCTCACTGGCTGTAAAGGCCTCAAACCCCAGTACTGGAGCACAATAATAATTCTCACTGTATTGCTCTTCAAACCCACTACTGTACCCCAATATCAATGTTATTCCTGTATATAGAATCATAGAAAGGTTACAGCATGGAAGGAGGCCATCTGGCCCATCGAGTCTGTGCCGACTCAATGCAAGAGCAATCAAGCTAGTCCCACTCCCCCGCCCTTTCCCCGTAGCTCTGCAAATTTTTTCCTTTCAAGTACTTATCCCATTCCCTTTGGAAAGCCATGATTGAATCTGCCTCCACCACCCCTCGGGCAGTGCATTTCAGATCCTAACCACTCGCTGTATGAAAAAGTTTTTCCTCATGTCACCTTTGGTTCTTTTGCCAATCACCTTAAATCTATGTCCTCTGGTTTTTGACCTTTCCGCCAATGGGAACAGTTTCTCTCTATCTACTCTGTCTAGACCCTTCATGATTTTGAATACCTCTATCAAATCTCCTCACAACCTTCTCTGTTCCAAGAAGAACAACCCCAGCTTCTCCAGTCTATCCACGTAACTGAAGTCCCTCATCCCAGGAATCATTCTAGTAAATCTCTTCTGCACCCTCTCTAAGGCCTTCACATCTTTCCTAAAGTGCGGTGCCCAGAACTGGACACAATACTCCAGTTGCAGCCGAACCAGTTTTTTTTAAATAAAGGTTCATCATGACTTCCTTGCTTTTGTACTCTATGCCTCTATTTATAAAGCCCAGAATCCCATATGCTTTTTTAACCAATTTCTCAACCTGCCCTGCCACCTTCAACGGTTTGTGTGCATATGTTCTTGTACCCCTTTTACAATTGTGCCCTTCTCATTCTTCCTACCGATATGTATCACTTTGCATTTTTCTGCATTAAATTTCATCTGCCACATGTCCGCCCATGCCTCCAGCCTGTCTATATCCTCTTGAAGTCTATCACTATCCTCCTCACTGTTCACTACACTTCCAAGTTTTGTGTCAGCTGCAAATTTTGAAATTGTGCCTTGTACATCCAAGTCCAAGTCATTAATGTATATCAAGAAAAGCAGTGGTTCTAGTACCGACCCCTGGGGAACACCACTGTACACCTTCCCCCAGTCCGAGAAAGAACCGTTCACCACTACTCTCTGTTTCTTATTACTCAGCCAATTCTGTATCCATGCTGCTACTGCTCCCTTTATTCCACTTCAATCTTCAATCTTGATAACAAGCCTGTTAAGCGGCACTTTATCAATCACCTTTTAGAAGTCCATGTACACCACATCAACCGCATTGCCCTCATCTACCCTCTCTGTTACCTTGTCTATCAAGTTAGTTAAACACGATTTGCCTTTAACAAATCCGTGCTGGCTTTCCCTTATCAATCTACCCTTGTCCAAGTGACTGCTAATTCTGTCCTGGATTATAGTTTCTAAAAAAAGTTTCCCCAACGCCGAGATTAAACTGACTGGCCTATAGTTGCTGGGTTTATCCTTACACCCTTTTTTGAACAAGGGTGTAACATTCACAATTCTCCAGTCCTCTGGCACCATCCCCGTATCTAAGGATGTTTGGAAGATTATGGCCGATACCTCCACAATTTCCACCCTTACTTCCCTCAGCAACTTAGGATGCATCCCATCCGGACCGGGTGACTTTTCTACTTTAAGTACAGCTAGCCTTTCAAGTACCTCTTCTTTATCAATTTTTAGCCCATCCAGTATCTGAACTATATTTTCCTTTACTGAGACTCTGGCAGCATCTTCTTCCTTGGTAAAGACAAGATGCAAATACTCATTTAGTACCCCGGCCATGCCCTCTGCCTCCATGAGTAGATCTTTTTGGTCCCTAATCGGTCCCACCCCTCCTCTTACTACCCGTTTACATGTCTATAGAAGACTTTTGGATTCCCTTTTATGTTGGCCGCCAGTCTATTCCCATACTCTCTCTCTCTGCCCTTCTTAGTTCCTTTTTCACTTCTCTGAATTTTCTATATTCAGCCTGGTTCTCACTTGTGTTATCAACCTGACAGCTGTCATATGCCTCTTTTTTCTGCTTCATCTTACTCTCTCTATCTTTTGTCATTCAGGGAGCTCTGGCTTTAGTTGCCCTACCTTTCTCCCGCATGGGAATGTGCCTAGACTGTACCTGAACCATCTCTTCCTTAAAGGCCGCCCATTGTTCAATTACAGTTTTGCCTGCCATCTTTGATTCCAATATCCCTCTAACCCTATTACTGTACCACAATAATACCAATATTCTCACTGTATATCCCTCTATCTCAAGTAGTGTATCCAAATAATCCCAATATTCTCACAGGCTGTATACTACTCCCCAATAATACCAACATTTTCACTGTATATCCCTCAAACAAAACTATTGTACCCCATTAATACCAATATTCTCACTGGTTGTATGACCCTTGAACCCCAATACTGTACCCCAATCATAAAAATACTCACTGTATATCTCTAACCACAGTACTGTACCCCAATAGTACCAATATTCTCACTGTATATCCCTCTGACCTGATTACTGTATGTGAATATTCTCATTGTCTATCCCTCTATCCTCAGTACTATACATCAAAAATACCAATATTCTCATTGTATCTCTCTCTAAACCCAGTACTGTACTCCAATAATACCAATATTCTCATTGTATATTCCTCTATCTCCAGTAGTGTACGAACCCCAATACTGCACCCCAAATCATATAAACTCTCATTATATATCTCTCTAACCGCAATAGTACCCCAATAGAACCAGTATTCTCTCTGGCTGTATATCCCTCAAACCACATTACTGTACCCCAATAATACTAATATTCTCACTATAGATCTGTCTAACCCCAGTTCTGTACCTCAATAATGCCAATAGTCTCACTGTATATCCCTCAAACCCCAGTAGTGCACTGCAATAATACCAAGATACTCATTGGCTTTATATCTGTCGAACCCCCAGTAATGTCCCCCAGTACTAATTACACTGTATATTTCTCTAACCCCAGTAATACCAATATTCTCACTGGCTCTATATCCCTCGAACCCCAATAATGGCATTATTCTCACTGCTGATCCCTCTACTCACTGTATGGTCCTCTTTTTTCCAGTACTGTTCTCACTGTATATCCCTTGAACCCCAATAATTTACCTTAATAATACCAATATTCTCACAGTATATCCCTCAATCCCAAGAAATGTACTCAAACAATACCAATATTCCCACTGGCTGTATATCTCTCTAACCCCAATAATGCAAATATTCTTACTGTATCCCACTCTCTCCATTTCTGTATCTCATTAACACCAATAATCTCTCTGGCTATCTATCACTCGAATGCCAGTGCAGCACCCCAACAATATCAACATTCTCACTGTATAGCCCTCTAACCCCTGTACTGTAACCCAATAATACCAATATTGACCGTATAGCTCTCTAAATCCAGTATTTCACACAATACCAATATTCTCAGGCTGTACTTCCCGCAAACCCCCGAGTACTGTACCCCAATAATACCAATGGTATATCTCTCAAGCCTCAACACAATACCCCAAAATACCAGTATTCTCACTGGCTGTACATCGCTCAAACCCCAGTACTCTACCCCAATATTCTCACTTTATATCTTTTACCCCAGCACTGTACCTAAATAATACTAATATTCTCCACTAACCCCAGTACTGTATCGAAATAATACCAATATTCTCACTGGCTATCCCCTAACTGTAACTGTACCCCAATAATACCAGAATTCTCACTGTATATCCCTCTATCTCCAGTACTACACCCCAATAATACCAATATTCTCACTAACTGTATATCCCCTGAACCACAATAATGCAAATATTTTCACTCTAACCCTCTCTCTCCAGTACTGTCTCTCAATAATATCAATAACCTCTCTGGCACCCCAATAATACTGACATTCTCACTGTATATCTCTCTAACAGTAATATTGTACCCCAAAACATCAGTATTCTCACTGGCTGTATATGCCTCCAAACAGTACTGTACCACAGGAATCCCAATATTCTCACTGGATATGCCTCTATTGCCAGTACTGTACCCCATAATACCAATATTCTCACTGTATATCCCCCTAACCCCATTACAGTACCCCAATAATACCAGATTTCTCATTGTATATCCCTCTATCTCTGGTACTACACCCCAATAACAACAACATTCTCACTGGCTGTATATCCCTCGAACCCCAGTCCTACACCCCAATAATAGCAATATTCTCACTTCATTTTCTCACTACCCCCAGTACTACACACGAATAATTCCAGTATTCTCAATGTATATCCCTCAAACCCCAGTTTTGTACCCCAATATTCTCACTGTAGATTTATCTAACCCCAGTACTGTACCCCAATAATACCAATAGTCATGCTGTATATGTCTAACCCCAGTACTTTACCCCAATACCAATATTCTCACTGTGTATCTAACCCAGTACTATACTCCAATAATGCCAATATTCTCTGTATATGCCTCTAACCCCATTACGGTACACCAATATTCTCAATGCATGTCCCTCGAACCCCAGTAATGTACCTCAATATTTTCACTGTACATCTCTATAACCCAGTACTGTACCCCAATACCAATTTTCTCACTGACTGTACATTCCAAGAACCTCAATACTGTATCCCAATATTCTCACTGTATATCCCTCTATTTGCCATATTGTACCCCAATAATACCAATATTCTGAATGCCGGTATATCCCTTGAACCTCAGTACTGAACCGTGATAATACCAATATTCTCACTGTATATCTCTCTATCCCCAGTACTGTACCTACTTACTAATTCTCACTGTATATCGCTAACCCCAGCATTATACCGCAAAAATACCAATATACTCACTGTATATCCCTGTATCCCCAGTACTGTACCCCAATAATACCATTCACATATAACCCTCTAACTTTACCCCAATTCCCCCATTCCCACTGTAAATCCCTCTAACCCAATTACTGTATGCCAATAACAATATTCTCATTGTATATCTCTCCATCTCCAGTACTGTACCCCAATTATAGCAATATTCACATTGGCTATATATCCTTCGAACCCCAATACCGTGCCGTAATAATGCAAAAATTCTCACTGTATATCCCTCTTGCTCCAGTACTGTCCCTCAATAATGTCAATATTCTCTCAGACTGTATTCCCCTCGAACCCCAGTCCTGTACCCCAATAATACCAACATACGGTATATCTCTCAAACCGTTGAACTGCATTCAAAAAGCATTTGGATGAGCACTTGAAATGCCATAGCATACAAGGCTACGGACCAAATGCTGGAATATGGGATTAGAGTAGACAGGGCTGATGGCCGGCGCGGACACGATGGGCCGAAGGGCCTCTATCCGTGCTGTATAACTCTATGACTCTACCCCAAAATACCAATTAATCTCACTGGCTGTACATCCCTCAAACCCCAGTACTGAACCCCAATAATACCAATATTCTCACTGTACATCCCACTATCCCCAATACTGTACCCCAATAATACCAAGGTACTCATTAGCTGTATATCTGTCAAACTCAGTACTATACCCCAAAAATCTCAGTGCATATATTCCTCTCTCTCTGGTACTGTACCCCAATAATACCAAGATCCTCACTGGCTGTATATCCCTCAAAACCCACTACTGTACCCGAAAAAATACCAATATTCTCGCTGCATAGCTCTCTAAACCCAGTACTTCATATCAATAATTCTAATTATATATCTATGTAACTCCATTTCTGTACCCCAATATCAGTATTCTCACTGGCTGTATATCCATCAAGCCCCAGCACTGTATCCCAATAATACTAATATTCTCATTGTACCTCTCTATCCCCAGTACTGTACACAAAAAAAAACAATATTCTCATGGTGTATCACTTGAATCCCAGTTCTGTACCCCAATAATACCATTATTCTTACTGTATGACTATCTCCTGTACTGTAGTTATACCATTATTCTCTGGATGTTCATCCCTCGAATCCCAATATTCCCATTGTATATCTCTATCCCCAGTACTGTATCCCAATATTCTCATGGGCTGTATATCCCAAACTCCCTAGTACTGAACACCAATAATTCCAATATTCTCACTGTAAATGCCACTCTCCAGTACTGTACCCCAATATAAATATTCTCACTGTATACCTCTACCCCACTACAGTACCCCAATAAAAACATCGCAGTGTTCTACCCCAATAAAACCAATATTGGCACTCTCTCTCTAAACCCAATAATGTACACCAATGATACCAATATTCTCACTGCCTGCTCTTCCCACACTCCTGTACTGTACCCCAATATTCTCACTGTATATCCCTCTCTAACCCCAATATACTCTAATAATGACAATAATTCTCACTGTACATCCCTTTAACCCAGTACTGTACCCCTATACAAATAGTCTCACAAAATATCCCTCTTACCCCAGTACCGTACCTCAATAATACCCTCACCATATATCCCTCCAACCCCACTACTGTACCCAGAAAACACCAATATCCTCACTGGCTGTATATTGCACATTCCCCAGTACTATACTCATGGTATATCACTCGAAACCCAGTGCTGTTCCCCAATAGTACCAATATTCTCACCGCATCACCCTCTAACCCCAGGACTCTACCCCAATAATCTCACTGTACATTCCTCTAATCCCCAATACTGTATCCCAATATTCTCACTGGCTGTATATTCGCCTCTCTCCAGTACTGCACCACAATAATATCATTATTCTCACTACATATTCCTCTCTCCCCAGTACTGTTCCCCAATATTACCAATAGTCACCTTGGCTGCATATCTCTCTAATCTTCCAGTTCTAACGAAAGATCTTCGACCTGAAATGTCAAATCTGTTTTTTTCTCTCTACAGATGTTGCCTGACTTGCTGAGCATCTCCAGCATTTTCTGTTTTTATATCATTGAAATATGAACTACTCAGAAATATCAACACCTTAAATCATGTATAATGTACAGAGCTTTGGTGAGACCTCACCTGGAGTACTGCGTACAGTTTTGGTCTCCTTATCTAAGGAAGGATGTACTTGCCTTAGAGGCGGTGCAACGAAGGTTCACTAGATTAATTCCTGGGATGAGAGGGATGTCCTATGAGGAAGGATTGAGTAGAATGGGCCTATAATCTCTGGAGTTTAGAAGAATGAGAAGTGATCTCATTGAAACATAAGATTCTGAGGGGGCTTGAGAGGTTGTTTCCCCTGGCTGGAGAATCATTCTCACCGTACATCTCTCTCCAGTACTGGAGATCAATACCAATATTCTCACTGTACACCTCTCTCCAGTACTGGAGATCAATACCAATATTCTCACTGTACACCTCTCTCCAGTACTGGAGATCAATACCAATATTCTCACTGTACACCTCTCTCCAGTACTGGAGATCAATACCAATATTCTCACCGTACACCTCTCTCCAGTACTGGAGATCAATACCAATATTCTCACTGTACACCTCTCTCCAGTACTGGAGATCAATACCAATATTCTCACTGTACACCTCTCTCCAGTACTGGAGATCAATACCAATATTCTCACCGTACACCTCTCTCCAGTACTGGAGATCAATACCAATATTCTCATCATACACCTCTCTCCAGTACTGGAGATCAATACCAATATTCTCACCGTACACCTCTACCTCCAGTACTGGAGATCCATACCAATATTCTCACTGGCTGTATATCCCACACTCCCCTGTACTGTACCCCAATATTCTCACTGTATCCCGCTCTAACCCCTGTACTGTACCCAAATAAAACCAATATTCTCACTGTATACCCCTCTCTCCACAGTACCAATAATCTCACTGTACTTCCTCCTAAACTCAGTACTGCATTCCAATAATTCTAATATTACTGTATATGCCTCTAGTCCCATTACTGTTCCCCAATAATACCAATATTCTGTGTGTCCCTTTAACCCGAATAAGCTACTCCAACAATGCCAATATTGCTACTGTACATCCCTTGAACCCTAGTATTGTGCCCCCCCATAATACCAATATTTGCACTAGCTGTATATCCCACACTCCCCGGTACTGTACCTCCATACCAATATTCACACTGTACCACTCTAACCCCTGTACCCCAATAATACCAGTGTTCTCACTGTATATCATTCAACCCAATACCAATATTCTCACTGTAATTCCCTGTGACCCCAGTAATGCACCCCAATACCAATATTCTCACACTATATTCCTCTTGACCCAGTACTTACCCCAAAAATATTAATATTCTAACTATACACCGCACTGACACCAGCACAGTACGCCAATACCACCAATATTCTCACTATATCCCCAGTATTCTACCCCAATATTCTCATTGGCTGCCTATCCCTCAAACCCCAGTACTGAACCCCAATATTTACACTGAATAACCCTCGATCCCTAGTACTGTACCCTAACAATACCAATATACTCACTAGCTGTATATCCGCCTCTCTCCAGTCTATCACTCCAACCCAAGTACTTTACCCCGATAATACCAATATTCTCACTCGACGTCTATCCCTCTCTCCAGTAATGTACCTCAATATTCTCACTGTATATCTCTCTAACCCCAGTACTGTATGCCGCTACCAATATTCTCACTGGCTGTATATCACTAACTACAATATTGTACCCAAATAATACCAATATTCTCACTATGCATCTCTCTAACCCCAGTACTGTACCCCAATACCAATGTTCTAACTGTATATCCCTCTAGCCCAATAATCTACTGCAATACCAATATTCTAACTGTACTTCCCTGTAACCCCAGTAATGCACCCCAATATTCTCACTGTATATTCCTCTCCACAGTACTTACTCCAATAATATTAGTATTTTCACTATACACCCCTCTAACCCCAGTACTGTACCCCAATAAAGCCAACATTCTCGCTATATATATCCCACTATTCCCAGTACGCTACCCCAATATTCTCACTGTATTTCCCACTAACCCCAGTGCTGTACCCCAATAATATTCTCGCTGTATATCCATCTCTCCCTAGTAACATATCCCAATACTACAAATCGTCACACTAGCTTTATATTCCTCTGTCGCTGGTACTGTACCCCAGTACCCCAGTACTAAACCTCAATAATACCAAACTTCTCACTGTGCATCCCTCTAACCCCAGCACTATATCACAATAATATCAATATTGTCTGTGTAAACCACTCTAACCCCAGTACTGTACCCAAATATTCTCACTGCATATTCCTCTCTCCCTAGTGTTGTAACCCATTAATACCAATATTCTCACTGGCTGTACATCCCTCTAACCCCGCTACTAATCCCTCTATCTAAAGTACTGTACACCAGGACAAAGCAGCCCACTTGATTGGCACCCCATCCACCACCCTAAACATTCACTCCCTTCACCACCGGCGCACAGTGTGTACCATCCACAGGATGCACTGCAACAACTCGCCAAGGCTCCTTCGACAGCACCTCCCAAACCCGCGACCTCTACCACCTAGATGGACGAGAGCAGCAGGTACATGGGAACAACACCACCTGCACATTCCCATCCAAGTCACACACTATCCCGATTTGGAAATATATCGCCGTTCCTTCATCGTCGCTGGGTCAAAATCCTGGAACTCCCTTCCTAACAGCACTGTGGGAGAACCTTCACCACACGGACTGCAGCAGTTCAAGAAGGCAGCTCACCACCACCTTCTCAAGGGCAATTAGGGATGGGTAATAAATGCCGGCCTCACCAGCGACGCCAACATCCCATGAACGAATAAATTTTTTAAAAATTCCAATATTCTCACTGGCTGTATATCTCTATCCCCAGTATTGTAACCCCACATTACCAATATTCACACTTGCTATATATCTTTTTAACCCCGGTATTACACCTCAATAATACCAATATTCTCATTGTATATCCCTCCAACCCCAGTACCGCAATAATAATACTCTCGCCGTACTTCCCACTAAGCCCAGTACAGCACCCCAATAATAGTAATATTCAAACTCCATCTCTCTAAACCCAATACTGTACACAAATATTAATATTCTCACTGTATATCCATCTATCCCTGTACCTTAATAGTACTAATAGTCATGCTATATATAAGAGGATAAGAATATGAGAAATAGGGGCAGGAGTAGGCCATTAGGCCCTCGAGCCTGCTCCGCCATTCAATAAGATCATGGCTGATCTTCTACCTCAACTCCATTTTCCTGCCCTATCCCCATAACCCTTTAGTGTCCAAATATCTATCGATCCCAGTCTTGAATATACTCAACGACTCAGCATCCACAGCACTTCTGGGGTAGAGAATTCCAAAGATTCATAACCCTCTGAGTGAAGAAATATTTCCTCATCTCGGTCCTAAATGGCCGACCTCATCTTGAGACTATGACCCCTGGTTCACCTCATTCATCTAAACTCCAGAGAATATAGGTCCATTCTACTCAAGCTCTCATCGGACAACCCTCTGAAGAACCTTCACCACACGGAGCGCAGCGGTTCAAGAAGACGGCTCAGCACCAACTTCTCAAGGGGCAATTAGGGATGGGCAGTAAATGCTGGCCTTGCCAGCGACGCCCACATCCCTTGAACGAATAAAAAAGAAACCTCTCAAACTAGGAATCAATCTGTTGAACCTTCATTGCACCCCCCTCTAAGACACGTATATCCTTCCTTAGGTAAGGAGACCAAAGCTGTATACAGTACTCCAGGTGTGGTCTCACCAGAATCCTATATAATTGCAGAAAGACCTCCGTGCCCTTATATTCCAACCCCCTTGCCATAAAGGCTAACATACCATTTGCCTTGCTGTACCTCCATGTCAACTTTCTGTGATTTGTGTACAAGGACACCCAAATCTCAATAAGTAGCAACCTTTCTCAGTCTCTCACCTTTTAAAAAATATTCTACTTTTCTATTCTTCCTACCAAAGTGAATAACCTCACATTTCCCCACATTGTACTCCATCTGCCACTTTCTCACCCACTCATTTAACCTGTCTACATCCCTTTGCAGCTTCTTTGCGTCCTCCTCGCAGCTTACTTTCCCACCTAGGTTTGTATCGTTGGCAAACTTGGATACCTTGCACTCGGTCCCCTCATCTCATTGATATATACTGAAAACAGCTGAGGTCCAAGCACTGATCCTTGCAGCACCCCGGTAATTACAACCTGTGCACCCAAAAATGACCCGTTTGTTGGCTCTGTTTTCTGTCAGTTAACAAATCATCAATCCGTGCTAATATATTACCCCCAACCCCATGAGCCCTAATCTTGTGTAACAACCTCTTGTGTGAGACCTTATCGAATGCCTTTTTAAAATCCAAATATACTACATCCACTGGTTCCCCCTTATCTACCCTGCTAGTTACACCCTCAAAAAACTCGAATAGATTTGTCAAACACAATTTCCCTTTCATCAAACCATGTTGACTCTGCCTAATCATATTCTGATTTTCTAAGTGCCCTGTTACTATGTCCTTAATATTACATTCTAGCACTTTTCCTAGAACTGATGTCAAGCTAACTGGCCTGTGGTTCCCTGTTTTCTCTCTCCCTCCTTTTTTGAATACATTTGTTACCTCCAATCCACAGGGACCATTCTAGAATCTAGGGAATTCTGGAAGATCTAATCCAATGCATCCACTATCTCTGCAGCCACCTCTTTTAGAACCCTCAGATGCAGGCCATCAGGTCCAGGGGATTTGTTGGCTTTTAGTCCCATTAATTTCTCCAGTACTTTTATCTTTACTAATATTAATTACTTTAAGTTCCTCACTCTCATTAGACCTTGGTTCCTCACTATTTCCGCTATATTTTTTGTGTCTGCGACTGTGAAGACAGATACAAAATATTTGTATAAACATCTCTGCTATTTCTTTATTCCCCATTATAATTTCTCCTTTTTCTGCCTCTAAGTTTATTTTTGCTAATCTGCTCCTTTTAACATTATTGTAAAAGCTCTGACAATCTGTTTTTATATTTCTTGCTACTTTACTCTCATATTCAATTTTCTCCCTCTATCAATTTCCCGGTTATGCTTTGCTGATTTCTAAAACCTTCCCAATCCTCAGACTTACTACTCTTTTTGGCAACATTGTAAGCCTCTTCTTTTAATCTAATACTATCCTTAACTTCTCTAGTTAGCCACGGTTGGATCACCATTCCCGTGGAATTTTTATTCCTCAAAGGAATTATTGAGAATTATGAATTACTTTTTAAAAAATGTTCACAATTGCTTATAGACCGTCATATCTTTTAATCAAATTTCCCAATCTACCGTAGCTAACTCACCTCTCATACTTAGGTAATTGGCCTTGTTTAAATTTAAGACCATAATTTCGGACTTAACTACATCACTCTCAACCGCAATATGAAATTCTATCATATTATGATCATTCTACTCCAGAGGATCCTTAACTATAAGATTACTAATTAACCTAGACTCATTACCCAATACTAGATCTAAAATTGTCTGTTCTCTATTTGATTCTCGAAATATTGTTCTATCTCCATATGCCTCTATTCCCATTACTGTACCCCAGTATTACCAATATTCTCACTGTGTATCCCTCTAACTCCACAACTCTACCCCAATAATACCAATATTCTCACTGTACATCCTTCTAACCAAAGTACTGCACCCCAATATCAGTATTCTCCCTGTACATTCCTCTACCCCTGCACTGTATCCCAATAATACTAATATACTCAATGTATATGCCTCTAGAATCATAGAATGGTTACAGCACAGAAGGCGGCCATCGGCCCACCAAGCCCGTGCTGGCTCTTTGTAAGAGCAATTCAGTTAGTCCCACTCCCCCACTCTTTCCCCGTAGCCCTGCAAATCTTTTCCCCTTCAATTATTTATCCAATTCCCTTTTGAAAGCCATGATTGAATCTGCATCCACAACCCTTTCAGGCAGCGCATTCCAGATCATAACCACTCGCTGTGTAAAAAGTTCATCCTCATGTCACCTTTGGTTCTTTTGCCAATCACCTTACATCTGTGTCCTCTGCTTCTCGACTTTTCCCCCAATGAGAACAGTTTCTCTTTATTTACTTTAACTGAACCCTTCATGATTTTGAACACTTCTATCAAATCTCCTCTTAACCTTCTCTGCTCCAAGGTGAACAATCCCAGCTTCTCCAGTCTATCCACAGTCTTAACTGAAGACCCTCATCCCTGGAATCATTCCTGCACCCTCTCTAAGGCCTTCACATCCTTTCTAAAGTGCCATGCCCAGAATTGGACACAATACTCCAATTGTGGCCGAACCAGTGTTTTATAATGGTTCAACGTAACTTCCTTGTTTTTGTACTCTATGCCTCTATTTATAAAGCCCAGGATCCCGTATGCTTTTTAACCATTTTCTCAACCTGCCCTGTCACCTTCAGAAATTTGTGCACATTTACCCCCAGGTCCCTCTGTTCCTGCACTCCCTTTAGAATTGTACCATTTAGTTCATATTGCCTCTCCTCGTTCTTCCTGCCAAAATACCATTTCGTACTTCTCTGCAATAAATTTCATCTGCCACATGTCCGCCCATTCCACCAGCCTGTCTATATCCTCTTGAAGTCTATCACTATCCTCCTCACTGTTCACTACATTTCCAAGTTTTGTGTCATCTGCAAATTTTGAAAACGTGCCCTGGACACCCAAGTCCAAGTCATTAATATATATCAAGAAAAGCAATGTCCCAGCACCGACCCCTGGGGAACACCACTGTACACCTCCCTCCTGTTAGAAAAGCAACCGTTCACCACTACTCTCTCTTTCCTGTCACTTAGCCAATTTCGTATCCATGCTGCCGCTGCTTTTTATTCCATGGGCTTCAATTTTGCTGACAAGCCTATTATGTGGCACTTTATCAAACGCCTTTTGAAAGTCTATGTACACCACATCAACTGCATTGCCCTCATCAATCCCCTCCGTTACCTCATCAAAAAACTCTATCAAGTTGGTTAAACACGATTTGCCTTTAGCAAATCCATGCTGGCTTTCCTTTATTAATCCACACTTGCCCAAGTGACTATTAATTTTGTCCCGGATTATCGTTTCTAAAAGCTTCCCCACCACAGACGTTTGACTGACTGTCCTGTAGTTGTCGGGTTTATCCTTACACCCTGTTTTGAACAAGGGTGTAACATTTGCAATTCTCCAGTCCTCTGACACCACCCCCGTATCTACAGATGTTTGGAAGATTATGGCCAGTACCTCCGCAATTTCCACCCATACTTCCTTCAGCAACTTAGGATGCATCCCATCCGGACCGGGTGACTTATCTACTTTAAGTACAGCCAGCCTTTCTGGTACCTCCTCTTCAATTTTTAGCTGAGCCAGTATCTCAACTACCTCATCTTTTACTGTGACTTTGGCAGCATTTTCTTCCTTGGTAAAGACAGATGCAAAGTACTCATTTAGTACCTCGTCCATGCCCGCTGCCTCCACGCGTAGATCTCCTTTTACATACCTTGACTTTTGGATTCCTTTTTATGTTAGCCGCAAGTCTATTTTCATACTCTCTCTTTGCCCATCTTATTTCCTTTTTCACTTCTCCTCTGAGCTTTCTATATTCAGCCTGGTTCTCACTTGTGTATTCAACCTGATCTCTATTATACACCCCCATTTTCTGCTTCATCTTACTCTCTATCT
This sequence comes from Heptranchias perlo, assembly GCF_035084215.1. NCBI lineage: Eukaryota > Metazoa > Chordata > Chondrichthyes > Hexanchiformes > Hexanchidae > Heptranchias > Heptranchias perlo. The sequence goes on along the minus strand of NC_090365.1, from coordinate 16,200,321 downwards.
CTTTCGTCATCCGGGGAGCTCTGGCTTTGGTTGCCTGACCTTTCCCCCTCATGGGAATGTTACCTAGACTGTACCCAAACCATCTCCTCTTTAAAGGCCGCCCATTGTTCGATTACAGTTTTACCTGCCAATCCTTGATTCTAATTTACCCGGGCCAAATCTGTTCCCAACCCATTGAAATTGGCCATCCTCCAATTAAGTATTTTTACTCTAGATTGTTCCTTATCCTTTTCCATAACTAATCTAAACCTTATGATATTATGATCACTGTTCCCTAAAGGTTCCCCCAATGACACTTGATCCACTTGACCCACCTCATTCCCCAGAAGCAGATCCAGCAATGCCTCCTTCCTTGTTGGGCCAGAAACATACTAATCAAGAAAGCTCTCCTGAACACAATTCAGAAATTCCTCCCCCTCTTTGCCTTTTACACTATTACTATATTAGGATAGTTGAAGGCCCCCATTATCACTACTTGTACCTCTCTAATTTCTCTGCAAATCTGCTCCTCTATGTCCTTCCCACTAATTGGTGGCCTGTAGAATACACCCAGTAGTGTAATGGCACCTCTATTGTTCCGTAACTCTAACCAAGTAGATTCTGTCCTTGACCCATCAATGATATCCTCTCTCTCCAGCACTGCAATATTCTCCTTAATCAATACTGCCACCTCCCCTCCTTTTTTTGCTTCGCTATCTTTCCTGAACAGCTTGTATCCAGGAATATTTAGTACCCAATCCTACCCTTTTTGAGGCAAGTCTCCGCTATCGCCACAACATCATATTCCCATGTGGCTGTTTGCACCTGCAGCTCACCAACCTTATTTACCACACTTCTTGCGTTTATACACGTGCACTGTAAACCTATCTTAGGCCTTTTCCTATTCTCTCGTAATCTGATCCCACCTAATACTGTACTGTTTCTTACTCCTTGGAATTCAATCCAGAGAAGTGTGAGGTAATGCATTTGGGGAGGGCAAACAAGGCAAAGGAGTACACAATAAATGGGAGAATTTTAGCTATGAGAAAAGATTGGATAGGCTGGGGTTGTTTTCTTTGGAAAAAAGGAGGCTGAGGGAGATTTAATTGAGGGATATAAAATTATGACAGGATAGATAGAGTGGATAGGGAGGACCTATTTCCCTCAGCAGAGGGGTCAGTGACCAGGGGGCATAGATTTAAAGTAAATGGTAGAAGGATTTTTTTCATCCAGAGGGTGGTGGGGGTCTGGAACTCACTGCCTGAGAGGGTGGTGGAGGCAGAAACCCTCATCACATTGAAAAAGTACTTGGATGAGCACTTGTAGTGCCGTAACCCACAGGGCTGGGAAGTGGGATTAAGCTGGATAGCTCTTTATCGGCCGGCACGGACACAATGGGCCGAAAGGCCTTCTTCTTTGCCGTAGCTTTCTATGATACCAGTGCTATCTGTCTCTCCCAATCCTTTGTGAACCTTGTTTCTTCTTTCTAATGCTATATCCTGGTGCCCAGCCCCCTGCCAAATTAGTTTAAACCCTCCCTCACAACACTTGTGAACCTCCCCATCAGGACATTGGTCCCAGCTCTGTTGAACAGGTCCCTCCTGCCCCAGGACCAATCCCAATGCCCCAAGAATCTGAAGCACCATATCTCTAGCCACGCATTAACCTGCCTTATCTTCTTATTTCTGTACTCGCTACCACGTGGCACTGGGAGTAATCCAGAGATCACTACCTTTGAGGTCCTGCTTTTTAACTTCCTTCCAAGCTCCTGAAACTCTGACCGCAGAACCTCATCCCTTTCCTTTCTTATGTTGTTGGTACCCACATGGACCATGACCTCTGGCTGTTCCCCTTCCACCCCCCCCCCCGAATGTTCTGCACCCTCTCCATGATGTCCTTTACCTTGACACCAGGGAGGCAACACACCATCTGGGACTCACATCGGTGGTCACAGAAACACCTGTCTGTCCCCCTGACTATCAAATCCCCTATAACTACTGCATTTCTACACTTCACTGTGCCCCCCTGTGCAGTTCTTTGCCCCGTGGTGCCATGCTCAGGACTGCACTCCTTCGAGGTGTCAACACCCTCACTGATATTCAATGCCGATACCGGTTTGAGAGTGGCACACACCCAGAAGATTCCCGCACTGCCTGCCTCTTCCTATTCTTTCGGATGGCCACCCACTTGCTATCCTGAACTCTCTGCGACTGCGGGGTGACCACCTCCTGGAACGGACGATCCAGGAAACCTTCAGCCTCCCTTATGCTGTGCAGTGACTCCAGCCGCCTCTCAAACTCAGAAACCCTCAGCTTGAGCTCGAGCAACTGGAGGCATTTCCTGCACATGTGGCCCTCCATGAATCGTCCTGAAGTTCCCACATGGTGCAGGAATTGCAGGCAGCGGGCAGCTGCCCGTCCATTATATTTAAAAACCTTTTTTTTTCTAAACTCCCTTTAGATACTCGATTATTATTAGTTTACTTACCCCAATTAACATCCCCTTTTAGAGCTCCTCCCTCACTGTGATGTCACTGTTATGTTACTCTCTCTCTGTTCCGAGTGAATGGGAATAGGGGAAACTCCCCTGGTGCTCAGCGACACTTCACTCGACACTGCTCCACTCCTGCTTTTACTATTTATTTATAGATAATTACTTTTCAAGTCTGTTTTATTTTTTTTCTTGCTTTTTTAAATTAAATTTAGAACTTCCTTCCCCCTCGACACCTAATTCCCACTCACCAAATTCTCCAATTCCCCTCGGTTCACGATCCACTCTATTCACAATTCACTCTGTGCTTCAGCAGATAACCTTCTACTTTATACCCTTTTGAGAACACCAGTTACAACCGCTCAATCAGCTTCCAGCTCACAGTAATTACCCTCTATTCAGGCAGTCACTTTCAACTGATTGACTGTTAACGGCTATTGATTTGCAGTTTGTGTTAACTGTTAACTAACTCGCAGTTTCTTTTAAAGCTTTCAGGCTCTAAGTTAAATTTCAAACTAAAATTTTTATTTCAACACCAGTAATGTACCCCAATATCAATATTCTCCGTGTATACCTTCTCCGTGTATACCTGTCTAACTCCAGTACTGTATCCCAATAATACCAATATTCTCACTGTATATCTCTCTAATGTAGGCCAATACCTATACTCACTGGCTGTATATCCCACACTCCCTAGTACTGTATCCCAATAATCTCACTGTACTTCCCTCTAACCCCAGTACTGTACCCCAACATATCTCCCTAATCCCAGTACTGCACTCCAATAATACCAGTATACTCACTGTATCTCCCTCTAACCAGTACTGCACCCCAATAATACTAATCTTCTCAATGTATGTCCCTCTACTGTACCCCAATAATAACAATATTCTCACTGGGTGTATATCCCTCTTAGCCCAGTACTGAACCCCAGTAATAATAATGTCACTGTAGATCCCTGTAACCCCAGTCCTGTACCCCAATGATACCAATATACTTACAGTATATCCCTCTCTCCCATGTACGATATCCCAATGATACCAATATACTTACAGTATATCCCTCTAACCCCAGTCCTGTACCCCAATAATACCAATATACTTACAGTATATCCCTCTAACCCAAGTACTGTACCCCAATAATACCAATATACTTACAGTATATCCCTGTAACCCCAGTCCTGTACCCCAATGATACCAATATACTTACAGTATATCCCTCTCTCCCATGTACGATACCCCAATACTACCAATATTCTCACTGGGTGAATTGTCTTCTATCCCCAGTACTGTACCTCAATAATACCAATATTCTCACTGGCTGTAACCCCACTACTAAACCACAATAAACCAATATTCTGACTGTATGTCACATGAAACCAAGTACTCTACCCCAATAAAAACAATATTCCCACTATTTCGCACTAACACCTGTACTGAACGCCAATAATAGCAATATTTCACTGTACTACCCTCTAACTCAAATTCATGATGGGTTTAGATAAAGTAAATAAAGAGAAACTATTCCCATTGGTGGAAGGGTCGAGAACCAGAGGACACAGATTTAAGGTGATTGGCAAAAGGAACAAATGTGACATGAGGAAAAACTTTTTTTATGCAGTGAGTTGTTCTGATCTGGGATGCATTGACTGAAAGGGCGGTGGAAGCAGATTCAATCGTGGCTTTCAAAAAGGAATTGGATGAATACCCGAAGGGAAAAAATTTGCAGGGCTACAGGGAAAGAGTGGGGGAATGGTACTAACTGGATTACTCTTAGAAAGAGCCAGCACTGGCTTGATGGGCCAAATGGCCCCTTCTGTGCTGTAACATTTCTATGATTCTATGATTCTAACCCTAGTAGTGTATCCCAATACTATTGTTCTCACTGTATATCCCCCTAACAGTACTGTACTCCAAAAATACCAATATATTCACTGTATATCCCTCTGCCCCAGTACTGCACCCAATAATAGTAATATTCTCATTGTATATCCCTCCATCCCCCATATTGTACCCCAATACCAATATTCTCACTGGCTGTATATCCCCCTAATCCTTGTACTGTACCCAGTAATAATATTCTTACTGTGTAGCCCTTTAAACCCAGTGCTGTACCCCAACCGTACCAATATTCTCACTCGCCCCACTACTGTACCACAATGATACCAACATTCTCATTGTATATTACTCTAATCCTAGAACTGTGCCTCATTAATACTAATATTCACTCTGCATATCACGTTATCCCCAGTGCTGTATCCCAATAATACAAATATTGTCACTGTATATCCCTCTGTCCCTAGTACTGTACCCCAATAATACCAATATTCTCACTGCATATGCCTCTAACCCCAGTACTCTACCCCGATATTCTTACTGTACTTCTCTCTAACCTCAGTACTGTATCCCAATATTCTCATGGTATCTCCCTAATTCCAGTACTGCACCCCAATGATACCAATATTCTCACTTCATATTCCTCTAACCCCAGAACTGTGCCCCAATATTACGAATATTCTCACTGCATATCCCTCTATCTTAAGTACTGTACCCCAATAATAAACATATACTCACTGTGTATCACATTAATACCAATATTCTCACTAGCTGGGTATCCTCCCACCCCCATTACTGCACCCCAATAGTCTCGCTGTATATTCCTGTAACCCCAGTACTGTACCCCAATAATATTCTCACTATATATTGCTTTACCCCTGTACTCTACCCCAATAATACCAATGTTCTCACTATACTTCCCTCTAACCCCAGTACTGAACCCCAATAATAACAATGTTCTCACTATACTTCCCTCTAATCCCAGTACTGAACCCCAATAATACCAATGTTCTCACATTATATCCCTCTAACCCCAGTACTGAACCCCAATAATAACAATATTCTCACTATACTTCCCTCTAATCCCAGTACTGAACCCCAATAATACCAATGTGCTCAATGAATATCCCTCCAACCCCTGAACTGTGCCCCAATAATACTCATATTCTCACTGCAAATCTCTATATCCCTATACTGTACCACAATACCAATATTCTCACTGCATATCCCTGTAACCCCAGTACTGTACCCCAATGATACCAATATTCTCACTGTCTATCCCTCTCCCCAGTGTTGTACCCCAATATCAGTGTACTTCCCTCCAAGCCCAGACTGTACCCTAATAAAACCAGTAATCGCACTCTATCCCCAGTACTGTAACCATAATTCTAATATTTTCACTGTATATTTGTCTATCCCCACACTGTACCCTAATAATACCAACAGTCTCACTGTATATACCTCTATCCCCAGTACTGTACCTCAGTATCAATATTCTCACTGTATCTGAATAATACTAATATTCTCAATGTAAATCCCTCTAACCCCAGTACTGTAGCCCAATAATACCAATTTCTTACTGTATATCCCTCTCCCATGAACTGTACCCCAATACTCACAATATTCTCACTGGATGTATATCCCGGTAACCACAGTACTTACCTGAATAATACCAATATTCTCACTATGTCACACTAACCCCAGTACTGAACCCCAATATTCTCACTGTACTACCCTCTAACACAAGTACTGTACCCCAATACCAACATTCTCACTCTATATTCCACACGCCCCAGTACTGCACTGCAATGATACCAATATTCTCACTGTATATCCCTCTAATCCCAGAACTGTGCCCAAACAATACTAATATTCTCAATGTATAATATTCTCACTCTACTTCGCTCTAACCCCCGTATTGAATGCCAATAAAACCAATATTCTCACTGTGTATCCCTCTAACCCCTATACTGTACCCTAATACCAACTGTATATCCTTCTGCCCCAGTACTGCACCCAATACTAATATTCTCATTGTATATCCCTCCATCCCCTGTACTGTACCCCAATAACACCAATATTCTTACTGACTGTATAGCCCTCTAAGCCTAACACCGCACCCAGTAATAATATTCTCACTGTACAGCCCTCTAACCCCTATACTGTACCCTAATAATACCAATATTCTCATTGGCTGTATATCACTCTAAACCCAGTACTGAACCCCAACAATACCAATATTCTCACTGTGTATCCCTCTAACCCCAGTATTGTACCCCAATAATAACAATATTCTCAGTGCATATCCCTGTACCCCAATTATACCAATATTCTCACTGCAAATCCCTGTAACCACAGAACTGTGTGCAAATGATATTAATATTCTCACTGTATACTCCTCTAACCCCACTGGTGTACCCCAATAATACCAATATCCTCACTGGCTGTATATTTCACACACGCCAGTGCTGTACCTCAATAATACTAATTGTCCCACTGCAAATCCCTGTAACCGCAGTACCCTACCCCAATAATACCTATATTCTCACTGGCTGTATCTCCCTCTACCCCCAGTACTGTACACCGACAATACCAATATTCTCATTGTACATCCCTCTGTCCAGTACTGAACTCAATATTCGCACTACCTCCTTAAACCCAGTACTGCCTTTCCCCCCTCTATCCCTGTACTGCACCCTAATAATCTCAGTGTAAATGCCTCTATCCCAAGTACTGTACCCTAACTCACTGGCGGTATAGCCCCCTCACCAATACTGTATCCCAATATCAATATTCTCAATACGTATTCCACTATCCCCGCACTGTACCACAATAATATTAATCTCAAAGTGTATCCCTCTAACCCCAGTACTCTACCCCAATATTCTCAATGTACACCTCTAACCCTAGTACTGTACCTCAATACTAATATTCTCACTGTATTTCCCTGTCCCCATAGTGCTGCACCCCAATAATACCAATATTCTCATTGTATATCCCTCCAACTCCAGCACTCTACCCCAATAATAATCTCACTGTACTACCCACTAACGCTGGTACTGTACCCCAATACAAATATTCTCACTGTGTATATCTCGCTAATACAAGCACTGTACTCCAAAAATAACTATACTGCACCTCAATAATACTAAGTCTCATTGTACATCCCTCTAACCCCAGTACTGTATCCCAATATTCTCATTTGCTGTATATCACTCTAAAAGCAGCACTGTACCCCCATACCAATATTCTCACTGGCTGTATATTTCTCTAATCCCAGTACTGTACCCCAATATCACCAATATTCTCACTGCATATCCCTTTATCCTCAGTACGATACCCCAGTACACACATTCTCACTGACAGCATATCCCTCTAACGCTAGTACTGCACCTGAATGATACCAATAGTCTCACTGTATATCCCTCTAACCACAGTACCATACCCCAATATTCTCACTGTACATCCTTCGAAACAGAGTACTGTATGCTAATAGCAATATTCTCACTGGCTGTATATCCCACTCTCCCCAATATAATACCCCAATAATACCAATATTCTCACCGTGTATCCCTCTACTCCAGTACTCTACCCCAATATTCTCACTGTACTTTGCTCTAAGCCCAGTACTGTACCCCAATACCAATATTCTCACTGTGTATCCCCCTTATCCCCCTGTACACCAAAAGTACCAATATACTTACTGTATATCCTTCTACCGCAGTACTGTATGCCAATAATACTAATATTCTATATCCTTTTATCCCAGTAATGTACCTAAATAACAATATTCTCACTGGCTGTCTATTCCTTCATAGCCCAGTGTTGTACCCCAGTAATAATAGTCTCACTGCATATCCCTGTAACCCCAGTACTGTACACCAATATACTCACTGTTTATCTGTCAAACCCCAGATCTATACCCCAATAATACAAATATTCTCACTGTATATCCCTCTAACCCCAGTACTGTACCCCAAGACCAATATTCTCACTGTATATCACTAACTCCAGTGCTGTAACGCAATATTCTCACTGGCTGTCTACCCATCTAAACCCAATGTAATAATACAAATATTCTCATGGTTTATCACTCGAAACCCAGTGCTGTACCCCAATAATACCACTATTCACAGTCTGTATCTCCCTAAACCCAGTACTGCAAATATTCCCTCTGTATATCCCTCTACCCCACTGCCATACACCAATAATTCTAATATTCCCTCTGTATATCCCTCTACCCCACTGCCATACACCAATAATTCTAATATTCCCACTGTATATTCCTCTAACCCAAGTACTGTACCCCAACAATACAAATATTCTCACAGTATATCCGTCTAACCCCAGTACTGTACCCCAATAATACCAACATCCTCACTGGCTGTGTATACCAATACTGCACCCCAATATTCTCACTGGCTGTATGCTACACATTCCCCAGTACTGTACCCCATTAACACTATTCTCACAGTATATTCCTCTTTCCCCTATACTGTACCCCAATAAAACAAAAATTCTCACTATGTATCCCTCTCTCCCAGTACAGTACCAATGAAAACAGTATTTTCACTGTGTATCCCTCAACCCCAGTACAGTACCCCAATGCTACCAATATCATCGCTGGCTGTATATCCCACACAACTCAGTACTGTACCCCAATAAAACAAATATTATCATTATATATCACTCTCTGCACCATCCTGTACCCCAATAAAACCACTCTTTTCTCAGTATATCCCTCTCTCCCCAGTACTCTATCCCAATAATCTCACTGGCTGTCTATGCCTCACACCCCAGTACTGTACCCCAATAATACTAATATTCTTGCTGTAAATACACCTTTATTTCCAGTATTGTATCCCAATAATACCAATATTCTCACTGTGTATCCCTCTAACCACAGTACTGTACCTCAATAATACCAATATTCTCACTGGCTGTATATCACTCTAGCCCTGGTATTGTACCCAGATAATACCTATATTCTCGCTGGCTGTATGTCCCTCACTCCTCAGTACTGTACCCTAACAATACCAATAGTCTCACTGTATATCCCAGTCTCCCCAGTACTGTACCCCAACATCAATATTCTCACTGTATATAGCTCTAACCGCAGTACTGTACCCCAATAATATTCTCACTGGCTGTATATCCCCCTCTCCCCTTTACTGTACCCTGAGATCAATATTCTCATTGTATATTCCTCTATCCCCACTGTACCCCAATAATACCAATATTCTCAATGTATACCTCTAACCCCAGTACTGTACCCCAATATTACCAATATTCTCAATGTACATTGCTCTAACCCTAGTACTCTACCCCAATACCAATATTATCACTGTATATCCCTCTGTCCCTAGTACTCTAACCCAATACTACCAATATTTAGAACATAAGAAATAGGAGCAGGAATAGGCCATATGGCCCCTCAAGCCTGCTCCGCCATTCAATAAGATCATGACTGAACTTCTACCTCAACTCCACTTTCCCGCCTGATCCCCATATCCCTTGATTCCCCTAGAGTCCAAAAATCGATCGATCTCAGTCTTGAACATACTCAACGACTGAGTACCCCTCTGGGATACAGAATTCCAAAGATTCACAACCCTCCGAGTGAAGAATTTTTCCTCGTGTCAGTCCTAAATGGCCGAACCCTTACTTTCAGACTACGACCCCTGGCTCTAGACTCTCCAGCCAGGGGAAACAGCCTCTCAGCATTTGCCCTGTCAAGCCCTCGAAGAATTCAATACATTTCAATGAGATCACCTCTCATTCTTCTAAATTCCAGAGTGTACAGGCCCCTTCTTCTCAATCTCTCCTCATAGGACAACCCTCTCATCCCAGGAATCAAATGAATGTAGCTTTGTTGCACCCCCTCTAAGGCAAGTATATCCTTCCTTAGGTAAGGAGACCAAAACTGTACACAGTACTCCAGGTGTGGTTTCACCAGAGCCCTTTATAATTGCAGCAAGACTTCCTTACTCTTGTACTCCAACCTCCTTACAATAAAGGCTAACATACCATTTGCCTTCCTAATTGCTTGCTGTTCCTGCATGTTCACTCTGTGATTCATGTACAAGGACACCCAAATCCCTCTGAACACCAACATTTCTTAGTCTCTCACCTTTTAAAAAATATTCTACTTTTCTATTCTTCTGACCAAAGTGGATAATTTCACATTTCCCCAGATTATATACCATCTGCCACCTTCTCGCCCATTCACTTAACCTGACTATCACTTTACAGCCTCTTTGCATCCTCCTCACAACCGACTTTCCCACCTAGATTTGTATTGTCAGCAAACTTGGATACATTACACTCGGTCCCCTCATCTAAGTCAATGTAAACAGGGGAGGCCCAAGCACTGATCCTTGCGGCACCCCACTAGTTACAACCTGCCAACCTGAAAATGACCTATTTATTCCGACTCTGTTTTCTGTCCGTTAACCAATCCTCAATCCATACTAATATATTACCCCAATCCCATGAGCCCTAATCTTGTGTAACAACCTCTTGTGTGGCATCTTATCGAATGCCTTTTGAAAATCCAAATATATTACATTCACTGGTTCCCCCTTATCTACCCTGCTAGTTACATCCTCAAAAAACTCTTAATAGATTTGTCAAACACAATTTCCCTTTCATAAAACCATGTTGACTCTGCCTAATCATATTATGATTTTCTAAATGTTCTGTTACTATGTCCTTAATAATGGATTCTAGCATTGTTCAACAACTGATGTCAGGCTAACTGGCCTATTGTTCCTCATTTTTTCTCTCCCTCCTTTCTTGAATAGCGGGGTTACATTTGCTACCTTCCAATCCACAGGGACCGTTCTAGAATCTAGGGAATTCTGGAACATCAAAACCAATGCATCCACTATCTCTGCAGCCACCTCTTTTAGGACCCTATGATGTAGGCCATCAGGTCCAGGGGATTTGTTGGCTTTAAGTCCCATTAATGTCTCCAGTACTTTTTCCTTACTTATCTTAATTACTTTAAGTTCCTCGTTCTCATTAGACCCCTTGGTTCCCCACTATTTCTAGTATTTTTTTTTGTGTCTTTTCTACTGTGAAGACAGATACAAAATATTTGTTTAACATCTCTGCCATTTACTTATTCCCCATTATAATTTCTCCGGTCTCTGCCTCTAAGGGACCAACATTTACTTTTGATAATGTCTTCCTTTTAACAGACTTGTAGAAACTCTGACAATCTGTTTTTATATATTTCTTGCTAGTTTACTCTCGTGTTTAATTTTCTCCCTCTTTATCAATTTCTTGGTTATCCTTTGCTGGTTTCTAAAACCCTCCCAATCCTCAGGCTTACTACTCTTTTTGGCAACATTATAAGCCTCTTCTTTTAATCCAATACTTTCCTTAACTTCTCTAGTTAGCCACGGTTGGATCACTTTTCCCGTGGAGTTTTTAATTCCTCAAGGGAATGTATATTCGTTGAGAATTATGAATTATTTCTTTAAAATGCTCGCAATTGCTTATCTATATTTTTAATCTAATTTCCAAATCTACTTTAGCCAACTCGCTCCTCATGCCTACATATTTGGCTTTGTTTAAATTTAAGACCCTAGTTTCGCATTTAACTATTTGACTTTCAAACTCAATATGAAATTCTATCATATTATGATCACTGCTCCAGAGAATCCTTAACTATAAGATTATTAATTAATCCTGTTTCATTACACAATGCTAGATCTAAAATTGCATTCATGCTGCCACTGCCCCTTTTATTCCATGGTTCAATTTTGCTGACAAGCCTATTATGTGGCACTTTATCAAACACCTTTTGAAAGTCCATATACTCCACATCAACCGCAATACCCTCATCAACCCTCTCTGTTACCTCATCAAAAAACTCAAGTTAGTTAAACACGATTTTCCTTGAATAAATCCATGCTGGCTTTCCTTTATTAATCCACACTTGTCCAAGTAACTATTAATTTTGGCCCGGTTTATCGTCTTTAAAACCTTTTCCACCACCAAGGTGAAAATGACTGGCCTGTAGTTCCCGGGTTTATCCTTTCACCCTTGTTCAAAAAAGGGTGTAACATTTGCAATTCTCCAATCTTCTGGCACCACCCCCATATCTAATGAGGAATGAAAGATTATGGCCAGTACTTCTGCAATTTCCACCCTTACTTCCTTCAGCAACCCATCCCAACTGCATCCCATCCGGACCAGGTGACTTCTCTACTTTAAATAAAACCAGCCTTTCTAGTACCTCCTCTTCATCAATTTTTAGCCCAAGCAGTATCTCAACTACCTCCTCTTTTACTGTGACTTTAGCAGCATCTTCTTCCTTGGTAAAGACAGGTGCAAAGTACTCATTTAGTACCTCAAAGCCATCTGCCTCCATGCGTAGATCTTTTTTGGTCCCTAATCGGCCCCACCCCTCCTATTACTACCCATTTACTGTTTATATGCCTACAGAAGACTTTTGGATTCCCTTTTATATTGGCCGCCAGTCTATTCTCATACTCTCTCTTTGTCCCTCTTATTTCCTTTTTCACTTCTCCTCTGTACTTCATATATTCAGCCTGGTTCTCACTTGTATTATCAAACTGACATCTATCATACGCCCCCTTTTTTTACTTCATCTTACTCACTATCTCTTTTGTCATCCAGAGAGCTCTGGCTTTGGTTGCCCGTCCTTCCCCCCTCATGGGGAATGTACCTAGACTGTACCTGAACCATCTTCTCTTTAAAGGCGGCCCATTGTTCGATTACAGTTTTGCCTGCCAATCTTTGATTCCAATTCGTCCTAGCCAGATCCGTTCTCAACCCACTGAAATTGGCCCTCCTCCAATTAAGTATTTTTACTCGAGATTGTTCCTTGTTCTTTTCCATAACTAATCAAAACCTTATGATATGATCATTGTTCCCTAAATGTTCCCCCACCTCATTCCCCAGAACCAGATCCAGCAATGCCTCCTTCTCCATTGGGCCAGAAACATACTGATCAAGAAAGTTCTCCTGAACACAATTCAGAAATTCCTCCCTCTCTTTGCCTTTTACACTATTATTATCCCAGTCTATATTAGGATAGTTGAAGTCCCCCATGATCACTACTCTATAGTTCTTGTACCTCTTTGTAATTTTCCTGCAAATTTTCTCCTCTGTATCTTTCCCACTAGTTGGTAGCCTATAGAATGCACCCTGTAGTGTAATGGCACCTCTATTGTTTTTTAACTCTAACCAAATAGATTGTGCCTTTGACCCGTCAATGACATCCTCTCTCTCCAGTACTGCAATATTCTCCTTAATCAATACTGCCACCCCCTCCTTTCCTTCCCTATCTTTCCTGAACACCTTGTATCCAGGAATATTTAGTACACAATCCTGCCCTTTTTGAACCAGGTCTCCGTTATCACCATGACATCATATTCCCATGTGGCTATTTGCGCCTGCAGCTCATCAACCTTGCTTACCACACTTCGTGCGTTTACACACATGCACTGTAAACCTATCTTAGATCTTCTCGCATTCTCTCTTAGTCTGATCCCACCTAACACTTTCTTACTCTAGTGCTATCTGTCTCTCCCAATCCTTTGTGCACCTTGTTTCTCCTTTCCAGTGCTACATCCTGGTGCCCATCCCTCTGCCAAATTAGTTGAAACCCTCCCCCACAGCACTAGTGAACCTCCCCGCGAGGACATTGGTCCCAGCTCTGTTGAGGAGCAACTTGTCCATCTTAAGCAGGTCCCTCCTGCCCCACAACTGGTCCCAATGCCCCAAGAATCTGATGCACCATGTCTCTAGCCACGCATTAACCTGCCTTATCTTCTTATTTCTGTACTCACTAGCACGTGGCACTGGGAGTAATCCAGAGATCACTACCTTTGAAGTCCTGCTTTTTAACTTCCTCCCTAGCTCCTGACTGCAGAACCCCATCCCTTGTATTTCCTATGTCGTTGGTACCCACATGGACCACGACCTCTGGCTATTCCCATCCACCCCCCCACCCTCCAAATGTTCTGCACTCTCTCCATGATGTCCTTTACCTTGACACCAGGGAGGCAACACACCATGTAGGACTCAGGTCGGCGGTCGCAGAAACACCTGTCTGTCCCCCGACTATCGAATCCCCTATAACTACTGCATTTCAACACTTCACTGTGCCCCCCTGTGCAGTTCTTTGCCCCATGGTGCCATGCTCAGGACTGTTTCCTTGTTTCTCCTTTCTAATGTTACGTCCAGGTGCCCATTCTCCTGCAAAATTAGTTTAACCCCTCCCCCACAGCACTAGTGAACCCGCGAGGACATTGGTCCCAGCTCCTTTGAGGTGAAACCCATCCGTCTTGAACAGATCCTTCCTATCCCGGAACTGGTCCGAATGCCCCAAGAATCTGAAGGCCTCCCTCTTGCACCATATCTGTAGCCTGCATTAACCTGCCTTATCTTCCTATTTCTGTACTCACTACCACGTGATACTGGGAGTATTCCAGACATTACTACCTTTGAGGTCCTGCTTTTTAACTTCCTCTCTAGCTCCTGAAACTCCTTTGAGGTGTCGTCACCCTCACTGATATTCAATGCCGATACCGGTTTGCGAGTGCCACACACCCAGAAGATTCCCGCACTGCCTGCCTCTTCCTACCCTTTCGATGGCCACCCACTTGCTATCCTGAACTTTGTGACTGCAGGGTGACCACCTCCTGGGACGGACGATCCAGGAAACCTTCAGCCTCCCTTATGCTCTGCAGTGACTCCAGCCGTCCCACAAGCTCAGAAACCCTCAGCTTGAGCTCGAGCAACTGGAGGCATTTCCTGCACATGTGGCCCTCCAGGAAACATGTAGTGTCCTGAAGTTCCCACATGGTGCAGGGATTGCAGGCAATGGGTCTCAGCTGCCCGTCCATTATATTTAGAAACCTTTTGATCTAAACTCCCTTTAGATACTCGATTATTAATTTACTTACTGTTTAAAATTCTCCTTGTTTTCAAATTCCTCGGTGGCCTCGCCCCTCCCTATCTCTGTAACTTCCTCCAGCCCTACAACCCTCCGAGATCTCTGCACTCCTCCAATTCCTGCCTCTTGTGTATCTCTGATTTTAATCGCTCCACCATTGGCGGCCGTGCCTTCAGCTGCCTAGGCCCTAAGCTCTGGAATTCCCTTCCTAAACCTCTCTACGTCTCTCTCTATCTCCTCCTTTAAGAATCTTCTTAAAACCTACCTCTTTGACCAAGTTTTGGTCATCTGTCCTAGTATCTTCTTATGTGAAATTTTATTTGATAATCGCTCCTGTGAAGCATCTTGGGACATTTTACTACGTTAAAGCCACCATATAAATGCAAGTAGTTGTTGTTATTTACTGACCCCGGTTAACCTACCCTTTAATTCCGGGTCTCTCAGAGCTCCTCCTCTCTGTTCACTGACCTTCCCCATCTACATCTACATCCGTTACAACCATTCAATCAGCTTCCAGCTCACAGTAATTACCCTCTATTCAGGCAGTCACTTACAGTTGATTGACTGTTAACTGCTACTGACTTGCAGTTCCTGTGAACTGTTAACTAACTTGTAGTTTCTTTTAAAGTTTTGAAGTTCTAAGTTAGATTTTAAATTAAATTTTAATTTCAATACACCCACTAATTTACCACAGAGGTGTACCCCAATAATACCAATATTCTCACTGGCTGTATAACCCTCTCAACCCAGCACTGTACCTTAGTAATTCTAATATGATCACTGGCTGTATATCTCTACTACCACAATAATAGCAATAATCCCACTGTGTACATCTCTAACCCCAGTACTGTATCACATTAATACTAATATTCTCAATGGCTGTGTATCTCTATAACCCCAGTACTATACCCCATAAAACCAATATTCGCACTGCACATCCCTCTATCCCAAGAACTGTACCCAAATAATACCAGTATTCTCAATGTATATCTCTATAACCCAGTACTGTAATCCAATAATACCAAGATTCGCACTGCATATCCCTCTCTCCCCAGAACTGTACCTCAATAATGCAAATATTTGGATGGTATATTTCTCTAACACCAGTTCTGTACCCCAATAATAGCAATATTCCCACTTTATACATCTCTAACCCCAGTACTGTCCAACAATAATGCCAATTTTCTCACTGTATGACCCTCTAATAACAGCACTGTACCCCAATAATACCAGTATTCTCATTGGCTATATATCCCTCTAACCCCAGTACTGTACCCAAATATAAATATTCTCACTGGCTGTATATCTCTATAACCCCCATACCGTACCCCCTTGATACCAATATTCTCATTGTATATCGCGCTAACGTCAGTACTGTACCCCAGTAATACCAATATTCTCAATGTATTTCCCTCTATCCCTAGTACTGCACCCCAATAAAACAAATATTCTCACTATATATCCCTCGAACCACAGTACTGTACCCAAATAATACCAATATTCTCACTGGCTGTATATCCCACACTGCCCAGTACTGCACCCCAATAATGCCAATATTCTCTCTGGTTGTTCTCTCTAACCCCAGTACTGTACCACAGTAACAATAATATTCTCACTTTTTCTTCACTAACCCCACACTGTTCCCAATAATACCAATATTCTCACTGTTTATACCTCTATCCCCCTATCTGTATATTATCAAGGTATATCCCTCTAACACCAGCTCTGCACCCCAATAATATCAACATTCACACTGGCTATATATCCCTTGAACCCCGGTACAATAAACCAATAAAACCAATATTCTCAAAGTATATCCCTCTATAACCCAGTACTTTCCATAATAATACCAAGATTCCTCTAACCCCAGCATTGTACACCAATAATACTAATATTTTTACTGGCTGCATATATCTCTCGCCCCAGTACAGTACCCCAATAATACCAATATTCTCACTGGCTGTATATCGTATTTCTCTCTAACCCCACTACTGTACCAGAGTAATAATATTCTTACTGTATATCCTTCTCCAGCCCCAATACTATACCCCAATAAAACCAATATTCTCACTACATATATCTCTAACCACAGTACTGTACCCCAATAATAAAAATAGTCTCACCATATATCCCTCTATCCCCAGACCATACCCCAGTAATGTAAATATTCTTGGTATATCCTTCTAACACCAGTTCTGTACACCAATAATAGCAATATTCCCACTTTGTACATCTCTAACCCCAGTACTGTACCCCAATAATACTCATTCTCACTGTATAACCCTCTAACTACAGCACTTGAATACCAGTACTGTTCCCCGATAATATTAATATTCTCACAGGCTGTATATACCTCTAACCCCAGTATTGTACCCCAATAATACAGTTCTTCTCACTGGCTGTATATCCTTCTACCCCAATAACACACATATGCTCACTAAATATCCCTTTAACCCCAGTACTGTAAGCCAATCATATCAATATTCTCACTGGCTGCATATCACTCTAACCCCAGTAAAGTAACCCAATAATACCGATATTCTCAGTAAATAAACCTCTAAACCCAGTACTGTACCCCAATAATACCAATATTCTCACTGTGTAAGCCTCTAAACCCAGTACTGTACCCTAATAATACCAATATTCTCACTGCTATATATCCCACTCTCCCCAGTACCCTTTCCCAATAATACCAATATTCTCATTGTATATCTCAGTACTGTTGCCCAGTACTGTTTCCCAATAATATTAATATTCTCACTGGCTATATATCCCTCTAGCCCCAGTGCTGTACCCCAATAACACATATTCACATTGAATATCCCTCTAACCCCAGTACTGTACTCCAATAATATCAATATTCTCAGTGTATACCTCTCTAACCCCAATACTGTACCGGAATAATATCAATATTCTCACCGTATAGCCCTAAATAACCCCACCACTGTAGCCGACTAACACACATATTCTCATTGTCTATCTCTCCAAATCCCAGTACTGTACCCAATAATACCAAAATTCTCACTGCATATCCCTCTATCCCCAGTAATATACACCAATAGTACTAATATCCTCACTGCAAATCCCTCTATCCCCAGTACTGCACCCCAATAATACCAATATTTGCCCTGTATTTTGCTCTAACCCCAGTACTGTACCAGAATATCAATATTCTCACTGTATATCACTCGAACTCCAGTATTGTCCCCGAGTAACACCAATATTCTCACTGTACATCACTCTAAACCCAGTATTGTGCCCGAATAGTACCAATATTCTGACTGTATATTCCCCCAACCCAATACTGTACTCCAATAGTACCAATATTCTCACTCTAACTCTAGTACTGTACTCCAATAATCTCAGTGTATATCCTTCTCATCCCGTCACTGTACCCCAATAATATCAATATTCTCACTATATCTTTTGAACCCCAGTACAGTTCCACAATAATATTAATATTCTCACTGGCTCTATATCTCTCTAACCCCAGTATTGTACCCCAATAATACCAATCTTCCCACCGGCTGTATATCCCTCTATCCGCAGTACTGTGCCCCAATAACACACATATTCTCACTGAATAACCCCCTAACCCCAGTACTTGGAAATATATTGCCGGTCCTTCATCGTCACTGGGTCAAAATCCTGGAACTCCCTACCTAACAGCACTGTGGGAGAACCTTCACCACACGGAGCGGTTTAAGAAGGCGGCTCACCACCACCTTCTCAAGGGCAAATAGGGATGGGCAATAAATGCTGGCCTTGCACAAATGAAAAAAACTGTACCGCAATAATACCAATATTCTCACTGGCTGTATATCCCTCTAACCCCAGTACTGTACCCCAATAAGATCAATATTTACACCAACTGTATATTCCTCTAACCGCAGTACTGCACCCCAACAACACCAATATTCTCACAGTGTATCCCTCTAACCCCAATACTGTACCCAATAATACCCCAATAATACCAATATTCTCACTGTAGATCAATGGAATTCCAGTATCTGAATTATACCAATATTCTCACTGTATATCTCTCTAACCCCAATACTGTACCCCAATAATACCAATCTTCTCACTGGCTGTATGTCTTTCTGTCCTCAGTATTGTGCCCCTATAATTCCAACATTCTCGCTGTATATCTTTATATCCCCAGTATTGTACCCTAATAATACCAATTTTCTCATTGGCTGTATATCTCTCTAACCTTAATGCTATAACTCATTAAAACCAATATTCTCACTGTGTATCCCTCTAACCCCAGTACAGTATTCAAATAATACTAATATTCCCACTGTATATCTCTCTAACCCCAGTACTGTACCCCAATAATGCCAATATTCTCAGTGTATACCTCTCTAACCCCAGTATTATAACCGAATAATACAAATATTACCACTGTATAACCTTCCCTAACCCCTGCACTGCAACCCATGATAACAATATTCTCACTGTATATCCCTCTATCCCCAGTATTGTACACCAATAATACTAATATTCTCACTGTATATCAGTATATTAAGAATCTCACTGTATACCTCAATAACTCCAGTACTGATCCCAATAATACCAATATTATAAGATTGTACCCACAAACTGCCAATATTCTCATTGTATACCCCTCTAAACCCAATACCGTACTCCAATACCAATATTTTCACTGGCTGTATATCCCTCTAACCCCAGTACTAAACCCCAATTATATCAATATTATCACTGTATATCCCTCTAACCCCAGTACTAAACCCCAATAATATCAATATTATCACTAGCTGTGTACCTCACTCCAACCCCAGTACTGTACCCCCAATAATACCAATATTCTCACTGTATATCCCTCTAACCCCAGTACTGTACCCCCAATAATACCAATATTCTCACTGTATATCCCTCTAACCCCAGTACTGTACCCAAATATCAATAATTGCAGTTTATATCCCTCTAACCCCAGTACTGTATCCCAAAAATACCAAGATTCTCACTGTATACCTCTCTAACCACTGGACTGTATTATTGGGGCACAGTACGGGGCAGTGTGGGATATTTGGTATTGTGGGTCTCATTGTATATCCCTCAATCCCCAGTACCATAGCCCAATAAAATAATATTTTTATGTATATCCCTCTATCCCCAGTATTGTACCCCAGTAACACACATATTCTCACTGAATATCCCTCTCGCCCCTGCACTGTACGCCAATAATACCAGTATTCTTACCGGCTGTATATCCCTCTAACCCCAGTACTATACCCCAGTAATACCAATATTCTCAATATATATCTCTCTAACCCCAGTAGTGACCCAATAATATAAATATTCTCACTGTACCCTAGTACTCTACCACAATAATACCAATATTCTCACTGTATAACCTGTAAAACCAATACTGTACCCCAATACCAAAATTCTCACTGGATGTATATCATTCTAACCCTAGTACAATACCAATATTTTCACTGGCTGTATATCCCACACTCCCCAGTACTGTACCCCAATAATACCAACATTCTCACCATCTGTATAATTCCTCTAACTCCAGTACGATACCCCAATAATACCAATATTCTCAATAGCTGCATGTCCCTCTAACCCCAGTACTGTATCCCAAAAATAGCAATTTTCTCACTGTATATCCCATTCTAATGCCAGTACAGTACATCAATAATATCAATATTCTCACTGGCTGTGTATCCATCTAACCCCAATACTGTATCCAATAATACTAATATTCTCACTGTACATACTCGAATCCAGTACAGCACCCCAATAATATCAATATTCTCACTGTACATCCCTCTAAACCCACCATTGTACCCCCATTAGACCAATATTGTCACTGGCTGTATATCGCTCTAACCCCAGTACTGTACATCAAAAATACCAAAATTCTCACTGTATACCCCTCTCTCTCCAGCACTGTCCCATAAATAATATCAATATTTTCACTGTATACCTCTCCAACCCTAGTACTATAACCAAATAATACATATTCTCACTGTATATCCCACTAACCCCAGCACTGGACCCCAGTAATATCAATATTCTCACTGGCTGGATATCACTCTTACCCCAGTACTACACAGCAAAAATAACAATATTCCCACAGTATACATCACTAACCCCAGTACTGTAGCCCAAAATCAGCATTATTCTCATGGTATAATGCTCTAACAGCAGTACGGTACCCTAATCACACCAATATTCTCACTGTGTGACCCTCTAACACCAGTGCTGTACCACAATAATAATATTCCCACCGTATGACCCTCTAACACCAGTACTGTACCCCAATATTAATATTCTCACTATATGACCCTCTAACACCAGTACTGTACCCCAATAATAATCTCACTATATATCCCTCCAACCCTAGTGCTGTACCCAATAATATGAATATTCTGACTTGCTATATATCCCTCTAACTCTGATACTGTACCACAATAATAGCAATATTCCCACTGTATACATGTCTAACCACAGTACTGTACCCCAATACAGATATTCTCACTGTACAACCCTCCAACCCCGGTACTCTACCCCGATAATACCAATATTCTCACTGTACGACTCTTAAAATCCAGAAATGTATCCCAATTATACCAATACTGTCACTGGCTGTATATCCCACACTACCCAGCACTGTATCCTAATAATACCATTGTTCTCACTGTATGTCCCTCTCTCCAGCATTGTACTCAAAACAATATCAATAATCTCACTGTATACCTCTCCAAACCCTTCATTGTACACCAATAATAAAAGTATTCTCACTGGCTGTATATCTCTCTAACCCCAGTACTGTCCCCCAGTAAGATCAATATTCTCATTGTCTGTTTATGCAATACTATCCAGCACCACACCGCAAAAATACCAATAGTCTCACTGGCTGTATATCCCTCTAACTCCAGTACTGTACCCCAATATCAATATTCTGATTTGCTGTATATCCCTCTAACCCTAGAATTGTACACCAAATAATACAAATATTCGCACTGTATATGCCTCTAAACCCAGAACTGTACTCCAATAAAAATATTCTCACTGTATATCCCTCTAACCCCAGTACTGTTTAGCAAATAATACAAATATTAGAACATAAGAACATAAGAAATTGGAGCAGGAGTAGGCCAATCGGCCCCTCGAGCCTGCTCCGCCATTCAATAAGATCATGGCTGATCTGATCCCAACCACAAATCTAAAGAACACAAGAAGTCGGAGCAGGACCCGGCCACACAGCCCCTGGGCCCTCTCCGCCACCCACAGGGCATTGACCGATCCGAACTCAGCTTCATGTCCAATTTCCTGCCCGCTCCCCATAACCCCTAATTCCCTTTACTTCTAGGAAACTGTCTATTTCTGTTTTAAATTTATCTAATGATGTAGCTTCCACAGCTTCCTGGGGCAGCAAATTCCACAGACCTACCACCCTCTGAGTGAAGAAGTTTCTCCTCATCTCAGTTTTGAAAGAGCAGCCCCTTATTCTAAGATTATGCCCCCTAGTTCTAGTTTCACCCATCTTTGGGAACATCCTTACTGCATCCACCCGATCAAGACCCTTCACAATCTTATATGTTTCAATAAGATCGCCTCTCATTCTTCTGAACTCCAATGAGTAGAGTCCCAATCTACTCAACCTCTCCTCATATGTCCGCCCCCTCATCCCCGGGATTAACCGAGTGAACCTTCTTTGTACTGCCTCGAGAGCAAGTATGTCTTTTCTTAAGTATGGAGACCAAAACTGTATGCAGTATTCCAGGTGCGGTCTCACCAATACCTTATATAACTGCAGCAATACCTCCCTGTTTTTATATTCTATCCCCCTAGCAATAAAAGCCAACATTCCGTTGGCTTTCTTGATCACCTGCTGCACCTGCATACCAACTTTTTGATTTTCTTGCACTGGGACCCCCAGATCCCTTTGTACTGCAGTACTTTCCAGTCTCTCGCCATTAAGAAAATAACTTGCTCTCTGATTTTTCCTGCCAAAGTGCATAACCTCACATTTTCCAATATTATATTGCATCTGCCAAATCTCCGCCCACTCACCCAGCCTGTCTATATCCCCTTGCAGGTTTTTTATGTCCTCCTCACTCTCTACTTTCCCTCCCATCTTTGTATCATCTGCAAATTTTGATATGTTGCACTCAGTCCCCTCCTCCAAATCGTTAATATAGATTGTAAAGAGTTGGGGACCCAGCACCGACCCCTGTGGAACACCACTGATTACTGGTTGCCAGTCCGAAAATGAACCATTTATCCCAACTCTCTGCTTCCTGTTCGATAACCAATCCTCCACCCATGCCAGAATATTACCCCCAATCCCGTGATTTTTTATCTTAAGTAATAATCTTTTATGTGGCACCTTGTCGAATGCCTTCTGGAAGTCTAAATACACTATGTCCACTGGTTCCCCTTTATCCACCCTGTACGTTATATCCTCAAAGAACTCAAGCAAATTTGTCAGACATGACTTCCCCTTCATAAAGCCATGCTGACTTTGTCCTATTAAATTATGCTTATCTAAATGTTCCGTTACTGTCTCCTTAATAATAGACTCCAAAATTTTACCCACCACAGATGTTAAGCTAACTGGCCTATAATTTCCAGCCTTCTGCCTACTACCCTTTTTAAATAACGGTGTTACATTAGCAGTTTTCCAATCTGCCGGGACCTCTCCTGAGTCCAGGGAATTTTGGAAAACTATCACCAAAGCATCCACAATCCCTACTGCCACTTCCCTCAAGACCCTAGGATGGAAGCCATCAGGTCCAGGGGATTTATCCGCCTTGAGTCCCATTATTTTACTGAGTACCATCTCCTGAGTGATTTTAATCGTATTTAGCTCCTCCCCCCCGAGAGTCCCCTGTTTGTCCAGTGTTGGGATATTCTTAGTGTCCTCTACTGTAAAGACTGAAACAAAATATTTGTTCAGCATTTTTGCCATCTCCATGTTTCCCACCATTAATTTCCCGGTCTCATCCTCTAAGGGACCTATGTTTGCCTTAGCCACCCTTTTTCTTTTTATATAACTATAGAAACTCTTGCTATCTGTTTTTATATTTTTTGCTAATTTCTTTTCATAATCTAACTTCCCTTTCTTAATCAATCCTTTCGTTACTTTTTGCTGTCTTTTGAAGAATTCCCAATCTTCTATCCTCCCACTAAGTTTGGCTACCTTATATGTCCTTGTTTTTAGTCGGATACTATCCTTGATTTCTTTACTTAGCCACGGATGGCTGTCATTTCTTTTACACCCTTTTTTCCTCAGTGGAATATATTTATTTTGAAAGTTGTAAAATAACTCCCTAAATGAACACCACTGCTCATGTACCGTCTTACCCTTTAATCTATTTTCCCAGTCCACTTTAATCAATTCCGCTCTCATACCATCATAGTCTCCTTTATTCAAGCTCAGTACGCTTGTTTGAGAATCAACCTTCTCACCCTCTAATTGGATATGGAATTCAACCATGCTGTGGTCGCTCGTTCCAAGGGGATCCTTAACTAGGACATTATTAATTAATCCTGACTCATTACACAGGACCAGGTCCAAGGTTGCCTGCCCCCTTGTAGGATCAGTTATATTCTCACTGTATTTCCCTCTAACCCCAGTTATGCACCCCAATAAAACCAAAATTCTCACTGGCTGTATATCCCTCTCACCCCTCCCCCCCCCAGTACTGTATCCCAATAATATCATTATTCTCAATGTATATCTCTCTAACTCTAGTACTGTAGCCCAATACAAATAGTCTCACTGTATATTCCTCTAACTCAATTATTCTACCCCAATAACAACACTATTCTCACTGCACATCCCTCTAAACATAAGAACGTAAGAAATAGGAGCAGGAGTAGGCCAGACTGCCCTTCAAGCCTGCTCCGCCATTCAATAAGATCATGGCTGATCTTCGACCTCAACTCCACTTTCCCGCCCAATCCCCATTTCCCTTGATTCACAAGAGTCCAAAAATCAATCCACCTCAGCCTTGAACATACTCAACGGCTCAGCATCCACAGCCCTCTGGGGTAGAGAATTCCAAACATTTACAGCCCTCAGTGAAGAAATTCCTCCTCATCTCAGTCTTAAATGGCCGACCCCTTATCCTGAGACTATGCCCCCTAGTTCGAGACTCTCCAGCCAGGGGAAACAACCTCTCAGCATCTACCCTGTCAAGCCCCCTCTGAATCTTATATGTTTAATGAGATCATCTCTCATTCTTCCAAACTCCAGAGAGTATAGGCCCATTCTACTCAATCTCTCATAGAATCATAGAATATTTATGGCACAGAAGGAGGCCGTTCGGCCCATCATGTCCGCGCCGGCTGAGAAACAAGCCACCCAACCTAACCCCACTTTCCCACATTTGGTCCGTAGCCCTGCAGGTCACAGCTCTTCAGGTGCACATCCAGGTATTTTTTTTAATGAGTTGAGGGTTTCTGCCTCTACCACCCTCTCAGGCAGTGAGTTCCAGACCCCCACCACCCTCTGGGTGAAAACATTTTTCCTCATTTCTGCTCTAATCCTTCTACCAATCACTTTAAATCTATGTCCCTGGTTATTGACCCCTCCACTAAGGGAAATAGGTCCTTCCTGTCCACCCTATCCAGGCCCCTCATAATTTCATACACCTCAATCAAATCACCGCTCAGCCTCCTCTGTTCCAAGGGAAACAACCCCAGCCTATCCAATCTATCATCATAGCTAAAATTCTCCAGTCCTGACAACATCCTCGTAAATCTCCTCTGCACCCTCTCCAGTGCAATTACATCCTTCCTGTAATGTGGTGACCAGAACTGTACTCAGTACTCAAGCTGTGGCCTAACTAGTGTTTTATACAGTTCCAGTATAATGTCCCTGCTCTTATATTCTATGCTTCGGCTAATAAAGGAAAGTATCCCGTATGCCTTCTTAACCACCTTATGTACCAGTCCTGCTACCTTCAAGGATCTGTGGTCATGCACTCCAAGGTCCCTCACTTCCTCTACACCTCTCAGTATCCTCCCATTTATTGTGTACTCCCTTGCCTTGTTTGCTCTCCTCAAATGCATTACCTCACATTGAATTCCATTTGCCATTTTTCTGCCCATCTGACCAGTCCATTGATATCTTCCTGCAGTCTACAGCTTTCCTCCTCACTATCAACCACACGGCCTATCTTTGTGTCATCCGCAAATTTCTTAATCATGCCCCATACTATTAAGTCCAAATCATTAATATATACCACAAAAAGCTAAGGACCTAGTACTGAGCCCTGCGGCACCTCACTGGAAACAGCCTTCCAGTCACAAAAACACCCATTGACCATTACCCTTTGCTTCCTGCCACTGAGCCAATTTTGTATCTAATTTGCGACATTCCCTTGGATTCCTTGGGCCTTTACTTTTTTGACCAATCTGCCATGTGGGACCTTGTCAAAAGCCTTGCTAAAATCCATGTAGACTACATCAATTGTGCTACCCTCATCGATCCTCCTTGTCAGCTCCACGAAAAGTTCAATCAAGTTAGTCAAACACGACCTCCCCTTAACAAATCCGTGCTGACTGTCCTTGATTAGTCCATGCCTTTCTAAGTGACAATTGTAAACAATTTTACAACACCAAGTTATAGTCCAACAATTTTATTTGAAAATCACAAGCTTTCGGAGGCTTCCTCCTTCCTCAGGTGAATGTGGAAATGAAATCCTCGAACCTTTCGCATTTATAAATCACAGAACAATACCTGGTGATTACAGATAGTCTTTCCAATTGCCCGTTGCCAAGGCAATCAAAGTGTTACCTACAGGGCCACCGAATATACAAACAACCAAAAAAAAGAGAGGCAGAAACATAGAAACACCCAGAAGGAAGAGAAAGACAGCAAATGACCCGTTATATTAAAAACAGATAACTTTTGTTCGCTGGTGGGGTTACGTGTCGCGTGACATAAACCCAAGATCCCGGTTGAGGCCGTCCTCATTGTTGGACTATAACTTGGTGTTGTAAAATTGTTTCCAATTGTCAACCCCAGTCCATCACCGGCATCTCCACATCATTTCTAAATGACAGTTTATCCTGTCCCTCAGAATTGATTCCAATGCTTTGCCCACCACCGAGGTTAGGCTGACTGGCCTGTAATTACTCGGTCTATCCCTCTCTCCCTTTTTAAACAATTGTACAATGTTAACAGTCCTCCAATCCTCCGGCACTATGCCTGTATCCAGTGAAGTTTGGAAAATGATTGTTAAAGCCTCTGCTATTTCCTCCCTGGCTTCTTTTAACAGTCTGGGATACATTTCATCCGGCCCTGGTGATTTATCCACTTTCAAAGATGCTAATCCCCTTAATACTTCCTCCCTCACTATGTTTATTCCATCTAATATTTCACACTCCTCCTTCTTAACTTCAATCCCTGCATCATCCCTCTCCTTTGTGAAGACAAAGTATTCATTAAGAACTATATCCACATCCTCCATACATAGTTTACCTTTTTGGTCTCTAATAGGCCCTACTCTTTCCTTAGTTATCCTCTTGCTCTTAATGTATTTCTAAAACATCTTTGGGTTTCCTTTGATTTTACCTGCAAATATTTTTTCATGCCGTCACTTTACTTTCCTAATTTCCTTTTTAACTTCACCCCTGCACTCAAAGGGGTGAAGTTAAAAACTCATAGGACAACCCTCTCATCCCAGGAATCAATCTAGTGAACCTTCGTTGCACCGCCTCTAAGGCAAGTATATCATTCCTTAGATAAGGAGACCAAAACTGTCCACAGTACTCCAGGTATGGTCTCACCAAAGCACTGTCCAATTGTACTAAGACTTCCTTACTCTTGTACTCCAACCCTCTTGCAATAAAGGCCAACATGCCATTTGCCTTCCTAATTGCTTGCTGTACCTGCATGCCAGCTTTTTGTGTTTCTTGTACGAGGACACCCAAATCTCTCTGGACACCAACATTTAATAGTTTCTCACCATTTAAAAAATATTCTGTTTTTCTATTCTTCCTACCAAAGTGAATAACTTCACATTTCCCCACATTATACTCCATCTGCCACCTTCTTGCCCAATCAATTAACCTGTCTGTATCCCTTTGCAGACTCTTTGTGTCCTCCTCACAGCTTACTTTCCCACCTAGCTTTGTATCGTCAGCAAACTTGGATACATTACACTCGGTCCCTTCATCTAAGTCATTAATATAGATTGTAAATCCAGTACTGTAACCAGTACTATATCCCAATTATACCAATATTGTCACTGGCTGTATATCTCTCTAACCCCAGTACTGTAACCCCAATAATACTAATATTCTCACTGAATATACCTCTAACCTCAGTACTGTATCCCAATTATACCAATATTGTCACTGGCTGTATATCACTCTAACCCCAATACTGTGCCCCTATAATACTAATATTCTCACTGAATATGCCTCTAACTTCAGTACTGTACCACAATAATATCAATATTCCGATTTACTGCATATCCCTCTAACTCCAGCACTGTACCCCAGTAATACCAATATTCTCACAGACTGTATATCCCTCTAAACCCACTACTCTGCCCCAATAATACCAATATTCTCACTGTACAACCCTCAAAATCCAGTACTGTATCCTGTTAATACCAATATTGTCACTGGCTGTGTATTCCACACTCCCCAGTACTGTATCCTAATAATAATATTTTCACTGTATGCCCCTCTCTAGTACAGTACCCAAAATAATATCAATAATCTCACTGTATATCACTCCAAACCCTTCACTGTGCACCAATAATGCCAATATTCTCACTGGCTGTATATCTCTTTAAACCCAGTATGGCCCCCCCAATAAGATCAATAATCTCATTGTCTGTCTGTGCAATACTATCCAGTACCGCACCGCAAAAATACCAACAGCCTCACTGGCTATATATCCCTCTAACCCTAGCACTGTACCCCAATAATAACAATATTCTCACAGTATGCCCCTCTCTCTCCCATACAGTACCTGAAATAATATCAATAATCTCACTGTATATCTCGCCAATCCCTGCACTGTGCACCAATAATACCAATAGCCTCACTGGCTGTATATCTCTCTAACCTCAGTACTGTGCCCCAATAACACCAATGCTCTCACTGTATTTCCCTCTAATACCAGTATTGTACTCCGATAATACTAATATTCCCACTGAACATCCCTCTAACCCCAGTACAGTACCCCAATAATATAAATATTCTCACTGTATATCCCTCTATCCGCAGTATGATACCCCAGTAATACCAATATTCTCACTGGCTGTATATCACTTTAACCCCAGTACTGTCACCCATTAATACAGATATTCTCATTGTATATCTCTCTAATCCAGACTGTGCCCCAATAATACAGATATTCTCACTGGTTTATATCCCACTTTCCCCAGTACTCTACCCCAATAATATCAATATTCTCACTGTCTAACTCTCTAACCCCAGTACTGTACCCCAGTAATAACAATGTTCTCGCTGTATATCACTCCATCCCCCGTACTATAAACCAATATCATCAATAGTCTAACTGGCCATATATCCCAGTATTGTACCAAAACAATATCAATATTCTCACTGGCTGTATATATCTCTAACTGCAGTACTGTACCCGCAAACTACCAATATTCTCACTGTATACACCTCTCTCTAGTACTGTACCCCAAATAATATTAATATTCTCACTGTATCTACATCTAACCCCTGCACTGTACCCCAATAATACAGATATTCTCACTGGTTTATATCCCACTTTCCCCAGTACTCTACCCCAATAATATCAATATTCTCACTGTCTAACTCTCTAACCCCAGTTATGTACCCCAATAAAACCAATATCCTCATGGCTGTATATCCCTCTCACCACCCCCCCCCCCAGTACTGTATCCCAATAATCTAATTCACAATGTATATCTCTCTAACCCTAGAACTGTAACCCAATGCAAATAGTCTCACTGTATATTCTACTAACCCAAATATTCTACTCCAATAGCAGCAATATTCTCACTGTACATCCCTCTAAACATAAGAACATAAGAAATAGGAGCAGGAGTAGGCCATACTGCCCCTCGAGCCTGCTCTGCCATTCAATAAGATCATGGCTGATCTTTGACCTCAACTCCACTTTCCCACCCAATCCCCATGTCCCTCGATTCCCTAGAATCCAAAAATCTGTCTATCTCAGCTTTGACTACACTCAGTGACTCAGCATTCACAGCCCTCTGGGGTAGAGAATTCGAAAGATTCACAGCCCTTTAAGTGAATAAATTCCTCCTTTTTTCAGTCTTAAATGGCCGACCCCTTATCCTGCGACTATACCCCCTAGTTCTAGTCTCTCCAGCCAGGGGAAACAACCTCTCAGCATCTACCCTGTCAACACCCTCAGAATCTCATATGTTTCAATGAGATCACCTCTCATTCTTCTAAACTCCAGAGAGTATAGGCCCATTCTACACAATCTCTTCTCATATGACAACCCTCTGATCCCAGGAATTAATCTCGTGAACCTTCATTGCACCGCCTCTAAGACAAGTATATCCTTCCTTAAATAAGGAGACCAAAACTGTACACAGTACTCCAGGTGTGGTCTCACCAAAGCACTGTCCAATTGTAGTAAGACTTCCTTACTCTTGTACTCCAATAAAGGCCAACATGCCATTTGTCTTCCTAATTGCTTGGTGTACCTGCATGCTAACTTTTTGTGTTTCTTGTGCTAGGACACCCAAATCTCTCTGAACTTCAGCATTTAATGGTTTCTCACCATTTAAAAAATATTCTGTTTTTCTATTCTTCCTACCAAAGTGAATAAACTCACATTTCCCCACATTATACTCCATCTGCCACCTTCTTACCCAATCACTTAACCTGTCTATATCCCTTAGCAGACTCTTTGTGTCCTCCTCACAGCTTAATTTCCCACTTAGCTTTGAATTGTCACCAAACTTAGATACATTACACTCGACCCCTTCATCTAAGTCATTAATATAGATTGTAAATCCAGCACTGTAACCCAGTACTGTATCCCAGTTATACCAATATTGTCACTGGCTGTATATCTCTCCAACCCCAGTACTGTAACCCCAATAATACTAATATTCTCACTAAATATACCTCTAACCTCAGTACTGTATCCCAATAATACCAATATTCTCACTGTCTGTATATCCCATATTCCCCAGTACTGTATCCAAATAATACCAATATTCTCACTCTATCCCTCTCTAAAAATGGTACTGTACCCCAACACTAATATTTTCACTGTATATTCCTCTAACCCCAGCACTGCACACCAATAATGCCAATATTCTCACTGGCTATACATCCCTCTAAGCCCACTACTGTACCCCAATAATACCACTATTTTCACTGGTAGTATATCTCTCTAACCCCAGCACTGTACCCCCATATTACCAGTATTCTCACTGGCTGCATATCCCTCTAATCCCAGTACTATAACCCAATAATATTGATATTCTCATTGTATATTCCTCTAACGACAGTACTAAACCCCAGTATTATCACTGTAAATCACTAGAACCCCAGTACTGTCCCCAAGTAATATCAATATCCTCACTGTATATCTCTATGACCCCAGTACTGTACACCAATTACACCAATAGTCTCTCTGTATACCCCTCTATCTACAGTACTGTACCCCAACAAATCAAATGTTCTCACTGTATATCCCTCTAAACCCAGAACAGTACTTCAAAAATACCAATATTTTCACTGGCTATATATCCCTCTAACCCCACTACTCTACCCCAATAATACATATATTGTACTTCACTCTAACCCCAGTATAGTACCCGAATAATACCAATATTCTTACTGGCTGTATATCTCTCTAACTGCTGTACTGTACCCCAATAATACCAACATTCTCACTGGCTGTATATGGCACTAATTCCAATATTGTACCACAATAACATCAATATTCTCACTGTATAACTCCAGTACTGTGTCCCAATAATAGAAATATTCTCACTGTATATCCCTCTAGCCCCAGTACTCCATCCCAATAATACCAATACTCTCACTGGCTGGATATGCCTCAAACCCCAGTACTGTACCCCAATAATACCAATATTCTCACTGTCTACCCCTCTCTCTCCAGTACAGTACACAAAATAATATCAATAATCACACTGTATAGCTCTCCAACCCCTGCACTGTACACCGATAATATTCCCACTGGCTGTAAATCCCTTTAACTCCAGTAATGTACCCCAATAATAGTAATATTCTCACTGGCTGCATCTACCAAACTCTCCAGTACTGTACCCCAATAATACCAATATTCTCACTGTATATCCCTCCAACCCCAGTACTGTACCCCAATAATACCAGTAGTCTCACTGGCTATATATCCCTCTAACCCCAGTATTGTACCCAAATAATACCAATATTCTTAATGTATATCATTCGAACCCCAGTACTGTCTGTGAGTAACATCAATATTCTCACTGTATCTCTTTGTAACCTCAGTGCTGTACACCAATTACAACAATATTCTCACTGCACATCCCTCTAACTCTAGTACTGTACCCCGATAATACCGATATTCTCACTGTCGATCCCTCAATCTGCAGTACTGTACCTCAATAAATCAAATATCTCACTGTATATCTCTAACCCCAGTATTGTGCCCCACAAATACCAATATTCACACAGGATAGCTCTCTAACCCTAATTCTGTACCCCAGTAATACCAATATTCTCACCGGTGGTATATCCCTCTAAACCCAGTACTGAACCCCAATAACGCCAATATTCTCACTGTATATCATTTGAATCTCAGTACTGTCCATGAGTGATACCAATATTCTCACTATATCTCTATAACCCCAGTACTGTTCACCAATGTTTTCACTGTACATCCCTCTAAACCCTGCACTGCACCCCAATAATACTAATATTCTCACTGGCTATATATCCCTCTTACCCCAGTACTATACCCGAATAATAACAATATTCTAACTGGCTGTATACCACTCTAATGCCATTACTGTACCGCAATAAAGCAATATTTCCAATGTATATTCCTCTAACCCCAGTACTAAACCACAATAGCAATATTCTCACTGGATGCCCCTCTCTCTCCAGTACAGTACCCCAAATAACATCAATAATCTAACCATATACCTCTCCAACCCCTGCACTGTACACCAATAATACCAATAATCTCACTAGCTGTATATCCTCCAACTCCAGTACTGTACCCCAATAATAGCAATATTCTCACTGTATACTTGTCTAACCCCGGTACTGTACCTCAATGATACCAATATTCTCACAGTTTATCACTCAAACCCCATGACTGCACCCGAGCAATACCAATTTTCTCACTATATCTCTATAATCCGAGCACTGCACTCCAATGTTCTCATTGTACATCCCTCTAAACCCAGAACTATACCCCAATAATTCAAATATTCTCACAGTATATCCCTCTAACCCCAGTACTGCTCTGCAATAATAGCATTATTCTCACTGGCTGTATATTTCTGAAAACCCCAGTGCAATAACTCAATAATACCGATATTGCCACTCTATCCACAGTACTGTACCTCAATAAATCGAATATTCTCACTGTATATCTCTAACTTCTGTACTGTATCCCAATAATACCAATATTCTCACTGTATTTTACTCTAACACCAATACTAAACACCAACACCAATATTCTTGCTGCATATCACTCGAACCACAGTACGGTTCCCCAATGATATCAATATTCCCACTTGCTGTTTATCCCTCTTTCCCCAGTACTGTACCCCAATAATACCAATATTCTCACAGTATATCCCTCTTTCCCCGGTACTGTACCCCAATAATACCAATATTCTCACAGTATATCCCTCTAACCCCAGTACTGTACCCCAATAATACCAATATTCTTACTGTATGCCCCTCTCTTTCCAGTCCTGTAACCAAAATAATAACAATTTTCTCACTGTATACCTCTCTAACCATAGTACTATACCCCAATAATACCAATATTTTCACTGCATAACCGCAGTACTGTACTCCTATAATACCAACTTTCTCACTGTATATCCCCCTAACCCAACGACTGTATCCAAATAATAACAATATTCTCTCTAGCTGTATTTCCAACACTCCCCAGTACTGTACCCCAAGAATACCAATATTCTTATTGTATATCTCTCTAACCCCAATTCTGTATCCCAATAATACCAATACTCTCACTGGATGTATATCTGTTTAACCCTAATATTGTACCCCAATAATATCAATATTCTGGCTAGCTGTATATCCCTCTAACCCTAATACTGTGCCCCATAATACTAATATTCTCACAGTATATCTCTGTAAGCCAAGTACTGTACCTCATTAATACAAATATTCCAACTGTATTCATTGCTAACTCCAGTACTGTACCCCAATATTACCAATATTCGCACTTAGTAACCCTCTAACTCAGTAGTATACCCCATAGCACCAATATTCTCACGAGCTGCATGTCCCACTAACCCCAGTATTGTACCCCAATAATATCAGTATTCCCACTGTATATATATCTATCCCAGTACTGTACAACAATAACACCAATATTCTCACTGTATAACCATCTAACCCCAGTACTGTACTCTATTAATACCACTATTCTCACTGGCAGTATATCCCTCTAGCCCCAGCACTGTATCCCAAAAAAAACAATATTTGTACTGGCTGTATATCCCACAGTCCCCAGTTACAGTACCCCAATAATGCCGATATACTCACTGTATATATCTCTCTAACCCCAGTTCTGCACACCAATAATACCAATATTCTCACTGGCTGTATATCCCTCTAACCCCAGTACTGTACCCCAATACTACAAATTCTCTCACTGTATATGCCGCTAACCCCAGTACTATACACCGATAATATCAATATTCTCACTGTATATCACTCTAACCCCAATTCTATGCCCCAATAATACCAATAATCTCACTGTAAAGCCTTCTCTCTCAAGTACTGCACCCAATAGTACCAATATTCTCACTGTATAGCTCTCTAACCCCAGTACAGTATCCCAAACAAAACGATATTCTGTCTGGCTGTATATCGCACAAACCCTGTATTGTACCTCTATAATACCAATATTCTCACTGCATATATCTCTTTTACCCCAGTACTGTACCCTAAATAATATTAATATTCTCATTGTATATCTTTCTAACCTGGTTACAGTACATCAAGAATACAAATATTCTCACCATCTGTAAATCCCTCTAACCCCAGTACTGTACCCCAGTAATACCAATATTCTTCGTGTATTCCCACTTGCTGTTTAACTCTCTAACTCCAGCACTGTACCCAAATAATAGCAAGCTTCTCACTGTATACCTCTCACTAACCATAGCACTGTACCCCAGTAATACAAGTATTCTCACTCACTGTATACATCTTTAACCCCAGTATTGTACCCCTATAATACCAACTTTCTCACTGTAAATCCCTCTAACCCTAGTACTGTATCGGAATAGTAACAATATTCTCACTGGCTGTATCTCCAACACTCCCCAGTACTACACCCCAACAATACCAATATTCTCACCGTATATCTCTCTAACCCCAGTACTGCACCCCAATAATACTAATATACTCAATGAATATCCTTTAACCCCATTACTTTATCCCAATAATAGCAATATTCTGGCTTGATGTATATCCCTTTAACACCAGTACTGTACCCCAAAATACAAATATTCCCACTGGCTGTATATCTCTCGAACTCAGTCCTGTACCTCAATAGTACCAATATTCTCACTGGCTGTAGGTCCCTCTAACCCCAGTACTATACCCCAATAATATTAGTATTCCCACTGTATACATATTCTCACCATATAACCACTTAACCCCAGTACTGTACCCCAGTAATACCAATATTCTCACTGTATAACCACCTAACCCCAGTATTGTATCCCAAAAAAAACAAAATTCTTTCTGGCAGTATATCCCACACTCCCCAATACTGTACCCCAATAATACCAATAGTCTCACTGTATATACCTCTCTAACCCCAGTATTGTAACCAAATAATACCAATATACTCATTGTATTTCTCTCTAACCCCAGTTCTGCACATCAATAATACCAATATTCTCACTGGCTGTATATCCCTCTAACCCCACTACTGTACCCCACTAATACAAATACACTCATAGTAAAGCCTTCTCTCCCAAATACTGCACCCCAATAGTACAAATATTCTCGCTGTATATCGCACACTCCCCAGTACTGTACCTCAATAATACCAATATTCTTGCTGTATAAACCTCTTTTACCCCAGTACTGTACCTCAATAATACCAATATTCTCGCTGTATAAACCTCTTTTACCCCAGTACTGTACTCCAAACAATATCAATATTCTCACCATATACTTCTGTAACCCTAGCCCTGTACCCCAATACCAATATTCTCACTGTATATCTTTATAACCGAGTACAATACCTCAATAATACCAATATTCTTACTATCTGTAAATATCTCTAAGCTCAGTACTGTACTCCAATAATAACAATGTTCTCACTGTATACCCCTCTAACCCCACTACTGTGCCCAATTATACTAATAATCTCACTTTATATCCCTCTAACCCCAGTACTCTACACCATCAATAACAATATTCTCATTGGCTGTATCTCCAGTACTGTTCCGCAATTATGCCAATATTCTCATTATATCACTCTAACACCCTGATCCATCCATCATTGGTCTCCCAGCTCCTGACCGAATCATCATTGGACTCTCAGCTCCTACACCATCAATTACTGGTCTCCCAGCTCCTCTGCTGCTCTCGACTTAATTAATTACATTTAATTGTCACTTCCCTTCCTGCTGTCAGCGATTTAACCACCCCCTCTCCCTCCCCCAGTCCCCACACTCCCCCATGTCGACCTGTGCAAGCCCAACTCCCTCTACTTACTCTGCGAGTCTTTTCACAGATCATTAAACAAAGGTTACCTGGTTTTATCGGATGATTGAAAGATTAAAAGAATTGGACTTCGAAAATCTACAGGCCATAAATTCTGGCGATTGCACTAGGATCTTGCTTGTCCCAGGTAACTACTCGCTATCGAGGCTGGAGCCCAGCAGCCTCTGGGCCCCACCTCAGCAGACTCCAGCATCCCCAGACCCCAAACATCAACCCCCCGACCCCCTTTACCCCCTAGACTTCACCCCCTTTCTCCAGACCTCAACCCCCCCCTCCCTGATCCCAGGATCTCAGACTCCCCCAGACCTCAGATTTCCCCCCTCCCCCCCAACACCGAGAACATAGTTCCCGGAGCCAGAACCACTTCCTCTTATCTGGACACATCCAGTTCTGCACCACGCCCCTTGTGAACTGGCGAAGTGGGAACACCCAGTGATGGGAATCCCTGCCCCTGGTCCCACCCCATTCGTATCTGGCCTTGTAAATGGTGGGTCCCTGACAAGGCCAAGTGGGAATTGCCGGAGTCTCACGGACCCAGTGGAATCAGGACCTGCCTTTCTCTGCTGGGCCCCACTGGAGATACATTGGGAATCCAGCAGAGCTGTTCAGGAAATCCTGTTCTAACTAATCTTCACATCTAATCTTAGATCATGAGTCCCTAAGCCATGAAACTAACCTAATATATGATAGCCCTTGCAGCTCAGACAAGCCAAGAACCTTGTGGATCAAAACTTTTACCAATCCTAAAAGAATGAAAACTGAATTTATCAGTCTTGTGGGGAAATGTTATTAAATCTCTAAGAGTGATCTAACTTGGCCGATCAATAAAATCTCTCCAGTATAATCAAGAAAAGGAAATAAGTTCTTGCAAATGAATTTTGGAAATGCTGTCGGCCAGAATTTTAAAGTTATGTCTTGAAACAGGGCCGGTTTCCACTGCTAAAGTTAGGGTCTGACCTTATTTATCTCACAGTCTGATTTACTGTAACTGCACGACATTGTGTTGTCTCTGCAATGCCCAGGTATTGTCTGTAATTTCAAATCAATTCAATAATCAATGAAATCATTAAGTACCAGTAATAAACATATCGATATGTATTTCAAATAAACATTTTATTTTACCATGACCAAACATTGGAAAGTACTTATATTGCTATGCCTTGTACTTATATAAATGATTTGGACGTAAACCTTGTGCATTGGTAGTAAGATTTT
This sequence comes from Heptranchias perlo, assembly GCF_035084215.1. Taxonomy (NCBI): domain Eukaryota; kingdom Metazoa; phylum Chordata; class Chondrichthyes; order Hexanchiformes; family Hexanchidae; genus Heptranchias; species Heptranchias perlo. The sequence continues at coordinate 16,161,921 of NC_090365.1, read as the reverse complement.
CTGATGATATTATATTAGGGGCACAATAAACCGAGGAAGATTGCAAAAGCTGGCAGAACACAAACAGACTAAAGGAGGCCGATTGGAGGCAGATACAGTTGAATGCTGGAATATGTAAAGTATATTTTTTGGAAAAGGACAGTGAAAGGAAACAGTGAGGTTCTCAAAAGTGAAGAAACATGTCGAGGGGCAGATACACTAGATCTTTAAAGGTGGGGGTACAGCTAGAAAAGGGCATATAAAGGTGAATGGGATTCTGTGTTGTGTACACAGGAGCTCTGAATATAAAGCAAGGAAGTGATGGTGAATTTGTACAAGACGTTAGTTAGGCCCCAGTTGGAGTATTGTGTCCAGTTTTGGTGCCCCATTATACTGGAAGGATACTGGAATCATGGAAAGGTATAGTGAAAGCTATAGTTATGAAGAAAAGCTTCTTTTCTTTTTCACTGAAGGTTAAAGAGGATATAAATTCTGGAAGGTTTTGAGCAGATAAATACTGAAAGATTATAATGTTATAAGGTTATTAGAGCAGGGAATGTTCTACCACAGACCTTACTGAGGAAGAGACTGTAACATAATTCTAAAGGGAAATTTGAACCAACAAGAGAACAGGCCATATTAGATTTAATAATGAGTAATGAGCCTGCATTAGTCAATAATCTAACGGTTAGGGAACACCTAGTTAACAGTGACCATATTATGATAGAAATCGATATTAGGTTTGAGGGGGAGAAGAGTGAGTCACAAACAAAGGTTTTAAATTTAGGTAAGGCGGACTTTGGAGGAATGAGGCAGGAATTGACCACAGTAGACTGGGCAGAACTATTAACGGATAAAATTACAGACAAACAGTGGGAATTGTTCAAAGATATTTTTGGTAGAATATAAGATCTGTACATACCCCTAAAGCACAAGAGCTCAACGTGTGTAATTAACCAACACTGGTCAACAAGAGAAGTGAGATATAGTATAAAACAAAAAGATAGGATTTATACGGAGGCAAAGGAGCGTAGAGATCCCTCGGACTGGGAGAGATATAAAGAACAGCAAAGGGTTATAAAGAAAGTAATAAGAGCTGCAAAAAGGGAATAGGAGAAAAAACTTGTGAGGGATATCAAGGACAACAATAAAGGATTTTACAAATATATTAAAAGAACGAGGGTGGCTAAGAGTAATGTTACAGACAGACGGAGGTAATATTGAAATTGAAAATAAGGAAAAAGCAGACTTGCTAAATACTTACCTTGTATCAGTCTTCACCGTAGAGGATAAGGATAAAGTACCAGAGATAGGAGGTAAAATAAAAAATAAATCAAGGGAGGGGACTTACTGGATTTAATATAAGTAAAAAAAAATGGTAATGGAGAAAATAAAGATAGACAAATCTCCAGGACCTGATGGTTTCCACCCCAGGGTTTTAAAAGAAGTAGATAAAGAAATAGTAAATGCTCTAGTCATAATCTTCAAAAACTCTCGATTCAGGAATTGTCCCCTTTGATTCAAAAATTACCAATGTCACTCTAATACTTAAGAGTGATAAATCAGGAAATTATAGGCCTATTAGTCTAACGTCTGTTGTGTGACAGTTACTAGAATCTATTATTAGGGATAGAGTGACTGAGCAGTTGGACAAATATGAGCTGATCAGAGAGAGCCAGCATGGATTTGTAAAGGGTAAGTCATGTCTAATGAACCTAGTTGAATTTTTTGAGGAGGTAACTAATAATGTGGATAAGGGAATGTCTCTAGATATTATTTATATGGACTTCCAGGAGACATTCGACAAGGATCCACATCAGAGATTGTTAACAAAAATGAGAGCACATGGAATTGGAGGCAACTATTGACATGGGTAGGGAATTGGTTAGGAGGTAGGAGACAGAGAGTAGGGATAATGGGGATGTGCTCCAATTGTCAGGATGTGACTAGTGGTGTCCCCCAGGGATCTGTACTGGGGCCTCAGCTTTTCACTATATTTATAAAGGACTTGGATGAAGGAATAGAGAGCCGTATATCTAAGTTTGCTGACGACACTAAGTTAGATGGCACAGTAAATAGTGTAGATGGGAGCAGAAAATTGCAATGGGACATTGATAGATTCAGTGAGTGGGCAAAACTGTGGCAGATGGAGTTCAATGTGGGAAAGTGTGAGGTCATCCACTTTGGACTTAAGAAAAATAGATCAGAATATTTTCTAAATGGCATGAAACTAGGAGCTACGGAGGAGCAGAGAGATTTAGGAGTCCAAGTACAGAAATCACTAAAAAACAGTGGACAGGTACAAAAAATAAAGGCGAATGGAATGTTGTCCTTTATCTCAAGGGCTGGAATACAAAGGGGTGGAAGTTATATTACAGCTGTACAGAGCTCCGGTTAGACCCCATTTAGAGTATTGTGTTCAGTTCTGGGCACCGCACCTCAGGAAGGACACACTGGCCTTGGAGGGGGTGCAGAGCAGATTCACCAGAATGATACCGGGGTTAATAGGGTTAAATTATGAAGACAGGTTGCATGGACTAGGCTTGTGTATAGAAGATTAAGGGGTGATCTAATTGAGGTGTTTAAGGTGATTAAATGATGTGATAGGGTAGATAGAGAGAAACAACTTCCTCTGGTGGGGAGTCCAGAACAAGGGGGTATAACCTTAAAATTAGAGCCAGGCCGTTCAGGGGTGATGTCAGGAAGCACTTCCTCACACAAAGGGGAGAGGAAATCTGGAACTCTCTCCCCCAAAAAGCTGTTGAGGCTGGGGGTCAATTGAAAATTTCAAAACTGAGATTGATAGAGTTTTGTACAGCAAGTGTATTAAGGGTTACAGAACCAAGGCATGTAGATGGAGTTAAGATACAGATCAGCCTTGATCTAAATGAATGGCAGAACAGGCTCGAGGGGCTGAATGGCCAACCCCTTCTTCCTATGTTCCTAAAAGGAATTTTAAAAATATAAAAGGATACAGGGAACTGGTATAAACATGGATCGGTTAAGTTAAAAAGTTTGCAGTGACACAGGACCAGTGCTGTAATTTCTATGAGTCTATTCAATAGTCTTTACACACGTAGTAACTGCAACTGTGATTATAATGTAATATTGAATTTGATGTTTGTTAATTTGTGGTGTTCAGGTTTGTTTTCAGGGACAACTTTATGGTGAAAACAAACTCAAAATATCTTTTACTTAATTGAAATATACTTTAAATATGAGAGTTGTTCCATCATTCAAACTGATATATCAGAACAAACAGATTCTCTCTCAGTCAACTCCCGGAAATAACTGAGCAAAACTATTGTCACTTAACTTCCCTTAGATCAGTAAAATGCAACTCAGACCCTCAGTCCATTTGGCAGTTTTGTGTAGTGAGTTTGCACCTACTTTCTACATTACTGAAGATTCAGTCTGATGATAACCTGTGTCTTCACACTGAATGGCTTATAATACTATTGAATAAATATAGCAGAATAATGAGTCTGCAGGAAGGGTTGAACTCACCTGTAAAAGGATCAGCCTTTTATAATGAAATGGCAGAGCAATAATTCACTCTTGTGTAATGACTCACACTGCAGCACAAGGTGGAGTTCAATCAGATATGTCGGGATAATTCTCACCTTCACCACTTGGGCAGTAAACCAGGTAACTACAGGCCAGTCAGCCTAGTGTCAGTGGCGGGGAAACTTCTAGAGATCTTAATCCGGGACACAATTAATTGTCACTTGGATTAATAAACGACAGCCACCATGGATTTGTTAAAGGCAATTCGAGTCTGACAAACTTGATTGGGTTCTTCAATTAAATAATGGAGAGGGTTGATGAGGGTAGTGTGGTTGATGTTGTGTATATGGACTTTCAGAAGGCGTTTGATAAAGTACCACATAATAGACTTGTTAGCAAAATTGGTGCTCATGGGAATAAAGGGACAGTGGCAGCGTGGATACGAAATTGGCTAAGCGACAGAAAGCAAACAGTAGTGGTGAACGGTTGTTTTTCAGACTGGGGAGAAGTATACAGTGGTGTTTCCCAGGGATCAGTATTACCACTGTTCTTTTTGATAATATTATGACCTGGACTTGGGTATACAGGCCATCATTTCAAAGTTTGCAGGTGACACGAAACTTGGAAATGTAGTAAACAGTGAGGAGGATAGTAGTAGACTCCAGGAGGACATAGACATGAAATGGGCAGACACATGGCAGATGAAATTTAACACAGAGAAGTGTGAGGTGATGCATTTTGGAATGAGGAGAGGCAATATAAACTAAATGTTAAAATTTTAAAGTGGGTGCAGAAACAGAGAGACCTGGGGATTCACATACACAAATTTTTGAAGGTAGCAGGACAAGTTGATATTCCTGCTGAAAAAGCATATGATATCCTTGCCTTTATAAATAGAGGCATACAGTACAAAAGCAAGGAAGTTATGCTAAATCTTTATAAATCACTGGTTAGGCCTCAGCTGGAGTATTGTGTTCAATTCTGGGCACCACATTCTGGTTTAGGAAGGATGTCAAGGCCTTGGAGAGGGTGCAGGAGAGATTTACTAGAATGGTTCCAGGGATGAGGGACTTCAGTTATGTGGAGAGACTGGAGAAGCTGGGGTTGTTCTCCTTAGAGCAGAGAAGGTTAAGGGGAGATTTAATAGAGATGTTCAAAATTATGAAGGGTTTTGAGTAATTAAGGAGAAATTGTTTCCACTGGCAAGAGGGTCAGTAATCAGAAGATTTAAGGTAATTGGCAAAAGAACTAGATGGGAGATGAGGAGAAAAAATTTACGCAGTGAGTTGTTATGCTCTGGAATGCACTGCCTGAAATAGTAACTTTCAAAAGGGAATTAGATACGTACTTAAAAAGGAAAAATGGGGAGGGCAGGGGAGTGGGACTAATTGGGTACCATTTTCGGTAGCACCACTACTGACCAAGCTGGCCGAGTCCTGAAGGACATAGCTCTCAGACTGGGCCTGCGGCAGGTGGTGAGCGAACCAACACGAGGGAAAAACCTACTTGACCTCGTCCTCACCAATCTACCTGTCGCAAATGCATCTGTCCATGACAGTATTGGTAGGAGTGACCACCGCACAGTCCTCGTGGAGACGAAGTCCCGTCTTCGCACTGAGGACACCATCTAACGTGTTGTGTGGCACTATCACCGTGCTAAATGGGATAGATTCAGAACAGATCTTGCAGCTCAAAACTGGGCATCCATGAGGCGCTGTGAGCCATCAGCAGCAGCAGAATTGTATTCCAGCACAATCTGTAACCTCATGGCCCGGCATATTCCTTACTCTACCATTACCAACAAGCCAGGGGATCAACACTGGTTCAATGAGGAGTGTAGAAGAGCATGCCAGGAGCAGCACCAGGCGTACCTAAAAATGAGGTGCCAACCTGGTGAAGCTACAACACAGGACTACATGCATGCTAAACAGCGGAAGCAACATGCTATAGACAGAGCTAAGTGATCCCACAACCAACGGATCAGATCAAAGCTCTGCAGTCCTGCCACATCCGGTCGTGAATGGTGGTGGACAATTAAACAACTAACGGGAGGAGGAGGCTCTGCAAATATCCTCATCCTCAATGATGGCAGAGCCCAGCACGTGAGTGCAAAAGACAAGGCTGAAGGGTTTGCAACCATCTTCAGCCAGAAGTGCCGAGTGGATGATCCATCTCGGCCTCCTCCCAAGATCCCCACCATCACAGAAGCCAGTCTTCAGCCAATTCGATTCACTCCATGTCATATCAAGAAATGACTGAGTGCACTGGATACAGAAAAGGCTATGAGCCCCGACAACATCCCGGCTGTAGTGCTGAAGTCTTGCGCTCCAGAACGAGCTGCGCCTCTAGCCAAGCTGTTCCAGTACAGCTACAGCACTGGCATCTACTGGAGAAAGTGGAAAATTGCCCAGGTATGTCCTGTCCACAAAAAGCAGGACAAATCCAATCCGGCCAATTACCGCCCCATCAGTCTACTCTCAATCCTCAGCAAAGTGATGGAAGGTGTCGTCGACAGTGCTATCAAGCGGCACTTACTCACTAATAACCTGCTCACCGATGCTCAGTTTGGGTTCCGCCAGGACCACTCGGCTCCAGACCTCAATACAGCCTTGGTCCAAACATGGACAAAAGAGCTGAATTCCAGAAGTGAGGTGAGAGTAACTGTTCTTGACATCAAGGCAGCATTTGACTGAGTGTGGCACCAAGGAGCCCGAGTAAAATTGAAGTTAATGGGAATCAGGGGAAAAACTCTCCAATGGTTGGAGTCATACCTAGCACAAAGGAAGATGGTAGTGGTTGTTGGAGGCCAATCATCTCAGCCCCAGGGCATTGCTGCAGGAGTTCCTCAGGGCGGTGTCCTAGGCCCAACCATCTTCAGCTGCTTCATCAGTGACCTTCCCTCCATCATAAGGTCAGAAATGGGGATGTTTGCTGATGATTGCACAGTGTTCAGTTCCATTCACAACCCCTCAGATAATGAAGCAGTCCGAGCCCGCATGCAGCAGGACCTGGACAACATCCAGACTTGGGCTGATAAGTGGCAAGTAACATTCGCACCAGACAAGTGCCAGGCAATGACCATCTCCAACAAGAGAGAGTCTAACCACTTCCCCTTGATATTCAACGACATTGCCAAATCCCCACCATCAATATCCTGGGGGTCACCATTGACCAGAAACTTAATTGGACCAGCCACATAAGTACTGTGGCTTCAAGACAAATCATTTAAAGGCAAATCATGTTTTTTGATGAGGTAACAGAGAGGGTTGATGAGGGCAATGCGGTTGATGTGTATATGGACTTCCTAAAATTGTTTGATAAAGTGCCACATTTTAGGCTTGTCAGCAAAGTTGAAGCCCATGAAATAAAAGGGGCAGTGGCAGCATGGATACGAAATTGGCTAAGTGACAGGAAACAGAGAGTAGTGGTGAACGGTTGTTTTTCGGACTGGAGGGAGGGGTACAGTGGAGTTCCCCAGGGGTTGGTGCTGGGACCACTACTTTTCTTGATATATATTAATGACTTGGACTTGGATGTACAGGGCACAATTTCAAAATTTGCAGATGACACAAAACTTGGAAGTGTAGTGAACAGTGAGGAGGATAGTGATAGACTTCAAGAGGATATAGACAGGCTGGTGGCATGGGCGGACACGTGGCAGATGAAATTTAATGCAAAGAAGTTCTAAGTGATACATTTTGGTAGGAAGAATGAGGAGAGGCAATATAAACTAAAGGGTCCAATCTAAAGGGGGTGCAGGAGTAGAGTGATCTGGGGGTAAATGTGCACAAATTTCTGAAGGTGGCCGGGCAGGTTGAGAAAGTGGTTAAAAAAGCATACGGGATCCTGGGCTTAATAAATAGAGGCATGGAGTACAAAAGCAAGGAGGTCATGATGAACCTTTATAAAACACTGGTTCAGCCACAACTGGAGTATTGTGTCCAATTCTGGGCACCGGACTTTGGGAAGGATGTGAAGGCCTTAGAGAAGATGCAGAAAAGATTTACTAGAATGGTTCCAGGGATGAGGGACTTTGGTTACGTGGATAGACTAGAGAAGCTGGGGTTGTTCTCCTTAGAGCAGAGAAGGTAGCAGGACACGTAGATAAGGTGGTTAAGAAGGCATATGGAATGCTTTCCTTTATTAGCCGAGGCATAGAATATAAAACCAGGGATGTTATGCTGGAACTGTATTAAACACTAGTTAGGCCACAGCTTGAATACTGTGTACAGTTCTGGTCACCACATTACAGGAAGGATGTAATTGCACTAGAGAGGGTGCAGAGGAGATTTGCAAGGATGTTGCCAGGACTGGAGAATTTTAGCTATGAGGAAAGATTGGATCGGCTGGGGTTGCTTTCCTTGGAACAGAGGAGCTGAGGGCTGATTTGATTGAGGTGTACAAAATTATGAGGGGCCTAGATAGAGTGGATAGGAAGGACTATTTCTCTTAGCAAAGGGTCAATAACCAGGGGGCATAGATTTAAAGTGATTGGTAGAAGGATTAGAGCGGAAATGTGTACCATCTACAAGATGCACTGCAGCAACTCGCCAAGGCTTCATCGACAGCACCTCCCAAACTCGCAACCTCAACCACTTAGAAGGACAAGAGCAGCAGGCACATGGGAACACCACCACCTGCACGTTCCCCTCCAAGTCACACACCATCCCGACTTGGAAATATATCGCCGTTCCTTCATCGTCGCTGGGTCAAAATCCTGGAACTCCCTTCCTATTTGCAGCTGTTTTGTCTGCACAGCGATTAAAGCCAGTGCAGTACAAGCCCTCCCATCTAACAGTGCCCCACACTGGGTCTACACTGGGTCTACACTGGAGCATGGGCTCTCCCTGCAGTGGTACAGCTGCAGGGTGGAATGTGCTCTGTTGTTGATATTTGACCCAGTTCTTTTTTTTTATTAATTACGAAAGCTAAAGAAACTCGATTAATAGAATGAATAAAACCTGAGAACATTTCTGCTAAGGAAGTGTTTTAAAACTTTATTTCTCTCAAACTGAGGCTATTTATTTTGATGCTTATATGTACATGTTGTAGTAGATTGTGTGGGGTGAAGGTGAAGGAAAGATGTGGGAGGACTAACAATGCAACAGATTCCTTTCATGTTCTTAAGACAGATGATATACGTAATGATAGACGGTGACTTTCAGTAAATAACTTTGCTCTCAGAACTAAAGGTTTTCCACATGCCTATTTCCTATAGCAGTTCAAAACCAATCCTACTACCTGTATCTACCTCTATTAATATCTTTACTTAATGGATTCACTCATCCCTTAAAAGATGCCACTGTCTCTGCCAATCACTTGCTGTAGAAAAGCATTGCGAGCTCTTTTGCTTCACTTCTTAGCTGCCTTCACCAGGGAGCAGTGAGAGTCTGCTGCTGGATTCTGAGAATACTTCCTTTTTTCTGAGATCAGAGAGCTTGTGACTAACTCCACAAGCTTCACACAACCATAGGGAATTGGTTAGGAGGTAGGAGACAGAGAGTAGGGATAATGGGGATGTGCTCCAATTGTCAGGATGTGACTAGTGGTGTCCCCCAGGGATCTGTACTGGGGCTCAGCTTTTCACTATATTTATAAATGACTTAGATGAAGGAATAGAGAGCCATATATCCAAGTTTGCTGACGACACTAAGTTAGATGGCACAGTAAATAGTGCAGATGGGAGCAGAAAGTTGCAAAGGGACATTGATAGATGTGAGTGGGCAAAACTGTGGCAGATGGAGTTCAATGTGACGTCATCCACTTTGGACCTAAGAAAGATAGATTTTATAAATGGTGAGGAGCAAGGAGATTTCGGGGTCCATCCACAGAAATCACTAAAAACTAGTGGACAGGTACAAAAAATAATTTAAAAAGCGAATGGAATGTTGGCCTTTATCTCAAGAGAAATGGAATACAAAGGGGTGGAAGTTATATTACTTTACAGGGCTCTGGTGAGACCCCATTTAGAGTATTGTGTTCAGTTCTGGGCACCGCACCTCAGGAAGGAGATATTGGCCTTGGAGGGGGTGCATCGCAGATTCACCAGAATGATACTGGGGCTAAAAGGGTTAAATTATGAGGACAGGTTGCATAGACTAGGCTTGTATTCCCTTGAGTATAGAAGATTAAGGGGTGATCTAATTGAGGTGTTTAAAATGATTAAAGGATTTGATAGGGTAGATAGAGAGAAACTATTTCCTCTGGTGGGAGTCCAGAACAAGGGGACATAACCTTAAAATTAGAGCTGGACCGTTCAGGGGTGATGTCAGGAAGCACTTCCTCACACAAAGGGGAGTGGAAATCTGGAACTCTCTCCCCCAAAAAGCTGTTGAGGCTGGGGGTCAATTCGAAATTTCAAAACTGAGATTGATAGAATTTTGTGAGGAACAGGCTCGAGGGGCTGAATGGTCTCCTCCTGTTCCTAACCACTCTCCCTGGGCAGCAGAGAGGCAAAAAGATCTAGTAAAATTACTCGGCAGTAAGCTTGAAATTTTAAAGAGTAAAGTGAGGCAATGTTTTCATAGAAAGTATTTCAAATCCTTTAAAATATTCCACTCACATCCTAATTTTCCTCAAAATTAAAAACCGTTGGGCTAGATTCTTTGTAAAGTGGCAGAAAATGAAGAGCTGGCCGACCGCAACATTAGGGTTGCCAATTCTGGTTGGAGGCATTCCTGGAGGTTTGATCACGTGACATTCTGACCACATGTGATGCCTGAGCACATGACATCCGATATGTGACATTTGTTCACATGACATCTGATCACATGACTTCTATAACTGTTATTGTAAAGGTCGGGTCCCCTGTAGTTGAGTATTTTTGCTCGTGGTTTCACACCAGCAGCTGCCTTGTGAGAAGTTCCAAGAATCAGGAGGCCTCCCGTGAGCAGGCGAAGAGGGGGAAACCGAGGGAGGTGAAGAGGGGAAACCGAGGGAGGCGAAGAGGGGGAACCGAGGGTGGGGAGCGATTCGCAGAGGGGACACCAGAGGTGGGAGAAACTTCGATTCCACCAGTAACTAATGGTAACTCACTGAAATTGCACTGATAACAAGTAGTAAAGTGATAACACTCAGATTCCCCTCATAAACAACTGTAATACAATATTTCACTGATAGTAATAGGTGTAATGCCCCGATATCCTACCTGTAACTAGTAGTAACCCTATAACCCGCTGATATTCACCCTGAAATCACAGCTAGGATCCCCTGCGCTGCACAAGGTGAGGTCAGGCTCCCCTGTAGATGCCACTTTTAATAGGCCCGATCTCTCTTCTTATCTCCTTGGACTCTGAACTGGGAACGTCAGTCAGAGTCGATCTGTACTCGAACTTTACACGTCAAAACCGGGCGGCACAGACTGACCTGAACCAAACCGACAGATCGCACAAAAGGCAACGGGCTCGGTGTTTGAGGCACTGCTCACAGGGCACATTGTCCTCAACTCAGCTCAGCACCAACATTTCTAAACCACTTCCTGAGCTCAGACTCCATAAAGGAAACTTTTCATAGAATGATAGAAATTCCAGCACAGGAGGAGACCATTTAACCCTGGTCCTGGCACTCTCTCCTCTAACTCCATTCCCTCACCAAAGATCTTTTTATATTCCTCCTCTTCAAATATTTATCCCATTCCCTTTGAAATAAAGTTTTATTCTCAACCTCAATATCCAAATGTGGTGAAGGATCCCACGGTCTAATAGTCCTCAGTTGAAGAACTTTCCTCCTCCCTGCCCCTTGGTTCTTCCAGTGAGAATCCTTGGTTTCTGTTCCCTAGTTCCCCGTTTACCTACAGTAAGGTCCCCCAGGTTTCACTTTCCCCCTTTACTGGCTGCTCCTCTCAGTATTGCTGCTGCTGCTCCTCCTGGCTCTGCAGGAAATGCTGGTCGCTGTGCCCAACCCCCACGTACTAACCCCCCCCGGTCCTGCTCACCCTCTTTCCCCCCCCAACCTTGGTCCTGCTCACCTCCTCCCTCCGTCCCACTCAACTCCCCCCACCCTGGTCCAACTCTCCCCCCACCCTGGTCCAACTCTCCCCCCACCCCGGTCCAACTCTCCCCCCACCTCCGTCCCACTCGCCCCCCACCATCTCCGTCCCACTCACCACCCCCTCTGCTTGAGCCCCATTCCCCCTATCCATAGTCCCTGCCCTCTCCTGACCTCCCATCCCCTAATCCCCTATTCCAAGTCTCCCTTGCTCCATGCCCCCATTCTCCATCTCTCCCCCATTTCCCAGTCTCCCTCTCTTCACCCCCACTCTTGACCACCCCCCACCATCGAATGCTGAGACCCGCAATTCCCGATTCCCATTCTCCAGCCCCCTCCCGACTGCACTCCACAAAGTCCCGGCTCTCTGTGGGTGATGTCAGCGAGCAGGGGGGGGGGCACTGCGGTGGGAAATTTAAATGGCTGATCTCCCGGGCTGCTGGATTCAGGGAAACTCCCAGTCACTCTCGGAGGGTTGTGAACCCGACTCAACATCGAGGGAGAGGGGCTGGGAGTTGGCTCAATCTGAGGCCTAACATCAGAGTTGCTGCATGGATTCATAACACAGGATACAGAGAGTGCAGGGGGAAGTTGGAAAAGGATACAAGGGCAAAGAGAGAATATGAGAAATGATTAACGGGTGACAAAGGGAAACCCGAAAATCTTTTATAAATATATAAAAAGTAAAAGGATAGTTAAAGGAATGGTGGGGTCGATTAGGGACAAAAAAGGAAATCATCTTGTGGAGGCGGAGGGCATGATTGAGGTACTGAATGAGGACTTTGCATCTGTCCTCACAAAAGAAGAGGATGAAGTTAATGTCCAGGAGAGGAGGAGGGAGTAGAGATATTGGATAGGATAAAAATAGATAGAAAGGAGGTGCTAGATAGGCTGGCATTACTCAAAGTTAACAGGTCACCGGGTCCAGATGGAAGGCATCCTAGGTTGCTGAGGGAAGCTGGGGTGGAGATAACAGAAGCTCTGACCACAAGAGAGAGTCTAACCATCTCCCCTTGACATTCAACGGCATTACCATCAACATCCTGGGGGTCACCATTGACCAGAAACTTAACTGGACCAGCCACATAAATACTGTGGCTACAAGAGCAGATCAGAGGCTGGGTATTCTGCGGCGAGTGACTCACCTCCTGACTCCCCAAAGCCTCTCCACCATCTACAAGGCACAAGTCAGGAGTGTGATGGAATACTCTCCACTTGCCTGGATGAGTGCAGCTCCAACAACACTCAAGAAGCTCGACACCATCCAGGACAAAGCAGCCCGCTTGATTGGCACCCCATCCACCACACTAAACATTCACTCCCTTCACCACCGGCGCACCGCGGCTGCAGTGTGTACCATCCACAGGATGCACTGCAGCAACTCGTCAAGGCTTCTTCAAAAGCACCTCCCAAACCCGCGACCTCTACCACCTGGAAGGACAATGGCAGCAGGCACATGGGAACAACACCACCTGCACGTTCCCCTCCAAGTCACACACCATCCCGACTTGGAAATATATCGCCGTTCCTTCATCGTCGCTGGGTCAAAATCCTGGAACTCCCTACCTAACAGCACTGTGGGAGAACCTTCACCACACGGACTGCAGCAGTTCAAGAAGGCGGCTCACCACCACCTTCTCAAGGGCAATTAGGGATGGGCAATAAATGCCGGCCTTGCCAGCGATGCCCACATCCCATGAACGAATAAAAAAAAATCTTTCAATCCTCCTTGGATATGGGGATGGTGCCAGAGGACTGGAGGATTGCAAATGTTACACCCCTGTTCAAAAAAGTGGAGAGGGATAAACCGGGTAACTACAGGTCAGTCAGTCTAACATCAGTGGTGGGAAAACTACTCGAGACCATTGTAAAGGACAGAATTAATTCTTACTTAGAGAAGCATAAGGGGCAGCCAGCACAAATTTGTTAAAGGCAAATCGTGTCTGACTAACCTGATTGAGTTCTTTGATGAAGTATCAGGGAGGATTGATGAAGGTACTGGAGTAGATATATGTGTAGACTTTCAAAAGGCATTTGATAAAGTACCACATAACAGACTTATTCAGAAAATAGAAGCATATAGGATTAAAGGGCTGTGGGATAAGAGGCAGAGAGTAATGGTGAACGGATGTTTGTCTGACTGGAGAGAAGAATGCAGTGGGATCCCCCAGGGGTCAGTATTAGGACCATTGCTTTTCTTGTTATACATAAATGACCCGGACTTGGATATAGGGAATACAATTTCTAAGTTTGCAGATGATACAAAATCTGGCAATGTAGTAAATAGTGAGGAGGACAGCAGCAGACACAGACAGACTGGCGAAATAGGCAGACACATGGCAGATGCAATTCAATGTGGATAAGTGTGAAGTGATGCACACGTGGGAGGAACATGGAGAGGCAGTATAATCTAAATGGTGCTATTTTGAGGGGGGTGCAAGAGCAGAGAGACCTGGGGGGCATATTCACAAATCATTGAAGGTGACAAGGCAAGTTGATAAGGCAGTTAAGAAAGCGTATGGGATACTTGACTTTGTAAATAGGGGCATTGAATACAAAAACAAGGAAATCATGCTGAATCTTTACAAATCACCGGTTAGGCCACATTGAATACAATTCAGGACATCACACTTTAGGAAGGATGTCAAGGCCTTGTAGATGGTGCAGAGAAGTTTTACCAGGATAATACCAGGGATGAGGGACTTCAGTTGTGTGGAGAGATTGGAGAAGCTGGGATTGTTCTCCTCAGAGCAGGGAAGGTTAAGAGGAGACATATGGAGTTATTGAAAATTATGAGAGGTTTTGATAGAGCAAGTACGGAGAAACTGTTTCCTCTGGCAAGTGGGTCAATAACCAGAGGTCATAGATTTAAAATAATTGGCAAAAGAACTAGAGAGAAAATGAGGAGAATATTTTTCCAGAGGGTTGTTAAGGTCTGGAATGTGCAACCTGAAAGGATGGTGGAAGCAGATTCCATTGGACGTGTTCTTGCAGAGAACTAATTTGCAGGGTTATGGGGAAAAAGATGGGTTAGGGTCTAAATTGGAGAACTCTTTGAAAGAGCTGGCACAGGGACGATGGATCGAAAGGCCTCCTTCTGTGCTGTAAGATTCTATGATTCAGGGTGCTTCTGTCCCGATATGTTTGGCCTTCTCTCCATCTGATGATGCACCAACCATGGCACCTTCCTCCCTCAGCATCAGGCTCCCTCAGCACCTTCCTCTCCCTCAGCACCTTCCTCTCCCACTGCACCTTCCTCTCCCTCAGCACCTTCCTCTCCCTCAGCACCTTCCTCTCCCTCAGCACCTTCCTCTCCCACTGCACCTTCCTCTCCCTCAGCACCTTCCTCTCCCACTGCACCTCCCTCTCCCTCAGCACCTTCCTCTCCCACTGCATCTTCCTCTCCCTCAGCACCTCCCTCTCCCTCAGCACCTTCCTCTCCCACTGCATCTTCCTCTCCCTCAGCACCTTCCTCTCCCTCAGCACCTTCCTCTCCCTCAGCACCTTCCTCTCCCTCAGCACCTTCCTCTCCCACTGCACCTCCCTCTCCCTCAGCACCTTCCTCTCCCACTGCACCTTCCTCTCCCTCAGCACCTTCCTCTCCCTCAGCACCTTCCTCTCCCTCAGCACCTTCCTCTCCCACTGCACCTTCCTCTCCCTCAGCACCTTCCTCTCCCTCAGCACCTTCCTCTCCCTCAGCACCTTCCTCTCCCACTGCACCTTCCTCTCCCTCAGCACCTTCCTCTCCCTCAGCACCTTTCTCTCCCTCAGCACCTTCCTCTCCCACTGCACCTTCCTCTCCCTCAGCACCTTCCTCTCCCTCAGCACCTTCCTCTCCCTCAGCACCTTCCTCTCCCTCAGCACCTTCCTCTCCCACTGCACCTTCTTCTCCCTCAGCACCTTCTTCTCCCTCAGCACCTTCCTCTCCCTCAGCACCTTCCTCTCCCACTGCACCTTCTTCTCCCTCAGCACCTTCCTCTCCCTCAGCACCTCCCTCTCCCACTGCACCTTCCTCTACCTCAGCACCTTCCTCTCCCACTGCACCTTCCTCTCCCTCAGCACCTTCCTCTCCCTCAGCACCTTCCTCTCCCTCAGCACCTCCCTCTCCCACTGCACCTTCCTCTACCTCAGCACCTTCCTCTCCCTCAGCACCTTCCTCTCCCTCAGCACCTTCCTCTCCCTCAGCACCTTCCTCTCCCTCAGCACCTTCCTCTACCTCAGCACCTTCCTCTCCCTCAGCACCTTCCTCTCCCACTGCACCTTCCTCTCCCTCAGCACCTTCCTCTCCCTCAGCACCTTCCTCTCCCTCAGCACCTTCCTCTCCCTCAGCACCTTCCTCTCCCACTGCACCTTCCTCTCCCTCAGCACCTTCCTCTCCCTCAGCACCTTCCTTTCCCTCAGCACCTCCCTCTCCCACTGCACCTTCCTCTCCCTCAGCACCTTCCTCTCCCTCAGCACCTTCCTCTCCCACTGCACCTTCCTCTCCCTCAGCACCTTCCTCTCCCTCAGCACCTTCCTCTCCCTCAGCACCTTCCTCTCCCACTGCACCTTCCTCTCCCACTGCACCTTCCTCTCCCTCAGCACCTTCCTCTCCCACTGCACCTTCCTCTCCCACTGCACCTTCCTCTCCCTCAGCACCTTCCTCTCCCACTGCATCTTCCTCTCCCTCAGCACCTTCCTCTCCCACTGCACCTTCCTCTCCCTCAGCACCTTCCTCTCCCTCAGCACCTTCCTCTCCCTCAGCACCTTCCTCTCCCTCAGCACCTTCCTCTCCCCCTGCACCTTCCTCTCCCTCAGCACCTTCCTCTCCCTAAGCACCTTCCTCTCCCACTGCACCTTCCTCTCCCTCAGCACCATCCTCTCCCTCAGCACCTTCCTCTCCCACTGCACCTTCCTCTCCCACTGCACCTTCCTCTCCCTCAACACCTTCCTCTCCCTCTGCACCTTCCTCTCCCTCAGCACCTTCCTCTCCCTCAGCACCTTCCTCTCCCACTGCACCTTCCTCTCCCTCAGCACCTTCCTCTCCCTCAGCACCTTCCTCTCCCTCAGCACCTTCCTCTCCCTCAGCACCTTCCTCTCCCACTGCACCTTCCTCTCCCACTGCACCTTCCTCTCCCTCAGCACCTTCCTCTCCCTCAGCACCTTCCTCTCCCTCAGCACCTTCCTCTCCCTCAGCACCTTCCTCTCCCTCAGCACCTTCCTCTCCCACTGCACCTTTCTCTGCCATTGCAACTTAATCCCTCAGCAGCCTTGGGCTCCCTCTTGCTGAGGACGGACCACCAAGTACCCACCCTGCATTAAAAGAGCCAATCACAGAAAATGGGTGTGAGTCTGTGCATTGGGCGGAGGTCCCTCCCCTGCATCTCCCCTGCTGGTAACTTCACCTCGAGTAAAGTCCCCACCATTCTCTTTATAGAATTTGATAGTTTGGCAGTTTTTATGCAGAGAACCAATCTTTCTGTTTCTGGGTTTCCTTTTTTGGGATTTATCTTTTTGCCATTTCCTTTTATTTTATGTTCTTCCTTCTTCATTGAGCAAATGGCTATTACTTATAATCTTATTCTGTCTTAGAGAGGAGAGGCACATCCAGTAGAAATTACTCCCCATTTAAGCCATTTTTAAAAATTTGTGCTCAGGATGTTGGTATCGCTGGCAAGGCCAACATTTATTGACCATCCCTAGTTGCCCCTTGAGAAGGTGGTGATGGGCCTTCTTCTTGAACTGCTGCAGTCCGTGTGGTGAAGATGCTCCCATGGTACTGTTAGGAGGGGAGTTCCAGGATTTCAACCCAGCAACGTTGAAGGAACGGTGATATATGCCCAAGTCGGGACGGTGTGTGACTCGGAGGTGATGGTGTTCCGGTGGAGGTGATGGTGTTCCGGTGGAGGTGATGGTGTTTTGGTGGAGGTGATGGTGTTCCGGTGGAGGTGATGGTGTTCCGGTGGAGGTGATGGTGTTCCGGTGGAGGTGATGGTGTTTTGGTGGAGGTGATGGTGTTCCGGTGGAGGTGATGGTGTTCCGGTGGAGGTGATGGTGTTCCGGTGGAGGTGATGTTTTGGTGGAGGTGATGTTGTTCTGGTGGAGGTGATGGTGTTCCGGTGGAGGTGATGGTGTTCCGGTGGAGGTGATGGTGTTCCGGTGGAGGTGATGGTGTTCCGGTGGAGGTGATGGTGTTTTGGTGGAGGTGATGGTGTTTTGGTGGAGGTGATGGTGTTTTGGTGGAGGTGACGGTGTTCCGGTGGAGGTGATGGTGTTTTGGTGGAGGTGATGGTGTTCCGGTGGAGGTGATGGTGTTCCGGTGGAGGTGGTGGTGTTTTGGTGGAGGTGATGGTGTTCCGGTGGAGGTGATGGTGTTCCGGTGGAGGTGATGGTGTTTTGGTGGAGGTGATGGTGTTTTGGTGGTGGTGGTGGTGTTCCGGTGGAGGTGATGGTGTTTTGGTGGAGGTGATGGTGTTTTGGTGGAGGTGGTGGTGTTCCCATGCACCTGCTGCCCTCCTCTGCTGAATGATTTTTCCAGTATATTTCCATTCACCATATTCCCATGCAAGTCTCTCTCAGAACTTTCCAGTTCAATGATTTTGTTTTCCCCTTTCTCCATCTTGGAACGTTCAATTCTGTTAATGTTTCGATCCATAAATTTACTGAGACCACATTGTGACTGGAGGTTGCTGATGTATAAATGCTAACGAAACCCTCGAGCAGATTTGTTCTTTTATTATTACCACAGAACCGTAAAACATTCAGTTATAAAATACAGTCAGTCAATAGATGTTCTGTGGGGGGTCTCTAGAGATCTGAAATTGTAAATTGGTGTATTTTTAAAAGCAAATAGTTGAATGTGGTCATACATGTGTCTGTAAGCTGCAGTTAGACTGTGTGACACATGCTGAAAGCTGATGTGGAAGCTTGTGATCTGCGACCAAAGCCATACAAGCTTAAGTAATGTGGCAAAAGTCATCAACTTACAACAAAGGGATCAGCAACACGATGGACTGTTCCAAAACAATCAAACTACGAAAGTTAGAGCAATGAGCAATAAATTAGAAAGTTTGAGCAGGTTTCCGTGTGATTACCTTAGTGTACATGTGCAATACTCTGGGGTATAGAACTGCAGCTCTAATGAGAAACTACCTTTGGGTTCGTTCCTGGTCTATCTTTGTCCTGCTAAATCACACTAATATTCACACTCCAGTGCCTAAAGTGACCCAACTCTTGGGCATTATGCTTCAAAAATCCTGCCTTGACATATCACGAGTACCAAGCTTCTTGCTAATGTCCGATGGAACAAGCTTGTATAAAGTGGGAGTGCTATAAATAATTCCAGCCCAGAGGCCTGCCCTGCTTCATTCTTGCTGTAAACATTATGTAGCTTGAAAATCATCGTGTAACAATTTATAAAATGCATGAGAATCACTTGCAATCTCAGACTGTATACTATAAATCTATGCATGTTTACGACCCAACTTGAACTGAATGTAAATGATCTGTTGGGTTTGGGATGTAACTGATTGTATAGGAAGGAAATGAAATGCAGAATTATATTGAGAATGAAAATAAGCAGAACTCTGAACTCTGAACTCCCTGCCTCTGTACAGTATTTGCAGCAGACCTCATTGCAAAATGTCAAACTGCAAAGATATATATTAATAAAACTTTTGAAAGATTAATTTTGGTTATAATTTATTGCCATTGTCTACAATACATGTGATATTTGAAGATGATGTCTGTAATCTGATTGTGTGACTGTTAGTGATAAATTGCACTTATTGGTTGCTTTTTTTCTATTCTATATTTGTATTTTGTCATTTTTTAACATAACAAAACAATCAAATATGGATTGACAGGCAGAATTCTACCACAATAAATCCCAATTATAGTTCCTTCTAATAAAACACCCACAAAGTTCAATCAGCACTCGCTGTGTGCATGTTTATTTAATATTCAAAGAGATTAAAAGAAACATAACGGGGCCAAATCAGGCACACTCAAGCCATGAGGCTGGGGGACCTGCAAACGCCACATACAGAATTTCTGGCCTTGGATCTGAGCCTTCGCCCTCTCCATACAAGGCCATTGAAACTGGTGGTGGGGCTTGAGATAGGGAGAGCCCACGTCCCCAGCCTCTGAAGCCTGAATCGGCCATTACGCCTGGTGAAACCATATGTAGCAGGCCACCTATGCAGATGAGGGGCCCAAAGAGGAGGGCCCATTTTTTCTGGCAGCAATTTTTAGCCCACTCACAAAGGCACCTGTGGAAGCAGGTCTGATCTGTCAGGGGGTTTGAGGAACCCATCCCACCAGTTTTTAGACAGACTTTCCAGCCTCCCCAGAATGGGGACACCCATTGCTATTCCAATGGTTATTAAGGACCGAGTGGGGCCAGTAGTGGAAGTTGCTGGTGGGAGCAGTTGCAATGTCGGGGCCAGAATTGGGCCTCTTGGATTTTTAGTCCCAATACAGAGAGAGAGATGAAACAGGTACTCATGCTGCTGTGTAAGTGTGTTTTCTGTACAATAGACTATTGTACAGTCTTTAGGCTGCTCAATGCCATCACCTCCTGTTATCATGGAGTCCACTTGTCCTCCCAAGTATATTTTCCCAGAAACACACTTGGTTATGAGCTGTTGCTGCTTGTTGGTTCTTGTATGATCTCATAAGTCTCCTGATAATGCCAAGGTGATGCGTATTGTAGTTAGAATCATGATAGAATCATAGAAAGTTACGGCACAGAAGGAGGCCATTCAGCCCATTGTGTCTGTGCCGGCCGAAAAACAGCTATCCAGCTTAATCCCACTTTCTAGCACTTGGTCCGTAGCCCTGTAGGTTATGATACTTCAAGTTTCAAGTGCACATCCAAGTACTTTTAAATGAGTTGAGGGTTTCTGCCTCTCCCACCCTTTCAGGCAGCGAGTTCCAGACACCACCACACTCTGGGTGAAAAAATTTCTCCTCAGCTCCCCTCTAATCCTTCTACCAATTACTTTAAATCTATGCCCCCTGGTCACTGACCCCTCTACTAAAGGAAATAGGTCCTCCCTATCCACTCTATCAAGTCCTGTCAATTAAATCTCCCCTCAGCCTTCTTTGTTCCAAATAAAACAATCCCAGCCTATCCAATCTTTTCTCATAGCTAAAATTCTCCAGCCCTGGCAACATCCTCGTAAATCTCCTCTGTACCCTCTCTAGTGAAATCACATCTTTCCTATAATGTGGTGACCAGAACTGTACGCAGTACTCAAGCTGTGGCAATGTTTTATGCAGTTCCAGCATAACCTCCCTGCTCTTATACTCTATGCCTCGGCTAATAAAGGAAAGTATCCTGTATGCCTTTTTAACCACCTTATCTACCTGTCCTGCTACCTTCAGGGATCTGTGGACATGCATTCCAATATCCCTTTGTTCCTCTGCACCTCTCTGTATCCTCCCATTTATTGTGTACTCCCTTGCCTTGTTTTCTCTCCCCAAATGCATTACCTCACACTTCTCTGGATTGAATTCCATTTGCCACTTTTCTGCCCATCTGACCAGTCCATCGATATCTTCCTGCAGTCTACAGCTTTCCTCCTCACTATCAACCACACGGCCAATTTTTGTATCATCTTCAAACTTCTTAATCATGCCCCCTACATTCAAGTCCAAATCATTAATATATACCACAAAAAGCAAGGGACCGAGTACTAAGCCTTGCGGAACCCCACTGGAAACAGCCTTCCAGTCGCAAAAACACCCGTCGACCATTACCCTTTGCTTCCTGCCACAGAGCCAATTTTGGATCCAATGTGCCACTTTCTCTTGGATCCCATGGGCTTTTACTTTTTTGACCAGTCTGCCATGTGGGACCTTGTCAAAAGCCTTGCTAAAATCCAGGTACACTACATCAAACGCGTTAACATCATCGACCCTCCTTACCTGCTCAAAAAATTCAATCAAGTTAGTCAGACACAAACTTCCCTTAACAAATCCATGCTGACTGTCCTTGATTAATCTGTGCCTTTCTATATGACGATTTATGTTAGTGAAAGGAAGAACTTACATTTATATAAAGAAAGAAAGACTTGCATTTATATTTCACCTTTCACGACCTCTGTTGTAATGTAGGGAAACGCAACAGCCAGTTTGCGCACAGCAAGATCCCACAAATAGCAATGTGATAATGACCAGATAATCTGTTTGAGTGATAAATATTGGCCAGGACACCAGGGAGAACTCCTTTGCTCTTCTTCAAATAGTGCCATGGGATCTTTTACATCCACCTGAGGGGACATCTCGTCAGAAAGATGGCACCTCAGACAGTACTGCACTGGATTTTGTGCTCAAGTTTTTGGAGTGAGACTTGAACCCATGACCTTCTGACTCAGAGGCGAAAGTGCTACCCACTGAGCCATGGCTGACCACATCACAGCCTCAGGACATCCCAAAGCACTTCACAGCCAATGATTTACGTTTAAGTGCAGTTACTGGTTTAATTTGCATGCATCAATATCCCACAAACAATAAATGAAACAAAAGACTTGTTCAGCATTTTTGGTGGTGTTGGTTGAGAGGTGAATGTTGGCCAGATTCCAGGAGAACGCTTTGCTCTTTGACTCGTGTAATGGGATCTTTTACATTCACCTGATCAGGCAGCTAGGGCCTCGGTTGAATGGTTCACTTGGAAGACGGCATCTCCAACAGTGCAGCACCCCCTGAACTCCAGTAGTTAAGCTAGATAATGTGCTTCAGTCCTGGAGTGGAATTTGAAGATTTCTGACACTTCTAGGAAATTTCAGTGAGCGAGTGAAGGAGACAGTCGAAGCAGAGAGTGTTGTTTCATCCAAATGCAAATTGGATAGATTTCTTTCAGAAAATAATATTTTGGGTTATTGTATATGATTCATTTGTGATATGACATGTGGTGAGTGTAGCAGGCTCGGGAGAAACAGGTGACTTCGGACCGATGTTTCCCAATGCTCTCCCCCCACTGGAGTTTTCTCACCTCATGCCTGGGTCTGTTGTAGACTAACTGATAGAGATTGATTGAGATGATTAGTCAAGAACTTCATCACTGTTGTATCATCTGAGTGCCAGGCTGGGAGAAAGTGAACTAGAAGGACCTTGGTCTTTTTTCATCTAGCAAAGTGGATAATGGTAGATGGATTTTTAATGTAGATATACCCGATGCAATGTAGATAAACACGATCCAATGTAGATAAACACGATCCAATGTAGATATACACGATGCAATGTAGATAAACACGATCCAATATAGATATACACGATGCAATGTAGATAAGCACGATGCAATGTAGATATACACGATCCAATGTAGATATACACGATGCAATGTAGATATACACGATCCAATGTAGATAAACACGATCCAATGTAGATATACACGATGCAATGTAGATAAACACGATCCAATATAGATATACACGATGCAATGTAGATATACACGATGCAATGTAGATAAACACGATCCAATGTAGATAAACACGATCCAATGTAGATATACACGATGCAATGTAGATATACACGATGCAATGTAGATATACTCGATGCAATGTAGATAAACACGATGCAATGTAGATATACACGATCCAATGTAGATATACACGATGCAATGTAGATATACTCGATGCAATGTAGATAAACACGATGCAATATAGATATACACGATGCAATGAAGATATACACGATGCAATGTAGATATACATGATGCAATGTAGATATACATGATGCAATGTAGATATACACAATGCAATGTAGATATACTCGATGCAATGTAGATAAACACGATGCAATATAGATATACACGATGCAATGAAGATATACACGATGCAATGTAGATATACATGATGCAATGTAGATATACATGATGCAATGTAGATATACACAATGCAATGTAGAGGAAATCTATGCACTGAAAGAGATGCCCAATAGCATTGGTAGAAAAAGATTTGTGTTTGATTATTGAGCAGAGCAAATGACCAGTCAATGTGAACCATTCATTTTTTTCCTGAATTGGCTACAGAAAATCATGGGTTCAAGTCCCACTGCAGAGATTTGAGCCTATAATCCAGGCTGACACTCTCGTGCGGTACTGAGGGAGTGCTGCATTGTTGGAGGTGCTGTCTTTCTGATGAGACGTTAAACTGAGGCCCCATCTGCCCCCTCAGGTGGACGTAAAAGATCCCACGGCACTATTTCAAAGAAAAGTAGGGGAGTTCTCCCCGGTGTCCTGGTCAATATTTATCACTTGACCAAAATCACTAAAACAGGTTATCTTGTCATTATCACATTGCTGATTGTGGGATCTTGCTATGCACAAATTGGCTGCTGCGTTTCCTACATTACAACAGTGACTACACTTCAATAAGTACTTCATTGGCTGTAAAGTGCTTTGGGGTGTCCTGAGGTCTTTCTTTCTTCCCAATTGCGAGGCCTTCCCGAAACCCCCTCCCCTTCACTTACCTGAGTGTCAGGGACCATTTCTTCAGTCCCTGCTGCCTGACATTCTGCTCTCACCTGCCGGCCAGCTGTCGCTTCCCACCAGTTTTGGGCGAGCAACCAGCCGGCAAATGAGGGCTGGGAGTAAAAATGGCCTGGGCTTCACGTTGCCGAGGTCGGAGGGTTTGGCCCACGCCCGCCTGATTCTTGCCCCATGCTGAAATCGGGGCTTTGGTGTCAGGATTGAGTGGTGTGTATGTAAACACACAGCAATTAAAACAATATTGGTGAATGAGATGCGTTAATAACTATGGAGGGATATGATACAGTGCCTTTAATGGAGATGTGGCTTAGGTTTGGACAGAGCTGGGAATTTAATATTCCTGGTTAGAACATTTTTAGGAGAGACAAGGAGAGAGAGAGAGTGGGGTGGATTCTATCACAGCGCTAGAACATAAGGATGTGTTAGGACAGAATCCAGGTGAATAGAGTTAAGAAATGGGAAGGGAAATGGTGCAATTACAGGCCATCAAAGAGTGGAGATAAGATCGAGAGGAACGTCTGTAGACAGTTAACAAAGAAATATAAGAACACAGGGCAATCCTAAAATCGACTGGAATAAAGATAATTCATGTGATGAAAGTGGGGAATGCACTTTCGAATAGATCCAGGACTGTTTCCTAGATCAGTCTGTTTCTAGTCCAATACAGCACCATGGGGCAAAGGGCAGCACAGGGGGGCACAGTGAAGTGTAGGAATGCAGTGGGTATAGAGGATTCAATAGTCAGGGGGATAGACAGGTGTTTCTGCAACCGCTGACGTGAGTCTCATATGATGTGTTGCCTCCCTGCCGTCGGGGTAAAGGATGTCACTGAGAGGGTGCAGAACATTCTGCGGGGGGAAAGGGAACACCAAGAAGTTGTGAGCCATGTTGGGACCTAATGACATAGGAAGGAAAAGGGTTGAGGTCCGACACACAGAGTTTCTTAAACTTGGGATGAGGCTAAAGATCAGGACCTGAAGGGTGGTAATCTCTAGATTACCCCCAGTGCCACGCGCTAGTGAGTATAAGAATAGCAAGATAAGACAGGTTAACGCGTGGCTCGAGAAGCGGTGGAGGAGGGTGGGCTTCAGTTCCTGGGGCATTGGGACTAGTTCTGGGGCAAGAGGGATCTGTTCAAGCTGGACGGGTTGCATCTGAACAGGGCTGGGACCAATGTCTTCGCTGGGAGGTTAACTAGTGCTGTGGGGGAGGGTTTTAACTAATTTGGCGGGGGGAGGGGAACCAGGATGAAGCATCAGAGAGGAGAAACAAGGTGCATAGAGGACTGGGAGAGACAAACAGCATTAGAATAAAGAGTTGTCCAGAAATAGGAGGGATCAGTTGGGGGAGAAATGCAAAGCAGACTCCAGGGTTTGGAGTGCATGTGTGTAAATGCATGGAGCGTAATCAATAAGGTTGGTGAGCTACACGGGATTATGATTTAATAGCAATAACGAGAGCTGGTTCAAACAAGGGCAGGAATTGGAACTTAATGTCTACAATGTATTCAGGAGGAGTTACAGACCTGGTAAGGGATGATGTGTTTGAGGATTCAAAGACAGAATCTACTTGGCTAGAGCTAAGGAACAGAAGAGGAGTTGTTATGCTGCTGGGTGTATACTATAGACCACCAAATCATGGGAAGGAGATGGAAGAGCAAATCAGCAAGCAAATTTCAGAAAGACATACAAACAATAGAGTAGTGATAATGGGAGACTTCAATTATCCGAATATAGACTGGGAAAAAAGTGTAAAGGGCAAGGAATTCCTGAAATGTGTACAGGATGCGTACAGTATGTTTGTAGCACAACAAGGAAGGAAGCTGGATCTGGTTCTGGGGAATGAAGTGGGGCAAGTGGAGCAAGTTTCAGTGGGGGAGCATTTGGGAAACAGTGATCACAATATCGTTAGGTTTAGAGTAGTTATGGAATGGGATGAGGAACTATTGAAAGTGAAGATACTCAATTGGAAGAGGGTTAATTTCAGTGAGTTGGAAAGGGATCTGGCCCAGGTAGATTGAAAACAAAGATTAACAGGAAAACAGTAAATGACCAATGGGAGGCCTTCAAAGAGGAGATAGTTCGGGTACATCCCTATGAGGGGGAAAGGAAGGGCATCCAAAACTAGAGCTTCCTGGATGACTAAAGAGAGATTCAAATGAAGCAGAAAAAGGAGGCTTATGATAAATGTCAGGATCATAATACAGTAGAGAATCAAGCTGAATACAGAAAGTGCAGAGGAGATCTAAAAAAGGAAATAAGAGGGGCAAAGAAAGTGTATGAGAAAACATTAGTGGGTAACAGAAAAGGGAACCTTAAAGTCTTTTATAAATATATAAATAGTAAAAGGATCTTCAAAGGAAGGGTGGGGCCGATTAGGGACCAAAAAGGACCTTCTTGTGGAGGCAGAGGGCATGGCTGAGGTACTAAATGAATGCTTCACATCCGTCTTCACTACAGAAGAGGATGCTGCCAATATCACAGTAAAGGGGGAGTTAATGGAGAAATTGGAAAGGATAAAAATAAAGAGGTCCTTAAAAAGTTGGCAGTGCTCAAAGTAGAAAAGTCACCCGGTCTGGATGGGATGCATCCTCGGTTGCTGAGAGAAGTAAGGGTGGAAATAGCGGAGACTCTGGACACAATCTTTCAATCCTCCTTGGATATGAGAGTGGTGCCAGAGGACTGGAGGGTTGCAAATGTTACACCCTTGTTCAAAAAGGGGAGAGGGATAAACCCAGTAACTACAAGTCAGTCAGTCTAATGTCGGTGTAACAAAGAGGGTTGATGAGGGTAGTGCGGTTGATGTTGTGTATATGGACTTTCAAATAGCATTTGAAGCCCATGGGATTAAAGGGGTGGTGGCAGCATGGATACAAAATTGGCTAAGTGACAGAAGGCAGATTGTGATGGTGAATAGTTGTTTTTCTAGACTGGAGGGAAGTTTACAGTGGTGTTCCCCAGGGGTCAGTATTAGGACCACTGCTCTTTTTGATATATATTAATGACCTGGACTTGGGTATACAGGGTATAATTTCAAAGTTTGCAGATGACACGAAACTCAGAAATGTAGTAAACAGTGAGGAGGATAGTAACAGACTTCAGGAGAACAGAGACAGACTGGTGAAATGGGCAGACACCTGGCAGATGAAATTTAATGCAGAGACGTGTTAAGTGATGCATTTTGGAAGGAAGAGTGAGAAGAGACAATATAAACTAAATGGTATCATTTTAAAGGGGCTACAGGAACAGAGAGACCTATGGGTATATGTACACAAATCTTTGAAGGTGGCAGGACAAGTCGAGAAGTCTGGGCTGGACTTTATTAATAGAAGCAGAGAGTACAAAAGCAAGGAAGTTATGCTCAACCTTTATAAACACTGGTTAGACCACAGCTGGAGTATTGTGTTCAATTCTGGGCACCACACTTTAGGAAGGTTGTCAAGGCCTTGGAGAGGGTGCAGAGGAGATTTACTAGAATGGTTCCAGGAATGAGGAATTTCATAGAATCATAGAAAATTTATGGCACAGAAGGAGGCCATTCGGCCCATTGTGTCCGCGCTGGCTGAGAACCGAGCCACCCAGCTTAATCCCACTTTCCCGCATTTGGTCCATAACCCTGCAGGTCACGGCTCTTCAGATGCACATCCAGGTATTTTTTAAATGAGTTGAGGGTTTCTGCCTCTACCACCCTCTCAGGCAGTGAGTTCCAGACCCCCACCACCCTCTGGGTGAAAATATTTTCCTCATTTCCGCTCTAATCCTTCTACCAATCACTTTAAATCTATGCCCCCTGGTTATTGACCCCTCTGCTAAGGGAAATAGGTCCTTCCTATCCACTCTATCTAGGACCCTCATAATTTTCTAAACCTCAATCAGATCACCCCTCAGCCTCCTCTGTTCCAAGGAAAACAACCCCAGCCTATCCAATCTGTCCTAGGAGGAGTGTTTGCTAGTGCTGTTGGGGAGGGTTTAAACTAAAGTGGCAGGGGGTTGGGAACCTGAGCAGGGAGAGAGAGGAAAGCGTAACAGGAAGGGACAGAAGGTATGGAGTAATAGGTAAAGTGTTAAAAAAGGAAAAAGCAGGAACTAAGCGTCACAAAACAGATTTGAAAGTTCTTTATCTGAATGCACGTAGCATTCGTAATAAAATGGACGAGTTAACGGCACAAATAACTACGTATGGGTATGATCTTGTGGCCATTACAGAAACATGGCTGCAGGGTGACAACGACTGGGAATTAAATATGCCAGGGTATTTAACAATCAGGAAGGACAGGCAGGAAGGAAGGGGAGGTGGGGTGGCTATGTTAATAAAGGAAGGAATCACTGTAATACAGAGAAATGATATTGGGACAAAGCATCAAGATAATGAAACAGTTTGGGTGGAGATAAGGAATAATAAGGGAAAAAAAACATTAGTGGGCGTAGTATATAGGCCTCCTAATAGTTGCAACTCTGCTGGAAGAAGTATTAATCAGGAGATAGTCGGGGCATGTAATAAGGGAACAGCCATAATTATGGGGGATTTTAATTATCATATTAACTGGACAAATCAAATTGGGCAGAGCAGCCTTGAGGACGAGTTCATTGAGTGCATCAGGGATGGATTTCTTGAGCAGTATGTAACTGATCCTACAAGGGGGCAGGCAACCTTGGACCTGGTCCTGTGTAATGAGTCAGGATTAATTAATAATGTCCTAGTTAAGGATCCCCTTGGAACGAGCGACCACAACATGGTTGAATTCCATATCCAATTAGAGGGTGAGAAGGTTGATTCTCAAACAAGCGTACTGAGCTTGAATAAAGGAGACTATGATGGTATGAGAGCGGAATTGATTAAAGTGGACTGGGAAAATAGATTAAAGGGTAAGACGGTACATGAGCAGTGGTGTTCATTTAGGGAGTTATTTTACAACTTTCAAAATAAATATATTCCACTGAGGAAAAAAGGGTGTAAAAGAAATGACAGCCACCCGTGGCTAAGTAAAGAAATCAAGGATAGTATCCGACTAAAAACAAGGACATATAAGGTAGCCAAACTTAGTGGGAGGATAGAAGATTGGGAATTCTTCAAAAGACAGCAAAAAGTAACTAAAGGATTGATTAAGAAAGGGAAGTTAGATTATGAAAAGAAATTAGCAAAAAATATAAAAACAGATAGCAAGAGTTTCTATAGTTATATAAAAAGAAAAAGGGTGGCTAAGGCAAACATAGGTCCCTTAGAGGATGAGACCGGGAAATTAATGGTGGGAAACATGGAGATGGCAAAAATGCTGAACAAATATTTTGTTTCAGTCTTTACAGTAGAGGACACTAAGAATATCCCAACACTGGACAAACAGGGGACTCTCGGGGGGGAGGAGCTAAATACGATTAAAATCACTCAAGAGATGGTACTCAGTAAAATAATGGGACTCAAGGCGGATAAATCCCCTGGACCTGATGGCTTCCATCCGAGGGTCTTGAGGGAAGTGGCAGTAGGGATTGTGGATGCTTTGGTGATAGTTTTCCAAAATTCCCTGGACTCAGGAGAGGTCCCGGCAGATTGGAAAACTGCTAATGTAACACAGTTATTTAAAAAGGGTAGTAGGCAGAAGGCTGGAAATTATAGGCCAGTTAGCTTAACATCTGTGGTGGGTAAAATTTTGGAGTCTATTATTAAGGAGACAGTAACGGAACATTTAGATAAGCATAATTTAATAGGACAAAGTCAGCATGGCTTTATGAAGGGGAAGTCATGTCTGACAAATTTGCTTGAGTTCTTCGAGGATATAACGTATAGGGTGGATAAAGGGGAACCAGTGGACATAGTGTATTTAGACTTCCAGAAGGCATTCGACAAGGTGCCACATAAAAGATTATTACTTAAGATAAAAAATCACGGGATTGGGGGTAATATTCTGGCATGGGTGGAGGATTGGTTATCGAACAGGAAGCAGAGAGTTGGGATAAATGGTTCATTTTCGGACTGGCAACCAGTAACCAGTGGTGTTCCACAGGGGTCGGTGCTGGGTCCCCAACTCTTTACAATCTATATTAACGATTTGGAGGAGGGGACCGAGTGCAACATATCAAAATTTGCAGATGATACAAAGATGGGAGGGAAAGTAGAGAGTGAGGAGGACATAAAAAACCTGCAAGGGGATATAGACAGGCTGGGTGAGTGGGCGGAGATTTGGCAGATGCAATATAATATTGGAAAATGTGAGGTTATGCACTTTGGCAGGAAAAATCAGAGAGCAAGTTATTTTCTTAATGGCGAGAGACTGGAAAGTACTGCAGTACAAAGGGATCTGGGGGTCCTAGTGCAAGAAAATCAAAAAGTTGGTATGCAGGTGCAGCAGGTGATCAAGAAAGCCAACGGAATGTTGGCTTTTATTGCTAGGGGGATAGAATATAAAAACAAGGAGGTATTGCTGCAGTTATATAAGGTATTGGTGAGACCGCACCTGGAATACTGCATACAGTTTTGGTCTCCATACTTAAGAAAAGACATACTTGCTCTCGAGGCAGTACAAAGAAGGTTCACTCGGTTAATCCCGGGGATGAGGGGGCGGACATATGAGGAGAGGTTGAGTAGATTGGGACTCTACTCATTGGAGTTCAGAAGAATGAGAGGCGATCTTATTGAAACATATAAGATTGTGAAGGGTCTTGATCGGGTGGATGCAGTAAGGATGTTCCCAAAGATGGGTGAAACTAGAACTAGGGGGCATAATCTTAGAATAAGGGGCTGCTCTTTCAAAACTGAGATGAGGAGAAACTTCTTCACTCAGAGGATGGTAGGTCTGTGGAATTTGCTGCCCCAGGAAGCTGTGGAAGCTACATCATTAGATAAATTTAAAACAGAAATAGACAGTTTCCTAGAAGTAAAGGGAATTAGGGGGTATGGGGAGCGGGCAGGAAATTGGACATGAAGCTGAGTTCGGATCGGTCAATGCCCTGTGGGTGGCGGAGAGGGCCCAGGGGCTATGTGGCCGGGTCCTGCTCCGACTTCTTGTGTTCTTTAGATTTGTGGTTGGGATCAGATCAGCCATGATCTTATTGAATGGCGGAGCAGGCTCGAGGGGCCGATTGGCCTACTCCTGCTCCAATTTCTTATGTTCTTATGTTCTTATGTTCTATCATCATAGCTAAAATTCTCCAGTCCTGGCAACATCCTCGTAAATCTCCTCTGTACCCTCTCTAGTACAATTACATCCTTCCTGTAATGTGGTGACCAGAACTGTACACAGTACTCAAGCTGTTGCCTAACTAGTGTTTTATACAGTTCCAGCATAACATCCCTGCTTTTATATTCTATGCCTCGGATAATAAAGGAAAGTATTCCATATGCCTTCTTAACTACCTTATCTACCTGTCCTACTACCTTCAGGGATCTGTGGACATGCACTCCAAGGTCCCTCACTTCCTCTACACCTCTCAGTATCCTCCCATTTATTGTGTTTTCCCTTGCCTTGTTTGCTCTCCCCAAATGCATTACCTCACACTTCTCTGGATTGAATTCCATTTGCCACTTTTCTGCCCATCTGACCAGTCCATTGATATCTTCCTGCAGTCTGCAGCTTTCCTCCTCACTATCAACCACACGGCCTATCTTTGTGTCATCCGCAAATTTCTTAATCATGCCCCCTACGTTTAAGTCCAAATCGTTAATGTATACCACAAAAAGCAAAGGACCTAGTACTGAGCCCTGTGGCACCTCACTGGAAACAGCCTTCCAGTCGCAAAAACACCCATCGACCATTACCCTTTGCTTCCTGCCACTGAGCCAATTTTGGATCCAATTTGCCATATTCCCTTGGATGCTATGGGCCTTTACTTTCTTGACCAATCTGCCATGTGGGACCTTGTCAAAAGCCTTGCTAAAATCCATGTAGACTACATCAATTATGCTACCCTCATCGATCCTCCATGTCACCTCCTCGAAAAATTCAATCAAGTTCGTCAGACACGACCGCCCCTTAACAAATCCGTGCTGACTGTCCTTGATTAACCCGTGCCTTTCTAAGTGATGGTTTATCATGTCCTCAGAATTGATTCCAATACTTTGCTCACCAGCGAGATTAGGCTGACTGGCCTGTAATTACTCAGTCTATCCCTCTCTCCTTTTTTAAACAACGGTACAACATTAGCAGTCCTCGAATCCTCCGGCACTATGCCTGTATCCAGTGAAGTTTGGAAAATGATTGTTAAAGCCTCCGTTATTTCCTCCCTGGCTTCTTTTAACTGCCTGGGATACATCTCATCCGGGCCTGGTGATTTATCCACTTTCAAAGATGCTAATCCCCTTAATACTTCCTCTCTCACTATGTTTATCCCATCCAATATTTCACAGTCCTCCTCCTTAACTACAATCTCTGCATCATCCCTCTCCTTTGTGAAGACAGATGTAAAGTATTCATTAAGAACCATACCCACATCTTCCGCCTCCACACATAGTTTACCTTTTTGGTCTCGAATAGGCCCTACTCTTTCCTTAGTTATCCTCTTTCTCTTAATGTATTTATAAAACATCTTTGGGTTTTCTTTGATTTTACCTACTAATATTTTTTCATGCCCTCTCTTTGCTTTCCGAATTTCCTTTTTAACTTCACCCCTGCACTTTGTATACTCCTCTAAGCTTTCCGTAGTATTGAGTTCCCGATGTCTGTCATAGTGTTGTGTGGAGAGTCATTCAGTTGTGTGGAGAGTCTGGAGAAGCTGGGGTTGTTCTCCTTAGAACAGAGAAGGTCAAGGGGAGATTTAATAAAGTTGTTCAAAATTATGAGGGGTTTTGATGGAGTAAATAGGGAAAAACTGTTTCCAGTGGCAGGAGGGTCAGTGACCAGAGGACACAGAATTAAGGTAATTGGCAAAAGAACCAGAGGGGAGGTGAGGAGAATTTTTTTTACGCAGCGAGTTGTTCTGATCTGGAATGCGCTGCCTGAAAGGGCGGTGGAAGCAGATTCAATAATAACTTTCAAAAGGGAATTGGATAAATACTTGAAGAAAAAATAACAGGCCTATGGGGAAAGAGCAGGGGAGTGGGACTGATTGTTCAAAGAGCCGGAAGAGGCACGATGGGCCCAATGGCCTTATTCTGTGCTGTATGACTCTATGAAAAGGGCATTGTTTGATTTAATTCTGGGAAATGAAGTGAAGCAAATTACTGATATGAAAGTAGGAGAACAATTGAGAAAAGGACAATGAAGAGTTAAAGATCAGGGGTTGGACTGGAAAAAGGCAAAGTTCAATGAGATAAAAGGGGATCGGGGACAAATTAATTGGACAGAAAAGTTGGCAAACAGGTTGAGCGATCAGGGAAATCTTAAAATACGAGATGGAAAAAGCACAAAATAAATATTTTCCTATACAACAACAACTTGCATTTATATAGCGCCTTTAATGTAGTAAAACGTCCCAAGATGCTTCACAGGAGCAATTATCAGACAAAATTTGACACCCAGCCACACAAGGAGACATTACGACAGGTGACCAAAAGCTTGGCCAAAGAGATAGATTTTAAGGAGCGTCTTAAAGGAGGAGAGAGAGGTAAAGAGGCGGAGAGGTTTAAGGAGGGAATTCCAGAGCTTAGGGCCTAGGCAGTTGAAGGTACGTCTACCAATGGAGGAGCAATTAAAATCAGAGATGCACAAGAGGCAAGAATTGGAGGAGCACAGAGATCTCGGAGGGTTATAGGGCTGGAGGAGGTTAGAGAGATAGGTAAGGGCGAGGCCATGGAGGGGTTTGAAAACAAGGTTGAGAATTTTAAAATCGAGGCATTGCCGGACTGGGAGCCAATGTAGGTCAGCGAGCACAGGGTGATGGGTGAACGGGACTTGGTGCAAGTTAGGATACGGGTAGCAGAATTTTGGATGAGCTCAAGTTTATGGATGGTGGAAGATGGGCGGTCAGCCAGGAGAGCATTGGAATAGTCAAGTCTAAAGGTAACAAAAGCATGGATGAAGGTTTCAGCCACAGATGAGCTGAGGCAGAGGCGGAGACAGACAATGCTACGGAGGTGGAAGTAGGCGGTCTTGGTGATGGAGCAGATATGTGGTCAGAAGTTCATGTCAAGGTCAAATAGGTCGCCAAGGTTGCGAACGGTCTGGTTCAGCCTCAGACAGTGGCCAGGGAGAGGGATGGAATCTGTGGCAGGGAACGAAGATAATGGCTTCAGTCTTCCCAATATTTAGTTGGTGGAAATTTCTGCTCATCCTGTATTGAATGTCAGATAAGCAGTGTGACAAATGAGACACAGTGGAGGGGTTGAGAGAGGTGGAGGTGAGGTAGAGCTGGGTGTCGTCAGCGTAGATGTGGAATCTGACATGTTTTCGGATGATGTTGTCGAGGGGCTGCATGTTATTGAGAAATAGGAGGGAGCCAATGATAGATCCCTGGAGGACTCCAGAGGTAACGGTGCTGGAGCAGGAAGAGAAGGCATTGCAGGTGATTCTCTGGCTACGACTGGATAGATAGGAATGGAACCAGGCGAGTGCAGTCCCACCCAGCTGGATGACGGAGAAGAGGCATTGGAGGAGGACGGTGGGATCAACCGTGTTAAAGGCTGCAGACAGGTCAAGAAGGATGAGGAGGGATAGTTTACCGCGGTCATAGATGTTCTGCCAGTGGAGACAGTCCCCGTCTACTCTATCAAAACTCCTCATAATTTTGAACACTCCTCAACCTTCTCTGCTCTAAGGCGAATGACCCCAGTTTCTCCACACAACTGAAGTCCCTCATCCCTGGAACCATTCTGGTAAATCTCATCTGCACCCTCTCCAAGGCCTTGACATCCTTCCTAAAGTGTGGTGCCCAGAATTGGACACACAACTGTAGCTGAGGCCTAACCAGTAATTTATAAAGGTTTACCATAGCTTCCTTGCTTTTGTACTCTATGCCTCTGTTTATAAAGCCCCTGTGCTTTTTTAACAGTGTTATCGACTTGTCCTGCCGCCTTCAAAAATTTGTGTACGTGATCCTCCAGGTCTCACTGTTCCTGCACCCCCTTTAAAATTGTATAATATCTAGTTTATATTGCCTCTCCTCATTCTTCCTTCCAAGATGCATCTTGAAATTGTGAACAGAGCATCTGCTCTCTCCTCTGACTTCTTTCACCAGCCCAGGGTGCAGCCCTCAGGTCAGTGACTCACCTTGACTTCCCCTAATTTTTCCAGAACCAATTCCTTTTCTACAGTTATCTTTAACAATTGTTCCATATTCTCTAGCATGCCTACATTCTCATAGTTGATGTTTCCCTCTCCTCAGGTACTGTCCCCTCCCCTTCAAACCCGCCATCATCTCCCCTCTCCTCAAAAAACCCACCCTTGACCCCTCTGTCCTTGCAAACCACCGCCCCGTCTCCAACCTCCCTTTCCTCTCCAAAGTCCTTGAAAGTGTTGTCGCCTCCCAAATCCGTGCCCATCTTTCCCGCAACTCAATGTTTGAATCCCCCCAATCAGGTATCCGTCCCTGCCACAGTACTGAAATCGGTAACCAGAGGACACAGATTTAAGGTAATTGGCGTAGAAGCCAGAGGGGAAATGAAGAGAAATGTTATTACGCAACGAGTTGTTATGATCTGGAATGCGCTGCCTGAAAGGGCGGTGGAAGCAGATTCAATCGTAACTTTCAAAAGGGAATTGGATAAATACTAGAATGGTGAATATTGCAGGGCTATGGGGAAAGAGCAGAGGAGTGGGACTAATTGGATAGCTCTTTCAAAGAGCTGGCACAGGCACGATGGGCCGAATGGCCTCCTCCTGTGCTGTAAGATTCTATGATTCAGTGTCTGATGGGGACTGAGATCTGTCCAGGTGAAGTGTTAAAATTTGGGTTGCGTGCTCATGAGTGGCAGAATGACATGGAAGTTTATTTTTAATGCAGCAATTTCTGCAGAGTGCTGGTAAGGATAGGGCCCTATATCAGTGAAGGGACGGTCATTAATGGGAGTGGGAGCCAGTCGATATTTCAGTTGTGAATGACACAGAAGCTGAAAGTATTATAGAGAAGTAGAGGCTAGGGTGAGGCAGTGGAGGGCAGCTGGCTACAAGTCACTGACCAAATGGCAGAAGGTTTTTCCACATCTGAACAGTCCTGGAGCCCCTGTGATTTCAGGGGGAGGCCATCCAGAGAGTTCTGGTTAATTCAAACTGTGAAGGAGCTGGTAAAGGTGTAGCTTTTTAAAAATTCAATCTTGGGATGTGGTCATTGCTGATAAGGCCGGAATTTATTGGCTGTCTCTAATTTCCCTTGAGAAGGGTGGTGGTGAGCCGCTTTCTTGAACTGCTGCAGTCCGCGTGGTGACGGTTCTCCCACAGTGCTGTTAGGTAGGGAGTTCCAGGATTTTGACCCAGCGATGGCGAAGGAACGGCCGATATATGCCCAAGTCAGGATGATGTGTGACTTGGAGGTGATGGAGTTCCCATGCACCTGCTGTCCTTCTAGGTGGTAGAGGTCGCGGGTTTCGGAGGTGCTGTCGAAGAAGCCTTGGCGAGTTGCTTCAGTGCATCCAGTAGATGGTACACACTGCAGCCACAGTGTGCCAATGTGGAGGGAGTGGATATTTAAGGTGGTGGATGAGCTGCTGATCAAGCAGACTGCTTTGTCCTGGATGGTGTCGAGCTTCTTGAGTGTTGTTGGAGCTGCTCCCAACCAGGCAAGTGGAGAGTATTCCATCTCACTCCGGACTTGTGCCTTGTAGGTGGTGGAAAGGCTTTGGGGAGTCAGGAGAGCCACTCAGCGCTTAATACCCAGCCTCTGACCTGCTCTAGTAACCACGGCGTTTACGTGGCTGGTCCAGTTGAGTTTCTGGACAATGATGACCCTCAGGATGTTGATTATGGGGGATTCATAAGAAACATAAGAAATAGGAGCAGGAGTAGGCCATACGACCCCTCGAGCCTGCTCCACCATTCAATAAGATCATGACTGATCTTCTATCTCAACTCCACTTTCCTATCCCCATATCCCTTGATTCCCTTAGTGTCCAAAAATCTATTGATCTCAATCTTGAATATACTCAATGACTGAGCATCCACAGCCCTCTGGGGTAGAGAATTTCAAAGATTCATAACCCTCTGAGTGAAGAAATTTTTCCTCATCTCAGTCCTAAATGGCCGCCCTCTTTTCCTGAGACTATGACCCCTAGTTCTAGACTCTCCAGCCAGGGGGAACAGACTCTCAGCATCTACTCTGTCAAGCCCTCTAAGAATTTTATATGTTTCAATTAGATCACCTCTCATTCTTCTAAACTCCAGAGTGTATAGGCCCATTCTCTCCTCATAGGACAACCCTCTCATCCTAGGAATTAATCTAGTGAACCTTTGTTGCACCGCCTCTAAGACAAGTATATCCTTCCTTAGGTGAGAAGAACAAAACTGTACACAGTACTCCAGGTGTGGTCTCACCAAAGCCCTGTGCAATTGCAGCAAGACCTCCTTGCTCTTATACTCCAACCCCCTTGCAATAAAGGCTAGCATACTATTTGCCTTCCTAATTGCTTGCTGTACCTGCATGTTAACTTTCTGTGATTCATTCACAAGGACACCCAAATCCCTCTGAACACCAACATTTCTTAGTTGTCATAGGGAGGTGGTTAGGTTCTCTTTTGCTGGAGATGGTCATGGCCTGGCATTTGTGTGGCGTGAATGTTACTTGCCGCTTATCGGCCCAAGCCTGGATGTTGTTCAGGTCTTGCTGCATGTGGGAATGGACTGCTTCATTATCTGAGGAACAGGGAAAAGCTCCACTTCTCACAGACTTCTTATGATGGAGGGAAGGTCATTGATGAAGCAGCTGAAGATAGTTGGGCCTAGGACAATGCCCTGACGAAATCGTTCCAGGACATCACTGAGAGTACAGAAAATTTTGAGGGGGGAATGGGAATAGCCAGAAGTCATGGTCCATGTGGGAACCAATGACAGAGGAAGGAAAAGGGTTGAGGTCCTGCAGTCAGAGTATCAGGAGCTAAGGAAGAAGTTAAAAAGCAGGACTTCAAAGGTAGTAATCTCTGGATTAATCCCAGTGCCACACAGTAGTGATTATAGGAAAAGTAGGATAAGACAAGTTAATGCGTGGCTGGAGGAATAGTGCAGGAGGGAGGGCTTCAGATTCCTGGGGCATTGGGATCAGTTCTGGGGCAGGAGGAATCTGTTCAAGATGGACGGGTTCCACCTCAAAGGAGCTGGGACCAATGTCCTCGCGGAGAGGTTAATTAGTGCTGTGGGGGAGGATTTAAACTAATTTGGCAGGGAGATGGGCACCAGGATGAAACATTAGAGAGGAGAAAAAAGGTGCACAGAGGACTGGAAAAGGATTGGGAAATACTGACCTCTGGGGAACACCACTGGAAACTTCCCTCCAGTCTGAAAAACAACCGTTCACCACTACTCTCTGCTTTCTGTCCCCTAGCCAGTTTTGTATCCACGCTGCCACTGTCCTTTTAATCCCATGGGCTTGAATTTTGCTAACAAGTCTATTATGTGATCTTTATCAAATGCCTACAATCTCAATCAATGCCCATACACTGACCCAGCACCTACAATCACAATCAATGCTCATAAACTGACCCAGCACCTACAATCTCAATCAATGCCCATACACTGACCCAGCACCTACAATCACAATCAATGCCCATAAACTGACCCAGCACCTACAATCTCAATCAGTGCCCATACACTGACCCAGCACCTACAATCTCAATCAGTGCCCATAAACTGACCCAGCACCTACAATCTCAATCAGTGCCCATACACTGACCCAGCACCTACAATCTCAATCAGTGCCCATACACTGACCCAGCACCTACAATCTCAATCAGTGCCCATAAACTGACCCAGCACCTACAATCTCAATCAGTGCCCATAAACTGACCCAGCACCTACAATCTCAATCAGTGCCCATAAACTGACCCAGCACCTACAATCTCAATCAGTGCCCATACACTGACCCAGCACCTACAATCTCAATCAGTGCCCATACACTGACCCAGCACCTACAATCTCAATCAGTGCCCATAAACTGACCCAGCACCTACAATCTCAATCAGTGCCCATACACTGACCCAGCACCTACAATCTCAATCAGTGCCCATAAACTGACCCAGCACCTACAATCTCAATGCCCATAAAGTGACCCAGCACCTACAATCTCATTCAGTGTCCATAAACTGACCCAGCATCTACAATCTCAATCAATGCCCATACACTGACCCAGCACCTACAATCTCAATGCCCATAAAGTGACCCAGCACCTACAATCTCAATCAATGCCCATAAACTGACCCAGCATCTACAATCTCAATCAGTGCCCATACACTGACCCAGCACCTACAATCTCATTCAGTGTCCATAAACTGACCCAGCACCTACAATCTCAATCAATGCCCATAAACTGACCCAGCATCTACAATCTCAATCAGTGCCCATACACTGACCCAGTACCTATAATCCCAATCAATGTCCATAAACTGACCCAGCACCTAAAATCTCATTCAGTGTCCATAAACTGACCCAGCATCTACAATCTCAATCAATGCCCATACACTGACCCAGTACCTACAATCTCAATTAACACCCGTACACTGACCCAGAAGGTACAATCTGAACCAATGCCCATGACCTAATAGTTTCTCACTATCTACCCTATCAAATCTTTTAATCATCTTGAACACTTCAATTGGATCACCCCTTAATCTTCTATATTCAAGGGACTACAAGTCTAGTCTATGCAACCTATCCTCATAATTTAACCCTTTTAGCCCCGGTATTGTCCAATTTTAAAATTAGCAATGTTTTCAATTGACACAAAATTCTGTAACCTAACATGGGAAATAGTGTGATTGGGTATCTTGTGATTGTGAGTACACTCGGCCAAGGAACTACTCTGATATAATCAGTTTAATTGTACACAAACTGGGAAGGTTACTGCAGCAAAGGGACTGATCCTGAACAACAACTTTGGTAAAAGTAATTCCTCCAAGGGACAATGAAGGGGACAGTGCAGTGACGAGTCTCTGACCTAATTGAGTCTTCAATAATTCTTCTCCAATGTAAATTTTCTGATGTTTCATCAAATGTCTGGAAGTGTCAAACCACTTAGCACACACATTCACAACATTCAAACTTCATCTTGACCCTGTAACATCCGTTGACATACCATTGTTACTGCCCCTATTAAATCACTTTTACGCAGTGTACATTCAAACATGGTCCTTGCCAGTGTGAACCTTCTGATGCACTGTCAGAGAACTAGAACTTTAAAATCTCTTTTTATACACAATGCAAACCACTTCTCTCCAGTGTGAATGTGCAGGTGCCGTATCAAGTGAGTTGAACTATTAAATTTCTCTCCAGTGTGAATTCACTGATGCTGTAATAAGTAACCAGATCTGTAAAATCGCTTTTTACACACTGAACAATCGAAGGGTTTCTCCTCAGTGTGAATTATCTGATGCTGCTTCAAGAGACTTGATGTAGAAAGTCGCTTTCTACAGACTGTACATTCAAACAGTTTCTCTCCAGTGTGAATTCCCTGATGTTTAGTCAAGTTACTGGATGTATTAAATCACCTTTTACACACTGTACATTCAAACAGTTTCTCTCCAGTGTGAATTTCTTGATGCTGTATCAAGTTACGAGATATATGAAATCTTATTTTACACACAGTGCATTCAACTGGTTATGTTCCTGTGTGAATCCACGGGTGTATTTCCAAAACACAAGCCCACTTGAAGCCCTTTCCACACACAGTACAGTGAAAGTGGTCCCCTTTCTGAATGGCAGATGCCTGTTCACTGTGTTCAGGTGCTCCAGATGATCCTGGCTGGTCATTTATTAACAGACCCATTTCTTACAGTATTTCCATTTTGACCCTTTATTCCAAAGGATGTGAACACACTCCCTGTACAAGGTCAAACTGTACAAATGAATGAATAAATTCACTGAGTTCTCCTCAATTACCAATATTCCCAGTTCGTTTGTGCAGGTTCATAGAATCATAGAATGGTTACAGATCGGAGGGAGGCCATTCGGCCCATCGAGTCCGTGCCGATTCTCTGCAAGAGCAATCCAACTAATCCCACTCCCCCGCCCTTTCCCCGTAGCCCTGCAAATTTTTTCCCTTCAAGTAGTTATCCAGTGCCCTTTTGAAGGCCATGATTGAATCTGCCTCCACCACCCCCTCGGGCAGTGCATTCCAGATCCTAACCATTCGCGGTGTAAAAAAGTTTTCCTCATGTCGCCTTTGGTTCTTTTGCCAATCACTTAAAATCTATGTCCTCTGGTTCTTGACCCCTCCGCCAATGGGAACAGTTTCTCTCTTTCGACTCTGTCTCAATACTTAATGATTTTGAACACTTCTATCAAATCTCCTCTCAACTTTCTGTGCTCTAAGGAGAACAACCCCAGCTTCTCCAGTCTATCCACGTAACTAAAGTCCCTCATCCATGGAATCATTCTAGTAAATCTTTTCTGCATCCTCTTTAAGGCCTTCACATCTTTCCTAAAGTACGGTGCCCAGAATTGGACACAATACTCCAGTTGTGACTGAACCAGTGTTTTATAAAGGTTCATCATAACTTCCCTGCTTTTGCGCTCCATGCCTCTATTTATAAAGCCCAGGATCCCATATGCTTTTTTAACCGCTTTCTCAACCTGTCCTGCCACCTTCAAAGCTTTGTGCACATATACCCCCAAATCTCTGTTCCTGCACCCCTTTTAGAGTTGTGCCCTCTAGTTTATATTGCCTCTCCTCGTTCTTCCTACCGAAATGTATCACTTCGCATTTTTCTGCGTTAAATTTTATTTGCCACGTGTCCGCCCATTCCACCAGCCTGTCTATATCCTCTTGAAGTCTATCACTATCCTCCTCACTGTTCACAGTTCCAAGTTTTGTGTCATCTGCAAATTTTGAAATTGTGCCCTGTACACCCAAGTCCAAGTCATTAATATATATCAAGAAAAGCAGTGGTCCCAGCACCGACCCCTGGGGAACACCACTGTACACCTCCCTCCAGTCCGAAAAACAACCGTTCACCACTACTCTCTGTTTCCTGTCACTTAGCCAATTTCGTATCCATGCTGCCACTGCCCCTTTTATTCCACGGGCTTCAACTTTGCTGACAAGCCTATTATGCAGAACTTTATCAAACGCCTTGTGGAAGTCCATATACACAACATCAACTGCATTGCCCTCATTGACTCTCTCTGTTACCTCATCAAAAAACTCAATCAAGTTGGTTAAACACGATTTGCCTTTAACAAATCCGTACTGGCTTTCCTTAATTAATCCACTTAATTAATCCATCAGGTTTAACTTGCTTTCAAGAGTAAACATTGTTACTTTTGCTTCTGCCGGTATGGTTCAAAATATTCCTTGTTCAGTTTTGTGTGTCGGGGCAGGTGCCCCAGTGCTAAACTCAGAAGAACACCCCCATTAGTGCAAGTGTGCCGTTAGTGACTGAGGCCACAACAGATCTCTAAATCAGCTGCATGATGGTCAGCTTTGGCTCAGTGGTAGCACTCCTGCCTCAGCATTTTAAGCCCCATGGTGGTGGCAGCACAGTGATATACAGTCAGGAGGGAGTGGCCCTAGGAGTCCTCAACATTGACTCCGGACCTCATGAAGTCTCCTGGCGTCAGGTCAAACATGGGCAAGGAAACCTCCTGCTGATTACCACCTACTGCCCTCCCTCAGCTGATGAATCAGTCCTCCTCCATGTTGAGCACGTCTTGGAGGAAACACAGAGGGTAGCAAGGGCACAGAATGTACTCTGGGTGGGGGACTTCAATGTCCATCACCAAGAGTGGCTCGGTAGCCACCACTACTGATCGAGCTGGCCGAGTCCTGAAGGACATAGCTGTCAGACTGGGGCCTGTGGCAGGTGCTGAGAGAACCAACACAAGGGAAAAACCTACTTGAGCTCGTCCTCACCAATCTAGCTGTCGCAGATGCATCTGTCCATGACAGTATTGGTAGGAGTGACCACTGCACAGTCCTCGTGGAGACGAAGTCCCGTCTTCACACTAAGGACATCGTCCATCGTGTTGTCTGGCACCACCATGCTAATTGGGATAGATTCAGAACAAATCTAGCAGCTCAAAACTGGGCATCCATGAGATGCTGTGGGCCATCAGCAGCAGCAGAATTGTATTCCAGCACAATCTGTAACCTCATGGCCCGGTATATTCCTCACTCTACTATTACCAACAAGCCAGGGGATCAACCCTGGTTCAACGAGGAGAGTAGAAGAGCATGCCAGGAGCAGCACCAGACGTACCTAAAAATGAGGTGCCAACCTGGTGAAGCTACAACACAGGACT
Organism: Heptranchias perlo; assembly: GCF_035084215.1. Lineage (NCBI taxonomy): Eukaryota > Metazoa > Chordata > Chondrichthyes > Hexanchiformes > Hexanchidae > Heptranchias > Heptranchias perlo. Next base: position 16,118,674 of record NC_090365.1, on the reverse strand, counting down.
ACATGCATGCTAAACAGCGGAAGCAGCATGCTATAGACAGAGCTAAGCGATTCCACAACCAACGGATCAGATCAAAGCTCTGCAGTCCTGCTATATCCAGTTGTGAATGGTGGTAAACAGTTAAACAACTAACGGGAGGAGAAGGCTCTGTAAACATCCCCATCCTCAATGATGGTGGAGTCCAGCACAGGTGTGCAAAAGTCAAGGCTGAAGCGTTTGCAACCATCTTAAGCCAGGAGTACTGAGTGGATGATCCATCTTGGCCTCCTCCCGATATCCCCACCATCACAGAAGCCAGTCTTCAGCCAATTCGATTCACTCCACGTGATATCAAGAAACGGCTGAGTGCGCTGGATACAGCAAAGGCTATGGTCCCCAACAACATCCCGGCTGTAGTGCTGAAGACTTGCACTCCAGAACTAGCCGCACCTCTAGCCAAGCTGTTCCAGTGCAGCTACAACACTGGCATCTACCTGACAATGTGGAAAATTGCCCAGGTATGTCCTGCCAAAAAGCAGGACAAATCCAATCCGGCCAATTACCACCCCATCAGTCTACACTCTATCATCAGCAAAGTGATGGAAGGTGTCGTCCACAGTACTATCAAGCGGCACTTACTCACCAATAACCTGCTCACCAATGCTCAGTTTTGGTTCCGCCAGGACCACTCGGCTCCAGACCTCATTACAACCTTGGTCCAAACATGGACAAACGAGCTGAATTCCAGAGGTGAGGTGAGAGTCACTGCCCTTGACATCAAGGCAGCATTTGACCGAGTGTGACACCAAGGAGCCCTAGTAAAATTGAAGTTAACGGGAATCAGGGGGAAAACTCTCCAGTGGCTGGAGTCATACCTAGCACAAAGGAAGATGGTAGTGGTTGTTGGAGGCCAATCATCTCAGCCCCAGGATATTGCTGCAGGAGTTCCTCAGGGCAGTGTCCTAGGCCCAACCATCTTCAGCTGCTTCATCAATGACCTTCCCTCCATCATAAGGTCAGAAGTGGAGGTGTTCGCTGATGACTGCACAGTATTCAGTTCCATTCGCAGCCCCTCAAATAATAAAGCAGTCCATGCCTGCATGCAGCAAGACCTGGACAACATCCAGGCTTGGGCTCATAGCTGGCAAGTAACATTCATGCCAGGCAAGTGCCAGGCAATGACCATCTCCAACAAGAGAGAGTCAAACCACCTCCCCTTGACATTCAAATGCATTACCATCGCCGAATCCCCCACCATCAACATCCTGGGGGTCACCACTGACCAGAAACCTAACTGGACCAGCCACATAAATACTGTGGCTACAAGAGCAGATCAGAGGCTGGGTATTCTGCGGTGAGTGACTCACCTCCTGACTCCCCAAAGCCTTTCCACCATCTTCAAGGCATAGGTCAGGAGTGTGATGGAATACTCTCCACTTGCCTGGATGAGTGCAGCTCCAACACTCAAGAAGCTCAACACCATCCAGGACAAAGCAGCCCGCTTGATTGGCACCCCATCCACCACCCTTAACATTCACTCCCTTCACCACCAGCGCACTGTGGCTGCAGTGTGTACCATCCACAGGATGCACTGCAGCAACTCGCCAAGGCTTCTTCAACAGCACCTCCCAAACCCGCGGCCTCTACCACCTAGAAGGACACGGGCAGCAGGTACATGGGAACACCACCTCCTGCACATTCCCCTCCGAGTCACACACCATCCTGACTTGGAAATATATCGCCGTTCCTTCATTGTCGCTGGGTCAAAATCCTGGAACTCCCTTCCTAATAGCACTGTGGGAGAACCGTCACCACACGGACTGCAGCAGTTCAAGAAGGCGGCTCACCACCACCTTCTCAAGGGCAATTAGGGATGGGCAATAAATGCTGGCCTCGTCAGCGACGCCCACATCCCATGAATGAATTTTTAAAAAATTCCAGAGACTTGAGCACATCATCTGGGCTGAGCAGTGCAGCTATGGGCAAGTGCTACAGAAATCGGCTGTGAAGCATTTTGAGATTTTGTGAGAAGCATTTTATAAATGCAAGTTGTTTCTTTTTAAGCAATCAGTACACATAAGTGACAGTTTTTGAAATGTGTTTTCACAGTCAATGAGAACTATCACAGCTCATGTGTACAATTAATGGCTGATTTTACATTCAAGCTGCTGATGGAGCCTCAGGTGCCAGCCTCACTCAGCAGAATTCTGCCCACCAGCAGCTCACAATTCAACAAAACAGACGAGTAAATCCGGGCAGTAATGCACCAGAATTTGTAAACTGCTCTTGCTGCAGGTGAGGCTCCCTGGCAGCAGCGCAGGTCCATTAACACCCATTCGTGTGAGGTGGATCAAACCTCATGCCATAAGACAGGCCAGGTTCCTTTGATCTATCTGTTCATGTGTAAGCGGACAGCCATTAAGCCCACAAACATGCACAGTCAGTAAAAGAATAATAAGCTCTTTATATAATTAGTCTAACTGGAAATGCCGCAAAATGTTTACAAGAAACATGAAAGGGAGAATAAAAGTAAATATAATAAGTGAAACTGTCCTGGAAACCCGTCCCACCGATAACTGACATGATTTTGTACCGTGTGTTTGGAATGCAGTAAATGTAATAAATTGGATAGCCAGGTGGTGAAGGATGGAATACCAGAGCCTGGTCTTCAGTTGCTTCCAAGCCTCTAAGCCACACAATTCAACATTACCCACCCACACCCTGGATAAGCTCTCATGTAAATGGAGTCCTCAATTGATACGCACCATCCGAATACAATTATCACTAATTGATATAAATCATATGGATACAATTAACAGTAAAAGGCTGTCACTCTCAGGGCAGTGAACACATTCCATGGTTCCATATAAAAGTTTCTTTTTCATTGAATGCATTTTAAGAACAGAAATTCATTCATACTGCTGGCTGCATTATTTTTATTTCTGAAGTAAAATCTAACTCAACAGTATGGTTCTTTTTATTCGTTCATGGGATGTGGGCATCACTGGCAAGGCCAGCATTTATTGCCCATCCCTAATTGCCCTCGAGAAGGTGGTGGTGAGCCGCCTTCTTGAACTGCTGCAGTCCGTGTGGTGAAGGTTCTCCCACAGTGCTGTTAGGTAGGGAGTTCCAGGATTTTGACCCAGCGACGATATATTTCCAAGTCGGGATGGCATGTGACTTGGAGAGGAACGTGCAGGTGGTGTTGTTCCCTTGTGCCTGCTGCCCTTGTCCTTCTAGGTGGTAGAGGTCGCGGGTTTGGGAGGTGCTGTTGAAGAAGCCTTGGCGAGCTTACTGCAGTGCATCCTGTGGATGGTACACACTGCAGCCACAGTGCGCCTGTGGTGAAGGGAGTGAATGTTTAGGGTGGTGGATGGGGTGCCAATCAAGTGGGCTGCTTTGTCCTGGATGGTATCGAGCTTCTTGAGTGTTGTTGGAGCTGCACTCACCCAGGCAAGTGCATCACATTCCTGACCTGTACATAGCAGTTTGGTCAGCATAGCAATATAAGAAAGGTCATTGACCTGAAATGTTAATTGTTTCTCTCTCCACAGATGCTGTCGGACCTGCTGAGTGTTTCCAGCTTTTTCTGTTTTTATTAGCAATATAAGACACCAGTTAATGTTCAAATATCTCTTTCCATAAAATTAGGGAAGATATTTTGACATCACTATAATGTAGTGTAGGAAACAGAGCAGTCAAGTTATGCACAGCAAGGTCCCACAAACAGCAATAAGATAATGACCAGATTTTTTTTGAGGGATAAATATTCCCAGAACTTCCCTGCTCTTCTTCGAATAGTGCCTTGGGATCTTTTATACCCACCTGAGAGGGCAGACCAGGCCTCGGTTTAAGGTCCCATCTGCAAGCAGGCACCTCCCACAACAGCACTGCCTCAGTAATACACTGGAGGGTCAGCCCTAGATTTTGTGCTCGGGTCTCTGGAGTGGGGCTCGAACCCATGACCTTCTGACTCAGAGGCGAGAGTGCTACCAGCTGACACCCAGCTATTTACAAAAAGCTGGAAATTTGAAACATAAAATGGTCGAAACACTCACTCGGCCGCACCAGCGGAGGGAGCAGAGGAGAGACTGCCTCGCCAGTGGATCCTTACACTATCTCAGGCTGATACACCCGGATACCCTTTGTCCAGCGCCCAGCAACTCAGTGAATCAGTAATGGAGGTGGTGCTGCTCATCACACACAGAATATAACTTCTCCTGGCAGATGTTGCATGTTCAGTGCTGGGATGTGAAATGCTGCAATGTCGAAGCAACCACGGACAAGGATTTTTAATTAAAAATAGAGATTACAACTACATGGTCATTTGGATAGAGACTCTTACCACAGCTATCTGCCCCTAAGCTTTTGCCATTGAATACAGCGGGAAATGGTAGCTTTCGCCCACTGGACCGCAATAATTCAGTTCTGGTGGGGGATCAAGTCCATAGCACCATGGATGGCTCAGCTGTACGCTGGGGGAGGGAGGGGAAAGGTCAGGAGCAATAGGGGATTCTATAGTCAGGGGAACAGACAGGCTTTTCTGCGGCCGCAGATGTGATTCCAGGATGGTGTGTTGCCTCCCTGCTGCCAGGGTCAAGGATGTCACTGAACGGCTGCAGAACATTCTGAAGGGGGAGGGTGAACAGCCAGAGGTCGTGGTCCATATCGGTACCAACGCCATAGGTAGAAAGAGGGATGAGGTCCGCAGGAAGATTTTAGGAAGTTAGGAAAGAGATTAAGAAGCAGTATCTCAAAGGTAGTAATCTCCGGATTACTCCCGGTGCCACGCGCTAGGGAGTGTAGAAATAGGAGGATAAAGCAGATCAATGTGTGGCTGGAGAGATGGTGCAGGAGGGAGAGCTTTAGATTCCTGGGGCATTGGGAGCAGTTCTGGGAGAGGTGGGATCTGTACAGGCCGGACGGGTTGCACCTCAACAGAGCTGGGACCAATGTCCTCGCGGGGAGGTTCGCTGGTGCTGTGGGGGAGGGTTTAAACTAATTTGGGGGGGGATGAGCATCAGGATGTAGCATTGGAAATGAGAAACAAGGTGCACAAAGGATAGGGAGAGACAGATAGAACTAGAGTAAGAAATAATACAGTATTAGGTGGAATCAGATTATGGGGGAATACAAGGTGGTCTAAGACTGGTTTGCAGTGCATGTGTGTAAATGCATGAAGTGTGGTAAACAAGGTTGGTGAGCTGCAGGCACAAATAGCCACATGGGAATACGATGTGGTGATAACGGAGACCTGGCTCAAAAAGGGCAGGATTGGGTACTAAATATTCCTGGATACAAGGTGTTCAGGAAAGATAGGGAAGGAAAGAAAGGATGAGGAGGAGTGGCAGTATTGATTAAGGAGAATATCGCAGTGCTGGAGAGAGAGGATGTCAAGGACAGAATCTATTTGGTTAGACTTAAGAAACAACAGAGGTGCCATTACACTACGGGGGGTAGTCTATAGGTCACCAACTAGTGGGAAAGATATAGAGGAGCAAATTGGCAGGGAAATTACAGAGATGTGCAAGAGCCATAGAGCAGTGATAATGGGGGACTTCAACTATGCTAATATAGACTGGGATAATATAAGGGGCAAAGAACGGGAGGAATTTTTGAAGTGTGTTCAGGAGAACTTCCTTGACCGGTACGTTTCTGGCCCAGTGAGGGAGGAGGCATTGCTGGATCTGGTTCTGGAGAATGAGGTGGGCCAAGTGTCAGTGGGGGAATACTTAGGGAGCAGTGATCATAGAATCATAAGGTTTGGAATTGCCAAGGAAAGGACACGGACCACTCTAAAGTAAAAATACTTAATTGGAGGAGAGCCAATTTCAATGGGATGAGAACAGATCTGGCCCGGGTAAATTGGAATCAAAGATTGACAGGCAAAACTGTAACTGAACAATGGGTGGCCTTTAAAGAAGAGATGGCTTGGTTACAGTCTAGGCACCTTCCCATGAGGGAGGAAGGTAGGGCAATTAAAGCCAGAGCTCACTGGACGACAAAAGAGATAGAGAGTAAGATGAAATGGAAAAAAGGGGCGTATGATAGATGTCAGGTTGATAACACAAGTGAGAACCAGGAAGAATGTAGAAAGTTCAGAGGGGAAGTGAAAAAAGAAATGAGGAGCAAAGAGAGAGTATGAGAATAGACTGATGGCCAACATAAAAGGGCAGCCAAAAATCTTCTATAGGAACGTAAACAGTAAATGGGTAGTAAGAGGAGGGGTGGGAACGATTAGGGACCATACAGGAGATCTTCTCATGGAGGCAGAGGGGACGGCCGAGGTACTAAATGAGTACTTTGCATCTGTCTTTACCAAGATACTGCCAAAGTAACAGTAAAAGAGGAGGTAGTTGAGATAGTAGATGGGCTAAAAATTGGTAAGGAAGAGATCCTTGAAAGGCTGGCTGTACTTAAAGTAGATAAGTCACCCGGTCCGGATGGGATGCATCCCAGGTTGCTGAGGGAAGTAAGGGTGGAAATTGCAGAGGTACTGGCCACAATCTTCCAAACATCTGTAGATACGGGGGTGGTGCCAGAGGACTGGAGAATTGCAAATGTTACACCCTTGTTCAAAAAAGGGTGTAAGGATAAACCCGGCAACTACAGGCCAGTCAGTTTAATCTCAGTGGTGGGAAACGTTTAGGAACGATAATCCGGGACAGAATTAACAGTCACTTGGACAAGTGTGGATTAATAAAGGAAAGCCAGCACGGATTTGTTGAAGGCAAATCGTGTTTAACTAACTTGATTGAGTTTTTTGATGAGGTAACAGAGAGGGTCGATGAGGGCAATGCGATTGATGTGGTGTATATGGACTTTCAAAAGGCGTTCGATAAAGTGCCGCATAATAGACTTGTCATCAAAGTTGAAGCCCATGGAATAAAAGGGGCAGTGGCAGTATGGTTATGAAATTGGCTAAGTGACAGGAATCAGAGAGTAGTGGTGAATGGTTGTTTTTCGGACTGGGGGAAGGTATACAGTGGTGTTCCCCAGGGGTCGGTGCTGGGACCACTGCTTTTTTTGATATATATTAATGACTTGGACTTGGGTATACAGGGCACAATTTCAAAATTTGCAGGTGACACGAAATTTAAAGGGTAGTGAGCAGTGAGGATAGCGATAGACTTCAAGAGGACATAGACACGCTGGTGGAATGGGCGGACACATGACAGTTGAAATTTAACGCAGAAAAGTGATACATTTTGGTAGGAAGAATGAGGAGAGGCAATTAAAGCGTACAATTCTAAAAGGGGTGGAGGAACAGAGATCTGGGGGTATATGTGCATAAATCGTTGAAGGTGGCAGGGCAGGTTGAGAAAGCTGTTAAAAAAGCATACGGGATCCTGGGCATTATAAATAGAGACATAGGGTACAAAAGTAAGGAGGTTATGATGAACCTTTATAAAACACCGGTTCGGCCCCAACAAAATTGTGTTCAGTTCTGGGCACTGCACTTTTGGAAGGATGTGAAGGCCTTAGGGAAGGTGCAAAAGAGATTTACTGGAATGATTTCAGGGATGAAGGACTTTAGTTACGTGGATAGACTGGAGAAGCTGGGGTTGTTCTCTTGAGAGCAGAAAAGGTTGAGAGGAGATTTGCTAGAGGTGTTCAAAATCATGAAGGATCTGGACAGAGTCGATAGAGAGAAACTGTTCCCATTGGCGGAAGGGTCAAGAACAAGAGGACATAGATTTAAGGTGATTGGCAAAAGAACCAAAGGCGACATGAGGAAAAACTTTTTTACACAGCGAGTGGTTAGGATCTGGAATGCACTGCCCGAGGGGGTGGTGGAGGCAGATTCAATCATGGCCTTCAAAAGGGAACTGGGAAAGGGCGGGTGAATGGGACTAGCTGGATAGTTCTTGCACAGACTCGACGGGTCGAATGTCCTCCTTCCGTGCTGTAAACTTTCAATGAGGGCGCCCGTCCCCACAATGCCCCGCGGCTGTGAAACCGCCCTATGCTTCACACGGCACCGAGCAGCGCATGCGCCCCATCCTTCGGGGCAACTCAAGGTCTGAGGCGGAGACAAAGCGGCGGCCGCCCGGTCAGAGGCTCGGAAAACCCGGGACCGAGCCGGTCAGCGCCCGACTGGACGGGACAGGCGGCTTCACCTTTCCGGAGACCCGCATTTAAAATGTAAGTTTAGGGCCGGAGAAGGTGGAGGCCCGCCCGCCCGGGAACTGTGAGCGGAGGCGGGGGAACCAGGGCCTTCCCGTCAGGGTTGGGATCAAGAGGGAGCTTCACTCACCGGCCCGGCTCAAGGCCCTCAGCCGCCCGATTCAAAGCGCCTGACAACCGACTGCAAACCGCCGCCTCACCGGCTCCTGCACCAAGATGGCGGCGGGGCACGTGATCTGCCGGTAGGCGGGGCCAGGGCCGCTGGGTTCCCGCCCTCTGTCTCTATCTGTGTCCCTGTGTTTTTCTCTGCTCCTATTTACTGTGCCATCTAACTTAGTGTCGTCAGCAAACTTAGATATATGGCTCTCTATTCCTTCATCTAATTCATTTATAAATACAATGAAAAGCTGAGCCCCAGTACAGATCCCTGGGGACACCACTAGTCACATCCTGACAATTGGAGCACATCCCCATTATCCCTACTCTCTGTCTCCTACCTCCTAACCAATTCCCTCCCCATGTCAATAGTTGCCTCCAATTCCATGTGCTCTCATTTTTCTTAACAGCCTCTCATGTGGAACCTTATGGAATGCCTTCTAGAAGTTTTTTTTTTAATTCATGGGCAAGGCCAGCATTTATTGCCCGTCCTTAATTGCCCTTGAGAAGGTGGTGGTGAACCGCTGCAATCCGTGTGGTGAAGGTTCTCCCACAGTGCTGTTAGGTAGGGAGTTCTAGGATTTTGACCCAATTTTGAAGTCCGTATAAATAACATCCATGGACATTCCCTCATCTACCACGTTAGTTTTCTCATCAAAGAATTCAACTAGGTTCATTAGACATGACTTACCCTTTACAAATTCATGCTGGCTCTCTCTGATCAGCTCATATTTGTCCAACTGCTCAGTCACTCTATCCCTAATAATAGATTCTAGTAACTTTTGCGCAACAGATGTTAGACTAATAGGCCTATAATTTCCTGGTTTATCTCTCCTACCCTTCTTAAATAATGGCAATTTTCCAATCCAAGGGGACAATTCTTGAATTGAGAGTTTTGGAAGATCATGATTAGAGCATCAACAATTTCCTCACATGCTTCTTTTAAAACCCTGGGGTGGAAACCATCAGGTCCTAGAGATTTGTCTATCTTAAGTCCCTTTATTTTCTCCATTACCAGTTTTTAAATTCATATTAAATCCAGTAAGTCCCTCCCCTTGATTTTTAAAAATTTTTTCCTCCTATGTCTGGTACTTTATCCTCATCCTCTACTGTGAAGACCAATACAAAGTAAATATTTAACAAGTCTGCCATTTCCTGATTTCCAATTACAATATTACCTGCGTCTGTCTTTAAGGGGCCCACGTTACTCTTAGCCATCCTCCGTCTCTTAACATATTTGTAAAAACCTTTCGTGTTGTCCTTGATAGCCCTCGCAATTTTTTTCTCGTATTCCCTTTTTGCAGCTCTTACTACTTCCTTTGCTGTTCTTTATATCGCCCTGTCTGCAGAATCTCTACTGTTCATTTCGATAAAGTCTTTCTTTTAGTTTTATACAATCTTTCACTTCTCTTACAACAAATTCTCTGATCTCTGTATTTATACATCCTGCTACTTTATCACTGTTATCAGGAGATCTGTAGACAACTCCCACCAAAGTTTAACATCTTTTTTCTATTCCTCAATTCTACCAAGGAAATTTCTACTGCCTGCACACCCTTACCGATATCCCCTTTTTCTAATGCTGTAATAGTGTCCTTTACCAATATTGTTACTCCTCCTTTTCCAATTTCTCTGTCCTTTCTAAAGAGCTTATTACCTGGAATATTTATCTCCCAGTCATGCCCAGCTTGTAGCCAGGTCTCAGTGATGGCCACTACGTCATACCCTGTAAGTTAGATTTGCACTTTTAATTTGCTTGTATTTTTTAATGCTATGTGCATTAGTGTATAGAACTCTTAACTGGGCAACAGGCTCTGATGCTGTTTTTCTCACACTTTTTCACTTATCACACTTCTTGTTTTTCATTACTCCTGTTGTATTTTTATCAGTTATTTTGTTATTTCCTATATTTTTTCTGAACCTGAAGTTTTTATATTATTTAACACTATTTATGATCTGGACTTTGCTCTCATCCCTTTTTCTGAGGCTATTTTCACTTTATTAATAGTTCTGCGTGAGTCCTCTCTCTCTCCCTCCCACCCCCTGTACTGCGACTCATTAAGATCTTGATGTCAGAGTCTAGTGCTGGTTTAAAACAGTCAGAGAGTAACATTATAGTGTTGGACGAAGTGTTATGTGCAAAGGTCGAAAAATTTGCCAGTCGTTACACGGAGCTATGGATGTTTTTGGACTGCTTAACAAGATAGAAACAACATGCATTGAGAAAAGAACATATAATATGAAGCAATTTACACTGTATAACATTTTTTAACAGAATAAAACGATGTTCCATTCAAATTGGCCATTTGTTTATTTTTTCTGATGGAGCAAATAGACAAACCTGACTATAGTGACGCCCTGAAATAATGACCGGTCCAGAGGGAGTGAAGTTTGACCGTATTTCTGCCCTTGAATTCATTTCCTTTATTTCTTTTCACTGCTCCTTTCTTTCATTTGACTCATTTTATTGAGTTAATGTGATTCAATCATTTAAATGGATTTGTTTGATTTGCTTGATTTGAATTGAACGATGAAATCAAGCAATTAATTTTTTCGTTTGATTTATTTCATTGGATTTCTTTCCTTTTGTTTCTTTGTATTTTTTAAACCTGTTCTTGCGGGTGTTGCTGGCGATAATTACCCATCCCTAGTTACCCTGAGAAGCTGGTGGTGGATCGCTCGCTTGATCACTTCACAGGGCAGGTAAATGTTCCTCTTCATCTTTTCACGTCTTTCAATTCACTGGTCATTAATACGATTCAGTCATATAAAATCTTGCATTTTTATTCCATTTCATTTCATTGACTTCAATCATTATCTTCATTACATTTATTTCACATTCTTTATTTGAAGTAATTCATTTCTTGATTCTCTGCATCAAATTATTTCTTTTCTTGCATTTGATTGGTTGTTTGCTTGTTTTCATTTGAATTGAGTCATTAGCTTTGATTCATTTCTTTCAATTCATTCCACTCAGTTTATTGCAGAAAATCATATTAAATCAATCATTTAAATTGTTTCATTTGATTCCATAATTTGACTACAATTATTAGCTTCATTTGATATGAAAGTGCTCCACAAGAATTCCATGTAAAACAATTTGGCCATTTTCAGAGCCTCCAGCAGTCCCTTTAAGGACCACGGACGAGGCCACTCCGCGCCTAGTAATGGGGGCGAGGCCACTCCGCGCCTAGTAATGGGGGCGAGGCCGCTCCGCGCCTAGTAATGGGGGCGAGGCCGCTCCGCGCCTAGTAATGGGGGCGAGGCCGCTCCGCGCCTAGTAATGGGGGCGAGGCCGCTCCGCGCCTAGTAATGGGGGCGAGGCCGCTCCGCGCCTAGTAATGGGGGCGAGGCCGCTCCGCGCCTAGTAATGGGGGCGAGGCCGCTCCGCGCCTAGTAATGGGGGCGAGGCCACTCCGCGCCTAGTAATGGGGGCGAGGCCACTCCGCGCCTAGTAATGGGGGCGAGGCCGCTCCGCGCCTAGTAATGGGGGCGAGGCCACTCCGTGCCTAGTAACACTGGGCGGTGTGCACAGTGCATGGTCCATCCATTTGTTCCTTCAAAATTGCAAACCAGGCCCTCCAAGCAGTGTCGCAGCCCAATTTGTATATTTAAGCAGCTTGTTTGGAGCAGGCGAGCTGGGCGCTCATTCACAGGCCTGCCTGAATATTGCAGCAAGCAGGCGTCAGGCACCAAACATGGCCCAAATGCCCACTCAGTTTTCCTTTGCCCATTTTTTAGACATGAAACGGGCAAGTGGCATTTGTAAATTGGACCCACGTCCCTTTTTTATATTTATTTCAATTCATTTAATTGAAAACAGGGAGTCAAACAAAATCAATGATTTAATTTCTTATTATATTAATTTGCTTCATTTCATCATGTGACTTTAATTATTATCTTCATTACATTAATTCACCCTCACTTGATTCCTTTCATTGGATTTATTACCTTTGTTTATTTTCCTCTCTTCATTTCTTTCAAATCATTTGATTTATTTCAATGATTCTTCAAGTTTAATTTCATTCAAACAGATCATTTCTTCCATAAAATAACAGAAATCTCTCTCCACAGATGTGTGTGGAGTGTTTCCAGCATTTTCTGTTTTTATTTCCGATTTCCAGCATCTGCAGTATTCTGGTTTTGCTTTAGTTCATTTCCTTCACTGGATCAATTCCTCTATTTTGATCTTTCCATTTGTCTCAATTCAAATGACTCATTGATTGAATGATTCCCTGCGTTCAGGGGGATGGATACTGTTCTCTACAGCCGCGACCGGGAGTCCCGAAGGCCGTGTTGCCTGCCCGGTGCCAGGGTTAAGGACATCTCCTCGCGGCTGGAGAAGAACTTGGAGCAGGAGGGGGAGAATCCAGTGTCATGGCCACGTAGGGACCAACGACATAGGTAGAACTAGGAATGAGGTTCTGAGGGAGTTTGAGGAGCTAGGGTCTAAATTAATAAGCAGAACCTCAAAGGTAATAATCTCTGGATTGCGACCTGAGCCATATGCAAATTGGCATAGGGACAGATTAGATGGTTAACTGCGTGGCTCAAAGAGTGGTGTGGGAGGCAGGCGTTTCAATTCATGGGGCACTGGCACCAGTTCTGGGGAAAGAGGGAGATGTTCCGTTGGGACGGGCTCCATTAAAACCGGGCTGGGACCAGTGTCCCGCCGAATCGAATATCTAGGGCGGTAGATAGGGCTTTAATCTATTACGGTTGTGGGGGCAGGGTTCAGGTAAGTCTAAAGACAAAAGTCAAGGTTGTAAAGCAGAGTAGCGATTTGGGTAAAAACAAGCAGCATATGTCAGGAAGGGTCAGAAAGTTTAACAAAGGTTATTAAAGGGAATTAGTGACCATGGTCACATCAGGGGAAAAATAGTAAAAAGTTAAAATTAAAGGTGCTTTATCTGAACACACAAAGCATTAGTAACAAGATAGATGAATTAATGGCACAAAGAGATGTGGGTTTGATCTAGTAGCCATTATTGAGATATGGTTGCAGGGTGACCAAGGTTTGGGAGCTAAATATTCCAGGGTACTTGACTTTTAGAAAAGATAGCAAATTGGGAAAGGAGTGGGGACGGGAGTTGGGGTTGGGAGTCTTGATAATAAAGAATGAGATAAAGACAGTAGTGAGAAAGCATCTTAGCTCAAAAAATCAGGATGTAGAATCAGTATGGGTGGAGCTAAGAAATAACAAATGGCAGAAAACACTGGTGGGAGTAGTTTATAGGCCTCCGAACAGTAGTTAGTGTCGGACAGAGTATAAATCAGGAAATTAGAGGAGCACGTAATAAGGGTAATGCATGTATTGTCGGGATGCATGTGTTCGGCAAACCAAATTGGCAAAAGTAGTTTGGAGGACGAGTTCATGGAATGCACCCGAGAGAGTTTTCTAGAACAATATGTCGAGAAACCAACCAGGGAACAGGCTATTTTAGATCTTGTATTGTGTAATGAGACAGGGGTAATTAATAATCTAATAGTTAAGGATCCTCTTAAGGTCGTACAATTGTACAGGGCTTTGGTAAGACCACACCTGGAGTACTGCTTACAGTTTTGGTCTCCTTATCTAAGGAAGGATATTCTTGTCTTAGAGGCGGTGCAACAAAGGTTCACTAGCTTGATTCCTGGGATGAGAGGGTTGTCCTATGAGGAGAGAATGGGCCTATACACTCTGGAGTTTGGAAGAATGAGAGGTGATCTCATTAAAACATAACATTTTTAGAGGGCTTGACAGGGTAGATGCTGAGAGACTGTTTCCCCTGGCTGGAGAGTCTAGAACTAGGGGTCATAGTCTCAAGATAATAGGTCGGCCATTTAGGACCAAGATGAGGAAAATTTCTTCAATGAGAGGGTTGTGAATCTTTGGAATTCTCTACCCCAGAGGGTTGTGGATGCTCAGTCGTTGAGTATATTCAAGACTGAGATAGTTAGATTTTTGAACACTAAGGGAATCAAGGGATATGGGGATAGGGCGGGAAAGTGGAGTTGAGATAGAAGATCAGCCATGATCTTGTTGAATGGTGGAGCAGGCTCGAGGGGCCGCATGGCCCACTCCTGCTCTTATTTCGTATGTTCTTATGTTCAATCATTTAATTTGTTGCATTTGATTTGTTCCACTTGTTTCACTTCATTGTTTGACTTCAATCATCAGCTTCATTACATTTCTTTCACTTTCTTCATTTGATTGGAATCACATATATTACTTCTTTCATTGGCTTTATTTCCTTTGCTTCTTTACACTTTTTCATTTGATCTCCTTCATTCTATAGCAATGGAATTGTATTTCATCATGATATGTAACCTCATGGCCTGGCATATCCCTCACTCTTCCTCCACCATCCTGCCAGATGACCAACAGAGACTGTAGAAGAGCAGGAGGTGCCAACCTGCTGAAGCTACAACACAGGTTTTTTGCTAAACAGCAAAATCAGCTTGCTACAGACAGCCAAGCGATCCCACAACCAACGGATCAGGTCACAGCTCCGCCATGTCCAGTTATTAATGGTGGGAGTTATTAATGGTGGGAGTGATTAAAGAACTAACAGGAGGAGTCTCCTTGAACATCTCCAGCTTCAATGATGGTGGAGCCCAGCAGGTGAGTGCAAAAGACAAGACTGAAGTGTTTGCAACCATTTTCAGCCAGAATTGTCGAGTGGATGTTCCTTCTTGGCCTCCCCCTGGGGTCCCCACCATCTGATGCCAGTCTTCAGCCAAATTCGATTCACTCCACGTGATGTTAAAAAACAGCAAAGGCTACGGGTCCCTACAACTTCCTGGCTGTATTGCTGAAGATCTGCACAACTAGCCGCTCCCCTAGCTATTATTGTGGCTGATCACATCGACATCATGCCCATGACAGAAACTTGGTGATGACACCTTCCCCCTTACTGAAGCCGCCCCGCCTGGCTATACCTTCCACCACCTGCCTCGGTGTGGCCCGTATCACCAAATCTCACCTTGTCTGTCTCCCTACTCCTCTGACACCTTTTCTTCTGAACAGCTCACCTTGTTCCACCCCTCTTGCCTCTCTCTTAAAATCCTCGTTCTCCACCGCCCACCTAACCTCACACCAAGTTTCTCACTGAGATATCTTCACTGTTTTCCTCCCTCAGCCTCTGCACAGAGCAACTTCTCACCCTCGGTGATTTGAACATCCGTCTCAACTCACCTTGCCTTCCGTCCTTTAAGTTCACTGCCCTCCTGTCCTCCCTTAACCTCTCCCTCAACCTTGCCATCTCACGTGGCCTCTCTATTCCCATAGTCTCAGTCACGGATAAGGCCATCTTGATCACTTCCTTGTATCCCTCTTCACTCACATCCTCCTTTCCCCTTCCAACCCACTTCATTCTATGTCCAACCCTGGAAAACACACTCCCCCCCCCCCCCCCCCCCACCCCAAGTCACGTACAACAGCACTTTCAAATTCCCAACTGCCTAACCATTCATCACAATACTTCTGCAGCTACTGATCTGCTCAATCACACCCTCACCTTCACCTTTGATGCCCTTGTTCCCAGTAAAACCCTTATTCTCCCACCTTGGCTGTTTTCCCTGCTATGACCCCCATCTCCGCTCCGCTAAGTCCAAGGGATGCAGATTTGAACGTATGTGGTACACAACTGGTTTAGCCATTCATCACCAGATCTGGCTGGACCACATCAAGCACTATCGGGTCCAGCTCTCCTCTGCCAAAACTGCTCACTATTCCAGGATCATCCTGGAATGCAAAGATAACCCCCGGCTTCTCATCTCCACTACAAACCGTCATCTTAAACCCCTATCCCCTGCCCCCATCTTCACCTCCAACAAGTGCGAGGAGCTCATGGACTTCTTTATCTCAGAGTGAGACTATCCATTTCAGCTGCCTCTGCCGCTTCCCCTTCTTCCCCTAGCCCACCGAGCCAAACTTCCCCTATGAACTCACATCTTTCTCTAGTTTCTCTCCCAGCTCCCCTCATGCCCACTCCAAACTCAGATTTTCACTACTTTGTGTGAAAAAGTGCTTCTTGATTTCACTCCTAAATGGCCTAGCTCTAATTTTAATATCATGCCCCCTTGTTCTGGATTCCACCATCAGAGGAAATAGTTTTTCTATCTACCCTATTGAATCCCTTATTCATTTCATACCTTGATTAGATCACCCCCTAAACACAAGGGAGTACAAGCCCAGTCAATGTGACCTGTCCTCATCATTTAATGCTTAAAGCCCAGTTAGCATTCTGGTGAATCTGTGCTGCATTCTCCAAGGCCAATATATCCTTCCTGGGGTTCAGTGCCCAAAACTGAATGCAGTTCTCCAGATGGGGCCTGACCACAGCTCTGTACAACTGAAGTATTAGTTCCTCCCCTTTGTGTTCCAGCCGCCTTGAGATAAAGGCCAACATTCCATTATCCCTTTTGATTGCTTTTTACACCTGTGCACTAGCTTTCACTGATTTATGTACCTGGACACCCAAATCCCTTTGCTCCTCCAATTGATTTCCTTTATTTTTATCATTTCATTGACTTAACATGGTTCCCTGCATTCAATCTTTTAATTTGTGGAGGAATCTAGCCCACCTACAGACACACAACAGTGAGAGAGAGAGAGATACCATTAATACCAACATACTGTAAAAGAGGAAACAAACAGGCTGATTAAAACAATTTTGAAAAACTAGAAGAAAATATGAACATATCTTATGTAGAGGGGAAACAGGAACACTCCAAGATCAAGACTCACAGGACATCTCAGTACAATAAAGATAAAACTGTCACTAGACATTTGCTGGAACATGGACGAGAGCTCTGGAAATTATGGGGCTTGCAACCAACATCGATTTGACACAGTCATGAAGTAAAAGGAGAGACAGATGGCAAAATTGTCACCAAATGTGTAAGAATATAGGTATTTTTTACATTATTTTAATACAGAGCAAAAACAGAACAGCTAATGTAGCAATTATGGTTAAAACACATGAGTAAATCAAAATTGGTTTGACCTGTGTGCTGGTAGATGTTATCTTTTGATCACATTGACACTCCAGGACAAAAGCCATAGTTCGGGGAGAGCAAACCTACGAAGCAAAGGTTGCTGAGATGACAATGTAGCAGGATATTGACCAGGGTATTGATGATGACATGAGGCTGGTTTGATTGTATGTTCATCAATTTGTTTGATGACCTAAGGGTAATAAAACACTAAACAAAGAAAAGCTCAACAAGAATTGGACAATGAATGCTTGTTTTTTTTCAAAAAAAAGTATGAGACAGATACAAATGAAGCAAAATTCAGTTAGGAACTTTAGCCACCTTCAAGGCTAGATCCCCGGGGAGTTCTTTACACGTGAGGTTCTAGACGTAGGACTGCGTGTACTACTCTGTATGTAGTCTTAAGATGAATGTTTTGAAACAATAAAATGTTTTTAATTGTCAAGACATATTACTGTCTCTAGCTTTTCAAATCTGTTATTAAAAAGGATAAGGGATTTATTCTAATATTTTGGTGAACTGCAGTGATAGTTTGAATGTCAAATCTGGGAATGGCCAGCTCCGATTTGATGTGACTCATACTTAGACGGATATTTGAATGATGGAACTGTTAGGAGAATATGTAATTATTGAGGTGTATGTTAATGTCAATGTATTTTTTAGCATAGTTTTCAAAGCTGAACCCTGAACCCTAACACAGTAACTGACCTGATGTCCTAAACCCAGACTCCTGAACCCAAATCACTAAACTCTGAGCCCTAGTACAGGGACTGACCATAACCCCTAATCCTAAACTCTAACCCAGCTCTAACTCTTAACCGTAAGCTTAACCCCAACTGAGTCAGTATTGAAACATGGAGCAGGGATTAAATAAATTCACATGTAACTGATGTAAGTAATCATATTTTATCCACCTCAAAGTATCTGCTACAGAAAATCCACTCATTTCCACCAAATATCTAGGTACTATGAAACATATATCTCCATTTTAAAAGTAATGTGTAAATCTATCCTTGTTCATGTTGAAAACGTCACTGGTGTAAATAAATCGCTGTTAGCATTTAAATATGTACCTAGGTGTGAATAATCACTTTTACTATTCAAACTTGTAATTTTGTATGGATAATCAATCATATCTTCAATAATGTAATTGCAGTTAATTATCATTCCAATGTTAATGGTACAATTAATCACTTGTTACTATTCAAAAAAGTAAGAGTATAAATAATAACTCAATTGAAATACATCACCTATGTAAATTATCATTGGTTACGGCAGAACTATTGACTTAGAGTAAATTATCTTGTCATTGATAACTGGGATTAAACTATATTTTACCTTCCACATACATATCTGGTATAATCACTTATTCATAAACATAACTGCTACATATAATCACTTGACTCCTTTCAAACACATATCTTGGTGTGACTAATCACTTGTGGTGATTGAAATATGTAAATAATGATTTGTTTCCATTCAAATGGAGCTAATTGATAAACTGATCAAACTTAGAGAGGATAAACCTCGGGTCTGGATGGATTGCATCTGCGAATATTAAAAGAAGTTAGGGAAGAGATAGCAGAGGCACCAAAACAAATATATAAAAATTCATTAGAAAAGGGAATAGTGCCAGAGGACTGGTGGACAGCTAATGTGAATCCTATATTTAAAAAGGGAGATAGAACAAGTCCAGGGAACTATGGACCAGTTAGCTTAACGTCGGTGGTAGGAAAGATAATGGAATCTTTACTCAAAGATGTAATAGAAAAAATTTGGAAAACAAAAATATAATAAAGAATAGTCAGCATGGATTTCAGAAGGGAAGGTCATGCCTGACCAACCTGATTGAATTCTTTGAAGAAGTAACAGGAAGAGTAGACAAGGGTAATGTAGTAGATGTAATATATTTGGATTGTCAAAAGGCTTTTGATAAGGTACCACATTGTCGACTCACGACTAAGATCGCGTGGAGTCAGGGGACAGGTAAATATCAAGTTGGCTACAAAACAGAAAACACAGAGGGTAGGGGTTAAGGATAACTGCACAGACTGGCAAAAAGTGGGAAGTGGTGTTCCACGTTGTTCACATACGAATTAAGAGCAGGAGTAGGCCACTCGGCCCCTCAAGCCTGCTCTGCCATTTGATAAGATCATGGCTGATCTGATTGCAACCTCAACCCTACTTTCCAGTCTACCTACTATAACCTTTGACTCCCTTGTTAATCAGGAATCTATCTAACTCAGCTTTAAAAATATTCAATGACCCTGCTCTCTGGGGAAGGGAGTTCCACAGACTCACGACACTCTGAGAAAAAATTTCTCCTCATCTCTGTCTTAAATGGGAAAACCCTTATTTTTAAACTCTGTCCCTTAGTTCTAGTCTCTCCCACAAGGGAAAACATCCTCTCAGCATCTAGCCCTTCTAGTTCCCTCAGGATTTTATATGTTTCAATAAGATCATCTCTCATTCTTCTAAACTCCAGTGTATACAGGCCCAACTTGTTCATCCTTTCCTCACAAGATAACCCTCTCATCCCAGGAATCAGTCGAGTGAACCTTCTCTGAACCGCCTCCAAAGCAATTATGTCTTTAAATAAGGAGACCAAAACTGCACACAGTATTCTAGATGTGGTCTCACCAATGCCATGTACAACTGTAGCAAAACATCTCTACTTTTATATTCTATTCTTCTTGCAATAAATTACAACATTCCATTTGCATTTCTAATCACTTGCTGTTCCAACTTTTTGTGATTCATGTACTAGGATACCCAGATGCCTCTGTACCTCTGAGTTCTGCAATCTCTCTCCATTTAAAAAATATACTGCTTTTCTATTCCTCCTGCCAAAGTGGACAAGTTCACATTTTTGCACATTATATTCCATCTGCCAAATTTTTGCCCACTCACTTAACCTATCTGTATCCCTTTGCAGACTCCTTACGTCCTCTTCACAACTTGCTTTCCTACCTACTTTTACATTTGGCCCCATCATCCAAGGCATTGATATGGATTGTAAATAGTTGAGGCCCAAGCACTGATCCATGTGGCACTCCACTCGTTACATCTTGCCAACCTGAAAATGACCCATTTATGCCTACTCTCTGTTTCCTGTTAGCTAACCAATCCTTTATCCATGCTAATAACCTCTACACCATAAACTCTTATTTTGTGTAGTAGCCTTTGATGTGGCACCTTGTCAAATGCCACAGGGTCCTCTTTATCCACGTTGCTTGTTACTTCCTCAAAGAACTCTAATAAATTAGTCAAACACGATTTCCCTTTCAAAAAGCTGTGTTGAATCTGCCTGATTGCATTGAGATTTTCCAAGTGCCCTGCTATAACCTCCTTAATAATAGATTCTAGCATTTTCCCTATGACAGATGTTAAGCTAACTGGCCAGTAGTTTCCTGCTTTCTGTCTCCCTCTTTTCTTAAATAGAGAAGTTACATTCACTATTTTCCAATCTGATGGGACCCTTCCAGAATCGAGGGAATTTTGGAACAATAATACCAATGCATCTACTATCTCTGCAGCCACTTCTTTTAGGACCCTAGGGATGAAGTCCGTCAGGATCTGGGGATTTGTCAGCTTTTAGTTCTAATAATTTTATCAGAACCCTTTCCCTGGTGATTGTAAATGTTTTAAGTTCCTCCCTCCCTTTCACCTCTTGATTCACAATAATTCTGGAGTGTTATTTGTATCCTTTACAGTGAAGACGGATGCAAAATATCTGTTCAGTTCATCCGCCATTTCCTTGTTCATTATTAATTCCCCAGACTCACGCTCTAGAGGACCAACGCTCACTTTACTTACTTACTTTTTAAAATACCTGTAGAAACTGTTTTTATATTTCTAGCTAGCTTTCTCTCCTACTCTAATTTCTCCCTCCTCATTATTCTTTTAGTCATTCTTTGCTGTTCTTTATATTCTATCCAATCTTCTGACCTGCCACTAATCTTTGTGGAATTGTATGCTTTTTCTTTCAATTTGACACTATCTTTAACTTCCTTAGTTGGCCACGGATGGTACATCCTTTTCCTAGAGTCTTTCTTTCTCACTGGAATGTATCTTTGCTGAGTGTCATGAAATATCTCATTAAATGTCTGCCACTGCATCTCTACTGACCTATCCCTTAACCTAATTTCCAGTTCACTTTAGCCAGCTCTGTCTTCATACCGTCATAATTGTCCTTAATTAAGTTTAAGATACTAGTCTTAGACTTACTCTTCTCTCCCTCAAACTGAATGAGAAATTCAATCATATTGTGGTCACTGCTACCTAGAGGCTCCTTTACAATGAGGTCACTAATTAATCCTGTCTCATTACACATTACCAGATCCAGAATAGCCTGCTCTCTGGTTGGCTCTAGAATGTGCTGCTCCAAGAAACTGTCCCAAAAGCACTTTATGACCTCATCTTCCAGGCTACCTTTGCCAATCAGATTCTTCCAATCAGTCTACTCTCAATTATCAGCAAAGTGATGGAAGGTGTCGTTGACAGTGCTATCAAGCGGCACTTACTCACCAATAACCTGCTCACCGATGCTCAGTTTGGGTTCCGCCAGGACCGCTCGGCTCCAGACATCATTACAGCCTTGGTCCAAACATGGACCAACTCAGGAGAGGTCCCGGCAGATTGGAAAACTGCTAATGTAACACCGTTATTTAAAAAGGGTAGTAGGCAGAAGGCTGGAAATTATAGGCCAGTTAGCTTAACATCTGTGGTGGGTAAAATTTTGGAGTCTATTATTAAGGAGACAGTAACGGAACATTTAGATAAGCATAATTTAATAGGACAAAGTCAGCATGGCTTTATGAAGGGGAAGTCATGTCTGACAAATTTGCTTGAGTTCTTCGAGGATATAACGTATAGGGTGGATAAAGGGGAACCAGTGGACATAGTGTATTTAGACTTCCAGAAGGCATTCGACAAGGTGCCACATAAAAGATTATTACTTAAGATAAAAAATCACGGGATTGGGGGTAATATTCTGGCATGGGTGGAGGATTGGTTATCGAACAGGAAGCAGAGAGTTGGGATAAATGGTTCATTTTCGGACTGGCAACCAGTAACCAGTGGTGTTCCACAGGGGTCGGTGCTGGGTCCCCAACTCTTTACAATCTATATTAACGATTTGGAGGAGGGGACCGAGTGCAACATATCAAAATTTGCAGATGATACAAAGATGGGAGGGAAAGTAGAGAGTGAGGAGGACATAAAAAACCTGCAAGGGGATATAGACAGGCTGGGTGAGTGGGCGGAGATTTGGCAGATGCAATATAATATTGGAAAATGTGAGGTTATGCACTTTGGCAGGAAAAATCAGAGAGCAAGTTATTTTCTTAATGGCGAGAGACTGGAAAGTACTGCAGTACAAAGGGATCTGGGGGTCCTAGTGCAAGAAAATCAAAAAGTTGGTATGCAGGTGCAGCAGGTGATCAAGAAAGCCAACGGAATGTTGGCTTTTATTGCTAGGGGGATAGAATATAAAAACAAGGAGGTATTGCTGCAGTTATATAAGGTATTGGTGAGACCGCACCTGGAATACTGCATACAGTTTTGGTCTCCATACTTAAGAAAAGACATACTTGCTCTCGAGGCAGTACAAAGAAGGTTCACTCGGTTAATCCCGGGGATGAGGGGGCGGACATATGAGGAGAGGTTGAGTAGATTGGGACTCTACTCATTGGAGTTCAGAAGAATGAGAGGCGATCTTATTGAAACATATAAGATTGTGAAGGGTCTTGATCGGGTGGATGCAGTAAGGATGTTCCCAAAGATGGGTGAAACTAGAACTAGGGGGCATAATCTTAGAATAAGGGGCTGCTCTTTCAAAACTGAGATGAGGAGAAACTTCTTCACTCAGAGGGTGGTAGGTCTGTGGAATTTGCTGCCCCAGGAAGCTGTGGAAGCTACATCATTAGATAAATTTAAAACAGAAATAGACAGTTTCCTAGAAGTAAAGGGAATTAGGGGTTATGGGGAGCGGGCAGGAAATTGGACATGAAGCTGAGTTCGGATCGGTCAATGCCCTGTGGGTGGCGGAGGGGGCCCAGGGGCTATGTGGCCGGGTCCTGCTCCGACTTCTTGTGTTCTTTGGATTTGTGGTTGGGATCAGATCAGCCATGATCTTATTGAATGGCGGAGCAGGCTCGAGGGGCCGATTGGCCTACTCCTGCTCCAATTTCTTATGTTCTTATGTTCTTATGGGCAAAGGAGGTGAATTCCAGCTAAGATGAGTGACTGCGCTTGTCATCAAGGCAGCATTTGACCGAATGTGGCGCCAAGGAGTCCTAGTAAAATTGAAGTCAGTGGGGATCAGGGAAAACTCTCCAGTGGCTGGAGTCAACCTAGCACAAAGGAAGATGGTAGCGGTTGTTGGAGGCCAATCATCTCAGCCGCAGGACATCGCTGCAGGAGTTCCTTAGTCCACAACATTCACCTGAGGAAGGAGGAAGCCTCCGAAAGCTTGTGAAATTTAAAATAAATTTGTTGGACTATAACTTGGTGTTGTAAAATTGTTTACAATTGTCAACCTCAGTCCATCACCAGCATCTCCACAGCAGGAGTTCCTTAGGGCATTGTCCTGGGCCCAACTATCTTCAGCTGCTTCATCAATGACCTTCCCTCAATCATAAGGTCAGAAATGATTGCACAGTGTTCAGTTCCATTCACAACCCCTTGGATAATGAAGCAGTCCGTGCCTGCATGCAGCAAGACCTGGACAACATCCAGGCTTGGGCTGATAAGTGGCAAGTAGCATTTGTGCCAGACAAGTACCAGGCAATGACCATCTCCAACGAGAGAATCTAACCACCTCCCCTTGACATTCAATGGCATTATCATCGCCGAATCCCCCACCATCAACAACCAAGGGGTCACCGTTGACCAGAAACTTAACTGGACCAGCCACATAAATACTGTGGCTACAAGAGCAGGTCAGAGGCTGGGTATTCTGCGGCGAGTGACTCACCTCCTGACTCCCCAAAGCCTTTCCACCATCACAAGACACAAGTCAGGAGTGTGATGGAATACTCTCCACTTTCCTGGATGAGTGTAGCTCCAACAACACTCGAAGCTCGACACCATCCATGACAAAGCAGCCCATTTGTTTGGCACCCCATCCACCACCCTAAATATTCACTCCCTTTACCACCGGTGCACTGTGGCTGCAGTGTGTACTATTTACAGGATGCACTGCAGCAACTCGCCAAGGCTTCTTCAACAGCACCTCCCAAACCCGTGACCTCTACCACCTAGAAGGACAAGGGCAGCAGGCACATGGGAACAGCACCACCTGCACATTCCCCTCCAAGTCACACACCATCTCAACTTGGAAATATATCGCCGTTCCTTCATCGTCACTGGGTCAAAATCCTGGCACTCCCTACCTAACAGCACTGTGGGAGAACCTTCACCACATGGACTGCAACGGTTCAAGAAAGCAGCTCACCACCACCTTCTCAAGGGCAATTAGGGATGGGCAATAAATGCTGGCCTTGCCACCCCCACTCCTTTCATTTATCCTTCCCTATCCCTCCTGAAACGTTGTAGCCAGGAATGTTTCATTCCCATTCCTGCCCATTATATCCACTATATCATAACCGCATGTGGCAACTTGTGCCTGCAGCTCATCAACCTTATTGGTAACACTCCTTGCATTAACACATATGCATTCCAATACCATGCTAGTCGGCTTTGCTTTATTCTTCCATCTCATTCCACTTTTTCTACACTATTCTTTATTCTGTTGCTATTTGTCCCTCTTAATTTTCTATGCACCTTGTCTCTCCTCTCTGCTGCTACGTCCCGGTTCCGCTTGCCCTGCCAAATTAGTTTAAACCCTCCCCTACAGCACTAGTTAACCTCCCCGCAAGGACATTAGTCCCAGCTCTGTTCAGGTGCAACCCGTTCAGCTTGTATAGGTCCCTCCTGACCCAGAACTGGAATCTGAAGCCCTCCCTCCTGCACCACTTCTCCACGTCTATGGTTTTAGATCTCAGTGACCTCATCCTGTGTATCTCTGTTACCTCTTATATCCCTCCAAACTCTCTGTTCTTCTGATTTCAGCCTTTTGTGCACCCCTTCCTCTGGGGACCTTGCTGTCAGCTGCCGAGGTCCCAAGTCCCAACACCCACCTCCACTCCCAGTCCCTCTTCTGGATCCCCTCCCCCTCTTCCTTGCTGTCAGCTGCCTAGGTCCCTCTCCACCTTCATCTCTTCCTTTAAGACCCTCCTTAAAACCCACCTCCTAATCTCTTTCCTTGGTCCCATGTCCCTTTTCCTCAAGCCTCTGTGAAACATCCTGGGGCATTTTCCACATAAATGCAAGTTGTTGTTATTGGTCATCCATAAATTTCTTAGAAAAAGTGAGCCAATCAAATTATTGAAAATACTTCTTGAAAATATTTCCATCCATTATATTGCCCCACAGCCCATCAACTTAATGAGTCAGAATAATAAAAAAGAACAAAATTACACATAATAATAATTAAAGAGCCTATAAAATTCTCTTCTACATCTTTCAGTACCTTTAATGGGTTGTATAATTTTCCAAATATGTATCTGAATTCCTTTATTTTTGCCAATTTCCACACAATATGGAGAATGAACTGGGACTTGATAAAACAGTAAACAGCAAAAAAAAGTGCTCAATAAGTATATCTGTCTAATTTTAGCAAGAATAATTTCATTTAAAATTAAAAATACTTCGAGCAGCAGGTGGACCTGGAGATAAGTTTGGACACAGGACTAACAAGATCCAGAGCAGCAAGTGTTGGTGTGACAGCCATCGCTGATGGGCAAGGAATTAATAGCTATGCAACGTCCAATTAGAGTGCTAACTACTGACATTAGCGGGAAACATAACCCGTGAGAGGAATGCTCGTAGGAAAGGTTAACACAAGAGATTTAAAGTGGAACACGTGACCGCGGTAAGAATTTTAATATATTACAAGTTGAACTTCTGTAGGGTTGTATAGGAGACTTTAGCACCAAGTGTTGCCATCAGGTGAAGCAGGGTTAGAGGGCTGGAGTCAGTCAGACCAGAGGGTATAGCTATAGAATCATAGAATGGTTACGGCACAGAAGGAGGCCGTTCAGCCCATCGAGCCTGCACCGGCTCTCTGCAAGAGCAATGCAGCTAGTCCTACTCCCCCGCTCTATCCTCGTAGCCCTGCAAATTTTTCTCCTTCAGGTACCTATCCAATTCCTTTTGGAAAGCCACAATTGACCCTGCTTCCACCACCCTTTCAGGCAGCGCATTCCAGATCCTAACCACTCGCTGCATAAGAAAGTTTTTTCCCATGTCACCTTTGGCTCTTTTGTCAATCACCTTAAATCTGTGTCCTCTGGTTCACGACCCTTCCACCAATGGGAACAGTTTTTCTTTATTTACTCTGTCTAGACCCTTCATGATTTTGAACACTTCTATCAAATCTCCTCTCAACCTTCTCTGCTCTAAGGGGAACAATCCCAGCTTTTCTAGTCGATCCATGTAACTGAAGTCCCTCATCCCTGGAACTATTCTTGTAAATTTTTTCTGCATCCTCTCTAAGGCCTTCACATCCTTCCTAAAGTGCGGTGCCCAGAATTGGACACAATACTCCAATTGTGGCCAAACCAGTGTACAGCATTCAGTCTCTTCTTAAAGTCAGGCATAGAAAAATAGAAAATAGGAGCAGGAGTAGGCCATTCGGCCCTTCGAGCCTGCTCCGCCATTCAATATGATGATGGCTGATCCTCTATCTCAATACCATATTCCCACTCTCTCCCCAAACCCCTTGATGCCTTTTGTGTCTATAAATCTATCCAGCTCCTTCTTAAATATATTCAGTGACTTGGCTTCCACAGCCTTCTGTGGTAGAGAATTCCACAGGTTCACCACCCTCTGATTGAAGAAATTTCTGCTCATCTCAGTCCTAAATGTCCTACCCCATATCCTGAGACTGTGATGCATTCTGTCATTATATTTTGATTGAGTTATTTATAGTTAAATAGCAAAACTTACAGCAATTTGGCAAGAAAAAAAGTAGGAGCATAGGAGTTCATCATCAGTACAGGCCGAGGAAGGTCAGGAAAGTACAGGTCACAGCATGTTAACTTTACGTGTGGACATAGCAATTTATAATGGAAAAGTTCACACAAAATGTGCCAAAAAACAAGGCAAATGCAAGTAATATTTTGTTAACAAGAAATAAGTCCAGACATCAAATTTTGAACATGTACTTTTCCTTTATGTGTGAGTACGCTCATGCTTCTTTAGGTGACTGGACTGTGTAAAGGCTTTCCCACACACACTGCATTCAAACGGTCTCTCTCCAGTGTGAGTGCGCTCATGATTCTTCAGGTGGCTCATCTGTGTGAAGGCTTTCCCACACACACTGCATTCAAACGGTCGCTCTCCAGTGTGAGTACGCTCATGGTTCTTGAGGTGTCTTGACTGCGTAAAAGCTTTCCCACACACACTGCATTCAAACAATCTCTCTCCAGTGTGAATTCGCTGGTGATTTTCCCACTCACTGGCTGTGTAAAATCGTTTTTTACACTTGTTACATTCAAACGGTCTCTCTCCCGTGTGAGTGACCTCATGTTTCTTTAGGTGAAAAGATCGGGCAAAAGCTTTCCCACACACACTGCATTCAAACGGCTTCTCTCCCGTGTGAATTCGCTGATGGTTTGTCAGCTCACTGGCAGAACAAAATCGTTTTTTACACTCACTACATTCAAACGGTTTCTCCCCAGTGTGAATTCGCCGATGCACTGTCAGGTAACTAGATGTATAAAATCGTTTTTTACACTCACTGCATTCAAACGGTCGCTCCCCAGTGTGAATTCGCTGATGCACTGTCAGCTCACTTGTTCTGTAAAATCGTTTTTTACACTCACTACATTCAAACGGCCTCTCTCCGGTGTGAACTCGCTGGTGTTGTGTGAGCTCGCTGATTCTATAAAATCGCTTTTTACACTCAGTACATTCATACGGTCTCTCTCCGGTGTGAGTCCGCTGGTGATTTACACGCTCGCTGGCAGTATAAAATCGTTTTTTACACTCGGCGCATTCATAGGGTTTCTCCCCAGTGTGAAATCGCTGGTGCACGGTCAGGGAACTGATTGTATAAAATCCCTTCTTACACTCGTTACATTCAAAGCGTCTCCCTCCAACGTGAATTTGTTGATGAGTTTTCAGCTGGCCAGATGTGCGGAATCTCCTGTCACACACCGTACACTGAAACTGTTTCTCCGCAGTGTGAATTAGTTGATGTCGTCTCAGGTTATGGTATCCTCCAAACCTCTTTTTGCACACAGGGCATTCAAAGGGCTTCTCTCCAGTGTGAACACGCAGGTGTATCTCTAAATGTGAAGGAGACGTGCAGGCTTTGCCACAGACAGAACACCGATATTGGTGGCGGCCTCGGATGACCGGAGGAGTTAGATTATTCCCCACGACTTCAGTCACTGCTGTTGGGACATTCATTTCAAATTCTGATTTCTTGTGTATTTCCATAGCTAGAGTCAGTACTCACGCTGCCTCCTAAAAGATCTACAATGAGGAAAACACAGAAATGTCAGTTCGGCAATGCACCTGATACCGTTCATTTAATTCTTTAGTATTTATTCACTGCCTTTAATTTACATTTTAAGCAGACAATCAACACATGTTCCCTCTCAACTGTCCTCCACTGGGTGGAAAATACAACAGGAAGTTCATTGCCTCAATTTACACACAGTGCCATTCCCATGCTTCACCTGTAATTATAGAGTGGTGACAAAAAAAGCAGTTTTGTGCCAGATGGAGAATACTGCATCCCTTCTACATCTGGAGAACTGCATGCAATTTTGGTCTCCCTATTTCAAAAAGGATATTCAGTTATTGGACAGGGTACAGAGAAGGATATTCAGTTATTGGACAGGGTACAGAGAAGGATATTCAGTTATTGGACAGGGTACAGAGAAGGATATTCAGTTATTGGACAGGGTACAGAGAAGGATATTCAGTTATTGGACAGGGTACAGAGAAGGATATTCAGTTATTGGACAGGGTACAGAGTAGGATATTCAGTTATTGGACAGGGTACAGAGAAGGATATTCAGTTATTGGACAGGGTACAGAGAAGGATATTCAGTTATTGGACAGGGTAGAGAGAAGGATATTCAGTTATTGGAGAGGGGAGAGAGAAGGGCTACAGTTGATCCAAGAACTTAAGGGACCGATGTGTGAGGTCAGATTGACGACCCTGGGTCTCCTCTCTCTTGAAAAGACGACTGAGGATATAATAGAAATGTTGAAAGTTATGAAAGGTTTGGATAATTTGGATCCAAGGGAACCTTTCTGCTGTGTTCAGAATTTAAGCACAAAGGGTCATATTTACAAACTAAGGATAAGAAAATAGGAAACGCAGGAGGAACATTTTTTTTTTAAAACTAAAAGGACGGTGAGTATGAGAAACAGATTACCGGCACGAGGGAGGAACAAGAAACCTTAATGGGTTGCAAGAAGGAACTCGTCAGATTCTTGTCAACAAATGGGATTCAGGATTATTGGAAATGCACCAAGGGAACACTGTGGATAGGTGGGCTCGATGGGCCGATGGTCTCCTCCTGCCTGAAACAGTTAGTATTTTCTTTCTGGCGACACTACACACAAGGTTAAAGGAAGGGACTGTTGGTTGATTTTTCAGGCTGTAGTGAATTATAATCCGGGATGCAGTATTCCTAAAGAATCGTTTCCTGACACCCGTCTACTTGGAGATGATTCAATTCATTTTCTACAGCTTAATATCCGAGTCGGGTATAGACTTTACATATTGGGAGCTGCCACACAGCCTGCAGCAGTACTGCAAACACTGTTTTGAATCCTTTGAATAGCTGACCACCTAATGCAATTCATAGAATACAACACAGGAGGCCATTCGGCCCTTCGTGCCTGTGCTGGCTCTTTGAAAGACCTATCCAATTAGTCCTGCTCTTCTGCACTTTCCCCATAGCCCTGTCAATTTTTCCGTTTCAAGTATTTATCCAAGTCCCTTTTAAAAGTTATTATTTAATCTGCTTCCACCGCCCTTTCAGGCAAAGCATTCCAGATCATAACTCGGTGTTAAAAAAAAATTCTCCTCATCCCCTCCTGTTTTTTTTAAACCAATGATCTTAAATCTGTGTCCTCTGGTTACTGACCCTCCTGCCAGTGGAAACATTTTCTCCTTAGTTATAGAATCATAGAAGTTACAACACGGAAACAGGCCCTTCGGCCCAACATGTCCATGTCGCCCAGTTTATACCACTAAGCTAGTCCCAATTGCCTGCACTTGGCCCATATCCCTCTATACCCATCTTACCCATGTGACTGTCCAAATGCTTTTTAAAAGACAAAATTGTACCCGCCTCTACTACTGCCTCTGGCAGCTCGTTCCAGACACTCACCACCCTTTGAGTGAAAAAATTGCCCCTCTGGACCCTTTTGTATCTCTCCCCTCTCACCTTAAATCTATGCCCCCTCGTTATAGACTCCCCTACCTTTGGGAAAAGATTTTGACTATCTACCTTATCTATGCCCCTCATTATTTTATAGATTTCTATAAGATCACCCCTTAACCTCCTACTCTCCAGGGAAAAAAGTCCCAGTCTGTCTAACCTCTCCCTGTAAGTCAAACCATCAAGTCCCGGTAGCATCCTAGTAAATCTTTTCTGCACTCTTTCTAGTTTAATAAT
The DNA here is from genome assembly GCF_035084215.1 of Heptranchias perlo. Lineage (NCBI taxonomy): Eukaryota > Metazoa > Chordata > Chondrichthyes > Hexanchiformes > Hexanchidae > Heptranchias > Heptranchias perlo. Next base: position 16,087,724 of record NC_090365.1, on the reverse strand, counting down.
ATCCTTTCTATAATAGGGTGACCAGAACTGTACACAGTACTCCAAGTGTGGCCTCACCAATGCCCTGTACAACTTCAACAAGACATCCCAACTCCTGCATTCAATGTTCTGACCAATGAAACCAAGCATGCCGAATGCCTTCTTCACCACCCTATCCACCTGTGACTCCACTTTCAAGGAGCTATGAACCTGTACTCCTAGATCTCTTTGTTCTATAACTCTCCCCAACGCCCTACCATTAACGGAGTAGGTCCTGGCCCGATTCGATCTACCAAAATGCATCACCTCACATTTATCTAAATTAAACTCCATCTGCCATTCATCGGCCCACTGGCCCAATTGATCAAGATCCCGTTGCAATCCCAGATAACCTTCTTCACTGTCCACAATGCCACCAATCTTGGTGTCATCTGCAAACTTACTAACCATGCCTCCTAAATTCTCATCCAAATCATTAATATAAATAACAAATAACAGCGGACCCAGCACCGATCCCTGAGGCACACCGCTGGACACAGGCATCCAGTTTGAAAAACAACCTTCTACAACCACCCTCTGTCTTCTGTCGTCAAGCCAATTTTGTATCCAATTGGCTACCTCACCTTGGATCCCATGAGATTTAACCTTATGTAACAACCTACCATGCGGTACCTTGTCAAATGCTTTGCTGAAGTCCATGTAGACCACGTCTACTGCACAGCCCTCATCTATCTTCTTGGTTACCCCTTCAAAAAACTCAATCAAATTCGTGAGACATGATTTTCCTCTCACAAAACCATGCTGACTGTTCCTAATTAGTCCCTGCCTCTCCAAATGCCTGTAGATCCTGTCCCTCAGAATACCCTCTAACAACTTACCCACTACAGATGTCAGGCTCACCGGTCTGTAGTTCCCAGGCTTTTCCCTGCCGCCCTTCTTAAACAAAGGCACAACATTTGCTACCCTCCAATCTTCAGGCACCTCACCTGTAGCGGTGGATGATTCAAATATCTCTGCTAGGGGACCCGCAATTTCCTCCCTAACCTCCCATAACCCTATCAAAACCCTTCATGGTTTTGAACACCTCTATCAAATCTCCTCCCAAACTTTTCTGTTCTCAGGAGAACAATCCCAGTTTCTCCAGTCTCTCACCCGTGGTTCCAGTCCAGTAAATCTCCTCTGCACCCTCTCCAAGGCCTTGACATCCTTCCTAAAGTGTGCTGCCCAGAATTGAACACAATACTCCAGCTGGGGACTAACCAGTGATTTATAAAGGTTTAGCATAACTTACAAAAGGAGGAAACATCCCAACCATGCAGCCACCTTCCCAGTAAAGCTGCATTTTACACTTTCCCTCATGAATTGGACACTCTGCTGCTGCAATACCTCCTGTTGGCAGTGACTGGGGTCTGGGGACAGGACACAGGCCGAGGGCCTGAAGCGGAGCCCGGGGGCGGCCCTGGCCCCGCCCACCGGCAGATCACGTGCCCCGCCGCCATCTTGGTGCAGGAGCCGGTGAGGCGGCGGTTTGCAGTCGGTTGTCAGGCGCTTTGAATCGGGCGGCTGAGGGCCTTGAGCCGGGCCGGTGAGTGAAGCTCCCTCTTGATCCCAACCCTGACGGGAAGGCCCTGGTTCCCCGCCTCCGCTCACAGTTCCCGGGCGGGCGGGCCTCCACCTTCTCCGGCCCTAAACTTACATTTTAAATGCGGGTCTCCGGAAAGGTGAAGCCGCCTGTCCCGTCCAGTCGGGCGCTGACCGGCTCGGTCCCGGGTTTTCCGAGCCTCTGACCGGGCGGCCGCCGCTTTGTCTCCGCCTCAGACCTTGAGTTGCCCCGAAGGATGGGGCGCATGCGCTGCTCGGTGCCGTGTGAAGCATAGGGCGGTTTCACAGCCGCGGGGCATTGTGGGGACGGGCGCCCTCATTATTGCGGCCCGGCGGGAGACAACTACCATTTGTCGCTGTATTCAATGGCAAATGATCAGGGGCAGATAACTGTGGTAAGGTTCTCTCTCCAACTAATATATTTTTAATTGAAAATACTGGCCCTTTGGTGGCAGTCTTGTGACTTGTGACCTACCGCAGGGATCGATGCTTGGCCCCCAGCTATTCACAATCTATAGCAATGATTTGGATGAGGGGACCAAGTGTAATATTTCCAATTTTGCTGATGACACAAAATAGGTGGGAATGTGAGTTGTGAGGAGGATGCAAAGAGGCTCCAAGGGGATATAGACAGACTAAGTGAGTGGGCAAGAACATGGCAGATGGAATATAATGTGGAAAAATGTGAAGCTATCCACTTTGGTAGGAAAAACAGAAATGCAGAGTATTTTTTAAATGGTGAGAGATTGGGAAATGTTGATGTTCAAAGGGACCTGGGTGTCCTTGTACATGAGTCACTGAAAGCTAATGTGCAGGTGCAACAAGCAATTAGGAAGGCAAATGTTATGTTGGCCTTTTTTACAAGAGGATTTGAGTGCAGGAGTAAAGATGTCTTACTGCAATTATATAGGGCCTTGGTGAGACCGCACCTGGACTATTGTGTACAATTTTGGTCTCCTTACCTAAGAGAGGATATACTTGCCATAGAGGGAGTGCAACAAAGGTTCAACAGACTGATTTCTGGGATGACTGGATTGTCTTATGAGGAGCGATTGAGTAGACTAGGCCTGTATTCTCTAGAGTTTAGAAGAATGAGAAGTGATCTAATTGAAACATACAAAATTCTTACAGGGCTCAACAGGGTAGATGCAGGGAGGATGCGTCCCCTAACTGGCGAGTCCAGAACCAGGGGTCACAGTCTCAGAAAAAGGGGTCGGCCATTTAGGACTGAGATGAGAAATTTCTTCACTCAGAGGGTGGTGAATCTTTGGAATTCTCTACCCAGAGGGCTGTGGAGGCTCAGTCATTGAGTACATTCAAAACAGAAATCGATAGATTTCTAGATATTAAAGGTATCAAGGGATATGGGGATAATGCAGGAAAATGGCATTGAGATAGAAGATCAGCCATGATCTTGTTGAATGGCAGAGCAGGCTCGAGGGGCCGGATGGCCCACTCCTGCTCCTATTTCCTATGTTTTTATGTTCTTTGGTTGATTCAATATATTTGTCTGTTTCGCCCCCACCCGATCTATTACTTTGGTCTTTGTTTTACTTATGTCTTTCTCAATCATTATTTTAAACCTTATTATGTTAGGAATGCTATTGCCTAGATGTTCTCCTACGCTTCTCTTATCTACTCTGGTTCATTTCCCATTACTAGATTCAGCAGCGATTCCTTCATCCCCCACCAGGATGGCCTGTGGGTCCTCTGCTTCTTCCTTATTCGGAGGTCTAACCAGTCCCCATCCACCACCACCCTCCTCCGCCTGGCTGATCTTGTTCTTACATTGAACAACTTCTCCTTTGACTCCACTCACTTCCTCCAAATAAAAGGAGTCGCTATTGGAAGCCATATGGGTCCGAGCTATGCCTGCCTTTTTGTGGGATATGTGGAACGTTCTTTGTTTCCAGTCCTACTCGGGTCCCCTCCCTCACCTTTTTTTCCGGTACATTGATGTATCGGTGCCGTTTCCTGCTCTCGCCCTGAACTGGAAAATTTCATCAACTTTGCTTCCAATTTCCACCCTTCCCTCGCCTTCACATGGTCCATCTCCGACTCTTCCCTTTCTCGACTTCTCTATCTCCGTGTCTGGGGATAGGCTGTTAATCAATATCTATTATAAGCCCACCGACTCCCAAAGGAGGTTGCGCTCTCTCTCTCTCTCTCTCTCTCTCTCTCTCTACCTTGATTACACTTCAATCCACTCTGCTCCCTTTAGGACTCTATTTCCTTCTCACAGTTTCTCCATCTCCGCATCTGTTCTTTCACACCAGTGCTTCCGATATGTCTTCCTTTTTCCTCAACCAAGGATTCTCTTCCATTGTAGCTGACAAGACCCTCGACTGTGTCGGTCCTATTTCCTGCACTTCTGCTTCATGTTCCCCTTTCAGCATTCCAAAGGGACCGCTCCCTCCGCGACACCCTGGTCCACTCTTCCATCACCCCAATACCCCCTCTCCTCCCCACAGCACCTCCCCGTGTGAGCACAGGAGTTGAAACACCTGCTCTTTCACCACCTCCCTTCCCACCGTCCAGGGCCTCAAACACTCCTTCCACAGTGGTTCAATTGTACTTCTTTCAATTTACTATACTGTATTCGCTGCTCACGATGCGGTCTCCTGTACATTGGGGAGACCAAACGCAGACTGGGTGATCGCTTTGCTGAACATCTCCGCTCAGTCCGCAAGCACGACCCTGACCTGCCGGTCACTTGCCATTTTAATTCCCCGTCCCACTCCCACTCTGATCTCTCTGTCCTCGGTCTCTTACACTGTTCCAATGAAGCTTAATGAAGCTCGAGGAACAGTGTAAAAGACCGAGGACAGAGAGATCAGAGTGGGAGGGACTAACAAGGCAAGGGAATACACAATGAATGGGAGGACCCTAGGCAAGACAGAGGGTCAGAGGGATCTTGGTGTGCAAGTTCACAGATCCCTGAAGGCGGCGGAACAGGTCGATAAGGTGGTAAAGAAGGCATATGGGATACTTGCCTTTATTAGCCGAGGCATAGAATATAAGAGCAAGGAGGTTATGATGGAGCTGTATAAAACACTGGTGAGGCCACAGCTGGAGTACTGTGTGCAGTTCTGGTCGCCACACTACAGGAAGGATGTGATCGCTTTGGAGAGGGTGCAGAGGAGATTCACCAGGATGTTACCAGGGCTGGAGCGCTTCAGCTATGAAGAGAGACTGGGAAGATTGGGTTTGTTTTCCTTGGAGCAGAGGAGGCTGAGGGGGCACATGATTGAGGTGTACAAAATTATGAGGGGCACAGATAGGATGGATACTAAGGAGCTTTTTCCCTTCGTTGAGGGTTCTATAACAAGGGGACATAGATTCAAGGTAAAAGGCGGGAGGTTTAGAGGGGATTTGAGAAAGAACTTTTTCACCCAGAGGGTGGTTGGAGTCTGGAACTCACTGCCTGAAAGGGTTGTGGAGGCAGGAACCCTCACAACATTCAAGAAGCATTTGGATGAGCACTTGAAATGCCATAGCATACAAGGCTACGGACCAAATGCTGGAATATGGGATTAGAGTAGACAGGGCTTGATGGCCGGCGCGGACACGATGGGCCGAAGGGCCTCTATCCGTGCTGTATGACTCTATGACTCTATAACAGCACCTCATCTTTCGTTTAGGCACTTTATAACCTTCCGGACTCAACATTGATTTCAATAACTTAAGATCATAACCACTGTTCCCGTTTTTTCGGACAGCAGGTGCTGGTAATGGTTCTGATGTTACCATTTACAGCACCTCTGGACCCATCTTTTGTTTCTTAACCTGTCCCATTCCCACCCTCCTTGCCTTGCACCATCATCCCTTTTGTCATTTAATCACTCCTGCCCTCCACCCTATCACAGACATTCCCTTTTGTTCTTTACTCCCCACCCCCCCCCACCTCCCCCTCTTTCCCTGGCTCTGTACTTGCTTAAAAACTGTTAAACCTTCAACTTCTTCCAGTTCTGATGAAAGATCTGAGACGATAACTCTGTTTCTCTCTCCACAGATGCTGCCTGGCCTTCTGAGTATTTCCAGCATTTTCTGTTCTTATTTCAGGTTTCCACCATCAGCAGTATTTTGCTTGTTGGGCTCTCTGGTTGGGCTTGTTAAATAATGGATAAGAAAGGAGTCCTGAACACACTGTAAAAACCCCATTCCCTTTTCCCCTTTCCCTACCTCTTCTTACCAGTTTATTTGGGAGTAGTTGAAATCTCCCATGATTATTATGCTATGTCTTTTACTCATTTCATAAATTTGCCTACATATTTCTTCCTCCACTTACCTTCCACTGTTTAGGTGGTCTGTAGAATAACCCCATTAATGTGATCGATCCCCTCTTATCCTTTATCTCAATCCATATGGATTCTGTATCTATTTTAATGTTAACTATGTCCCTTTTTTCTGCTGCCATTATGTTATCTCTAATTAGTACAGATACCTCACCACCACCCCCATCCTTTCCAAATACATTATAACTGCAATATTTAACTGCCAGTCCTGCTCTTTAGGGACTAAATTAAAAGGCAGAACCACAAAGGTAGTAATCTCTGGATTATTACATAAACCACGAGCAAATTGGATCGGGTCAATAGGATCAGAGATGAACGTGTGGCTCAAAGATTGGTGTGGGAGAAGGGAGTTTTGATTTGTGGGACACTGGCACCAGTACTGGGGAAAGAGGGAGCTGTTCCGTTGGGACAGACTGCACCTGAACCATGCTGGGACCAGAGTTCTAGCGAATCGAATATCTAGGGAGGTAGATCGGGCTTTAAACTAAATAAGTGGGGGGAGGGCCCCGGTGGAGAGAAATCTAGAATGCCAAAGAGAAAAGACAAAGAATCAGTGCAGGAAAGTGATCGGGGTAAGGATAACCAGATTGTGTCAGGAAGGGACAGAGCGTACAAACAAATGACAACAAATAGGGTCTGGGTAAGAAAAAATGGTAATAAGTCAAATAGGGCCATAGTGCAAAAAAAATGTTAAGATGTCTAAAAATGTTAAAAAGACAATTCTAAAGGCACTATCTGAATGCACGAAGCATTCGTAATAAGGTAGATGAATTAACAGTGCAAATAGATGTAAGCGGATACGATATAATTGCAATTACAGAGACATGGCTGCAGGGTGACCAAGGCTGGGAGCTGAATATCCAAGGGTATTCGATATTTAGGAAGGACAGGCAAAAAGCAAAAGGAGGTGGGGTGGCGTTGTTAGTAAAGGATGAAATCAGAGCAATAGTGAGAACGGATATTGGCTCAGAAAATCAAGATGTAGAATCAGCCTGGGTGGAGTTAAGAAGCACCAAGGGGCAGAAAACACTGGTGGAAGTTGTCTATAGGCCTCCAAACAGTCGTGGTAATGTAGGGGACGGCATCAAACAGGAAATTAGAGATGCTTGTAACAAGGGTACGACAGTAATCATGGGTGATTTTAATCTACATATAGACTGGCCAAACCAAATTAGCAATAATACTGTGGAGGATGAATTCCTGGAGTGTGTACGAGATTTTTTTTTTAGACTAGTACATTGAGGAGCCAACCAGGGAACAGGCTATCCTAGATTGGGTATTGTGAAATGAGAAGGGGTTAATTAATAATCTTGTTGTGCGGGGTCCTTCAGGGAAGAGTGACCATAATGTGATAGAATTCTTCATTAAGATGGAAAGTGAAGTCGTCCAATCTGAAACTCGGGTCCTAAAGGAAACTACGAAGGTATGAGGAGTGAGTTGGCTATGATAGATTGGGAAGCTTCATTAAAAGGCATGACGGTGGATAGGCAATGGCTAACATTTAAGGAATAAGTGCATGAATTGCAACAGTTATACATTCCTTTCTGGTGCAAAAACACAAAAGGAAAAACGGCCCAACCATGGCTAACAAAAGAAATTAAGGATAGTATTAGATCCAAAGCGGAGTTATATAAAGTTTCCAGAAAAGGTAACAAGCCTGAGGATTGGGAGCAGTTTAGAATTCAGCAAAAAAGGACCAAGAGATTGATTAAGAGGGGAAAAATAGAGTATGAGAGTAAACTTGCAAGGAACATAAAAGTGGACTGTAAAAGCTTCTACAAGTATGTAAAAAGAAAAAGATTAGTGAAGACAAATGTAGGGCCCTTACAGTCAGAAATGGGAGAATTTATAACTGGGAGCAAGGAAATGTTAGAGCAATTAAACAAATACTTTGGTTCTGTCTTCACGGAAGAGGACACAAATAACTTCCCAGAAATGCTAGGGATCCAAGGGACTAGTGAGAAGGAGGAATTAAAGGAAATTAGTATTAGTAAAAAAAATAGTGCTGGAGAAATTAATGGGACTGAAAGCCGATAAATCCCCAAGGCCTGATAATCTGCATCCCAGAGTACTAAAAGAGGTAGCCATGGAAATAGTGGATGCATTAAGGATTAAGTTATGAGGAGAGATTACACAAATTGGGGTTATATTCTCTAGAGTTTAGAAGGTTAAGGGGTGATCTGATCGAAGTTTATAAGATATTAAGGGGAACGGATAGGGTGGATAGAGAGAAACTATTTCCGCTGGTTGGGGATTCTAGGAGTAGGGGGCACAGTCTAAAAATTAGAGCCAGACCTTTCAGGAGTGAGATTAGAAAACATTTCTACACACAAAGGGTGGTAGAAGTTTGGAACTCTCTTCCGCAAATGGCAATTGATACTAGCTCAATTACTAAATTTAAATGTGAGATGGATAGCTTTTTGGCAACCAAAGGTATTAAGGGATATGGGCCAAAGGCAGGTATATGGAGCTAGATCACAGATCAGCCATGATCTTATCAAATGGTGGAGCAGGCACGAGGGGCTGAATGGCCTACTCCTGTTCCTATGTTCCTATTAGTTGTCATCTTCCAAAATTCTATAGATTATGGAACAGTTCCTGCAGATTGGAGGGTGGCAAATGTAACCTCACTATTTTAAAAAAGGAGGGAGAGAGAAAACAGGGAACTACAGACTGGTTAGCCTAACATCAGTAGTAGGGAAAATGCTATGATAAAGGATGTGATAACAGGGCACTTAGAAAATATCACCAGGATTAGACAAAGTCAACATGGATTTATGAAAGGGAAATCATGTTTGACAAACCTACTGGAGTTTTTTGAGGATGTAACTGGTAGAATAGATAAGGGAGAACCAGTGGATGTGGTTTATTTGGATTTTCAGAAGGCCTTTGATAAAATCCAAAATAAGAGGTTAGTGTGCAAAATTAAAGCACATGGGATTGGTGGTAATATACTGATATGGATTGAGAATTGGTTAACAGACAGGAAACAGAGAGTAGGATTAATTGGTGTTTCTCGGGGTGGCAGGCAGTGACTAGTGGGGTGCCCCAGTTATTCACAATCTATATCAATGATTTGGATGAGGGAACCAAATGTAATATTCTCAAGTTTGCTGACGACACAAAACTAGGTGGGATAGTGAGTTGTGAGGAGGATGCAAAGAGGCTTCAAGGCGATTTAGACAAGTTGAGTGAGTGGGCAAATACATGGCAGATGCAGTATAATGTGGATAAATGTGAAATTATCCACATTGGAAGGAAAAACAGAAAGGCAGAGTATTATTTAAATGGTGATAGATTGGGAAATGTTGATGTACAAAGGGACTGGGTGTCCTTGTACACCAGTCACTGACAAACATGCAGGTGCAGCAAGCTGTTGGGAAAGCAAATGGTATATTGGCCTTCATTGCAAGAGGATTTGAGTACAGGAGCAAGGATGTCTTACTGCAGTTATACAGGGCCTTGGTGAGACCACACCTGGAGTATTGTGTGCAGTTTTGGTCTCCTTACCTAAAAAAGGATATACTTGCCATAGAGGGAGTGCAGTGAAGGTTCACCAGACTGATTCCTGGGATGGCAGGACTGTCATATGAGGAGAGATTGGGTCGACTCAGCCTGTATTCACTCGAATTTAGAAGAATGAGAGGGGATCTCATTGAAACATATAAAATTCTGACAGGGCTAGACAGACTGGATGCAGGGAGGATGTTTCCCCTAGCTGGGGGGGGGGGTCCAGAACGAGGGGTCACAGTCATAGGATGCGGGGTAGGACATTTAGGACTGAGATGAGGAGAAATTTCTTCACTCAGAGGGTGGTGAACCTGTGGAATTCTCTACCACAGAAGGCTATGGAGGCCAAGTCACTGAATATATTTAAGAAGGAGCTAGATAGATTTCTAGACACAAAAGGCATCAAGGGGTATGGGGAGAGAGCGGGAATATGGTATTGAGACAGAGGATCAGCCATAATCATGTTGAATGGCGGAGCAGGCTCGAAGGGCCGAATGGCCTACTCCTGCTCCTATTTTCTATGTTTCTATGTTTTATGTTGCCATATGGTCCACGTAGGAACCAATGACATAGGCAGGACTAGGAATGAGGTTCTGCTGAAGGAGCTAGGGTCTAAATTAAAAAACAAAACATCAAAGGTATTAATCTCTGGATTACTACCTGAGCCACGTGCAAATATGGTTAACTGTGTGGCTGAAAGAGTGGAGTGGGAAGCAGGGGTTTCAATTTATGGGGCACTGGCACCAGTACTGGGGAAAGAGGAAGCTGTTTCGTTGGGACGGGCTCCACTTAAATCGGGCTGGGACCGGTGTCCTGTCGAATCAAATAACGATGGCGGTAGATAGGGCTTTAAACTAATAAGAGTGGGGGGAAGGGTTCAGGTAAGGGTAAATTAATAGATTAAGTGAATGGGCAAAACTGTGGGAAATGGATTTCAATTTAAGCAAGTGTGAGGTCATCCACTTTGGACCTAAAAAGGATAGATTAGAGTACTTTCTAAATGGTGAAAAGCTCGAAACAGTGGAGGCCCAAAGAGACTTTTAGGGGTCCTTAAGAACATAAGAAATAGGATCAGGAGTAAGCCATACGGCCCCTCGAGGCGGCTCTGCCATTCATTAAGACCATGGCTGATCTTTGACCTCAACTCCACTTTCCCGCCCGATCCCCATATCCCTTGATTCCCCTAGAGTCCAAAAATCTATCCATCTCAGCCTTGAATATATTCAATGACTCAGCATCCACAGCCCTCTGGGGTAGAGAATTCCAAATATTCACAACACTCTGAGTGAAGAAATTCCTCCTCATCTCAGTCTTAAATGGCCGACCCCTTATCCTGCGACTATGCCCTCTAGTTCTAGATATAGATTATTAAAATGTCATGGACAGGTACTGAAAATAATCAAAATGGCAAATGGAATGCTGGCCTTTATATGGAGAGGACTAGAATACATGGGAGTAGAAGTTATGCTACAGCTATGCAAAGCCCTGGTTAGACCACACCTGGAGTACTGCATTCAGTGCTGGGCTCCGTACCTTAGAAAGCATATATTGGCCTTGGAGGGAGCGCAGCGTAGATTTACTAGAATGATACCTGGACTCCAAGGGTTAAATTACGAGGTGAGATTACACAAACTAGGGTTTTATTTCCTGGAATTTAGAAGATTAAGGGGTGATTTGATCAAAGTTTTCAAGATATTAAGTGGAGCTGAGGGTGGATGGAGAGAAACTATTTCCACTGGTTGGTTCTTGAGCGCATCCCACTCTCTAACCACAGAACTGAATACTGGTGAGGGAGAGGGTTCCTCTGTGGAGTGCCGCCAGAGCCAAGTCCACAGCACCATGGATGGCTCAGTTGTACGGCGGGGGGGGGGTGCGGGGGGGGGGTGGGGGGTGGAAGGAGAAAGGTCAGGAGAGCAATAGTGATAGTGGATTCTACAGTTAGGGGAGCAGACAGCCATTTCTGTTTCCTCCCTGGTGCCAGGGTCAAGGATGTAACTGAGCGGCTACAGAACATTCTGGAGGGGGAGGGTGAACAGCCAAAGGTCGTGGTCCATATCGGTACCAATGACATAGGTAGAAAGAGGGATGAGGTCCTGCAGGCAGATTTTCAGGAGTTAGGAAAGAGATTAAGAAGCAGGACCTCAAAGGTAGAAATCTCCGGATTGCTCCCAGTGCCACGGGCTTGTGAGCATAGAAATAGGAGGATAGAGCAGATGAATGTGTGCTGGAGAGATGGTGCAGGAGGGAGGGCTTTCGATTCCTGGGGCATTGGGACCAGTTCTGGGGGAGGTGGGACCTGTACAGGCCCGGACGGGTTGCACCTCAACGGTGTTGGGACCAATGTCCTCGCGGGGAGGTTCGCTAGTGCTGTCGGGGAGGGTTTAAACTAATTTGGCAGGGGGATGGGCACCAGGATGTAGCAATGGAAAAGAGAAACAAGGAGCACAAAGGATCAGGGGAGAAAGATCGCACTGGAACAAGAAATAGTGCAGTATTAGGTGGGATCAGACTAAGAGAGAGTAAAGAAAGTCTAAGACTGGTTTACAGTGCATGTGTGTAAACACACGAAATGTGGTAAACAAGGTTGGTGAGCTGCAGGCGCAAATAGCCACATGGGAATACGATGTCATGGTGATAACAGAGACCTGGCTCAAAAAAGGGCAGGATTGGGTACTAAATATTCCTGGATACAAGGTGTTCAGGAAAGATAGGGAAGGAAAGAAAGGAGGGGGTGGCAGTATTGATTAAGGAGAATATTGCAGTACTGGAGAGAGAGGATGTCCTGGAGGGGTCAAGGACAGAATCTATTTAGTTTGAGTTAAGAAATAAAAGAAGTGGCATTACACTACTGGGTGTATTCTATAGGCTACCAACTAGTGGGAAGGATATAGAGGAGCAAATTTGCAGGAAATTACAGAGAGGTGCAAAAGCCATAGAGTAGTGATAACTGGGGACTTCAACTATCCTAATATAGACTGGGATAATAATATAAGGGGCAAAGAGGGGGAGGAATTTTTGAAATGTGTTCAGGATAACTTTCTTAACCAGTACGTTTCTGGCCCAACGAGGAAGGAGGCATTGCTGGACTTGGTTCGAGGGAATGAGGTGGGCCAAGTGGAGCAAGTGTCAGTGGGGGAGCATTTAGGGAGCAGCGATCATAGTGTCATAAGGTTTAGAATAGCTATGGAAAAGGACACGGACCACTCTAAAGTAAAAATACTCAATTGGAGGAGGGCCAATTTCAGTGGGATGAGAACAGATCTGGCCCGGGTAAATTGGAATCAAAGATTAGCAGACAAAACTGTAATTGAACAGTGGGCAGCCTTTAAGGAGGAGATGATTCGGGTACAGTCTAGGCACATTCCCACGAGGCAGAAAGGTAGGGCAATTAAAGCCAGAGCTCACTGGATGACAAAAGAGATAGTGAGTAGGATGAAATGGAAAAAAGGGGCCTGTGACGGATGTCAGGTTGATAACACAAGTGAGAGCCAAACAGAATATAGAAAGTTCAGAGGGGAAGTGAAAAAGAAAATAAGAGGGGCAAAAAGAGTATGAGAATAGACTGGCGACCAACATAAAAGGGAATCCAAAAGTCTTCTACTGGCATGTAAACAGTAAATGGGTAGTAAGAGGAGGGGTGGGGCAGATTAGGGACCATAAAGAAGATCTACTCATGGAGGCAGAGGGGATGGCCGAGGTACTGAATGAGTAACTTGCATCTGTCTTTACCACGGAAGAAGATGCTGCCAGAGTCTCAGTAAAGGAAGATACTGGGATTGTTCTCCTTGGAACAGAGAAGGTTGTGAGGAGATTTGATAGAGGTATTCAAAATTCATGAAGGGTCTAGACAGAGTAGATAGAAACTGTTCCCATTGGTGGAAAAGGACATAGATTTAAGGTGATTGGCAAAGTGGCCACATTGAGTGGTTAGGATCTGGAATGCACTGCCCGAGGGGGTGGTGGAGGCAGATTTGATCATGGGCTTCAAAAGGGAACTGGATAATTACTTGAAAGGAAAAAATTTGCAGGGCTACGGGGAAAGGGCAGGGGAGTGGTACTTGCTGGATTGCTCTTGCACAGAGCCGGCATGGGCTCGATGGGCTGAATGTCCTCCTTCTGTGCTGTAACCTTCTATGATTCTATGGTTGGGGAGTCTAGGACTAGGCGACATAACCTAAAAATTAGAGCCAGGACTTTCAGGAGTGAAGTTAGGAAACACTTCTACCCGCAAAGGGTGGTAGAAGTTTAGAACAATCTTCTGCAAATAGCAGCTGATGCTAGTTCAATTGTTAATTTTAAATCTGAGATTGATAGATTTTTGTTAGCCCCATATCCCTTAATACCTTTGATTAAGGCGGGTATATGGAGTTAGGTCACAGATCAGCCATGATCTCATTGAATGGCAGAACAGGCTCGAGGGGCTAAATAGCCTACTCCTGGTCCTATGTTCCTCCTGCCCTTCCTTTCCCACTCATAGAAATGTGTCTAGTCTGTACCCAAACTCTCCTCCTTGCAGACCTCCTATTGCTCATTTCCCTCATCTCGGAGGGACTAAAGGATTATTTGGTTGGCTCTCTCAGGATTTTTCTGATTAATTGAAATCTGTTTTCCCACTGCATGTTGGTAACCAGAATCCTGTTCTCAGTACCAGTTGAGAAGCTGGTGTTTATATCTCACAGGCTGCTTCCCCTCACAGCAGCAGTGCCGAGGAGCACTCCATCAGCTCTCCACAGAATCCTTCATCTTTGCGGGACTGGCTGGTAGGGAGGCCATGACAGAGTCTGCCTGTCCCGTGTCCATCTCAGAGAGGAGGGCTCCCTCCATCCCAACAGGCTCATAATATTTTGCACCAACTGTCTATGTTCCAGCTTCCAATCCATCAGGTGGCACAGAGAACAACTAGGAATAGGGCAGAAAAAAACTTCCATAGGTACAAGGGGTGTGATGGAACCAAATGAGGTTTTTGTAAATAGTTGTAATAAATCGTTGGACTATTTTATGTAAGGACCGCTTGATGTTTGTCTCTGTTATGGAACAATACAGAACAGGTAATGTACTGATGTTGAGGCTCAGGATTAGGATGTGATAGCTCGTTGAGGATCAAGAATTTTCAATACACCATAGGGAGTTTGGTGAGAGGAGGCAGATCTTTGATGCTCTGACCTCCAAATAAAAGTGCTCCATTCATCAGTGAGGGTGTGCTCGAATGTGTCTGCCTCTCTGTCGCAGCTCCACCAGCTTCCTTCTTGGCCGGGCTACAGTATCAGCGGTGTCGTAATCAGGCACTCTGGCCTCCTTCGGGACATCTACGATCAGTCCCTTCTTGATTGCAAAGGCACCCTCCCATCTATCCACACAGAAATCTTCCTTTCACTTGCTCAATTCTTATCCTTGTCTTCCAGCATGTTTCATTGCTCTACAGCACTGGTAATGTTACGCAGAGAGACTGAGCACTCGGACAAACATGAACTGATCAGAGCGAGCCGGCATGGATTTGTAAAGGGTAAGTCGTGTCTGACAAACCTAGTCAAATTTTTTGAGGCGGTAACAAATGTGATAGATAAGGGAATGTATATGGATGTTATTTATATGGACTTCCAGAAGGCATTCGATAAGGTTCCACCATAAGAGATTGGTAACAAAAATGAGAGAGCATGGAATTGGAGGTAATTCATTGGCTTGGATAGGGAATTAGTTAGGAGGTAAGAGACAGAGTAGGGATAATGGGTATGTACTCAAATTGTCAGGATGTGGCTAGTGGTGTCTCCCAGGGATCTGTACTGGGGTCTCAGCTTTTCACTATATTTATAAATGACATCGATGAAGGAATAGAGAGCCATATATCCAAGTTTGCTGACAGTGTGAGCTCATCCACTTTGGACCTAAGAAGGATAGATCAGAGTATTTTCTAAATGGCGAGAAGCCAGGAACTGTGGAGGAGCAGAGAGATTTAGGGGTCCAAGTACAGAAATCACTATAATCACAAATAATTAAAAAGGCTAATGGAATGTTGGCCTTTATCTCAAGAGGGCTGGAATACAAACAGGTGGAAGTTATTTTACAGTTATATAAACCTCTGGTTAGACTTCATTTAGAGTACTGCATTCAGTTCTGGGCACCGCATCTCAGGAAGGATATATTGCCTGACAGCTCAGATTCACCAGCATGGTACCTGGGCTAAAAGGGTTAAATTATGAGGACAGATTGCATAGACTAGGCTCGAGTATAGAAGATTAAGGGGTGTAATTGAGGTGTTTAAGATGATTAAAGGAGTTGATCGAGAGAAACTATTTCCTCTGCTGGGAAAGTCCAAAAAATGGGGACATAACATTAAAATTAGAGCTAGGCCATTCAGGGGTGAAATCAGGAAGCATTTCTTCACACAAAGGGGAGTGGAAATCTGGAACTCTCTCCCCCAAAAAGCTGTTGAGGCTGGGTCAATTGAAAATTTCAAAACTGAGATTGATAGATTTTTGTTAGGCACGGATATTAGGGGTTGCAGAACCAAGGCAAATAAATGGAGTTACGATTCAGATCAGCCATGATCTAACAGAATAGCGGAACAGGCTTGAGGTGCTGAATAGCCTACTCCTGTTCCTATGTAAGAGGTGGCATGAACTAATGGTGTAGCAGGTATCCCTCGTCACCCAGTAGCCACCATGGCCATTGCCTCTGCTGTTGAAATAGAACAGAGACACTGGACTAACAAAGTATGAAATTATGATAGCTCCTGGCATGTTGTGAATTTACATGCAAGAAGCTGTCCTGTCATTGGCAAATGAGCCCCACAATTAGTTATACGAAGCCTTTGCAGTTCATATAAAAATGGGGAGTTCACATTTGGAGCATACAATGCCACCTGGGTGCTATCGAACATTGGAATCTGGCAATTCTGTAAAATTTGATTGCCCTCTCAGTCACCCTGTGTGGTAGTACTTTTCAAATTGTATAAATTAAACTGCCCTGGCAAAGGGGGCAGTGAGATAATTACCAGATAATCCGTTTTATTGATGTTGGTTGAGGGATAAATATTGGCCAGGACATCTTGGGAAAACTCCACTGCTTTTCTTTGAAATAGTGCTGTGGGATCTTTTACCTGAGAGGGGAAGACAGGGCCTTGGTTTAAGGTCTGATCTGAAAGATGGCACGTCTGCCAGTGCAGCACTCTCTCAGTAGAGCACTGGCGTGTGAGTCTAAATATGTGCTCGAGTCTCTGGAGTGGGACTTGAACCCACAACCTTCTGACTCAGAGGCAAGAGTGCTACCCACTGAGCCATGGCAGAGTCACAGAATTTAGGACTAGTAATGTCATCTGTTCCTACCGTCATCATGTGCATGTGGCTGTCACTGAGAGGGTGGACACCTCAAACCATCCTAAAACGGGATTGATGCCAGGGTTGTATTCGGGCGGAACCTCAGCGTAAATCGGCCGTCATAAGTTCCTCGACCCACAATGTTGCAAAGCCTCACTTATGCCCTCTCTCGACGCAGGAATTTTCGGACCATATTTTTCAGACGAATCAACTAATTGAGTTGGATCATTCTTCTGTGAGCGAAACTGATTTTTAACTACTCATTTATCATTACAGAATTCATCAGGTTACGCTTGATCCATGGCAAAAATACTTGCACACTTGGCGTATAAATGGCAAATTAATTTTAATATAGGTAAGTGTGAGGTGGTGCATTTTGGTAGGAGAAATAAGGAGGCCATGTACTCCTTGGAAAATAAGAGTCTAAATGGGGTCGAGGAGCAAAGGGATCTGGGGGTACAGATTCTCAAAAAGCATTAAAAGTAGCAGTGCAGGTTAACAAAGCCATAACAAGTGAAAACAATGCACTGGGGTTCATTTCTAGAGGAATAGAATTCAAAAGCAGAGAAGTTATGTTAAACTTGTATAAAACCTTGTTTAGACCACACTTAGAGTACAGTGCACAGTTCTGGTCTCTATATTACAAAAGGGATATAAAAACACTGGAGAAAGTGCAAAGAAGATTTACGAGCGATTATAACTAAGTTATAATCTCTCAGTTCTCTATCAGGAAAGATTGAACAGGCTGGGCCTCTTCTCCAGAAAAGGGAAGACTGCGAGGTGACCTGATAGAGGTCTTTAAAATTATGAAGGGGTTTGTGTAGAGAGAGAGAAGGTGTTTCCACTTGTGGGGGAGTCCAAAACTAGAAGCCATAAATATAAGATAGTCACTAATAAATCCAATAAAGAATTCAGGAGAAACTGCTTTACCCAGAGAGTTGTTAGAATGTGGAATTCGCTACCACATGGAGTAGTTGAGGCAAATAGCATAGATACGTTGATGGGGAAGCTAGATATGTACATGAGGGAGAGAGGAATAAAAGGATATGTTGATAGGGTTAGAGGAAGTCGGGTGGTAGGAGGCTTGTGTGGATGATAAACACTGGCATAGACCTGTTGGACCGAATGCCCTGTTTCTGTGCAGTAAATTCTATGTAATACTTCATTTTTGTTACAGAATAATTGAAGCTACAACATGGAAACAGGCCATTCAGTTCAATCAGTCCATGTCAGTGTTTACCCTCCTTGTGAGGTGATAGTTTTAATCACACTTACCCACCCAGTTCACATTATCCTTTCAATCCCCTTTTCTTTGATCAACTGCTGCAATCTAATCTTGAACGGTGACATTGTTTCTGCCTCAACCACTGACCCTGGAAATGAATTCCACGTCCTCACACTCTCTGTAAAGGTGTTTCTCCTGCCCATCTCTTACATTTAATATTGTATCTCTTCCTAAAATCTTCAACTACAAAACAGCTTCTACCTACCCTGTCCCATCCTTTCATGATGTTAAACAGCTCTGTTATCATATCACCTCATAATCTGTGTCGTTCTAATGAAACAAGATCTAATTTTTCAAGCCTTTCTTCATATTTGTATTTCCTCATACCAGGCAGCATCCTGATGAATCTGCACTGTACCCTCTCTAAAGCCTCAATATCCTTCCTTGGCACATGGAAAAGAATAGGCTAATAAATGAAAGTCAGCACGGATTTGTTAAAGGAAAATCGTGTTTGACTAACTTGATTGAGTTCTTTGATGAAGTAACATAACAGACTTGTCAGACAGACTGGTGAAGTGGGCAGAGTCATGGTAGATGATATTTAATGCAGAGAAGTGTGAAGAGATGCATTTTGGTAGGAAGAATAAGGAGAGGCAATATAAACTAAATGGTACAATTTTAAAGGAGGTGTGGAATAGAGAGACCTGGGGGTACCCATACACAAATCTTTGAAGGTGGCAGGACAAGTTGAGAAGGCTGTTAAAAAAGCAAATTGGATCATGGGCTTTATTAATCGAGGCATAGAGTACAAAAGCAAGGACGTTATGCTAAACCTTTATAAAACACTGGTTAGGCCTCAGCTGGAGCATTGTGTTCAATTGTATGTATGATGTATGTACAATTAGATGTATCCAAGTTTGCTGATGATACAAATCTAGGTGGGAAAGTAAGCTGTGAGGAGGACACAGAGTCGGCAATGGGATATAGATGGATAAGTGAATGGGCAAGAAAGTGGCAGATGGAGTATAATGTGGGGAAATGTGAGGTTATTCACTTTGGTAGGAAGAATAGAAAAACAGAATATTTTTTAAATGGTGAGAAACTATTAAATGTTGATGTCCAGAGAGACTAGGCTGTACTCATACAAGAAACACAAAAAGTTAGCGTGCAGGTACAGCAGGCAATTAGGAAGGCAAATGGAATGTTGGCCTTTGTTGCAAGGGGGTTGGAGTACAAAAGTAAGGAAGTCTTACTGCAATTGTACAGGGCTTTGGTGAGACCTCACCTGGAGTACTGTGTACAGTTTGGTCTCCTTATCTAAGGAAGGATATACTTGCCTCAGAGACGGTGCAACAAAGGTTCACAAGATTAATTCCTGGGATGAGAGGGTTATCCTATGAGGTGCGGTTGAGTAGAATGAGCCTATACTCTCTGGAGTTTAGAAGAATGAGAGGTGATCTAATTGAAGCATATAAGATTCAGAGGGGGCTTGACAGGGTAGATGCTGAGAGGTTGTTCCCCTTGCTGGAGAGTCTAGAACGAGGGGGCATAGTCGCAGGATAAGGGATCGGCCATTTAAAACTGAGATGAGGAGGAATTTCTTCACTCAGAGGGTTGTGAATCTTTGGAATTCTGTACCCCAGAGGACTGTGGATGCTGAGTCATTGAGTATATTCAAGGCTGAGATAGACAGATTTCTGGAGTCTAGGGGAATCAAGGGATATGGGGATCAGGCAGGAAAGTGGAGTTGAGGTTGAAGATCAGCCATGATCTGATTGAATGGCGGAGCAGGCTAGAGGGGCCATTTGGCCTACCCCTGCTCCTATTTTTTATGTTCTTGAGTCTGGGCACCACTCTTTAGGAAGGATGTCAAGGCCTTAGAGAAGATGCAGAAGAGATTTACTAGAATGGTACCAGGGATGAGGGACTTCAGTTATGTGGCGAGATTGGAGAAGTTGCAGTTGTTCTCCTTAGAGCAGAGAATAGTTAAGGGGAGATTTGATAGAGGTGTTCAAAATCATTAACGGTTTTGACAGAGTAAATAAGGAGAAACTGTTTCCAGTGGCAGAAGGGTCAGTAACCAGAGGACACAGATTTAAGGTGATTGGCAAAAGAGCCAGAGGCGACACGAGGAAACATTTTTTTATGCAGCGAGTTGTTATGATCTGGAATGCACTGGCTGAAAAGGCGGTGGAAGAAGATGCAATAGTAACTTTTGAAAGGGAATTGGATAAATACTTGAAGAGCAAAATTTACAGGGCATTGGGAAAAGAGCAGGGGAATGGGACTAATTGGATTGCTCTTTTAAAGAGCAGGCACAATGGGCCAAATGTCATCCTCCTGTGCTGTGCCTACTATGATACTATGGTGTGGAGCCCAATACTGCACACGTTCCTTTAACTGAGGTCTTAAGGTTTTACACAGCCTCATTACCTCTTGGCTTTATTATTCTATATCTTTTGTGGTAAAACCTAGAATTCCATTAGCTTTTTTTTGGCCTTATCAACCTGAGGAGCTGCCTTTAATGTCTTGTGAAGCTGTACCTCAAATCCCTCTTCTTCCACAGCACCAAACCTATTCCCATTCACAAAGGAATCTGCAAAGTGATTTTGATAAGATGGAGAAGGGGTTAAAAGTGGCAGATGGAATTCAGTGTCAGTAAGTGTGAGGTGATACATTTTGGTAAAAAAAACCCCCGCAGTAGAATACCAAAATGTATCACCTCACACTTACTGACACTGAATTCCATCTGCTACTTTTAACCCCTTTTCCATCTTATCAAAATCACTTTGCAGATTCCTTTGGTCTTCTAAAGAATTAACTATACCTCCTATTTTGGTATCAGCTGCAAATTTTGACACCACTCCTTCTAGGCCAATATCCAAATCATTGACATACACAGTGAACAAAAGTAATCTCAGAACTGAACCCTGTGGAACCTCACTAACCTCTTACAACCCCTCTGAAAATCTGCCCTTAAATTCTCCTTTCTAACCAATTTTTAATTTAGTTTGCTATCTTCCCCTTAATTCCATATCCTTTATCTTCTCTAGTAATCTCCCGTGTGCTACCTTGTCAAAGACTTTCCTAGAGTTCATGTACATGACATCTACTGTATTTACCATGACTGTTACCTCAAAGAGGACTGAGGTTTGTCAACATTCAGATTCCGAATGAACAGGCAAAGCTCAGGAAGTGCAGCCCTGACAGATGGTGTAAATATCCATTATATATTAAATAATCAACATATTAAATGAGCCAGGGTAATTCCTTTGAGAAGCCTCAGCCCAAAATTGTTCTCTATTGGGCACAAATTACATAAAATCAGTAATCCGAGTCAGTAAGGCCACAAGAGTGGTTTGTGTGGATAATGACGCAGGAATGCTGCGTGAGGTATCCTTTTCACGTTGTTGGGAAGGCTTACTTGTATCCGATGTGGGAGTACTTGAGAAAAGTTATAACGTTTTCTACTGCATGAAACCAAGTCCAACCAGCTACTTACACAGAGGAAATGGCCATATTTAGAGCTGAAGGGAAGTCACAGTAAGTTTACCAATTAATTTGTTCAATTTGTCCTTGTTTGATACAGGAGTGTTCAGATACTTTGGAATGAATGGACGTTTTAAAAGAAATGGATATGTTGATGCTGGCTTCATCGAAAACAGCAAGATCCAGTTATCAGGTAGCTGCCATTCAAGGAGAGGGCAGCTGTCAGTGTAATGTGTGTGGAAAGGGGTTCAGGTGGCCTAGTCTTTTGGATACACACCTGCGTAGTCACACAGGAGAGAGGCCGTTTGAATGTACAGTGTGCACAAAGCGATATTGCACCTCTGGTGCTTTGACAGTGCATCAGAGAATTCACACAGGAGAGAAATTGTTTGACTGTTCTCTGTGTAAGAAACAGTTTGAAACATCCAGTAGATTGATAATGCATCAACAAACTCACAGTGGTGTGAAAGATTTTGAGTGTGGAGAGTGTAAGAAACGATTTAATCGGCGCAGTGATCTGAAGCGACACGAAGGAACTCACACCGGAGTGAAACCATTTCACTGTGCTTTGTGCGGAAAGCGGTTTCACCAGTCCAGTCATTTAAAGCGTCATCAACAAACTCACACTGGGGAGAAACCCTTCGAATGTACAGAGTGTCAAAAATGGTTTGGTAGATCCTATGACCTGACAGTGCATCAGAGAATTCACACTGGAGAGAAGCCGTTTGAATGTACAGTGTGTGAAAAACAGTTCAGTAAATCTTGCGACCTTTCATTGCATCAGCGAATCCACACTGGAGTGAAGCCGTTTGAATGTTCAGTGTGTGAAAAGCGATTTTATAGATCGCGTGACCTGACACTGCATCGGAGAATCCACACCGGAGAGAAGCCATTTGAATGTACAGTGTGTGAAAAACTGTTTTATAGATCGCGTGACCTGACAGTTCATCAGCGAATCCACACCGGAGAGAGGCCATTTGAATGTACAGTGTGTAATAAACGATTTAATAGATCTAATAACTTGGCAAGACATCAGCTATGCCACACTGGAGAGAAGCCGTTTGAATGTACAGTGTGTAAAACACTGTTTAATAGTTCTAGTAACATGACAATGGATCAGCAATATCACACTCGAGGAAAGTGCACTGAACTTTCAGTTTATGCCAAATGGTTTGGTGCAGCCGCTTACTTAATTCAGCAACACCAAAAGGAAGTCCGTGCGCGGAAAAGTAGGTTTAAATGGATAGTATAAAGGAGAAAATGAAGCACAATGTTTAAACCTTTTACATGGTAATTGTAACATACAAACCGTTACAGGCAGGAGGAGACCATCGGCCCATCGAGCCCACCTATCCACATTTCTAATAATCCTGAATCCCATTTGTTGATAAGAACCTGACGAGTTCCTTCTTGCAACTCATGAAGGTTTCTAATTCCTCCCCCGTGCCGGTAATCTGTTCCTCACACTCACCGTCCTTTTAGTAAAAAAAAAGTTCCTCCTGCATTTCCTATTTTCTTATCCTTAGTTTGTAAATTTGACCCTTTGTGCTTAAATTCTGAACACAGCAGAAAGGTTCCCTTGGATTCAATTTATCCAAACCTTTCATAACTTTCAACATTTCTATTATATCCTCACTCGTCTTTTCAAGAGAGAGGAGACCCAGGGTCGTCAATCTGACCTCACACATCGTTCCCTGAAGTTCTGGAATCAACTGTAGCCCTTCTCTCTCCCGCCTCCAACAACTGAATATCCTTCTCTCTACCCTCTCCAATAACTGAATATCCTTCTCTGTAAACCCTGCAATAACTGAATATCCCTCTCTCTACGTCCTCCAATAACTGAATACCCTTCTCTCCACCCTCTCCAATAACTGAATATCCCTCTCTCTACCCCCTCCAATAACTGAATATCCTTTTCTCTACCCTCTCCAATAACTGAATACCCTTCTCTCTACCCTCTCCAATAACTGAATATCCTTCTCTCTACCCTCTCAATAACTGAATATCCTTCTCTGTAAACCCTGCAATAACTGAATATCCCTCTCTCTACGTCCTCCAATAACTGAATACCCTTCTCTCCACCCTCTCCAATAACTGAATATCCCTCTCTCTACCCCCTCCAATAACTGAATATCCTTCCCTGTACCCTCTCCAATAACTGAATATCCTCCTCTCTACCCTCTCCAATAACGGAATATCCTTCTCTGTACCCTCTCCAATAACTGAATATCCTTCTCTGTACCCTCTCCAATAACTGAATATCCTTCTCTGTACCCTCTCCAATAACTGAATATCCTTCTCTGTACCCCCTCCAATAACTGAATATCCTTCTCTCCAATAACTGAATATTCTTCTCTCTACCCTCTCCAATAACTGAACATCCCTCTCTCGACGTCCTCCAATGACTGAATACCCTTCTCTCTTCCCCCTCCAATAACTGAATACCCTTCTCTCTACCCTCTCCAATAACTGAATATTCTTCTCTCTACCCTCTCCAATAACTGAATATCCTTCTCTGTACCCTCTCCAATAACTGAATACCCTTCTCTCTTCCCCCTCCAATAACTGAATACCCTTCTCTCTACCCTCTCCAATAACTGAATATTCTTCTCTCTACCCTCTCCAATAACTGAATATCCTTCTCTGTACCCTCTCCAAGAACTGAATAACCCTCTCTCCACCCTCTCCAATAACTGAATATCCTTCTCTGTACCCTCTCCAATAATTGAATATCCTCCTCTCTACCCTCTCCAATAACTGAATATTCTTCTCTGTACCCTCTCCAATAACTGAATATTCTTCTCTCTACCCCCTCCAATAACTGAATATCCTTCTCTGTACCCTCTCCAATAACTGAATATTCTTCTCTGTACCCTCTCCAATAACTGAATATTCTTCTCTCTACCCCCTCCAATAACTGAATATCCTTCTCTCTCCCCTCTCCAATAACTGAATATCCTTCTCTGTACCCCCTCTAATAACTGAATATCCTTCTCTCTCCCCTCTCCAATAACTGAATATCCTTCTCTCTCCCCTCTCCAATAACTGAATACCCTTCTCTGTACCCCCTCTAATAATTGAATATCCTTCTCTCTCCCCTCTCCAATAACTGAATACCCTTCTTTGTCCCCCCTCCAATAACTGAATATCCTTCTCTCTCCCCTCTCCAATAACTGAATACCCTTCTTTGTCCCCCCTCCAATAACTGAATATCCTTCTCTCTACCCTCTCCAATCACTGAATATCCTTCTCTCCACCCTCTCCAATAATTGAATATCCTTCTCTCTCCCCTCTCCAATAACTGAATACCCTTCTTTGTCCCCCCCTCCAATAACTGAATATCCTTCTCTCTCCCCTCTCCAATAACTGAATACCCTTCTTTGTCCCCCCTCCAATAACTGAATATCCTTCTCTCTCCCCCCTCCAATAACTGAATATCCTTCTCTCCACCCTCTCCAATAACTGAATATCCTTCTCTGTCCCCCCTCCAATAACTGAATATCCTTCTCTCTCCCCTCTCCAATAACTGAATATCCTTCTCTCGACCCTCTCCAATCACTGAATATCCTTCTCTCTCCCCTCTCCAATCACTGAATATCCTTCTCTCCACCCTCTCCAATCACTGAATATCCTTCTCTCTCCCCCCTCCAATAACTGAATATCCTTCTCTCCACCCTCTCCAATAACTGAATATCCTTCTCTCCACCCTCTCCAATAACTGAATATCCTTCTCTCTCCCCCCTCCAATAACTGAATATCCTTCTCTCTCCCCCCTCCAATAACTGAATATCCTTCTCTGTACCCCCTCCAATAACTGAATATCCTTCTCTGTACCCCCTCCAGTAACTAAATTTCATTTTTGAAATAGGGAGACCAAAACTGCATGCAGTTGTCCACATGTGGTCTCGCCAGAGCCAAATACAGTTTTAAAATGACCTCTCTGGATTTATATGTTCAACCCCTTGCTGTGCATCCCAGCATTCTGTTTGCTTTTTTGGCAGCCTGGGAACATGGTGCTGATTGTTTTCGTGGCCTCTCCTCCAAAATCCCAAGCTCTTTCTCCTTGCCAGATACCTCATGTGCATTCCCATTTCGCACACAATCCATATCAAACTTCCCTCTGCCAAATCTCATAACATTATATTTTCCTGTATTAAATCGCATCGCCATTTCTCCGCCTACTAATCAAACTTGTCCAGATCCTTTTGAATTTGTGCACATGGATGTTCATCATTTGTTACTGCTCCCACTTTGGTATCGCCTGCAAATTTGGACACTTTGAACACAATTCCTTCCTCTGAATCATGATATAAAAATATTAAAAACAGCAGCCCCAACACTCAACCTTGTGGCACCCCACTGGTTACTGGCTGCCACCAGATATCTGCCTATGCATTACTACTTAGTGGCTGTCAACCAAGCACTTCCTAATTCATTTTAATACATTCCCATCTATCCCATGTAGGAGCCTATTACGTGGGACAGCATCAAGTGCCTTCGGGAAATCTAGGTCGAAATATCCACAGTCTCTCCCCTATCTACAAATCTGTTATCTCCTCAAAGAAATGCAATCAATTAGTCCTCCCATTACTAACACTGTGCTGACTGGTTCAGATTAGCTCATGCTCAAGATACTCCCTTATATTATCGCTCACAATACTTTCAAACACTTTCCCAACAGTGGAAGTAAGGCTTGTCGATCTATAATATGATGGGTCATCCCTCGCCCTATTTTTGAAGATGGGAGCCACATTTGCTATTTTCCGGTGCTCTGGGATTTGGCCTGAATCCAGTGACTGAGAAATATCCACACAAGGACTGGCAATCATTGAACTGATTCCTTTCATCTGGGATGAAAGTTGTTAGAGCCAGGGGCTCATCTACTTTGAACTGCAGTAACCTTCCCAATATGTCAATGATTTTAACATTGTTCAGTCTACATTCACTTTTAAACTGTGCTCCCAATTCTGGCATTTCTCTCCGTTTATTTTATGAACACTGTTGGATAATAATGGACAAATACTTCAGCAATTTCTCTATCTTTGGACCTCGTCTCCCCATTGTCAGTTTTAGTGGACAATCCCTTCACTGCACCTTTGTTTACTCCTGACACGTTTGAAGAATGCTTTACAGTCCTGCTTTATATTTCCAGCAATATTTTCCTCATGATCCCTCATCAGATTCTTGGCATTTCTCAGCCTGTCTTTATAGATCTCCCTATCCTGTTCCTTTCCTCAACATTTAAATATTTGTAAGCTTTCTCTTTCTCCTAATGCCTTTCACAACTTTGTTCGTAAACCAAACTCAGTATCATAGTAGGTACTGCATAGGAGGCCGCCATTCGGTCCATATTGCCTGTGCTGCCTCTTTGTAAGAGCTATCCAATTAGTCCCATTCCCCTGCTCTTTCCCCATAGCCCTGTAATTTTTTTCCCATCAAGTATTTATCCAATTCCCTTTTGAAAATTATTATTGAACCTGTTTCCACCACCCTTTCTGGCAGCGCATTCCAGATCATCACAACTCGCTGCGTTAAAAAAATCGTTTCCTCGTGTCGCCTCTGGCTCTTTTGCCGATCACCTTAAATCTGTGTCCTCTGGTTACCGACCCTTCTACCACTGGAAACAATTTCTCCTTATTTACACTGTCAAAACCATTCATGATTTTGAACCTCTATCAAATCTCCCTTTAACCTTCTCTGCCCTAAGGAGAACAACCCCAGCTTCTCCAGTCTCTCCACATAACTGAAGTCCCTCATCCTTGGAACACTTCTAGTAAATCTCCTCCACCCTTTCTAAGGCCTTGACGTCCTTCCTAAAGTTTGGTGCCCAGAATTGAACACAATGCTCCAGCTAAAGCCTAACCAGTACTTTATAAAGGTGTGGCATAACTTCCTTGTTTTTGTATTCAATGCCTCTATTAATAGAGCCCAGGATCCTATATGCTTTTTTAACAGCCTGCTCAACTTGTCTTGCCACCTTCAAAAATTTGTGTATGTGCACCCCCAGGTCTCTCTGTTTCTGCACCCCCTTTAAAATTGTACGATTTGGTTTATATTTTTTCCTCATTCTTGCTACCAAAATGTATCACTTCACACTTTTCTGTGTTAAATTTCATCTGCCACGTGTCCGCCCATTTCACCAGCCTGTCTATGTCCTCCTGAAGTCTGTTAATATCTTCCATATTGTTTACTACGTATCGGAGTTTCGTGTCGTCTGCAAACTTTGAAATTATACCCAAGTCCAGGTCATTAATATATATCGAAAAGAGCAGTGGTCCTAATACTGACCCCTGGGGAACATCACTGTATACTTCCCTCCAGTCTGAAAAACAACCGTTCACCACTACTCTCTGCTTTCTGTCCATCAGCTAATTTTGTATCCACGCTGTCACTGTCCCTTTAATCCCATGGGCTTTAATTTTGCTAACAAGTCTATTATGTGGCACTTTATCAAATGGCTTTTGAAAGTCCATAAACACAACATCAACTGCACTATCCTCATTTTACTCTTATTCTGCCCCTGACCTATTTCAGGGAAAAAATCCTTTTGCATCTTAAAAACTATTCCACTTCCTTTCCACATCTTTCCTTCCGGTATCACTTCCCATTTTACCTTGCCATTGATTCAGTCATACCCTTAAAATCAGCTTGTTTAAAATTTAGCTTTTTAATTGTCTTCTTTTGTTTTCTCCCACTCTCATGTCTACCCTGAATATCAGAACATTATGGTCACTCGATCCCAAATGTTCCCTAACTTCTACTTTGTTCCCTCCTCATTTGTCAGAACTAAATCCGATATTGCATTACGTCTTTTGATTCCTCAACATACTGTTTTAGAATTTCAGTAAATTCCCGCTCAACACAGACTCCAGTCAATATGAGGAAGGTTAAAATTCCCCTCTCATCTCATAGAGTCATAGAGTTATACAGCACGGATAGAGGCCCTTTGGCCCATCGTGTCCGCGCCGGCCATCAAGCCCTGTCTACTCTAATCCCATATTCCAGCATTTGGTCCGTAGCCTTGTATGCTATGGCATTTCAAGTGCTCATCCAAATGCTTCTTGAATGTTGTGAGGGTTCCTGCCTCCACAACCCTTTCAGGCAGTGAGTTCCAGACTCCAACCACCCTCTGGGTGAAAAAGTTCTTTCTCAAATCCCCTCTAAACCTCCCGCCTTTTACCTTGAATCTATGTCCCCTTGTTATAGAACCCTCAACGAAGGGAAAAAGCTCCTTAGTATCCATCCTATCTGTGCCCCTCATAATTTTGTACACCTCAATCATGTCCCCCCTCAGCCTCCTCTGCTCCAAGGAAAACAAACCCAATCTTCCCAGTCTCTCTTCATAGCTGAAGCGCTCCAGCCCTGGTAACATCCTGGTGAATCTCCTCTGCACCCTCTCCAAAGCGATCACATCCTTCCTGTCGTGTGGCGACCAGAACTGCACACAGTACTCCAGCTGTGGCCTCACCAGTGTTTTATACAGCTCCATCATAACCTCCTTGCTCTTATATTCTATGCCTCGGCTAATAAAGGCAAGTATCCCATATGCCTTCTTTACCACCTTATCTACCTGTTCCGCCGCCTTCAGGGATCTGTGAACTTGCACACCAAGATCCCTCTGACCCTCTGTCTTGCCTAGGGTCCTCCCATTCATTGTGTATTCCCTTGCCTTGTTAGTCCCTCCAAAGTGCATCACCTCGCACTTTTCCGGGTTAAATTCCATTTGCCACTGTTCCGCCCATCTGACCAACCCATCTATATCGTCCTGCAGACTTAGGCTATCCTCCTCGCTATTTACCACCCTACCAATCTTTGTATCATCAGCGAACTTACTGATCATACCTTTTACATTCATATCCAAGTCGTTAATGTAGACCACAAACAGCAAGGGACCCAGCACCGATCCCTGTGGTACCCCACTGGCCACAGGCTTCCAGTCACAAAAACAACCTTCGACCATCACCCTCT
This sequence comes from Heptranchias perlo, assembly GCF_035084215.1. NCBI lineage: Eukaryota > Metazoa > Chordata > Chondrichthyes > Hexanchiformes > Hexanchidae > Heptranchias > Heptranchias perlo. The sequence goes on along the minus strand of NC_090365.1, from coordinate 16,058,343 downwards.
GCCTTCTGCCACTAAGCCAGTTTTGTATCCAAAGTGCCAAGGCACCCTGGATTCCATGGGCTCGTACCTTCTTGACCAGTCTCCTGTGCGGGACTTTATCGAAGGCCTTACTGAAATCCATGCATACCACATCCACTGCGTTACCCTCATCCACACGCCGAGTCACCCCCTCAAAAAATTCAATCAAATTAGTCAGACATGATCTTCCCTTGACAAAGCCATGTTGACTATCCCTGATTAATCCTTGCTTCTCCAAGTGGAGACTAATTTTGTCCTTCAGAATTTTTTCCAATAATTTTCCGACCACTGATGTTAGGCTCACTGGCCTGTAGTTCCCCAGTTTTTCCCTACTCCCCTTCTTGAATAATGGTACTACATTAGCGGTTCTCCAGTCCTCTGGCACATCCCTTGTGGCCAGAGAGGTTCTGAATATATGTGTTAGAGCCCCCGCAATCTCCTCCTTTGCCTCACACAGTAGCCTGGGATACATTTCGTCCGGGCCTGGGGATTTATCCATTTTTAGGCCTGCTAAAACCGCCAATACCTCCTCCCGCTCGATGTTAATATGTTCGAGTATATCACAGTCCCCCTGCCATATTTCTATGTCTACATCGTCCTTCTCCATAGTGAAAACAGATGCAAAAAATTCATTTAGAACCCCTCCTACATCTGCCGGCTCCACACACAGATTGCCATTTTTGTCCCTGATGGGCCCTATTTTTTCCCTAGTCATCCTCTTACCCTTAATATACTTATAAAACATCTTAGGATTTTCCTTTATTTTGCTCGCCAGTGTTATTTCATGGCCCCTCCTTGATCTCCTAATTTCTTTTTTAAGTATCCCCCTGCACTTTTTGTACTCCTCTAGGGCTTCTCCGTCTTTAGCCTTTTGTATCTGCCAAAAGCCCTCCTTTTTTTCCTAATCCATTCTCGTATATCCCCTGACAGCCAAGGTTCCCTGGAGTTCTTGGAACCACCCTTGACCTTTACGGGAACATGTTGCCATTGTATGGTCTCAATCTCCCTTCTGAAAGACTCCCATTGCTCCGATGCGGATTTTCCTACAAGCAGCTGATCCCAGTCCATTTTGGCCAGATCCTGCCTTATCCTGTTAAAATCGGCCTTCCCCCAATTTAGAACCTTTATTTCCGGCCCCTCCCTATCCTTTTCCATGACCACCTTAAATCTCACCGAATTATGGTCACTGTCACCAAAGTGCTCACCTACTAGCACTTCTTCCACTTGGCCGGCCACATTCCCTCGAATTAGGTCCAGTACCGCCCCCTCTCTTGTAGGACTTTCTACATGCTGGCTCAAAAAGCTCTCCTGGATGCACGTTAAGAATTTTGTACCCTCTAAGCCTTTTACACTCTGAGTATCCCAGTTAATATTGGGGAAGTTGAAATCCCCCACTATTATTACCCTATTATTTGCACAATTTTCTGAGATTTGCCTACATATCTGTTCCTCTATCTCCCCCTGACTGTTTGGGGGCCTATAGTACACTCCCATCAAAGTGCTTGCCCCCTTTTTGTTTTTAAGCTCCACCCATATGGCCTCATTAGAGGAACCTGCTAATATATCATCCCTCCTTATGGCAGTAATTGATTCTTGAATTAATATTGCGACCCCCCCTCCTCTTATACCTCCCCGTCTGTCTCGCCTGAAGATTCTGTACCCCGGAATATTGAGCTGCCAGTCTTGCCCCTCCCTCAACCATGTCTCTGTGACAGCAACAATATCATACTCCCATGTGTTTATCAACACCTTCAGTTCATCCACCTTATTCGCAAGACTCCTTGCATTAAAATAGATGCCATCCAGCCTTGCCCTCACATATTTGCCCTGTCTTCCAAGCTGACTTGTTTTTACCATCTGTCTCACCATCTCCCACTGAACTGCATCAGCTTCCCTCTGATTACTCGGTGGTCTGTAACATATTACTATTACTAACCTTTTCCGTTTACTATCCTTTAATTCTATCCAGAGAGACTCAGTGCCACTCAGTATCCGACTAAAAACAAGGACATATAAGGTAGCCAAACTTAGTGGGAGGATAGAAGATTGGGAATTCTTCAAAAGACAGCAAAAAGTAACTAAAGGATTGATTAAGAAAGGGAAGTTAGATTATGAAAAGAAATTAGCAAAAAATATAAAAACAGATAGCAAGAGTTTCTATAGTTATATAAAAAGAAAAAGGGTGGCTAAGGCAAACATAGGTCCCTTAGAAGATGAGACCGGGAAATTAATGGTGGGAAACATGGAGATGGCAAAAATGCTGAACAAATATTTTGTTTCAGTCTTTACAGTAGAGGACACTAAGAATATCCCAACACTGGACAAACAGGGGACTCTCGGGGGGGAGGAGCTAAATACGATTAAAATCACTCAGGAGATGGTACTCAGTAAAATAATGGGACTCAAGGCGGATAAATCCCCTGGACCTGATGGCTTCCATCCTAGGGTCTTGAGGGAAGTGGCAGTAGGGATTGTGGATGCTTTGGTGATAGTTTTCCAAAATTCCCTGGACTCAGGAGAGGTCCCGGCAGATTGGAAAACTGCTAATGTAACACCGTTATTTAAAAAGGGTAGTAGGCAGAAGGCTGGAAATTATAGGCCAGTTAGCTTAACATCTGTGGTGGGTAAAATTTTGGAGTCTATTATTAAGGAGACAGTAACGGAACATTTAGATAAGCATAATTTAATAGGACAAAGTCAGCATGGCTTTATGAAGGGGAAGTCATGTCTGACAAATTTGCTTGAGTTCTTCGAGGATATAACGTATAGGGTGGATAAAGGGGAACCAGTGGACATAGTGTATTTAGACTTCCAGAAGGCATTCGACAAGGTGCCACATAAAAGATTATTACTTAAGATAAAAAATCACGGGATTGGGGGTAATATTCTGGCATGGGTGGAGGATTGGTTATCGAACAGGAAGCAGAGAGTTGGGATAAATGGTTCATTTTCGGACTGGCAACCAGTAACCAGTGGTGTTCCACAGGGGTCGGTGCTGGGTCCCCAACTCTTTACAATCTATATTAACGATTTGGAGGAGGGGACCGAGTGCAACATATCAAAATTTGCAGATGATACAAAGATGGGAGGGAAAGTAGAGAGTGAGGAGGACATAAAAAACCTGCAAGGGGATATAGACAGGCTGGGTGAGTGGGCGGAGATTTGGCAGATGCAATATAATATTGGAAAATGTGAGGTTATGCACTTTGGCAGGAAAAATCAGAGAGCAAGTTATTTTCTTAATGGCGAGAGACTGGAAAGTACTGCAGTACAAAGGGATCTGGGGGTCCTAGTGCAAGAAAATCAAAAAGTTGGTATGCAGGTGCAGCAGGTGATCAAGAAAGCCAACGGAATGTTGGCTTTTATTGCTAGGGGGATAGAATATAAAAACAAGGAGGTATTGCTGCAGTTATATAAGGTATTGGTGAGACCGCACCTGGAATACTGCATACAGTTTTGGTCTCCATACTTAAGAAAAGACATACTTGCTCTCGAGGCAGTACAAAGAAGGTTCACTCGGTTAATCCCGGGGATGAGGGGGCGGACATATGAGGAGAGGTTGAGTAGATTGGGACTCTACTCATTGGAGTTCAGAAGAATGAGAGGCGATCTTATTGAAACATATAAGATTGTGAAGGGTCTTGATCGGGTGGATGCAGTAAGGATGTTCCCAAAGATGGGTGAAACTAGAACTAGGGGGCATAATCTTAGAATAAGGGGCTGCTCTTTCAAAACTGAGATGAGGAGAAACTTCTTCACTCAGAGGGTGGTCGGTCTGTGGAATTTGCTGCCCCAGGAAGCTGTGGAAGCTACATCATTAGATAAATTTAAAACAGAAATAGACAGTTTCCTAGAAGTAAAGGGAATTTGGGGTTATGGGGAGCGGGCAGGAAATTGGACATGAAGCTGAGTTCGGATTGGTCAATGCCCTGTGGGTGGCGGAGAGGGCCCAGGGGCTATGTGGCCGGGTCCTGCTCCGACTTCTTGTGTTCTTTAGATTTGTGGTTGGGATCAGATCAGCCATGATCTTATTGAATGGCGGAGCAGGCTCGAGGGGCCGATTGGCCTACTCCTGCTCCAATTTCTTATGTTCTTATGTTCTTATGTTCTTCCATCATCCACCTCTGTTGTAACTAGTCCCTCTCTAACAAATAATGTCACCCCACTCCCTGGTCCTTCCTAAAACACACAAAACATTGAATTTCAACCAGGTTTCAGTAACCCCGACAATATTGATTTCCTCCATATGTACCAGCACTTCTAGTTCACCCACTTCATTCACTATATTCCTAGCATTCATATAAGTACAATTCAGGTTATCCATTGATATCTGTACTCCCTCTTCTTAACTCTTCTTAACTTGGTCTGTTCTCCTCTCCACCCGCGATACTAGTTTATATCCAGCCCCACTGCCTTATTTACCCTTTCTGTAAGCATATTGGTGTCCCTCCAATTTAGGTGAGGTCCGTTCCTCCTGAACAGCTTCCCTCTACCCCAGAACTGGTCCCAAAGTTTTAGGAATCTGAAACCCTCCCTTCCTGCACCATCTCTCAAGTTATGCATTAATGGATTCAATCTGGCCTCACCTAACCTTCCCAGTGCTTCACTGGAAGTAAGCCTGACATTACTACCTTTCAGGTCTTGCTCTTCAGTCGTGACCCTAATTACCCATACTGCCTCCACACGACCTCCAGACCACTCTTCCCTACTTCACTGATTTCTACATAGACCGCGACTACTGCCTGCTGTCCCTCCCTTTCCAAAAGTTTTTCCACCCGCTTCATTGTGTCCTTCACCCTGGCACCAGGGAGGCAACACACATTCAGGACTATATACATCAGCATAGTAGAGAAATTTGTCAATGTCTCTCTGTTCCATCTCCATAAAGCAGTAAAATATTAATATGACCCTAATGTATATCTGCTGTTACCCTGTTCATTGTTAGCATCTCTATGATTTTAAATGACAGCACTATATTTAAATACTTTTTGGGGTATAGAATTTGCTTTGCAGGCATCATATCGCGAATACAATCCCTGGGTCAGATTTAACAGTATAACAACTGAGCAACAGAAACCAAGTCATTAAACACAATCCACTGAGAACAGTGCAATATCAGTAATTGTACATCTGGAATACAGTGGTAGGGGAGCACTTAAGTTAGAAAGTACCAGCATAATAGATCAATTCCACTATTAGAAAGCCTAATAAATACATGGAATCGAAAAGCTTATTAAAGGCACAAATTATAATGATTTTAAACTCACTTTCATACTATATAGCAACAAAGAAATGATCAGAGCCCATTGTTCAGTGAAAGATCCATTATGGACAAAGGTATTCTGTTGATTTTAAATACAATAATTAAAAACTGTCCCTGGTCAGTGACCCAGCAGAAGTGGCACTGTACGGCTTCAGTAACACAACAGGATCGGCATCGTACAATATAAATAACTCACATCTGTCTCATATAATCAATAACTCATATCTGTCTCATATAATCAATAACTCACATCTGTCTCATATAGTCAATAACTCACATCTGCCTCATAGTCAATAACTCACATCTGCCTCATATAGTCAATAACTCACATCTGCCTCATATAGTCAATAACTCACATCTGTCTCATATAGTCAACAACTCATCATGTCTCATATAATCAATAACTCACATCTGTCTCATATAGTCAACAACTCACATCTGCCTCATAAAGTCAATAACTCACATCTGCCTCATATAGTCAATAACTCACATCTGCCTCATATAGTCAACAACTCATCTGTCTCATATAGTCAATAACTCACATCTGCCTCATAGTCAATAAGTCACATCTGTCCCATATAGTCAATAACTCACATCAGCCTCATATAGTCAATAACTCACATCTGCCTCATAGTCAATAACTCACATCTGCCTCATATAGTCAATAACTCATATCTGCCTCATATAGTCAGTAACTTGCAATGACAATCAGTGCATCTTATAACGGGATAGAAAAAAATGAAACGTGCTCCTGGTGATGAGTCTGCCTGTTGCATTTGGGCAATGATTGTGTAAAATGAGTAATGCGAGAGACCACAAGAGGGGCTGGTTTCGATAATGGACACGAGTGCTGAAAAGGTGGGGGGGGGCTCTGCTGATGTTAGTGGGAAAGCAAATTTTTTCCAGCTGTGTTCTACCTGACATATGAGTGCTTTAAAAAACACAAGAGTTTGTATCGCATTATTCCGTTAAGCCAGACACCTAGTGAAAGGAATTGAGCATATCTGCAGCTCAGGTCAACCCACAGTATGTTTACTAATTAATTTGTTTGTTCATTGAGGTTTGGCAGACGGAGAATTCTCCTGTACTTTGGAACAAAGGGTCAACATGGAAATAATAAAAGAAACAAAATTGTTAATAAATGACCAGCCGGGAACATTTGGATCACCTGGACCCAGTCAACAGGCATTGGCCATTCAGGAAAGGGGCAGCTGTCAGTGTAATGTGTGTGGAAAGGGGTTCAGGTGGCCTAGTCTTTTGGATACACACCTGCGTAGTCACACAGGAGAGAGGCCGTTTGAATGTACAGTGTGCACAAAGCGATATTGCACCTCTGGTGCTTTGACAGTGCATCAGAGAATTCACACAGGAGAGAAATTGTTTGACTGTTCTCTGTGTAAGAAACAGTTTGAAACATCCAGTAGATTGATAATGCATCAGCAAACTCACAGTGGTGTGAAAGATTTTGAATGTGGAGAGTGTAAGAAACGATTTAATCGGCGCAGTGATCTGAAGCGACACGAAGGAACTCACACCGGAGTGAAACCATTTCACTGTGCTTTGTGCGGAAAGCGGTTTCACCAGTCCAGTCATCTAAAGCGTCATCAACAAACTCACACTGGGGAGAAACCCTTCGAATGTACAGAGTGTCAAAAATGGTTTGGTAGATCCTATGACCTGACAGTGCATCAGAGAATTCACACTGGAGAGAAGCCGTTTGAATGCTCAGAGTGTAAAAAGCGGTTTTACAGACCGTATGACCTGACAGTGCATCGGAGAATTCACACTGGAGAAAAACCTTTTCAGTGTCTTGTGTGTGAAAAACGCTTTAATGGATCGCGTGACCTGGCAGTGCATCAGCGAGCTCACACTGGACAGCAACGAATTGAATGTTATGTGTGTAAAAATGCACTGACACACGTGGTGATGTAAGAATCTGTCAGCTATGTCACAGGAGAGAAAGGTACAGAGTTCAAAATACTGTTTGTAACGCGACAAGGGATCAGCAATATCACATTGCACAAAAGCTGCTTGAATCTTCAGTTAATGCCAAGGGGTTCGGTGCATCCAGTCATGTCATTCAGTAGCAGCGAATAAAGAGTTTAAACCTGTCCATCTCCATTAAACAGTAGATAGATAGTATAATAGAGAAATGTTTCACACTAACTTCTATTGTTGCAGCCCCTTGAAACAGTAAATAGACAATATAATAATATATCACAAACTTTTTAAACCTTAAACCATAAATAATGCAATGGAGAATTGAACGACAGGTCACTGGTTTACCTCGGGGGCCATTGACGGAATTACCCAACCATTTTACAATGCCCTACTGCATGGCTCGTTTTTAAGAATGAAATTAAATCAGAAGAAGACTGTATAAAAGAGTTCAATGTTTAAAGTGTGTTTGTGGTTTATTCCTTTTATTCAGTGCAGCTTATTGATCTCATTCTGTTTAAATCCCAAGCATTCAGAGCAATTGGAACAAATATTATCCGTAAAGAACCTGTGAAAGGCTGATTGACCATTATAGTTATCCATTTAATGGTATTTCTTCTGATAGATTGTAAAAGGATCACAGCCAGCAGTCAGCCTGAACCCAGTCTAACTCTGATTACCTGGTTGTGTTTCACCAGGAGAGGTGGGTGACCCTGCTCCCAGGCTCTGTTTTATATTGAGGGCCTGTGCAGGAGAAGTGTTTTTCTTGTTTAAAGATTTCAAGGAGATTTGTAAATGTCTGTAAAATACTGAATGTACTGTGTGTGCATTAGTTAATGCACCACTATCTAATAAGTTATCTGTTGGTTTATAGCCTGGAAAAAAAATCAATCACATTGGTTACTACATTTTGGACGCATCAGTTCCATTTAAAAAAACAATGAGATGTCACTGGTTGTATTGTAAATATTGACTTGGACAGAGATGAAGTGATCAAAAGCAACAGGACCTGTAAGTGAGTGATGTGATGGCAGTGAATGACTCGTAGAAACCTGTTCAAATGTCAGTTCTTCACAGCTCATTCCCAAATAAGCATCCTGTGTGTTACACTTTGGTCAGGTTTAGCAAAATCTGTGCCTTCAAAGAAGAACTTTCACAACAGCCTGTTCTCAATGTCTGTGCTGGCTCTTTGCAGATGCAATCCAAAGCTAATCTCACTGCTCTGATCTCTCCCCATGCCCCTGTATCTTTTACCATGTGGTAAAGCATTCCACGCTCCAACAACCCTCTCCTCTCCGTTAGTGACCAATAAATCGATGGCCTCTCGTCACTTATAACCTAACCAGAGGAAACAGTCTTTCCTTATTCAGTCTATCAAAACTCTTCATAATTTTTAAAAACCTCTATTAATCATCTTTCTCCTTCAGTGGAAGCAGTCCCAGTATCTCAAGTCTCATGACTATAATTGCCCATTCCTGGTATCAGTGGATCTACACTTTACATGGTGTCACACAATTGTTGTACAGAGCTAAATATTTCATCCATCCAGTACGTAAAACTTCCACTGAAACGTTCTTTTTGTACTGTAAATACAGAGGGAAAGTTTTAGTGTAAGTTTTGATTTAGAATGGGAATTAAATTCAATCTGAAAAATTAACTAAGATGTTACTCGATTTTGTTGGAGAGACATTTTTACCCACTTAATTATTTATTTAATCCCTTTTATTTTTGTAATATTAATTTCTTAATATATTTCTTAATATTAATTTCTTAATATGAGATTAATATGAGAGACACCGGGAACTCAATACTGCGGAAAGCTTAGAGGAGTATACAAACTGCAGGGGTGAAGTTGAAAAGGAAATTAGGAAAGCAAAGAGAGAGCATGAAAGAATATTAGCAGGTAAAATCAAAGAAAACCCAAAGATGTTTTATAAATACATTAAGAGCAAGAGGATAACTAAGGAAAGAGTAGGGCCTATTAGAGACCGAAAAGGTAAACTGTGTGTGGAGGCGGAAGATGTGGGTATGGTTCTTAATGAATACTTTGCATCTGTCTTCACAAAGGAGAGGGATGATGCAGGGATTGAAGTTAAGGAGGAGGAGTGTGAAATATTGGATAGGATAAACATAGTGAGAGAGGAAGTATTAAGGGGTTTAGCATCTTTGAAAGTGCATAAATCACCAGGGCTGGATGAAATGTATCTCAGGCTGTTAAGAGAAGCAAGGGAGGAAATAACAGAGGCTCTGACCATCATTTTCCAATCCTCCCTGGCTGTAGGCATGGTGCCGGAGGATTGGAGGACTGCTAATGTTGTACTGGTGTTTAAAAAGGGAGCAAAGGATAGACCAAGTAATTACAGGCCAGTCAGTCTAACCTCGGTGGTGGGCAAATTATTGGAATGAATTCTGAGGGACAGGATAAACTGTCACTTGGAAAGGCACGGACTAATCAAGGACAGTCAGCACGGATTTGTTATGGGGATGTTGTGTCTGACTAACTTGATTGACTTTTTTGAGAAGGTGACAAGGAGGATCGATGCGGGTAGCGCAATTGATGTAGTCTACATGGATTTTAGCAAGGCTTTTGACAAGGTCCCACATGGCAGATTGGTCAAAAAAGTAAAGGCCCATGGGATCCAAGGCAAATTAGATCCAAAATTGGCTCAGTGGCAGGAAGCAAAGGGTAATGGTCGATGGGTGTTTTTGCGACTGGAAGGCTGTTTCCAGTGGGGTGCCACAGGGCTCAGTGCTTTTTGTGGTATACATTAACGAGTAGGGGGCATGATTAAGAAATTTGTGGATGACACCAAGATAGGCCGTGTGGTTGATAAACATAGTGAGAGAGTATTAAGGGGATTAGCATCTTTGAAAGTGGATAAATCACCAGGGCTGGATGAAATGTATCTCAGGCTGTTAAGAGAAGCAAGGGCACTGGTCATATGGGCAGAAAAGTGGCAAATGCAGTTCAGTCTGAAGAAGTGTGAGGTGATGCATTTGGGGAGAGCAAACAAGGCAAGGGAATACACAATAAATGGGAGGATACTGAGAGGTGTAGAGGAAGTGAGGGACCTTGGAGTGCATGTCCACAGATCCCTAAAGGTAGCAGGACAGGTAGATAAGGTCGTTAAGAAGGCATATGAAATACTTTCCTTTATTTTCTATGGCATAGAATATAAGAGCAGGGAGGTTATGCTAGAACTGTATAAAACACTAGTTGGGCCACAGCTTGAGTATTGCGCACAGTTCTGGTCACCACATTACAGGAAGGATGTAATTGCACTAGAGACGGTGCAGAGGAGATTTACGAGGATGTTGCCAGGACTGGAGAATTTTAGTTATGAGGCAAGATTGGATAGGCTGGGGTTTTTTTCCTTGGAACAGAGGAGGCTGAGGGGTGATCTGATTGACGTGTACAAAATAATGAGGGGCCTAGATAGAGTGGATAGGAAGGACCTATTTCTCTTAGCAGAGGGTCAATAATCAGGGGGCATAGATTTAAAGTGATTGGTAGAAGGAATAGAGCGGAAATGAGGAAAAAAAATTTCACCCAGAGGGTGGTGGGGGTCTGGAACTCACTGCCTGAAAGGGTGGGAGAGGCAGAAACCCTCAACTCATTTAAAAAATACCTGAATGTGCACCTGAAGAGCCGTGACCTGCAGGGTTATGGACCAAATGCGGGAAAGTGGGATTAGGCTGGGTGGCTCGTTTCTTGGCCAGCGTGGACACGATGGGCCGAATGGCCTCCTTCTGTGCCGTAAATTTTCTATGATTCTATATTCCCTTTTATTATTTATTATTACAATAATATCAGTGTGATGTAGTAATCCAGGGGGTGTACAAGTGCAAATTATTCATATCGCCAGTACATCACATAAACATCAGAACACGCGTCATACTGCAAGCCCCAGTACATCTCACACTGCACATAAGAATTATTCAACCAACATCATTGCAATATTAAATATCAATGGACAGATTAGAGTGAAAACAATCGGATGGCTCAATATGATTCTCAGATTCCTGGGAATTATTTTGAATCCAGGCCAAAGCAATGGAACGAATGAGCCTGGGTGATTTCTTCATCACAGATTTAGCTGCCAGGTGAAAAAGTGTTCATTCTTTCCCCTTCACCTGCAGAAGGATCTCCAAAACAACAGCCAGGGTTAAAATTCTCATCCTTGTTTTTAAATCTCTCCATGGCCCCGCATGTCCCTATCTCTGTAACCTCCTCCAGCCCTACAACCCACCGAGATCTCTGCGCTCCTCCAATTCTGGCCTCTTGCTCATCCCCGATTTTCATCGCTCCACCATTGGCGGCCGTGCCTTCAGCTGCCTAGGCCCTAAGCTCTGGAATTCCCTCCATGAACCTCTCCGCCTCTCTACCTCTCTCTCATTCTTTAAGACACTCTTTAAAACCTATCTCCAACCAAGCTTTTGGTCACCTGTCCTAATATCTCCTTATGTGGCTCAGTGTCAAATTTTGTCTGATTATGCTCCTGTGAAGCACCTTGGGACGTTTTACTATGTTAAAGGTGCTATATAAATACAAGTTGATATCCTTCCAGTGGCAGTGTTCTGGTAGGCGGAGACTGCCAACTGCCCTTCCGACAAGGGGAAAGAATAGTTTCCCATGCTTGGTGGGATTCCTGCTGCCTGTTATTCCCCAGTCAGGCAATCCCCATGGTGCTGCACCACTGGAGCACCACAGCAGGTGGCTGGGCAGTTAAAAGGGCAGAAGCGTTCCGAAGATGGGATTAGTTGCCTTGTTGGCCTCTGTGGAAGAAGTGAGTACATGCCAGAATGGAGGGAAACGAGACTTCATCAAGACTCTCTCCTCCCCCCCCCCCACATTGGAAAGAACTTGGCACTGCCACTTCCAAGGACATATCGCCGGGGGCAGAGCTGAGGTCGAAAGATTTGGGGTGGCATTCACGTTGGCCCCCAGAGGCGGAAATTTAGACAAGAAACCCCTAGTGGGCTCTAGCGGCAGCAGTGCTCCTCTGATCCCCACTAAAACCATCTGCACGCACCACTCACCCCCACTACCTACCAACCGGCTACACGCAGTAACTTAAAACAAGAAGATCAACAAGAAGCAGGAGAAATGAGCGTGATTGCAGATGTAACATGACTGAATAAAAGAAAAAGTATCAACTCACTGAAATAAATTACTTGGAAAAATCAAAATGTGACAGAAATTATCACAATTGAAGAAATCCCATCACTGAGGTGAGGGGTGAAGCATTAACAGTTAAATAAATACTTCACTTGAAAAAATTTCAAAATCTGGAATGAAGCAATGGAAATGGCACAATGGCAGAAATAACGACCGATTGACGGAAAAAGCATTAACTCACAGCAATAAATCATTTTACATATGAACAATGCCAATAGGAAAAGAATTGTAAACAATTTTACAACACCAAGTTATAGTCCAGCAATTTTATTTTAAATTCACAAGCTTTCGGAGGCTTCCTCCTTCCTCAGGTGAACGAAATGAAATCCTCGAAAATTATCAATAGGAAAAGACCCACTGGTCCCACAGAAATGTGATGCCTTGTGCATCACAATATATACATTCCCTACCTGACCCAGAGCCATGGAATCTCCTGGGTGAGAAACCAGATTAAAAACCCAAGCTGATTAGGGAAACAAAATCTGGAAAATTCTCCTCCGATGCCCTTAGGCAATCAAAACTAGTCCACTCTGGCCCTGATATTTTTATGTGCAAGGTGATCTCTGTCCCAGCCAGAAGCAAGGTCAGCTCTCGTTTGAAGGATTTCAGTGAATCAGTGTTCACTGCACAAACCGGCAATCTTCAACAGGTCCACTATTCTCTGGAAAAGAGCCACCTCCTAACATCTAACCTAATTCTGGTCCTTATGTAACTTCACTTGAAAAAATTGAAAAAGTGATCAGAAGCAGTGGAAAGAGTACAATTGCAGAAATAGGAACATAGGAACAGGAGGAGGCCATTCAGCCCCTCTAGCCCGCACCACCACTCATGACTAGGTTGTACCTCAACTCTTTTTACCCGCCTTATCTCCATATCCCTTACCCAACAAAAATCTAACGATCTCAGTCTTGAAAGCTCCAATTGTGTGGAAAAGTGCTTCCTGATTTTCCTCCTGAATGGCCTAGCTCTAAATTTAAGATTATGTCCCGTCATTCTTAATTCCACCATCAGAGGAAATATTTTCTCAATATTTACCCTATCGAGCCCTTCTATTGTTTTAAACATGTCGATCAGATCACGTTGATCACCTCAATCTTCTATTCAAGGGAATACAAGGCCAAGTTTATGCAACCTGTCCTTATAATTTAACCCTCTAATCATTCTGAAATAGCATGATTGAATGAAAGAATAAGCGTTAACTCGCTGAAATAAATTACTTTACTTAACAAAAGTGAAAAAAGTGACAAAGCACAATTGCAGAAATAACACGAATAAACGAAAGAAAACGATGAAATAAATCACTCCATTCGATAAAAATCAAAATGTGGGGGAAAGGAAGGGAATCCAAAGCTAGAGCTCCCTGGATGACTAAAGAAATTAAAATGAAACAGAAAAAGGAGACTTATGATAAATATCTGGTTAATAATATGGTAGAGAATCATAGAAAGTTACCACACAGAATGAGGCCATTCGGCCCATCGTGTCCGTTCTGGCTGAAAAAGAGCTGTCCCACTTTCCATCACTTGGTCCGTAGCCCTATAGGTTACGGCACTTCAAGTGCACATCTGTCAAAAACTTAATTACCTATTATATACAATGCATTAACTCCAAACACTTATTTTCAGACAAGTAAGAATTTTAATTAAAAGAAACTTGAGCTCAAGGAAGATCTGCTCTAAACAATGGTCAGAACAACCTCTTCTCTGCACAAACTAAACAGTTCACATTTATACAGTTTAGTTCGTAATGTCTGTCTATCATAGAATATGGGCGTACATGTACATTCTTTATTAGTTCAAGTGGTTAGTCAATCAAGTAGTGAGCCTGCCTCCTCTGGACATCCATAGCTCATTCCTGTTTTGGCACGTAGGCCTCGTAGGCCTGAGAACACTACCTCCCTAAAATTCCGAAGCTGGTTAATCAGTAGGGCTGAAGTCAGAATCAAGGCCACATGGCCTCTCAAGAAACTGTATTCTCATTATATTATAAGCCAGCAATACCCTTATCTGCACGGGGGGAGGGGGGAGGACAGACAGTACCAAGCACCTGGACAGCCAACTTAATTATCAATGTACCAAGGACAATTGTGTTTTTCTGTGTGTGTGTGTGTGTGTGTGTGTGAAATTGTAACTACCCCATGTATGGGAGTCAAGGAGTTAACATTGGTCAAATACCCATTATGCTTTTCTTTTTTTATGGTCAAGTAACTGTTCACGTATTTCTACATTAATGTGGCCTTTATGGTTTTCCACACATCCAAGTACTTTTAAAATGAGTTGAGGGGTTCTGCCTCTCAGGCACCCTTTCAGGCAGTGAGTTCCAGACCCCCACCACCCTCTGGGTGAAAAAGTTTCTCCTCAGTTCCTCTCTAATCCCTCTACCAATTACGTTAAATCTGTGCCCCCTGGTCACCGACACATCTGCTAAGCGAAATAGGTCCTCCCTATCCACTCTATCTAGTCCCGTCATAATTTTATACACTTCAATTAAATCTCTCTCAGCCTCCTTTGTTCCCAAGAAAACAGCCCCAGCCTATGCAATCTTTTCTCAAAGCTAAAATTCTCCAGTCCTGGCAACATCCTCGTAAATCTCCTCTGTACCCTCTCTAGTGCAATCACATCTTTCCTGTAATGTGGTGACCAGAACTGTACGCAGTACTCAAGCTGTGGCCTAACGAGTGTTTTATACAGTTCCAGCATAGCTTCCCTGATCTTTTATTCTATGCCTCGGCTAATAAAAGAAAGTATCCCGTATGCCTTCTTAACCACCTTATCTACCTGTCCTGCTATCCTCAGACATCTGTGGACATGCACTCCAAGGTCCCTTTATTCCTCTACACCTCGCAATATCCTCCCATTTATTGTGTATTCCCTTGCCTTGTTTGCTCTCCCCAAATGTATTACCTCACACTTCTCTGGATTGACTTACATTTGCCACTTTTCTTCCCACCTGACCAGTCCATTGATGTCTTCTTGCAGTCTACAGCTTTCCTCCTCACTATCAACCACACGGCCATTTTTTGTATCATCTGCAAACTTCTTGATCCCCTACATTTAAGTCCAAATCATTAATATATACCACAAAAAGCAAGGGACCTGGTACTGAGCCCTGCGGAACCCCACTGGAAACAGCCTTCGAATCACAAAAACATCCGTCACTTCCTGCCACTGAGCCAATTTTGGATCCAATTTGCCACTTTCCTTGGATCCCTTGGGCTTTTACTTTTTTGACCAGTCTGTCACATGGGACCTTGTCAAAAGCCTTGCTAAAATCTATGTAGACTAATCAAATGCATTGCCCTCATCGACCCTTCTTGTTACCTCCTTGATTAACCCATGCCTTTCTAAATGACGATTTATGCTGTCCCTCAGAATTGATTCTAATAATTTGCCCGCCACCGTGGTTAGACTGACTGGCCTATAATTACTCAGTCTATTCCTTTCTCCCTTTTTAAACATCAGTACAACGTTAGCAGTCCTCCAATCCTTCGGCATCATGCCTGTATCCAGGGAGGATTGGAAAATGATGGTCAGAGCCTCCGTTATTTCCTCCCTTGCTTCTCTTAACAACCTGGGATACATTTCATCCGGGCCTGGCGATTTATCTACTTTCAACAATGCTAAACCCCTTAATACTTCCTCTCTCACGATGTTTATTTCATTCAATATTTCACACTCCACCTCCTTAATTATAATATCTGCATCGAAGACAGATGCAAAGTATTCATTAAGAACCATACCCACATCATCTGCCTCCACCTTTTTGGTCTCTAATAGGCCCTACTCTTTCCTTAGTTATTCTCTTGCTCTTTATGTATTTATGAAACATCTTTGGGTTTTCCTTGATTTTACTTGCCAATATTTTTTCATACCCTCTCTTTGCCTTCCTAATCTCCTTTTTAATTTTACCCCTGCACTTCCTAAACTGACTTTCTGCAGCATTGAGCTCTCAGAATCTGACATAAGCTTCCCTTTTTTTCTGTATCTTACCCTGCATGTTCCTTATCATCAGGGGGCTCTAGATTTGGCAGTCCCACCCCTTTTCTTTGTGGGAACATGTTTGTTTTGAACCCTCTCTATCTCTTCCTTGAACGCCTCCCACTGCTCTAACACTAATTTACCTTCAAGTAGCTGTTTCCAGTCCACTTTTGCTAAATCACTTCTCAGCTTAGTAAAATTGGCCTTTCCCCTATTGAGAACTTTTACTCCTGTTCTATCACTACCACCAAAATGCTCTCCCACTGATACTCCTTCCACCTGCCCAGCTTCATTCCCTAAAACTAAGTCCAGAACTGCTCCCCATCTTATTGGGCTTCCAGCTGATAGAAAGTGCAGAGGGGAACTGATAAAGGAAATAATAAGGACAATGACAATGTGTGAGAAAAGATTAGCATATATGGACTTTCAAAAGGCGTTTGATAAAGTGCCACATAATAGACATTTTAGTAAAATTAAACCCCATGGGAACAGAGAGACCTGGGGGTTCACATGCACACATCTCTGAAGGTGGCAGGACAAGTTAATAAAGCTGTTAAAAAAACATATGGCTTTATAAATAATTTTTTCAAATCTAGTCATGTTTTGTAGTTATTGTCACATTTTGACCGTTTTCGAAAAAAGTACTTATTTCACTGCAATAGTGCAGTACTTCTTGTCACTTTTTGATTATTTTCATCGGAAGTACTAATTTCACTGAGTTAAAGCCTTTTTTTTCATGCATTCATCGAAGCCAACACATCGATATGTTTTGTCGATGATGATTTGTTTTGTGGATGATGATGTGTTTTGTCGATGATGATGGGTTTTGTCGATGATGATGTGTTTTGTCGATGACGGTGTGTTTTGTCGATGATGATGTGTTTTTGTCGATGATGATGTGTTTTTGTCGATGATGATGCATTTTGTCGATGATGATGGGTTTTGTCGATGATGATGCGTTTTGTCGATGATGATGCGTTTTGTCGATGATGATGGGTTTTGTCGATGATGATGTGTTTTGTCGATGATGATGCGTTTTGTCGATGATGATGGGTTTTGTCGATGATGATGCGTTTTGTCGATGATGATGTGTTTTTGTCGACGATGATGTGTTTTGTCGATGATGATGGGTTTTGTCGATGATGGTGTGTTTTGTCGATGATGATGGGTTTTGTCGATGGTGATGTGTTTTGTCGATGATGATGTGTTTTTGTCGATGATGGTGGGTTTTGTAGATGGTGATGTGTTTTGTCGATGATGGGTTTTGTCGATGATGATGGGTTTTGTCAATGATGATGTGTTTTTGTCGAAGGTGGTGGGTTTTGTTGTTGATGATGTGTTTTGTCGATGATGATGGGTTTTGTCGATGATGATGGGTTTTGTCGATGATGATGGGTTTTGTCGATGATGATGGGTTTTGTCAATGATAATGGGTTTTGTACAATGGTGGTATGTTATGTTGATGATGAGGAGTTTGTTGATGATGGCGAGTTTTGTGGATGATGATGTTTTATCTATCACCTTGTGTTCTGCTGATGATGATATGTTTTGTCGATGATGATGTGTCTGTTGATGATCAGGTGTTTTATCGATCATCATGTGTTTTGACGATGATAGAATCATAGACTCATAGAATCATAGAAAAGTTACAGCACGGAAGGAGGCCATTCGAACCATCGAGTCCACGCCGGTTCTATGCAAGAGAAATCCAGCTAGTCCCCAACCTATTCCCATAGCCCTGCAATTTTTTTTCTTTCAAGTACTTATCCAGTTCTCTTTTGAAGGCCATGATTGAATCTGCCTTCACCACCCCCTCAGGCAGTGCATTCCAGATCATAACCACTCGCTGTGTACAGAAGTTTCTCCTCATGTCACCTTTGATTCTTTTGCAAATCACCTTAAATCTATGCCCTCTGATTCTTGACCCTTCCGCCAATGGGAAAAGTTTCTCTCTATCTACTCTGTCTAGACCCTTCATGATTTTGAATACCTCGTTCAAATTTCCTTCTGTGCTGTAACATTTCTATGATTCTATGATTAGGACAGCTGATCAAAAGCTTGGTTAAAGAGATAAGTTTTAAGGAGTGTCTTAAAGGAGGAGAGAGAGTTGGTGGCAAGGGAACGGAGTTTGCAGTGGGGACCAAAGGCAATGGCTTTAGTCTTCCCAATATTTAGTTGGAGTAAATCTTTGCTCATTCAATACTGGATGTCAGACAATCAATGCATCAAATGAGAGCCAGTGGAGGGGTCGAGGGAGGTGGTTTTGAGGTAGAGCTGGGTGTCGTCAGTGTATATGTGGAATCTGATGTATTTTCAGATGATGTCACCGAGGAGCAGCATGTAGATGAGAAATAGGAGGGAACCAAGGATAGATTGTTGGGGGACTCCAGAGGGAACAAAGTGGGAGTGGGAAGAGAAGCCATTGCAGAGGATTGTCTGCTTATGACTGGATAGATAAGAATAGAACCAGGCAATCGCAGGTCCCTCCAGCTGGGCGACGGAGGAGAGGCATTGGAGGTGGATGGTGGGGTCAATTTTGTCAAAGGCTGCAAGGTCAAGAAGGATGAGGAGGGATAGTTTCCCATCAACACAGTCACGTAGAATATCATTTGTGACTTTGATAAGGGCCATTTCAGTACTGTGGCGGGGGCGGAAACTTGATTGGAGGGATTCAAACATGGAATTGCGGGAAAGGCGGGCACGGATTTGGGAGGTGACAACATGTTCAAGTACATCGGAGAGGAAAAGGAGGTTGGAGATGGGGTGGTAGTTTGCAAGGACAGAGGGGTCAAGGGTGGGTTTTTTGAGGTGGGGTTTGATGGCAGCAGATTTGTAGGAGAGGGGGACCGTACCTGAGGTGAGGGAGCCATTAACAATATCAGCTAACATGGGGGCCAGGAAGGGAAGTTGGGTGGTCAGCAGTTTAGTGGGAATAGGGTTGAGGGAGAAGGAGGTGGGTCTCATGGTCAAGATGAGCTTGGAGAGGGCATGAGAGGAGACAGGAGAGAAACTAGAGAAAGATGCAAGTTCAGGGCTAGGGCAGGGAGGAATCGCAGGGGAAATTTGGCATGGTGAGCTGGGGAAGGGAGGGAAGAGGCAGAGGCAGCGGAATGGATGGTCTGAATCTTAGTGACAAAGAAGTCCATGAGCTCTTCACACTTTTCATTGGAGGTGAGGGTGGAGAGGGCAGGGGAGAGGGGTTGTAGAAGAAGAAGATGGTTTGTAGTGGAGGAGAGAAGCCAGGGGTTATCTTTGCATTCCTGGATGATCCTGGAATGGTGAGCAGTTTTGGCAGAGGAGAGCTGGACCCGATAGTGATTTGGGTGGTCCAGCCAGATCTGCTGATCAATGGCTAATCCAGTGAAAATGATGTGTTTTGTCGATGATGCTGTGTTTTGTCGATGATGATGTGCTTTGTCGATGATGATGTCCTTTGTCGATGATGATGTCCTTTGTCGATGATGATGTGTTTTGTCGATGATGATGTGTTTTGTCGATGATGATGTGTTTTGTCGATGATGATGTGATTTGTCGATGATGAAGTGTTTTGTCGATGATGATGTGCTTTGTCGATGATGATGGGTTTTGTCGATGATGATGTGTTTTGTCGATGATGATGTGTTTTGCTGATGATGATGTGTTTTGTTGATGATGATGTGTTTTGTCGATGAAGTGGTTTGTCGATGATGATGTGTTTCGTCGCTGATGTGTTTTGTTGATGATGATGAGTTTTGTCGATGATGTGTTTTGTCGATGATGATGTGCTTTGTCGATGATGATGTGTTTTGTTGATGATGATGTGTTTTCTCGCTGATGTGTTTTGTCGATGATGATCTGTTTTGTCGATGATGATGTGTTTTGTCGATGATGATGTTTTTTGTTGCTGATGTGTTTTGTTTAGATGATGTGTTTTGTTTAGATGATGTGTTTTGTCGATGATGATGTGTTTTGTCGATGCTGATGTGTTTTGTCAATGATGGGTTTTGTCGATGATGATGTGTTTTGTTGATGATGATGTGTTTTGTCGATGATGATCTGTTTAGTCGATGATGTGTTTTGTCGATGATGATGTGTTTTGTCGATGATGATGTTTTTTGTCGCTGATGTGTTTTGTTTAGATTATGTGTTTTGTTTAGATGATGTGTTTTGTCGATGATGATGTGTTTTGTCGATGCTGATGTGTTTTGTCAATGATGGGTTTTGTCGATGATGATGTGTTTTGTTGATGATGATGTGTTTTGTCGATGATGATCTGTTTAGTCGATGATGTGTTTTGTCGATGATGATGTGTTTTGTCGATGATGATGTTTTTTGTCGCTGATGTGTTTTGTTCAGAATATGTGTTTTGTCGATGACGATGTGTTTTGTCGATGCTGATGTGTTTTGTCAATGATGTGTTTTGTTGATGGTGATGGGTTTTGTCGATGATGATGTGTTTTGTTGATGATGATGTGTTTTGTCAATGATGTGTTTTGTTGATGATGATGTGTTTTGTCAATGATGTGTTTTGTTGATGGTGATGGGTTTTGTCGATGATGATGTGTTTTGTTGATGATGATGTGTTTTGTCAATGATGTGTTTTGTTGATGATGATGTGTTTTGTTGATGATGATGTGTTTTGTCAATGATGTGTTTTGTCGATGCTGATGTGTTTTGTCAATGATGTGTTTTGTTGATGGTGATGGGTTTTGTCGATGATGATGTGTTTTGTTGATGATGATGTGTTTTGTCAATGATGTGTTTTGTTGATGATGATGTGTTTTGTTGATGATGATGTGTTTTGTCGATGGTGATGTGTTTTGTTGATGATGTGTTTTGTCAATGATGTGTTTTGTTGATGATGATGTGTTTTGTCGCTGATGATTTGTTTTGTCGATGATGATGTGTTGTGTCGACAATGTGTTTTGTCACGATATGATTTGTCGAAGGTGATATGTTTTGTCGATGATGATGTTTTGTTCCTGATGATGTGTTTGTCGATGATGCTGTGTTTGGTCGACGATATGTATTGTTGATGATGATGTGTTTTGTCGATGATGATGGGTTTTATCGATGATGAAGCGTTTTGTCGATGATGAGGATTTTGTCGATGATGATGCATTTTGTCGATGATGTGTTTTGCCGATGATGCTGTGTTTTGTCGATGATGTGTTTTGCCGATGATGCTGTGTTTTGTCGATGATGATGTGTTTTGTCGATGATGATGTGTTTTGCCGATGATGATGTGTTTTGTTGATGATGATGTGTTTTCTCGCTGATGTGTTTTGTCGATGATGATCTGTTTTGTTGATGATGATGTGTTTTGTCGATGATGATGTTTTTTGTCGCTGATGTGTTTTGTTTAGATGATGTGTTTTGTTTAGATGATGTGTTTTGTCGATGATGATGTGTTTTGTCGATGCTGATGTGTTTTGTCAATGATGGGTTTTGTCGATGATGATGTGTTTTGTTGATGATGATGTGTTTTGTTGATGATGATGTGTTTTGTCGATGCTGATGTGTTTTGTCAATGATGGGTTTTGTCGATGATGATGTGTTTTGTTGATGATGATGTGTTTTGTCGATGATGATCTGTTTAGTCGATGATGTGTTTTGTCGATGATGATGTGTTTTGTCGATGCTGATGTGTTTTGTCAATGATGTGTTTTGTTGATGGTGATGAGTTTTGTCGATGATGATGTGTTTTGTTGATGATGATGTGCTTTGTCGATGATGATGTGTTTTGTCGATGCTGATGTGTTTTGTCAATGATGTGTTTTGTCGCTGATGATTTGTTTTGTCGATGATGATGTGTTCTGTCGACAATGTGTTTTGTCACGATATGATTTGTCAAAGGTGAGATGTTTTGTCGATGATGATGTTTTCTTCCTGATGATGTGTTTGTCGATGATGCTGTGTTTGGTCGACGATATGTTTTGTCGATGATGCTGTGTTTTGTCGATGATGATGTGCTTTGTCGATGGATGATGTCCTTTGTCGATGATGATGTGTTTTGTCGATGATGATGTGTTTTGTCGATGATGAAGTGTTTTGTCGATGATGATGTGCTTTGTCGAAGATGATGTGTTTTGTCGATGATGATGTGTTTTGTCGATGATGATGTGTTTTGCTGATGATTATGTGTTTTGTCGATGATGATGTGTTTTGTCGATGAAGTGGTTTGTCGATGATGATGTGTTTTGTTGATGATGATGTGTTTTGTCGCTGATGTGTTTTGTTGATGATGGGTTTTGTCGATGATGATGTGTTTTGTTGATGATGATGTGTTTTGTTGATGATGATGTGTTTTGTCGATGCTGATGTGTTTTGTCAATGATGGGTTTTGTCGATGATGATGTGTTTTGTTGATGATGATGTGTTTTGTCGATGATGATCTGTTTAGTCGATGATGTGTTTTGTCGATGATGATGTGTTTTGTCGATGCTGATGTGTTTTGTCAATGATGTGTTTTGTTGATGGTGATGAGTTTTGTCGATGATGATGTGTTTTGTTGATGATGATGTGCTTTGTCGATGATGATGTGTTTTGTCGATGCTGATGTGTTTTGTCAATGATGTGTTTTGTCGCTGATGATTTGTTTTGTCGATGATGATGTGTTGTGTCGACAATGTGTTTTGTCACGATATGATTTGTCAAAGGTGAGATGTTTTGTCGATGATGATGTTTTCTTCCTGATGATGTGTTTGTCGATGATGCTGTGTTTGGTCGACGATATGTTTTGTCGATGATGCTGTGTTTTGTCGATGATGATGTGCTTTGTCGATGGATGATGTCCTTTGTCGATGATGATGTGTTTTGTCGATGATGATGTGTTTTGTCGATGATGAAGTGTTTTGTCGATGATGATGTGCTTTGTCGAAGATGATGTGTTTTGTCGATGATGATGTGTTTTGTCGATGATGATGTGTTTTGCTGATGATTATGTGTTTTGTCGATGATGATGTGTTTTGTCGATGAAGTGGTTTATCGATGATGATGTGTTTTGTTGATGATGATGTGTTTTGTCGCTGATGTGTTTTGTTGATGATGATGAGTTTTGTCGATGATGTGTTTTGTTGATGATGATGTGCTTTGTCGATGATGATGTGTTTTGTCGATGATGATGTGTTTTGCCGATGATGATGTGTTTTGTTGATGATGATGTGTTTTCTCGCTGATGTGTTTTGTCGATGATGATGTGTTTTGTCGATGATGATGTGTTTTGTCGATGATGATGTTTTTTGTCGCTGATGTGTTTTGTTTAGTTGATGTGTTTTGTTTAGATGATGTGTTTTGTCGATGATGATGTGTTTTGTTGATGATGATGTGTTTTGTCGATGATGATCTGTTTAGTCGATGATGTGTTTTGTCGATGATGATGTGTTTTGTCGATGATGATGTTTTTTGTCGCTGATGTGTTTTCTTTAGATGATGTGTTTTGTTTCGATGATGTGTTTTGTCGATGATGATGTGTTTTGTTGATGATGATGTGTTTTGTCGATGATGATGTGTTTTGTCGATGCTGATGTGTTTTGTCAATGATGTGTTTTGTTGATGATCATGTGTTTTGTCGCTGATGATTTGTTTTGTCGATGATGATGTGTTGTGTCGACAATGTGTTTTGTCACGATATGATTTGTCGAAGGTGAGATGTTTTGTCAATGATGATGTTTTGTTCCTGATGATGTGTTTGTCGATGATGCTGTGTTTGGTCGACGATATGTTTTGTTGATGATGATGTGTTTTGTTGCTGTTGATGTGTTTTGCCGATGATGCTGTGTTTTGTTGATGATGATGTGTTTTGTCGATTATGATGTGTTTTGCCGATGATGATGTGTTTTGTTGATGATGGTGTGTTTTCTCGCTGATGTGTTTTGTCGATGATGATGTGTTTTGTCGATGATGATGTTTTTTGTCGCTGATGTGTTTTGTTTAGGTGATGTGTTTTGTTTAGATGATGTGTTTTGTCGATGATGATGTGTTTTGTCGATGTTGATGTGTTTTGTCGATGATGATGTGTTTTGTTGATGATGATGTGTTTTGTCGATGATGATCTGTTTAGTCGATGATGTTTTTTGTCGCTGATGTGTTTTCTTTAGATGATGTGTTTTGCCGATGATGATGTGTTTTGTCAATGATGTGTTTTGTTGATGGTGATGTGTTTTGTCGATGATGATGTGTTTTGTCGATGATGATGTGTTTTGTCGATGGTGATGTGTTTTGTCGCTGATGTGTTTTGTTGATGATGATGAGTTTTGTCGATGATGATGTGTTTTGCCGATGATGATGTGTTTTGTTGATGATGATCTGTTTTGTTGCTGATGATGTGTTTTGCCAATGATGCTGTGTTTTGTCGATGATGTTTTTTGCCGATAATGATCTGTTTTGTCTCTGATGTTGTGTTTTGTCGATGATGATGTGTTGTGTCGACGATATGTTTTGTCGAAGGTGATGTGTTTTGTCGATGTTGATGGGTGTTGTTGATGATGCTGTGTTTTGTCGATGATGATGGGTTTTGTCGCTGATGTGTTTTCTTTAGATGATGTGTTTTGTCGATGATGTTGTGTTTTGTCGATCAGGATGTGTTTTGTCGATGATGTGTTTTGTTGATGATGATGTGCTTTGTTGATCATGATGTGTTTTGTCGATGATGATGTGTTTTGTTGATGATGATGTGTTTTCTCGCTGATGTGTTGTGTTGATGATGATGTGTTTTGTCAATAACGTGTTTTGTCGATGATGATGTGTTTTGTCGATAATGTGTTTTGTTGATGATGATGTGCTTTGTCGATGATGATGTGTTTTGTCGATGATGATGTGTTTTGTCGATGATGTTGTGTTTTGTCGATGATGATGTGTTTTGTCGATGATGATGTGTTTTGTCGATGATGTTGTGTTTTGTCGATCATGATGTGTTTTGTCGATGATGTGTTTTGTTGATGATGATGTGTTTTGTCGATGATGATGTGCTTTGCCGATGATGATGTGTTTTGTTGATGATGATGTGTTTTCTCGCTGATGTGTTTTGTTGATGATGATGTGTTTTGTCGATAACGTGTTTTGTCGATGATGATGTGTTTTGTCGATGATGTGTTTTGTTGATGATGATGTGCTTTGTCGATGCTGATGTGTTTTGTTGATGATGATGTGTTTTGTCAATGATGATGTGTTTTGTCGATGATGGTGTGTTTTGTCAATGATGATGTGTTTTGTCGATGATAATGTGTTTTGCCAATGGTGATGTGTTTTGTCGATGCTGATGTGTTTTGTTGATGATGATGTGTTTTGTCGATGATGATGTGTTTTGTCGCTGATGTGTTTTGTTGATTCTGATGTGTTTTGTCGCTGATGATTTGTTTTGTCGATAATGATGTGTTGTGTCGACAATGTGTTTTGTCACGATATGATTTGTCGAAGGGGATATGTTTTGTCGATGATGATGTTTTGTTCCTGATGATGTGTTTGTCGATGATGCTGTGTTTGGTCAATGATATGTTTTGTTGATGATGATGTGTTTTGTCGATGATGATGGGTTTTATCGATGATGAAGCGTTTTGTCGATGATGAGGATTTTGTCGATGATGATGCATTTTGCCGATGATGCTGTGTTTTGTCGATGATGTGTTTTGCCGATGATGCTGTGTTTTGCTGATGATGATGTGTTTTGTTGATGATGATGATGTGTTTTGTCGATGTAGTGGTTTGTTGATGATGATGTGTTTTGTCGATGATGTGTTTTGTCGATGATTATGTGCTTTGTCGATGATGATGTGCTTTGTCGATGATGATGTGTTTTGTCGATGATGATGTGTTTTGTCGATGATGAAGTGTTTTGTCGATGATGATGTGCTTTGTCGAAGATGATGTGTTTTGTCGATGATGATGTGTTTTGTCGATGATGATGTGTTTTGCTGATGATGATGTGTTTTGTCGATGATGATGTGTTTTGTCGATGAAGTGGTTTGTCGATGATGATGTGTTTTGTTGATGATGATGTGTTTTGTCGCTGATGTGTTTTGTTGATGACGATGTGTTTTGTCGATGATGTGTTTTGTCGATGATGATGTGTTTTGTTGATGATGATGTGCTTTGTCGATGATGATGTGTTTTGTCGATGCTGATGTGTTTTGTCAATGATGTGTTTTGTTGATGATGATGTGTTTTGTCGCTGATGATTTGTTTTGTCGATGATGATGTGTTGTGTCGACAATGTGTTTTGTCACGATATGATTTGTCGAAGGTGATATGTTTTGTCGAGGATGATGTTTTGTTCCTGATGATGTGTTTGTCGATGATGCTGTGTTTGGTCGACGATCTGTTTTGTTGATGATGTGTTTTGTCGATGATGATGGGTTTTATCGATGATGAAGCGTTTTGTCGATGATAAGGATTTTGTCGATGATGATGCATTTTGTCGATGATGTGTTTTGCCGATGATGCTGTGTTTTGTCGATGATGTGTTTTGCCGATGATGATGTGTTTTGTCGATAATGATCTGTTTCGTTGCTGATGATGTGTTTTGCCG
The DNA here is from genome assembly GCF_035084215.1 of Heptranchias perlo. Classification (NCBI taxonomy): domain Eukaryota; kingdom Metazoa; phylum Chordata; class Chondrichthyes; order Hexanchiformes; family Hexanchidae; genus Heptranchias; species Heptranchias perlo. The sequence goes on along the minus strand of NC_090365.1, from coordinate 16,031,464 downwards.
ATGATGCTGTGTTTTGCTGATGATGATGTGTTTTGTTGATGATGATGATGTGTTTTGTCGATGAAGTGGTTTGTTGATGATGATGTGTTTTGTCGATGATGTGTTTTGTCGATGATGATGTGCTTTGTCGATCATGATGTGCTTTGTCGATGATGATGTGTTTTGTCGATGATGATGTGTTTTGTCGATGATGATGTGTTTTGTCGATGATGAAGTGTTTTGTCGATGATGATGTGCTTTGTCGAAGATGATGTGTTTTGTCGATGATGATGTGTTTTGTCGATGATGATGTGTTTTGTCGATGACGATGTGTTTTGTCGATGATGTTGTGTTTTGTCGATCATGATGTGTTTTGTCGATGATGTGTTTTGTTGATGATGATGTGTTTTGTCGATGATGATGTGCTTTGCCGATGATGATGTGTTTTGTTGATGATGATGTGTTTTCTCGCTGATGTGTTTTGTTGATGATGATGTGTTTTGTCGATAACGTGTTTTGTCGATGATGATGTGTTTTGTCGATGATGTGTTTTGTTGATGATGATGTGCTTTGTCGATGCTGATGTGTTTTGTTGATGATGATGTGTTTTGTCAATGATGATGTGTTTTGTCGATGATGGTGTGTTTTGTCAATGATGATGTGTTTTGTCGATGATAATGTGTTTTGCCAATGGTGATGTGTTTTGTCGATGCTGATGTGTTTTGTTGATGATGATGTGTTTTGTCGATGATGATGTGTTTTGTCGCTGATGTGTTTTGTTGATTCTGATGTGTTTTGTCGCTGATGATTTGTTTTGTCGATAATGATGTGTTGTGTCGACAATGTGTTTTGTCACGATATGATTTGTCGAAGGGGATATGTTTTGTCGATGATGTTGTTTTGTTCCTGATGATGTGTTTGTCGATGATGCTGTGTTTGGTCAATGATATGTTTTGTTGATGATGATGTGTTTTGTCGATGATGATGGGTTTTATCGATGATGAAGCATTTTGTCGATGATGAGGATTTTGTCGATGATGATGCATTTTGTCGATGATGTGTTTTGCCGATGATGCTGTGTTTTGTCGATGATGTGTTTTGCCGATGATGCTGTGTTTTGCTGCTGATGATGTGTTTTGTTGATGATGCTGATGTGTTTTGTCGATGAAGTGGTTTGTTGATGATGATGTGTTCTGTCGATGATGTGTTTTGTCGATGATGATGTGCTTTGTCGATGATGAAGTGCTTTGTCGATGATGATGTGTTTTGTCGATGATGATGTGTTTTGTCGATGATGAAGTGTTTTGTCGATGATGATGTGCTTTGTCGAAGATGATGTGTTTTGTCGATGATGATGTGTTTTGTCGATGATGATGTGTTTTGCTGATGATGATGTGTTTTGTCGATGATGATGTGTTTTGTCGATTAAGTGGTTTGTCGATGATGATGTGTTTTGTTGATGATGATGTGTTTTGTCGCTAATGTGTTTTGTTGATGACGATGTGTTTTGTCGATGATGTGTTTTGTCGATGATGATGTGTTTTGTTTATGATGATGTGCTTTGTCGATGATGAAGTGTTTTGTCGATGCTGATGTGTTTTGTCAATGATGTGTTTTGTTGATGATGATGTGTTTTGTCGCTGATGATTTGTTTTGTCGATGATGATGTGTTGTGTCGACCATGTGTTTTGTCACGATATGATTTGTCGAAGGTGATATGTTTTGTCGAGGATGATGTTTTGTTCCTGATGATGTGTTTGTCGATGATGCTGTGTTTGGTCGACGATATGTTTTGTTGATGATGTGTTTTGTCGATGATGATGGGTTTTATCGATGATGAAGCGTTTTGTCGATGATAAGGATTTTGTCGATGATGATGCATTTTGTCGATGATGTGTTTTGCCGATGATGCTGTGTTTAGTCGATGATGTGTTTTGCCGATGATGATGTGTTTTGTCGATAATGATCTGTTTCGTTGCTGATGATGTGTTTTGCCGATGATGCTGTGTTTTGCTGATGATGATGTGTTTTGTTGATGATGATGATGTGTTTTGTCGATGAAGTGGTTTGTTGATGATGATGTGTTTTGTCGATGATGTGTTTTGTCGATGATGATGTGCTTTGTCGATGATGATGTGCTTTGTCGATGATGATGTGTTTTGTCGATGATGATCTCTTTTGTCGATGATGATGTGTTTTGCCAATGATGATGAGTTTTGTCGATGCTGGTGTGTTTTGTCAATGATGATGTGTTTTGTTTAGATGATGTGTTTTGTTTAGATGATGTGTTTTGTCGATGATGATGTGTTTTGTCGATGGTGATGTATTTTGCCAATGATGATGTGTTTTGTCGACAATGATGAGGTTTGTCGATGATGTGTTTTGTCAATGATGATGTGTTTTGTCGATGATGATGTGTTTTGCCAATGATGATGAGTTTTGTCGATGCTGGTGTGTTTTGTCAATGATGATGTGTTTTGTTGATGATAATGTGTTTTGTCGATGATGATGTGTTTTGTCGCTGATGTGTTTTGTTGATTCTGATGTGTTTTGTTGCTGATGATTTGTTTTGTCGATAATGATGTGTTGTGTCGACAATGTGTTTTGTCACGATATGATTTGTCGAAGGGGACATGTTTTGTCGATGATGATGTTTTGTTCCTGATGATGTGTTTGTCGATGATGCTGTGTTTGGTCATTGATATGTTTTGTTGATGATGCTGTGTTTTGTCGATGATGATGGGTTTTGTCGATGATGAAGCATTTTTTCAATGATGAGGTATTTTGTTGATGATGATGCATTTTGTCGATGATGTGTTTTGCCGATGACGATGTGTTTTGTCGATAATGATCTGTTTTGTCACTGATGATGTGTTTTGTCGATGATGATGCATTTTGTCGATGATGTGTTTTGTCGATGATGATGTGTTTTGTTGATGATGATGTGTTTGTCGATGATGATGTGTTTTGTCGATGCTGATGTGTTTTGTCAATGATGTGTTTTGTTGATGATGATGTCTTTTGTCGCTGATGATTTGTTTTGTCGATGATGATGTGTTGTGTCGAAAATGTGTTTTGTCACGATATGATTTGTCGAAGGTGATATGTTTTGTCGAGGATGATGTTTTGTTCCTGATGATGTGTTTGTCGATGATGCTGTGTTTGGTCGACGATATGTTTTGTTGATGATGATGTGTTTTGTCGATGATGATGGGTTTTATCGATGATGAAGCGTTTTGTCGATGATAAGGATTTTGTCGATGATGATGCATTTTGTCGATGATGTGTTTTGCCGATGATGCTGTGTTTTGTCGATGATGTGTTTTGCTGCTGATGATGTGTTTTGTCGATAATGATCTGTTTTGTTGCTGATGATGTGTTTTGCCGATGATGCTGTGTTTTGCTGATGATGATGTGTTTTGTTGATGATGATGATGTGTTTTGTCGATGAAGTGGTTTGTTGATGATGATGTGTTTTGTCGATGATGTGTTTTGTCGATGATGAAGTGCTTTGTCGATGATGATGTGCTTTGTCGATGATGATGTGTTTTGTGGATGATGATCTCTTTTGTCGATGATGATGTGTTTTGCCAATGATGATGAGTTTTGTCGATGCTGGTGTGTTTTGTCAATGATGATGTGTTTTGTTTAGATGATGTGTTTTGTTTAGATGATGTGTTTTGTCGATGATGATGTGTTTTGTCGATGATGATGTGTTTTGTTGATGATGTGTTTTGTTGATGATGATGAGTTTTGTCGATGATGTGTTTTGTTGATGCTGATGTGTTTTGTCGCTGATGATTTGTTTTGTCGATGATGATGTGTTGTGTCGACAATGTGTTTTGTCACGATATGATTTGTCGATGATGATGTGTTTTGTCGATGATGATGGGTTTTATCGATGATGAAGTGTTTTGTCAATGATGATGTGTTTTGTTGATGATGATGTGTTTTGTCGATGATGATGTGTTTTGTCGCTGATGTGTTTTGTTGATTATGATGTGTTTTTTCGCTGATGATTTGTTTTGTCGATGATGATGTGTTGTGTCGACAATGTGTTTTGTCACGATATGATTTGTCGAATGTGATATGTTTTGTCGATGATGATGTTTTGTTCCTGATGATGTGTTTGTCGATGATGCTGTGTTTGGTCGACTATATGTTTTGTTGATGATGCTGTGTTTTGTCGATAATGATGGGTTTTGTCGATGATGAAGCATTTTGTCGATGATGAGGCATTTTGTTGATGATGATGCATTTTGTCGATGATGTGTTTTGCCGATGATGCTATGTTTTGTCGATGATGATGTGTTTTGTCGATAATGATCTGTTTTGTCGCTGATGATGTGTTTTGTCGATAATGATCTGTTTTGTCGCTGATGCTGTGTTTTGTCGATGATGATGCATTTTGTCAATGATGATGTGTTTTGTCGATGATGATCTGTTTTGTCGATGATGTGTTTTGTCGATGATGATGTTTTTTGTCGCTGTTGTGTTTCGTTTAGACTATGTGTTTTGTTTAGATGGTGTGTTTTGTCGATGATGATGTGTTTTGCCAATGATGATGTGTTTTGTCAATGATGATGTGTTTTGTCGATGATGATGTGTTTTGTCGATGATGATGAGTTTTGTCGATGATGATGTGTTTTGTCGATAATGATGTGTTTTGTCGATGATGTGTTTTGCTGATTATGATGTTTTTTGCCGATGATGATGTGTTTTGTCGATGATGATGTGTTTTGTCGATGATGATGGGTTTAGTCGCTGATGTGTTTTGTTTAGATGATGTGTTTTGTTGACGATGTGTTTTGTCGATGATGATGTGTTTTGCCAATGCTGATGTGTTTTGTCGATGATGATGTGTTTTGTTGATGATGATGTCTTTTGTCGATGATGATGTGTTTTATTGATGATGATGTGTTTTGTCGATGATGATGTGTTTTGCCGATGATGTGTTTTGTCGATAATGATCTGTTTTTGTCGATGATGATGTGTTTTGCCGATGATGTGTTTTGTCCATAATGATCTGTTTTGTCGATGATGATGTGTTTTGCCGATGATGTGTTTTGCTGATGATGATGTGTTTTGTCGATGATGTGTTTTGCTGATGATGATGTGTTTTGCCGATGATGATGTGTTTTGTCGATAATGATCTGTTTTGTCGATGATGATGTGTTTTGCCGATGATGTGTTTTGTCCATAATGATGTGTTTTGCCGATGATGTGTTTTGTCGATAATGATCTGTTTTGTCGATGATGATGTGTTTTGTCGATGATGATGTGTTTTGCCGATGATGCTGTGTTTTGTCGATAATGATCTGTTTTGTCGCTGATGCTGTGTTTTGTCGATGATGATGCATTTTGTCGATGATGATGTGTTTTGTCGATGATGATCTGTTTTGTCGATGATGTGTTTTGTCGATGATGATGTTTTTTGTCGCTGTTGTGTTTCGTTTAGACTATGTGTTTTGTTTAGATGGTGTGTTTTGTCGATGATGATGTGTTTTGTCAATGATGATGTGTTTTGCCGATGATGATGTGTTTTGTCGATGATGATGTGTTTTGTCGATGATGATGGGTTTAGTCGCTGATGTGTTTTGTTTAGATGATGTGTTTTGTTGACGATGTGTTTTGTCGATGATGATGTGTTTTGCCAATGCTGATGTGTTTTGTCGATGATGATGTGTTTTGTTGATGATGATGTCTTTTGTCGATGATGATGTGTTTTATTGATGATGATGTGTTTTGTCGATGATGATGTGTTTTGCCGATGATGTGTTTTGTCGATAATGATCTGTTTTGTCGATGATGATGTGTTTTGCCGATGATGTGTTTTGTCGATAATGATCTGTTTTGTCGATGATGATGTGTTTTGTCGATGATGATGTGTTTTGCCGATGATGCTGTGTTTTGTCGATAATGATCTGTTTTGTCGCTGATGCTGTGTTTTGTCGATGATGATGCATTTTGTCGATGATGATGATTTTTGTCGCTGTAGTGTTTCGTTCAGACAATGTGTTTTGTTTAGAGGGTGTGTTTTGTCGATGATGATGTGTTTTGCCAATGATGATGTGTTTTGTCAATCATGATGTGTTTTGTCGATGATGATGTGTTTTGTCGATGATGATGTGTTTTGTCGCTGATGTGTTTTGTTGATGATGATGAGTTTTGTCGATGATGTGTTTTGTTGATGATGATGAGTTTTGTCGATGATGTGTTTTGTCACGATATGATTTGTCGAATGTGATATGTTTTGTCGATGATGATGTTTTGTTCCTGATGATGTGTTTGTCGATGATGCTGTGTTTGGTCGACTATATGTTTTGTTGATGATGCTGTGTTTTGTCGATAATGATGGGTTTTGTCGATGATGAAGCATTTTGTCGATGATGAGGCATTTTGTTGATGATGATGCATTTTGTCGATGATGTGTTTTGCCGATGATGCTATGTTTTGTCGATGATGATGTGTTTTGTCGATAATGATCTGTTTTGTCGCTGATGCTGTGTTTTGTCGATGATGATGCATTTTGTCGATGATGATGTGTTTTGCCGATGATGCTGTGTTTTGTCGATGATGTGTTTTGTTGATGATGATGTGTTTTGTCGCTGATGATTTGTTTTGTCGATGATGATGTGTTGTGTCGACAATGTGTTTTGTCACGATATGATTTGTCGAAGGTGATATGTTTTGTCGATGATGATGTTTTGTTCCTGATGATGTGTTTGTCGATAATGCAGTGTTTGGTCGATGATATGTTTTGTTGATGATGCTGTGTTTTGTCGATAATGATGGTTTTTTTCGATGATGAAGCATTTTGTCGATGATGAGGCATTTTGTTGATGATGATGCATTTTGGTGATGATGTGTTTTGCCGATGATGCTGTGTTTTGTCGATAATGATCTGTTTTGTCGCTGATGATGTGTTTTGTCGATAATGATCTGTTTTGTCGCTGATGCTGTGTTTTGTCGATGATGATGCATTTTGTCAATGATGATGTGTTTTGTCGATGATGATCTGTTTTGTCGATGATGTGTTTTGTCGATGATGATGTTTTTTGTCTCTGTTGTGTTTCGTTTAGACTATGTGTTTTGTTTAGATGGTGTGTTTTGTCGATGATGATGTGTTTTGCCAATGATGATGTGTTTTGTCAATGATGATGTGTTTTGTCGATGATGATGTGTTTTGTCGATGATGATGTGTTTTGTCGATGATGATGTGTTTTGTCGATAATGATGTGTTTTGTCGATGATGTGTTTTGCCGATGATGATGTGTTTTGCCGATGATGATGTGTTTTGTCGATGATGATGTGTTTTGTCGATGATGATGGGTTTAGTCGCTGATGTGTTTTGTTTAGATGATGTGTTTTGTTGACGATGTGTTTTGTCGATGATGATGTGTTTTGCCAATGCTGATGTGTTTTGTCGATGATGATGTGTTTTGTTGATGATGATGTCTTTTGTCGATGATGATGTGTTTTGTCGATGATGATGTGTTTTGCCGATGATGTGTTTTGTCGATAATGATCTGTTTTGTCGATGATGATGTGTTTTGCCGATGATGTGTTTTGTCCATAATGATCTGTTTTGTCGATGATGATGTGTTTTGCCGATGATGTGTTTTGTCGATATTGATCTGTTTTGTCGATGATGATGTGTTTTGTCGATGATGATGTGTTTTGCCGATTATGCTGTGTTTTGTCGATAATGATGCATTTTGTCGATGATGATGTTTTTTGTCGCTGTAGTGTTTCGTTTAGACGATGTGTTTTGTTTAGAGGGTGTGTTTTGTCGATGATGATGTGTTTTGCCAATGATGATGTGTTTTGTCAATCATGATGTGTTTTGTCGATGATGATGTGTTTTGTCGATGATGATGTGTTTTGTCGCTGATGTGTTTTGTTGATGATGATGAGTTTTGTCGATGATGTGTTTTGTTGATGATGATGAGTTTTGTCGATGATGTGTTTTGTCACGATATGATTTGTCGAAGGTGATATGTTTTGTCGATGATGATGTTTTGTTCCTGATGATGTGTTTGTCGATGATGCTGTGTTTGGTCGACGATATGTTTTGTTGATGATGCTGTGTTTTGTCGATGATGATGGGTTTTGTCGATGATGAAGCATTTTGTCGATGATGAGGCATTTTGTTGATGATGATGCATTTTGTCGATGATGTGTTTTGCCGATGATGCTGTGTTTTGTCGATGATGTGTTTTGCTGATGATGATGTGTTTTGTCGATAATGATCTGTTTTGTCGCTGATGCTGTGTTTTGTCGATGATGATGTGTTTTGTCGATAATGATCTGTTTTGTCGATGATGATGTGTTTTGTTGATGCTGATGTGTTTTGTCGCTGATGCTGTGTTTTTTTTCGATGATGATCTGTTTTGTCGATAATGATCTGTTTTGTCGATGATGATGTGTTTTGTCGATGATGTGTTTTGCCGATGATGATGTGTTTTGTCGATGATGTGTTTTGCTGATGATGATGTGTTTTGCTGATGATGATGTGTTTTGTCGATAATGATGTGTTTTGTCGATAATGATGTGTTTTGTCGATAATGATCTGTTTTGTCGCTGATGCTGTGTTTTGTCGATGATGATGTGTTTTGTCGATGATGATGTGTTTTGTCGATGATGATGTGTTTTGCTGAAGATGATGTGTTTTGTCGCTGATGTGTTTTGCTGATGATGATGTGTTTTGTCAATGATGATGTGTTTTGTCGATAATGATGTGTTTTGCTGATGATGATGTGTTTTGCTGATGATGATGTGTTTTGCTGATGATGATGTGTTTTGCCGATGATGATGTGTTTTGTCGATGATGATGTGTTTTGTCGATGATGATGTGTTTTGTCGATGATGATGGGTTTAGTCGCTGATGTGTTTTGTTTAGATGATGTGTTTTGTTGACGATGTGTTTTGTCGATGATGATGTGTTTTGTCGCTGATGTGTTTTGTTGATGATGATGAGTTTTGTCGATGATGTGTTTTGTTGATGATGATGAGTTTTGTCGATGATGTGTTTTGTTGATGATGATGTGTTGTGTCGACAATGTGTTTTGTCACGATATGATTTGTCGAAGGTGATATGTTTTGTCGATGATGATGTTTTGTTCCTGATGTGTTTTGTCAATGATGCTGTGTTTTGTCGATAATGATGGGTTTTGTCGATGATGAAGCATTTTGTCGATGATGAGGCATTTTGTTCATGATGATGCATTTTGTCGATGATGTGTTTTGCCGATGATGCTGTGTTTTGTCGATGATGTGTTTTGCTGATGATGATGTGTTTTGTCGATAATGATCTGTTTTGTCGCTGATGCTGTGTTTTGTCGATGATGATGTGTTTTGTCGATGATGATGTGTTTTGTCGATGATGATGTGTTTTGCTGATGCCGTGTTTTGTCGATGATGATGTGTTTTGTCGATAATGATGTGTTTTGCTGATGATGATGTGTTTTGCTGATGTTGATGTGTTTTGTCGATGATGATGTGTTTTGTCAATGATGATGTGTTTTGTCGATAATGATGTGTTTTGTCGATGATGTGTTTTGCTGATGATGATGTGTTTTGCCGATGATGATGTGTTTTTTCGATGATGATGTGTTTTGTCGATGATGATGTGTTTTGTCGATGATGATGGGTTTAGTCGCTGATGTGTTTTGTTTAGATGATGTGTTTTGTTGACGATGTGTTTTGTCGATGATGATGTGTTGTGCCAATGCTGATGTGTTTTGTCGATGATGATGTGTTTTGTTGATGATGATGTCTTTTGTCAGTGATGATGTGTTTTATTGATGATGATGAGTTTTGTCGATGATGTGTTTTGTTGATGCTGATGTGATTTGTCGCTGATGATTTGTTTTGTCGATGATGATGTGTTGTGTCGACAAAGTGTTTTGTCACGATATGATTTGTCGAAGTTGATATGTTTTGTCGATGATGATGTTTTGTTCCTGATGATGTGTTTGTTGATGGTGCTGTGTTTGGTCGACGATATGTTTTGTTGATGATGCTGTGTTTTGTCGATAATGATGGGTTTTGTCGATGATGAGGCATTTTGTTGATGATGATGCATTTTGTCGATGATGTGTTTTGCCGATGATGATCTGTTTTGTCGATGATAATGTGTTTTGCCGATGATGTGTTTTGTCGATAATGATCTGTTTTGTCGATGATGATGTGTTTTGCCGATGATGTGTTTTGTCGATAATGATCTGTTTTGTCGATGATGATGGTTTTGTCAATGATGATGTGTTTTATTGATGATGATGAGTTTTGTCGATGATGTGTTTTGTTGATGCTGATGTGATTTGTCGCTGATGATTTGTTTTGTCGATGATGATGTGTTGTGTCGACAAAGTGTTTTGTCACGATATGATTTGTCGAAGTTGATATGTTTTGTCGATGATGATGTTTTGTTCCTGATGATGTGTTTGTTGATGGTGCTGTGTTTGGTCGACGATATGTTTTGTTGATGATGCTGTGTTTTGTCGATAATGATGGGTTTTGTCGATGATGAGGCATTTTGTTGATGATGATGCATTTTGTCGATGATGTGTTTTGCCGATGATGATCTGTTTTGTCGATGATAATGTGTTTTGCCGATGATGTGTTTTGTCGATAATGATCTGTTTTGTCGATGATGATGTGTTTTGCCGATGATGTGTTTTGTCGATAATGATCTGTTTTGTCGATGATGATGTGTTTTGACGATGATGTGTTTTGTTGATAATGATCTGTTGTTTCGATGATGATGCATTTTGTCCATGATGATGTTTTTTGTCGCTGTTGTGTTTCGTTTAGACGATGTGTTTTGTTTAGATGGTGTGTTTTGTCGATGATGATGTGTTTTACCAATGATAATGTGTTTTGTCAATGATGATGTGTTTTGTCGATGATGATGTGTTTTGTCGATGATGATGTGTTTTGTCGATGATGATGTGTTTTGTCGCTGATGTGTTTTGTTGATGATGATGAGTTTTGTCGATGATGTGTTTTGTTGATGATGATGTGTTGTGTCGACAATGTGTTTTGTCACGATATGATTTGTCGAAGGTGATATGTTTTGTCGATGATGATGTTTTGTTCCTGATGATGTGTTTGTCGATGATGCTGTGTTTGGTCGACGATATGTTTTGTTGATGATGCTGTGTTTTGTCGATGATGATGGGTTTTGTCAATGATGAAGCATTTTGTCGATGATGAGGCATTTTGTTGATGATGATGCATTTTGTCGATGATGTGTTTTGCCGATGATGCTGTGTTTTTTCGATGATCTGTTTTGTCGATGATGATATGTTTTGTCGATGCTGATGTGTTTTGTCGATAATGATCTGTTTTGTCGATGATGATGTGTTTTGTCGATAATGATCTGTTTTGTCGATGATGATCTGTTTTGTCGATGCTGATGTGTTTTGTCGCTGATGCTGTGTTTTGTCGATGATGATCTGTTTTGTCGATAATGATCTGTTTTGTCGATGATGATGTGTTTTGCCGATGATGTGTTTTGCTGATGAAGATGTGTTTTGTCGATGATGTGTTTTGCTGATGATGATGTGTTTTGCTGATGATGATGTGTTTTGTCGCTGATGATGTGTTTTGCTGATGATGATGTGTTTTGTCGCTGATGATGTGTTTTGTCGATGATGATGTGTTTTGTGGATAATGATGTGTTTTTTCGATGATGTGTTTTGCTGATGATGATGTGTTTTGCTGATGATGATGTGTTTTTTCGATGATGATGTGTTTTGTCGATGATGATGTGTTTTGTCGATAATGATCTGTTTTGTCGATGTTGTGTTTTGCTGATGATGATGTGTTTTGCTGATGATGATGTGTTTTGCCGATGATGCTGTGTTTTGTCGATGATGATGTGTTTTGTCGATGATGATGTGTTTTGTCGATGATGATGTGTTTTGCTGATGATGATGTGTTTTGTCGATGATGTGTTTTGCTGATGATGATGTGTTTTGTCAATGATGATGTGTTTTGTCGATAATGATGTGTTTTGCTGATGATGATGTGTTTTGCTGATGATGATGTGTTTTGCCGATGATGATGTGTTTTGTCGATGATGATGTGTTTTGTCGATGATGATGTGTTTTGTCGATGATGATGGGTTTAGTCGCTGATGTGTTTTGTTTAGATGATGTGTTTTGTTGACGATGTGTTTTGTCGATGATGATGTGTTTTGCCAATGCTGATGTGTTTTGTCGATGATGATGTGTTTTGTTGATGATGATGTCTTTTGTCGATGATGATGTGTTTTGTCGATGATGATGTGTTTTGCCGATGATGTGTTTTGTCGATAATGATCTGTTTTGTCGATGATGATGTGTTTTGCCGATGATGTGTTTTGTCCATAATGATCTGTTTTGTCGATGATGATGTGTTTTGCCGATGATGTGTTTTGTCGATAGTGATCCGTTTTGTCGATGATGATGTGTTTTGTCGATGATGATGTGTTTTGCCGATGATGCTGTGTTTTGTCGATAATGATGCATTTTGTTGATGATGATGTTTTTTGTCGCTGTAGTGTTTCGTTTAGACGATGTGTTTTGTTTAGAGGGTGTGTTTTGTCGATGATGATGTGTTTTGCCAATGATGATGTGTTTTGTCAATCATGATGTGTTTTGTCGATGATGATGTGTTTTGTCGATGATGATGTGTTTTGTCGCTGATGTGTTTTGTTGATGATGATGAGTTTTGTCGATGATGTGTTTTGTTGATGATGATGAGTTTTGTCGATGATGTGTTTTGTCACGATATGATTTGTCGAAGGTGATATGTTTTGTCGATGATGATGTTTTGTTCCTGATGATGTGTTTGTCGATGATGCTGTGTTTGGTCGACGATATGTTTTGTTGATGATGCTGTGTTTTGTCGATGATGATGGGTTTTGTCGATGATGAAGCATCTTGTCGATGATGATGTGTTTTGTCGATAATGATCTGTTTTGTCGATGATGATCTGTTTTGTCGATGCTGATGTGTTTTGTCGCTGATGCTGTGTTTTGTCGATGATGATCTGTTTTGTCGATAATGATCTGTTTTGTCGATGATGATGTGTTTTGCCGATGATGTGTTTTGCTGATGAAGATGTGTTTTATCGATGATGTGTTTTGCTGATGATGATGTGTTTTGCTGATGATGATGTGTTTTGTCGCTGATGATGTGTTTTGCTGATGATGATGTGTTTTGTCGCTGATGATGTGTTTTGTCGATGATGATGTGTTTTGTGGATAATGATGTGTTTTTTCGATGATGTGTTTTGCTGATGATGATGTGTTTTGTCGATAATGATCTGTTTTGTCGATGTTGTGTTTTGCTGATGATGATGTGTTTTGCTGATGATGATGTGTTTTGTCGATAATGATCTGTTTTGTCGATGTTGTGTTTTGCTGATGATGATGTGTTTTGCTGATGATGATGTGTTTTGCCGATGATGCTGTGTTTTGTCGATGATGATGTGTTTTGTCGATGATGATGTGTTTTGTCGATGATGATGTGTTTTGCTGATGATGATGTGTTTTGTCGATGATGTGTTTTGCTGATGATGATGTGTTTTGTCAATGATGATGTGTTTTGTCGATAATGATGTGTTTTTCTGATGATGATGTGTTTTGCTGATGATGATGTGTTTTGCCGATGATGATGTGTTTTGTCGATGATGATGTGTTTTGTCGATGATGATGTGTTTTGTCGATGATGATGGGTTTAGTCGCTGATGTGTTTTGTTTAGATGATGTGTTTTGTTGACGATGTGTTTTGTCGATGATGATGTGTTTTGTCGCTGATGTGTTTTGTTGATGATGATGAGTTTTGTCGATGTGTGTTTTGTTGATGATGATGAGTTTTGTCGATGATGTGTTTTGTTGATGATGATGTGTTGTGTCGACAATGTGTTTTGTCACGATATGATTTGTCGAAGGTGATATGTTTTGTCGATGATGATGTTTTGTTCCTGATGTGTTTTGTCGATGATGCTGTGTTTTGTCGATAATGATGGGTTTTGTCGATGATGAAGCATTTTGTCGATGATGAGGCATTTTGTTCATGATGATGCATTTTGTCGATGATGTGTTTTGCCGATGATGCTGTGTTTTGTCGATGATGTGTTTTGCTGATGATGATGTGTTTTGTCGATAATGATCTGTTTTGTCGCTGATGCTGTGTTTTGTCGATGATGATGTGTTTTGTCGATGATGATGTGTTTTGTCGATGATGATGTGTTTTGCTGATGCTGTGTTTTGTCGATGATGATGTGTTTTGTCGATAATGATGTGTTTTGCTGATGATGATGTGTTTTGCTGATGATGATGTGTTTTGTCGATGATGATGTGTTTTGTCAATGATGATGTGTTTTGTCGATAATGATGTGTTTTGTCGATGATGTGTTTTGCTGATGATGATGTGTTTTGCCGATGATGATGTGTTTTGTCGATGATGATGTGTTTTGTCGATGATGATGTGTTTTGTCGATGATGATGGGTTTAGTCGCTGATGTGTTTTGTTTAGATGATGTGTTTTGTTGACGATGTGTTTTGTCGATGATGATGTGTTGTGCCAATGCTGATGTGTTTTGTCGATGATGATGTGTTTTGTTGATGATGATGTCTTTTGTCAATGATGATGTGTTTTATTGATGATGATGAGTTTTGTCGATGATGTGTTTTGTTGATGCTGATGTGATTTGTCGCTGATGATTTGTTTTGTCGATGATGATGTGTTGTGTCGACAAAGTGTTTTGTCACGATATGATTTGTCGAAGTTGATATGTTTTGTCGATGATGATGTTTTGTTCCTGATGATGTGTTTGTTGATGGTGCTGTGTTTGGTCGACGATATGTTTTGTTGATGATGCTGTGTTTTGTCGATAATGATGGGTTTTGTCGATGATGAGGCATTTTGTTGATGATGATGCATTTTGTTGATGATGTGTTTTGCCGATGATGATCTGTTTTGTCGATGATAATGTGTTTTGCCGATGATGTGTTTTGTCGATAATGATCTGTTTTGTCGATGATGATGTGTTTTGCCGATGATGTGTTTTGTCGAGAATGACCTGTTTTGTCGATGATGATGTGTTTTGCCGATGATGTGTTTTGTTGATAATGATCTGTTGTTTCGATGATGATGCATTTTGTCCATGATGATGTTTTTTGTCGCTGTTGTGTTTCGTTTAGACGATGTGTTTTGTTTAGATGGTGTGTTTTGTCGATGATGATGTGTTTTACCAATGATAATGTGTTTTGTCAATGATGATGTGTTTTGTCGATGATGATGTGTTTTGTCGATGATGATGTGTTTTGTCGATGATGATGTGTTTTGTCGCTGATGTGTTTTGTTGATGATGATGAGTTTTGTCGATGATGTGTTTTGTTGATGATGATGTGTTGTGTCGACAATGTGTTTTGTCACGATATGATTTGTCGAAGGTGATATGTTTTGTCGATGATGATGTTTTGTTCCTGATGATGTGTTTGTCGATGATGCTGTGTTTGGTCGACGATATGTTTTGTTGATGATGCTGTGTTTTGTCGATGATGATGGGTTTTGTCAATGATGAAGCATTTTGTCGATGATGAGGCATTTTGTTGATGATGATGCATTTTGTCGATGATGTGTTTTGCCGATGATGCTGTGTTTTGTCGATGATCTGTTTTGTCGATGATGATATGTTTTGTCGATGCTGATGTGTTTTGTCGATAATGATCTGTTTTGTCGATGATGATGTGTTTTGTCGATAATGATCTGTTTTGTCGATGATGATCTGTTTTGTCGATGCTGATGTGTTTTGTCGCTGATGCTGTGTTTTGTCGATGATGATCTGTTTTGTCGATAATGATCTGTTTTGTCGATGATGATGTGTTTTGCCGATGATGTGTTTTGCTGATGAAGATGTGTTTTGTCGATGATGTGTTTTGCTGATGATGATGTGTTTTGCTGATGATGATGTGTTTTGTCGCTGATGATGTGTTTTGCTGATGATGATGTGTTTTGTCGCTGATGATGTGTTTTGTCGATGATGATGTGTTTTGTGGATAATGATGTGTTTTTTCGATGATGTGTTTTGCTGATGATGATGTGTTTTGTCGATAATGATCTGTTTTGTCGATGTTGTGTTTTGCTGATGATGATGTGTTTTGCTGATGATGATGTGTTTTGTCGATAATGATCTGTTTTGTCGATGTTGTGTTTTGCTGATGCTGATGTGTTTTGCTGATGATGATGTGTTTTGCCGATGATGATGTGTTTTGTCGATGATGATGTGTTTTGTCGATGATGATCTGTTTTGTCGATGATGATGTGTTTTGTCGATGATGATGTCTTTTGTCGATGATGATGTTTTTTGTCGCTGTTGTGTTTCGTTTAGACTATGTGTTTTGTTTAGATGGTGTGTTTTGTCGATGATGATATGTTTTGCCAATGATGATGTGTTTTGTCAATGATGATGTGTTTTGTCGATGATGATGTGTTTTGTCGCTGATGTGTTTTGTTGATGATGAGTTTTGTCGATGATGTGTTTTGTTGATGATGATGAGTTTTGTCGATGATGTGTTTTGTTGATGATGATGTGTTGTGTCGACAATGTGTTTTGTCACGATATGATTTGTCGAAGGTGATATGTTTTGTCGATGATGATGTTTTGTTCCTGATGTGTTTTGTCGATGATGATGGGTTTTGTCGATGATGAAGCATTTTGTCGATGATCAGGCATTTTGTTGATGATGATGCATTTTGTCGATGTTGTGTTTTGCCGATGATGCTCTGTTTTGTCGATGATGTGTTTTGCTGATGATGATGTGCTTTGTCGCTGATGATGTGTTTTGCTGATGATGATGTGTTTTGTCGCTGATGATGTGTTTTGTAGATAATGATCTGTTTTGTCGCTGATGATGTCTTTTGTCGATGATGATGTGTTTTGTCGATGATGATGTGTTTTGTCGATGATGATGTGTTTTCTCGATGATGATGGGTTTTCTCGATGATGATGTGTTTTGTCGATAATGATGTGTTTTGTCGATGATGTGTTTTGTCGATGATGATGTGTTTTGTCGATGATGTGTTTTGTTGATGATGATGTGTTTTGTCGATGATGTGTTTTGTTGATGCTGATGTGATTTGTCGCTGATGATTTGTTTTGTCGATGATGATGTGTTGTGTCGACAAAGTGTTTTGTCACGATATGATTTGTCGAAGGTGATATGTTTTGTCGATGATGATGTTTTGTTCCTGATGATGTGTTTGTTGATGATGCTGTGTTTGGTCGACGATATGTTTTGTTGATGATGCTGTGTTTTGTCGATAATGATGGGTTTTGTCGATGATGAGGCATTTTGTTGATGATCATGTGTTTTGTCGATGATGATGTGTTTTGCCGATGATGATCTGTTTTGTCGATGATGATGTGTTTTGTCGATGATGATGTGTTTTGTCGATGATGATGTGTTTTGTCGATAATGATGTGTTTTGTCGATGATGTGTTTTGCTGATGATGATGTGTTTTGCCGATGATGATGTGTTTTGTCGATGATGATGTGTTTTGTCGATGATGATGTGTTTTGTCGATGATGATGGGTTTAGTCACTGATGTGTTTTGTTTAGATGATGTGTTTTGTTGACGCTGTGTTTTGTCGATGATGATGTTTTTTATTGATGATGATGAGTTTTGTCGATGATGTGTATTGTTGATGCTGATGTGATTTGTCGCTGATGATTTGTTTTGTCGATGATGATGTGTTGTGTCGACAAAGTGTTTTGTCACGATATGATTTGTCGAAGGTGATATGATTTGTCGATGATGATGTTTTGTTCCTGATGATGTGTTTGTTGATGATGCTGCGTTTGGTCGACGATATGTTTTGTTGATGATGCTGTGTTTTGTCGATGATGCTGTGTTTTGTCGATAATGATGGGTTTTGTCGATGATGAGGCATTTTGTTGATGATGATGCATTTTGTCGATGA
This sequence comes from Heptranchias perlo, assembly GCF_035084215.1. Classification (NCBI taxonomy): domain Eukaryota; kingdom Metazoa; phylum Chordata; class Chondrichthyes; order Hexanchiformes; family Hexanchidae; genus Heptranchias; species Heptranchias perlo. The sequence goes on along the minus strand of NC_090365.1, from coordinate 16,013,505 downwards.
TGTGTTTTGCCGATGATGATCTGTTTTGTCGATGATGATGTGTTTTGCCGATGATGTGTTTTGTCGATAATGATGTGTTTTGTCGATGTTGATGTGTTTTGCCGATGATGCTGTGTTTTGTCGATAATGATCTGTTTTTTCGCTGATGCTGTGTTTTGTCGATGATGATGCATTTTGTCGATAATGATGTTTTTTGTCGCTGTTGTGTTTCGTTTAGACGATGTGTTTTGTTTAGATGGTGTGTTTTGTCGATGATGATGTGTTTTGTCAATGATGATGTGTTTTGTCGATGATGATGTGTTTTGTCGATGATGATGTGTTTTGTCGATGATGATGTATTTTGTCGATGATGTGTTTTGTCAATGATGATGTGTTTTGTCGATGATGATGTGTTTTGTCGATGATGATGTGTTTTGTCGATGATGATGTGTTTTGTCGATGATGTGTTTTGCCAATGCTGATGTGTTTTGTCGATGATGATGTGTTTTGTTGATGATGATGTCTTTTGTCGATGATGATGTGTTTTATTGATAATGATGAGTTTTGTGGATGATGTGTTTTGTTGATGCTGATGTGATTTGTCGCTGATGATTTGTTTTGTCGATGATGATGTGTTGTGTCGACAAAGTGTTTTGTCACGATATGATTTGTCGAAGGTGATATGTTTTTTCGATGATGATGTTTTGTTCCTGATGATGTGTTTGTTGATGATGCTGTGTTTGGTCGACGATATGTTTTGTTGATGATGCTGTGTTTTGTCGATAATGATGGGTTTTGTCGATGATGAGGCATTTTGTTGATGATCATGTGTTTTGTCGATGATGATGTGTTTTGCCGATGATGATCTGTTTTGTCGATGATGATGTGTTTTGTCGATGATGATGTGTTTTGTCGATGATGATGTTTTTTGTCGATGATGTGTATTGTTGATGCTGATGTGATTTGTCGCTGATGATGGGTTTAGTCACTGATGTGTTTTGTTTAGATGATGTGTTTTGTTGACGTTGTGTTTTGTCGATGATGATGTGTTTTATTGATGATGATGAGTTTTGTCGATGATGTGTATTGTTGATGCTGATGTGATTTGTCGCTGATGATTTGTTTTGTCGATGATGATGTGTTGTGTCGACAAAGTGTTTTGTCACGATATGATTTGTCGAAGGTGATATGTTTTGTCGATGATGATGTTTTGTTCCTGATGATGTGTTTGTTGATGATGCTGTGTTTGGTCGACGATATGTTTTGTTGATGATGCTGTGTTTTGTCGATGATGCTGTGTTTTGTTGATAATGATGGGTTTTGTCGATGATGAGGCATTTTGTTGATGATGATGCATTTTGTCGATGATGTGTTTTGCCGATGATGATCTATTTTGTCGATGATGATGTGTTTTGCCGATTATGTGTTTTGTCGATAATGATCTGTTTTGTCGATGATGATGTGTTTTGCCGATGATGTGTTTTATCGATAATGATCTGTTTTGTCGATGATGATGTTTTTTGTCGATGCTGATGTGTTTTGCCGATGATGCTGTGTTTTGTCGATAATGATCTGTTTTGTCGCTGATGCTCTGTTTTGTCGATGATGATGCATTTTGTCGATGATGATGTTTTTTGTCGATGATGATGTGTTTTATTGATGATGATGAGTTTTGTCGATGATGTGTTTTGTTGATGCTGATGTGATTTGTCGCTGATGATTTGTTTTGTCGATGATGATGTGTTTTGTCGATGATGATGTGTTTTGTTGATGATGATGTCTTTTGTCGATGATGATGTGTTTTATTGATGATGATGAGTTTTGTCGATGATGTGTTTTGTTGATGCTGATGTGATTTGTCGCTGATGATTTGTTTTGTCGATGATGATGTGTTGTGTCGACAAAGTGTTTCGTCACGATATGATTTGTCGAAGGTGATATGTTTTGTCGATGATGATGTTTTGTTCCTCATGATGTGTTTGTTGATGATGCTGTGTTTGGTCGACGATATGTTTTGTTGATGATGCTGTGTTTTGTCGATAATGATGGGTTTTGTCGATGATGAGGCATTTTGTTGATGATGATCTGTTTTGTCGATGATGATGTGTTTTGTCGATGATGATGTGTTTTGACGATGATGATGTTTTTTGTCGCTGTTGTGTTTCGTTTCGACGATGTGTTTTGTTTAGATGGTGTGTTTTGTCGATGATGATATGTTTTGCCACTGATGATGTGTTTTGTCAATGATGATGTGATTTGCCGATGATGCTGTGTTTTGTCGATAATGATCTGTTTTGTCGCTGATGCTGTGTTTTGTCGATGATGATGCATTTTGTCGATAATGATGTTTTTTGTCGCTGTTGTGTTTCGTTTAGACGATGTGTTTTGTTTAGATGGTGTGTTTTGTCGATGATGATGTGTTTTGTCAATGATGATGTGTTTTGTCGATGATGATGTGTTTTGTCGATGATGATGTGTTTTGTCGATGATGATGTGTTTTGTCGATGATGTGTTTTGTCAATGATGATGTGTTTTGTCGATGATGATGTGTTTTGTCGATGATGATGTGTTTTGTCGATGATGATGTGTTTTGTCGATGATGTGTTTTGCCAATGCTGATGTGTTTTGTCGATGATGATGTGTTTTGTTGATGATGATGTCTTTTGTCGATGATGATGTGTTTTATTGATAATGATGAGTTTTGTGGATGATGTGTTTTGTTGATGCTGATGTGATTTGTCGCTGATGATTTGTTTTGTCGATGATGATGTGTTGTGTCGACAAAGTGTTTTGTCACGATATGATTTGTCGAAGGTGATATGTTTTTTCGATGATGATGTTTTGTTCCTGATGATGTGTTTGTTGATGATGCTGTGTTTGGTCGACGATATGTTTTGTTGATGATGCTGTGTTTTGTCGATAATGATGGGTTTTGTCGATGATGAGGCATTTTGTTGATGATCATGTGTTTTGTCGATGATGATGTGTTTTGCCGATGATGATCTGTTTTGTCGATGATGATGTGTTTTGTCGATGATGATGTGTTTTGTCGATGATGATGTTTTTTGTCGATGATGTGTATTGTTGATGCTGATGTGATTTGTCGCTGATGATGGGTTTAGTCACTGATTTGTTTTGTTTAGATGATGTGTTTTGTTGACGTTGTGTTTTGTCGATGATGATGTGTTTTATTGATGATGATGAGTTTTGTCGATGATGTGTATTGTTGATGCTGATGTGATTTGTCGCTGATGAATTGTTTTGTCGATGATGATGTGTTGTGTCGACAAAGTGTTTTGTCACGATATGATTTGTCGAAGGTGATATGTTTTGTCGATGATGATGTTTTGTTCCTGATGATGTGTTTGTTGATGATGCTGTGTTTGGTCGACGATATGTTTTGTTGATGATGCTGTGTTTTGTCGATGATGCTGTGTTTTGTTGATAATGATGGGTTTTGTCGATGATGAGGCATTTTGTTGATGATGATGCATTTTGTCGATGATGTGTTTTGCCGATGATGATCTATTTTGTCGATGATGATGTGTTTTGCCGATTATGTGTTTTGTCGATAATGATCTGTTTTGTCGATGATGATGTTTTTTGTCGATGCTGATGTGTTTTGCCGATGATGCTGTGTTTTGTCGATAATGATCTGTTTTGTCGCTGATGCTGTGTTTTGTCGATGATGATGCATTTTGTCGATGATGATGTTTTTTGTCGCTGTTGTGTTTCGTTTCGACGATGTGTTTTGTCAATGATGATGTGTTTTGTCGATGATGATGTGTTTTGTTGATGATGATGTCTTTTGTCGATGATGATGTGTTTTATTGATGATGATGTGTTTTGTCGATGATGTGTTTTGTTGATGCTGATGTGATTTGTCGCTGATGATTTGTTTTGTCGATGATGATGTGTTGTGTCGACAAAGTGTTTCGTCACGATATGATTTGTCGAAGGTGATATGTTTTGTCGATGATGATGTTTTGTTCCTCATGATGTGTTTGTTGATGATGCTGTGTTTGGTCGACGATATGTTTTGTTGATGATGCTGTGTTTTGTCGATAATGATGGGTTTTGTCGATGATGAGGCATTTTGTTGATGATGATCTGTTTTGTCGATGATGACGTGTTTTGTCGATGATGATGTGTTTTGACGATGATGATGTTTTTTGTCGCTGTTGTATTTCGTTTCGACGATGTGTTTTGTTTAGATGGTGTGTTTTGTCGATGATGATATGTTTTGCCACTGATGATGTGTTTTGTCAATGATGATGTGTTTTGTCGATGATGATGTGTTTTGTCGCTGATGTGTTTTGTTGATGATGATGAGTTTTGTCGATGATGTGTTTTGTTGATGATGATGAGTTTTGTCGATGATGTGTTTTGTTGATGATGATGTGTTGTGTCGACAATGTGTTTTGTCACGATATGATTTGTCGAAGGTGATATGTTTTGTCGATGATGATGTTTTGTTCCTGATGATGTGTTTTGTCGATGATGCTGCGTTTTGTCGATAATGATGGGTTTTGTTGATGATGAAGCATTTTGTCGATGATGAGGCATTTTGTTGATGATGATGCATTTTGTCGATGATGTGTTTTGCCGATGATGCTGTGTTTTGTCGATGATGTGTTTTGCTGATGATGATGTGTTTTGTCGATAATGATCTGTTTTGTCGCTGATGCTGTGTTTTGTCGATGATGATGTGTTTTGTCGATGATGATGTGTTTTGCTGATGATGATGTGTTTTGTCGCTGATGATGTGTTTTTTCGATGATGATGTGTTTTGTCGATAATGATGTGTTTTGTCGATGATGTGTTTTGCTGATGATGATGTGTTTTGCTGATGATGATGTGTTTTGCTGATGATGATGTGTTTTGTCGATGATGATGTGTTTTGTCGATAATGATGTGTTTTGTCGATGATGTGTTTTGCTGATGATGATGTGTTTTGCCGATGATGATGTGTTTTGTCGATGATGATGTGTTTTGTCGATGATGATGTGTTTTGTCAATGATGATGTGTTTTGTCGATGATGATGGGTTTAGTCGCTGATGTGTTTTGTTTAGATGATGTGTTTTGTTGACGATGTGTTTTGTCGATGATGATGTGTTTTATTGATGATGATCAGTTTTGTCGATGATGTGTATTGTTGATGCTGATGTGATTTGTCGCTGATGATTTGTTTTGTCGATGATGATGTGTTGTGTCGACAAAGTGTTTTGTCACGATATGATTTGTCGAAGGTGATATGTTTTGTCGATGATGATGTTTTGCTCCTGATGATGTGTTTGTTGATGATGCTGTGTTTGGTCGACGATATGTTTTGTTGATGATGCTGTGTTTTATCGATAATGATGTATTTTGTCGAAGATGTGTTTTGCTGATGATGATGTGTTTTGCCGATGATGATGTGTTTTGTTGATGATGATGTGTTTTGTCGATGATGATGGGTTTAGTCGCTGATGTATTTTGTTTAGATGATCTGTTTTGTTGACGATGTGTTTTGTCGATGATGATGTGTTTTGCCAATGCTGATGTGTTTTGTCGATGATGATGTGTTTTGTTGATGATGATGTCTTTTGTCGATGATGATGTGTTTTGTTGATGCTGATGTGATTTGTCGCTGATGATTTGTTTTGTCGATGATGATGTGTTGTGTCGACAAAGTGTTTTGTCACGATATGATTTGTCGAAGGTGATATGTTTTGTCGATGATGATGTTTTGTTCCTGATGATGTGTTTGTTGATGATGCTGTATTTGGTCGATGATATGTTTTGTTGATGATGCTGTGTTTTGTCGATAATGATGGGTTTTGTCGATGATGAGGCATTTTGTTGATGATGATGCATTTTGTCGATGATGTGTTTTGCCGATGATGATCTGTTTTGTCGATGATGATGTGTTTTGCCGATGATGTGTTTTGTCGATAATGATCTGTTTTGTCGATGATGATGTGTTTTGCCGATGATGTGTTTTGTCGATAATGATCTGTTTTGTCGATGATGATGTGTTTTGTCGATTCTGATGTGTTTTGCCGATGATGCTGTGTTTTGTCGATACTGATCTGTTTTGTCGCTGATGCTGTGTTTTGTCGATGATGATGTGTTTTGTCGATGATGATGTGTTTTGTCGCTGTTGTGTTTCGTTCAGACGATGTGTTTTGTTTAGATGGTGTGTTTTGTCGATGATGATGTGTTTTGCCAATGATGATGTGTTTTGTCAATGATGATGTGTTTTGTCGATGATGATGTGTTTTGTCGATGATGATGTGTTTTGTCGATGATGATGTGTTTTGTCGATGATGTGTTTTGCTGATGATGATTTGTTTTGCCGATGATGATGTGTTTTGTCGATGATGATGTGTTTTATTGATGATGATGAGTTTTGTCGATGATGTGTTTTGTTGATGCTGATGTGATTTGTCGCTGATGATTTGTTTTGTCGATGATGATGTGTTGTGTCGACAAAGTGTTTTGTCACGATATGATTTGTCGAAGGTGATATGTTTTGTCGATGATGATGTTTTGTTCCTGATGATGTGTTTGTTGATGATGCTGTGTTTGGTCGACGATATGTTTTGTTGTTGATGCTGTGTTTTGTCGATAATGATGGGTTTTGTCGATGATGAGGCATTTTGTTGATGATGATGCATTTTGTCGATGATGTGTTTTGCCGATGATGATCTGTTTTGTCGATGATGTGTTTTGTCGATGATGATGTGTTTTGTCGATGATGATGTTTTTTGTCGCTGTTGTGTTTCGTTTAGACTATGTGTTTTGTTTAGATGGTGTGTTTTGTCGATGATGATATGTTTTGCCAATGATGATGTGTTTTGTCAATGATGATGTGTTTTGTCGATGATGATGTGTTTTGTCGCTGATGTGTTTTGTTGATGATGATGAGTTTTGTCGATGATGTGTTTTGTTGATGATGATGAGTTTTGTCGATGATGTGTTTTGTTGATGATGATGTGTTGTGTCGACAATGTGTTTTGTCACGATATGATTTGTCGAAGGTGATATGTTTTGTCGATGATGATGTTTTGTTCCTGATGTGTTTTGTCGATGATGCTGTGTTTTGTCGATAATGATGGGTTTTGTCGATGATGAAGCATTTTGTCGATGATGAGGCATTTTGTTGATGATGATGCATTTTGTCGATGATGTGTTTTGCCGATGATGCTGTGTTTTGTCGATGATGTGTTTTGCTGATGATGATGTGTTTTGTCGATAATGATCTGTTTTGTCGCTGATGCTGTGTTTTGTCGATGGTGATGTGTTTTGTCGATGATGATGTGTTTTGTCGATGATGATGTGTTTTGCTGATGATGATGTGTTTTGCTGATGATGATGTGTTTTGTCGATGATGATGTGTTTTGTCGACAATGATGTGTTTTGTCGATGATGTGTTTTGCTGATGATGATGTGTTTTGCTGCTGATGATGTGTTTTGTCGATGATGATGTGTTTTGTCGATGATTATGTGTTTTGTCGATAATGATGTGTTTTGTCGATGATGTGTTTTGCTGATGATGATGTGTTTTGCCGATGATGATGTGTTTTGTCGATGATGATGTGTTTTGTCGATGATGATGTGTTTTGTCGATGATGATGTGTTTTGTCGATGATGATGGGTTTAGTCGCTGATGTGTTTTGTTTAGATGATGTGTTTTGTTGACGATGTGTTTTGTCGATGATGATGTGTTTTGCCAATGCTGATGTGTTTTGTCGATGATGATGTGTTTTGTTGATGATGATGTCTTTTGTCGATGATGATGTGTTTTATTGATGATGATGAGTTTTGTCGATGATGTGTTTTGTTGATGCTGATGTGATTTGTCGCTGATGATTTGTTTTGTCGATGATGATGTGTTGTGTCGACAAAGTGTTTTGTCACGATATGATTTGTCGAAGGTGATATGTTTTGTCGATGATGATGTTTTGTTCCTGATGATGTGTTTGTTGATGATGCTGTGTTTGGTCGATGATATGTTTTGTTGATGATGCTGTGTTTTGTCGATAATGATGGGTTTTGTCGATGATGAGGCATTTTGTTGATGTTGATGCATTTTGTCGATGATGTGTTTTGCCGATGATGATCTGTTTTGTCGATGATGATGTCTTTTGCCGATGATGTGTTTTGTCGCTAATGATCTGTTTTGTCGATGATGATGTGTTTTGCCGATGATTTGTTTTAAGAACATAAGAACATAAGAAATTGGAGCAGGAGTAGGCCAATCGGCCCCTCGAGCCTGCTCCACCATTCAATAAGATCATGGCTGATCTGATCCCAACCACAAATCTAAAGAACACAAGAAGTCGGAGCAGGACCCGGCCACATAGCCCTTGGGACCTCTCCGCCACCCACAGGGCATTGACCGATCCGAACTCAGCTTCATGTCCAATTTCCTGCCCGCTCCCCATAACCCCTAATTCCCTTTACTTCTAGGAAACTGTCGATTTCTGTTTTAAATTTATCTCATGATGTAGCTTCCACAGCTTCCTGGGGCAGCAAATTCCACAGACCCACCACCCTCTGAGTGAAGAAGTTTCTCCTCATCTCAGTTTTGAAAGAGCAGCCCCTTATTCTAAGATTATGCCCCCTAGTTCTAGTTTCACCCATCTTTGGGAACATCCTTACTGCATCCACCCGATCAAGCCCCTTCACAATCTTATATGTTTCAATAAGATCGCCTCTCATTCTTCTGAACTCCAATGAGTAGAGTCCCAATCTACTCAACCTCTCCTCATATGTCCGCCCCCTCATCCCCGGGATTAACCGAGTGAACCTTCTTTGTACTGCCTCGAGAGCAAGTATGTCTTTTCTTAAGTATGGAGACCAAAACTGTATGCAGTATTCCAGGTGCGGTCTCACCAATACCTTATATAACTGCAGCAATACCTCCTTGTTTTTATATTCTATCCCCCTAGCAATAAAAGCCAACATTCCGTTGGCTTTCTTGATCACCTGCTGCACCTGCATACCAACTTTTTGATTTTCTTGCACTAGGACCCCCAGATCCCTTTGTACTGCAGTACTTTCCAGTCTCTCGCCATTAAGAAAATAACTTGCTCTCTGATTTTTCCTGCCAAAGTGCATAACCTCACATTTTCCAATATTATATTGCATCTGCCAAATCTCCGCCCACTCACCCAGCCTGTCTATATCCCCTTGCAGGTTTTTTATGTCCTCCTCACTCTCTACTTTCCCTCCCATCTTTGTATCATCTGCAAATTTTGATATGTTGCACTCGGTCCCCTCCTCCAAATCGTTAATATAGATTGTAAAGAGTTGGGGACCCAGCACCGACCCCTGTGGAACACCACTGGTTACTGGTTGCCAGTCCGAAAATGAACCATTTATCCCAACTCTCTGCTTCCTGTTTGATAACCAATCCTCCACCCATGCCAGAATATTACCCCCAATCCCGTGATTTTTTATCTTTAGTAATAATCTTTTATGTGGCACCTTGTCAAATGCCTTCTGGAAGTCTAAATACACTACGTCCACTGGTTCCCCTTTATCCACCCTATACGTTATATCCTCGAAGAACTCAAGCAAATTTGTCAGACATGACTTCCCCTTCATAAAGCCATGCTGACTTTGTCCTATTAAATTATGCTTATCTAAATGTTCCGTTACTGTCTCCTTAATAATAGACTCCAAAATTTTACCCACCACAGATGTTAAGCTAACTGGCCTATAATTTCCAGCCTTCTGCCTACTACCCTTTTTAAATAACGTTGTTACATTAGCAGTTTTCCAATCTGCCGGGACCTCTCCTGAGTCCAGGGAATTTTGGAAAACTATCACCAAAGCATCCACAATCCCGACTGCCACTTCCCTCAAGACCCTAGGATGGAAGCCATCAGGTCCAGGGGATTTATCCGCCTTGAGTCCCATTATTTTACTGAGTACCATCTCCTGAGTGATTTTAATCGTATTTAGCTCCTCCCCCCCTAGAGCCCCCTGTTTGTCCAGTGTTGGGATATTCTTAGTGTCCTCTACTGTAAAGACTGAAACAAAATATTTGTTCAGCATTTTTGCCATCTCCATGTTTCCCACCATTAATTTCCCGGTCTCATCCTCTAAGGGACCTATGTTTGCCTTAGCCACCCTTTTTCTTTTTATATAACTATAGAAACTCTTGCTATCTGTTTTTATATTTTTTGCTAATTTCTTTTCATAATCTAACTTCCCTTTCTTAATCAATCCTTTAGTTACTTTTTGCTGTCTTTTGAAGAATTCCCAATCTTCTATCCTCCCACTAAGTTTGGCTACCTTATATGTCCTTGTTTTTAGTCGGATACTATCCTTGATTTCTTTACTTAGCCACGGGTGGCTGTCATTTCTTTTACACCCTTTTTTCCTCAGTGGAATATATTTATTTTGAAAGTTGTAAAATAACTCCCTAAATGAACACCACTGCTCATGTACCGTCTTACCCTTTAATCTATTTTCCCAGTCCACTTTAATCAATTCCGCTCTCATACCATCATAGTCTCCTTTATTCAAGCTCAGTACGCTTGTTTGAGAATCAACCTTCTCACCCTCTAATTGGATATGGAATTCAACCATGTTGTGGTCGCTCGTTCCAAGGGGATCCTTAACTAGGACATTATTAATTAATCCTGACTCATTACACAGGACCAGGTCCAAGGTTGCCTGCCCCCTTGTAGGATCAGTTACATACTGCTCAAGAAATCCATCCCTGATGCACTCAATGAACTCGTCCTCAAGGCTGCTCTGCCCAATTTGATTTGTCCAGTTAATATGATAATTAAAATCCCCCATAATTATGGCTGTTCCCTTATTACATGCCCCGACTATCTCCTGATTAATACTTCTTCCAGCAGAGTTGCAACTATTAGGAGGCCTATATACTACGCCCACTAATGTTTTTTTTCCCTTATTATTCCTTATCTCCACCCAAACTGTTTCATTATCTTGATGCTTTGTCCCAATATCATTTCTCTGTATTACAGTGATTCCTTCCTTTATTAACATAGCCACCCCACCTCCCCTTCCTTCCTGCCTGTCCTTCCTGATTGTTAAATACCCTGGCATATTTAATTCCCAGTCGTTGTCACCCTGCAGCCATGTTTCTGTAATGGCCACAAGATCATACCCATACGTAGTTATTTGTGCCGTTAACTCGTCCATTTTATTACGAATGCTACGTGCATTCAGATAAAGAACTTTCAAATCTGTTTTGTGACGCTTAGTTCCTGCTTTTTCCTTTTTTAACACTTTACCTATTACTCCATACCTTCTGTCCCTTCCTGTTACGCTTTCCTCTCTCTCCCTGCTCAGGTTCCCAACCCCCTGCCACTTTAGTTTAAACCCTCCCCAACAGCACTAGCAAACACTCCTCCTAGGACAGCGGTCCCGGCCCTGCCCAGGTGCAGACCGTCCGGTTTGTACTGGTCCCACCTCCCCCAGAACCGTTTCCAGTGTCCCAGGAATTTGAATCCCTCCCCCTTGCACCATTCCTCTAGCCACGTATTCATTTGAAATATCCTCCTATTTCTACTCTGACTAGCACGTGGCACTGGCAGCAATCCTGAGATTACTCCCTTTGAGGTCCTATTTTTTAATTTACCTCCTAACTCCCTATATTCTGCTTTTAGGACCTCATCCCCTTTTTTTACCGATATCGTTGGTGCCTATGTGCACCACGACAGCTGGCTGTTCGCCCTCCCCCTCCAAAATGTTCTGTAGCCGCTCCGAGACATCCTTGATCCTTGCACCAGGGAGGCAACACACCATCCTGGAGTCTCGGTTGCGGCCGCAGAAACGCCTGTCTATTCCCCTTACAATTGAGTCCCCTATCACTATAGCTCTGCCACTCTTTTTCCTCCCAGCCTGTGCAGCAGAGCTACCCGTGGTGCCAGGAAGTTGGCTGCTGCTGCCTTCCCCTGATAAGTCATCCCCCCCAACAGCATCCAAAGTGGCATATCTGTTTGAGAGGGGGATGGCCACAGGGGACCCCTGCACTACCTGCCTGCATCTCTTACTATTCCTGGTGGTCACCCATTCACTTCCTGCCTGTATACCCTTTACCTGCGGTGTGACCAACTCGCTAAACGTGCTATCCACGAGTTTCTCTGCATCGCGGATGCTCCACAGTGAGTCCACCCGCAGCTCCAGCTCCGAGATACGATCGGTCAGTAGCTGCAGGTGGACACACTTCCCGCACACATGGTCGGCAGGGACACTGGTAGTGTCCATGACTTCCCACATCTTGCAGGAGGAGCATATCACGGGTGCGAGGTTTTGTCGATAATGATCTGTTTTGTCGATGATGATGTGTTTTGTCGATGCTGATGTGTTTTGCCGATGATGCTGTGTTTTGTCGATAATGATCTGTTTTGTCGCTGATGCTGTGTTTTGTCGATGATGATGCATTTTGTCGATGATGATGTTTTTTGTCGCTGTTGTGTTTCGTTTAGACGATGTGTTTTGTTTAGATGGTGTGTTTTGTCGATGATGATGTGTTTTGCCAATGATGATGTGTTTTGTCAATGATGATGTGTTTTGTCGATGATGATGTGTTTTGTCGATGATGATGTGTTTTGTCGATGATGTGTTTTGCTGATGATGATGTGTTTTGCCGATGATGATGTGTTTTGTCGATGATGATGTGTTTTGTCGATGATGATGGGTTTAGTCGCTGATGTGTTTTGTTTAGATGATGTGTTTTGTTGACGATGTGTTTTGTCGATGATGTTGTGTTTTGCCAATGCTGATGTGTTCTGTCGATGATGATGTGTTTTGTTGATGATGATGTCTTTTGTCGATGATGATGTGTTTTATTGATGATGATGAGTTTTGTCGATGATGTGTTTTGTTGATGCTGATGTGATTTGTCGCTGATGATTTGTTTTGTCGATGATGATGTGTTGTGTCGACAAAGTGTTTTGTCACGATATGATTTGTCGAAGGTGATATGTTTTGTCGATGATGATGTGTTTGTTGATGATGCTGTGTTTGGTCGACGATATGTTTTGTTGATGATGCTGTGTTTTGTCGATAATGATGGGTTTTGTCGATGGTGAGGCATTTTGTTTTGCCGATTATGTGATTTGTCGATAATGATCTGTTTTGTCGATGATGATGTGTTTTGCCGATGATGTGTTTTGTCCATAATGATCTGTTTTGTCGATGATGATGTGTTTTGCCGATGATGTGTTTTGTCGATAATGATCTGTTTTGTCGATGATGATGTGTTTTGTCGATGATGATGTGTTTTGCCGATGATGCTGTGTTTTGTCGATAATGATCTGTTTTGTCGCTGATGCTGTGTTTTGTCGATGATGATGCATTTTGTCGATGATGATGTTTTTTGTCGCTGTTGTGTTTCGTTTAGACGATGTGTTTTGTTTCGATGGTGTGTTTTGTCGATGATGATGTGTTTTGTCAATGATGATGTGTTTTGTCGATGATGATGTGTTTTGTCGATGATGATGTGTTTTGTCGATGATGATGTGTTTTGTCGCTGATGTGTTTTGTTGATGATGATGAGTTTTGTCGATGATGTGTTTTGTTGATGATGATGTGTTGTGTCGACAATGTGTTTTGTCACAATGTGATTTGTCGAAGGTGATATGTTTTGTCGATGATGATGTCTTGTTCCTGATGATGTGTTTGTCGATGATGCTGTGTTTGGTCGACGAAATGTTTTGTTGATGATGCTGTGTTTTGTCGATGATGATGGGTTTTGTCGATGATGAAGCATTTTGTCGATGATGAGGCATTTTGTTGATGATGATGCATTTTGTCGATTATGTGTTTTGCCGATGATGCTGTGTTTTGTCGATGATGTGTTTTGCTGATGATGATGTGTTTTGTCGATGATGATCTGTTTTTTCGATGCGGATGTGTTTTGTCGATGCTGATGTGTTTTGTCGATAATGATCTGTTTTGTCGATGATGATGTGTTTTGTCGATGCTGATGTGTTTTGTCGATAATGATCTGTTTTGTCGATGCTGATGTGTTTTGTCGATAATGATCTGTTTTGTCGATGGTGATGTGTTTTGTCGATAATGATCTGTTTTGTCGATGATGATGTGTTTTGTCGATGCTGATGTGTTTTGTCGCTGATGCTGTGTTTTGTCGATGATGATCTGTTTTGTCGATAATGATCTGTTTTGTCGATGATGATGTGTTTTGCTGATGATGTGTTTTGCTGATGATGATGAGTTTTGTCGATGATGTGTTTTGCTGATGATGATGTGTTTTGTCGATGATGATGTGTTTTGTCGATGATGATGTGTTTTGCCGATGATGTGTTTTGCTGATGATGATGTGTTTTGTCGATGATGTGTTTTGCTGATGATGATGTGTTTTGCTGATGATGATGTGTTTTTTCGATGATGATGTGTTTTGTCGATGATGATGTGTTTTGTCGATAATGATCTGTTTTGTCGATGTTGTGTTTTGCTGATGATGATGTGTTTTGCTGATGATGATGTTTTTTGCCGATGATGATGTGTTTTGTCGATGCTGATGTGTTTTGTCGATAATGATCTGTTTTGTCGATGATGATGTGTTTTGTCGCTGATGCTGTGTTTTGTCGATGATGATCTGTTTTGTCGATAATGATCTGTTTTGTCGATGATGAAGTGTTTTGCCGATGATGTGTTTTGCTGATGGTGATGTGTTTTGTCGATGATGTGTTTCGCTGATGATGATGTGTTTTGCTGATGATGATGTGTTTTTTCGCTGATGATGTGTTTTGCTGATGATGATGTGTTTTGTCGCTGATGATGTGTTTTGTCGATGATGATGTGTTTTGTCGATGATGATGTGTTTTGCCGATGATGTGTTTTGCTGATGATGATGTGTTTTGTCGATGATGTGTTTTGCTGATGATGATGTGTTTTGCTGATGATGATGTGTTTTGTCGATGATGATGTGTTTTGTTGATAATGATGTGTTTTGTCGATAATGATCTGTTTTGTCGATGTTGTGTTTTGCTGATGATGATGTGTTTTGCTGATGATGATGTGTTTTGCCGATGATGATGTGTTTTGTCGATGCTGATGTGTTTTGTCGATAATGATCTGTTTTGTCGATGATGATGTGTTTTGTCGCTGATGCTGTGTTATGTCGATGATGATCTGTTTTGTCGATAATGATCTGTTTTGTCGATGATGATGTGTTTTGCCGATGATGTGTTTTGCTGATGGTGATGTGTTTTGTCGATGATGTGTTTCGCTGATGATGATGTGTTTTGCTGATGATGATGTGTTTTTTCGCTGATGATGTTTTTGCTGATGATGATGTGTTTTGTCGATGATGATGTGTTTTGTCGATGATGATGTGTTTTGCCGATGATGTGTTTTGCTGATGATGATGTGTTTTGTCGATGATGTGTTTTGCTGATGATGATGTGTTTTGCTGATGATGATGTGTTTTTTCGATGATGATGTGTTTTGTCGATGATGATGTGTTTTGTCGATAATGATCTGTTTTGTCGATGTTGTGTTTTGCTGATGATGATGTGTTTTGCTGATGATGATGTGTTTTGCCGATGATGATGTGTTTTGTCGATGCTGATGTGTTTTGTCGATAATGATCTGTTTTGTCGATGATGATGTGTTTTGTCGCTGATGCTGTGTTTTGTCGATGATGATCTGTTTTGTCGATAATGATCTGTTTTGTCGATGATGAAGTGTTTTGCCGATGATGTGTTTTGCTGATGGTGATGTGTTTTGTCGATGATGTGTTTCGCTGATGATGATGTGTTTTGCTGATGATGATGTGTTTTTTCGCTGATGATGTGTTTTGCTGATGATGATGTGTTTTGTCGCTGATGATGTGTTTTGTCGATGATGATGTGTTTTGTCGATGATGATGTGTTTTGCCGATGATGTGTTTTGCTGATGATGATGTGTTTTGCTGATGATGATGTGTTTTGTCGATGATGATGTGTTTTGTCGATGATGATGTGTTTTGTCGATAATGATCTGTTTTGTCGATGTTGTGTTTTGCTGATGATGATGTGTTTTGCTGATGATGATGTGTTTTGCCGATGATGATGTGTTTTGTCGATGCTGATGTGTTTTGTCGATAATGATCTGTTTTGTCGATGATGATGTGTTTTGTCGCTGATGCTGTGTTATGTCGATGATGATCTGTTTTGTCGATAATGATCTGTTTTGTCGATGATGATGTGTTTTGCCGATGATGTGTTTTGCTGATGGTGATGTGTTTTGTCGATGATGTGTTTCGCTGATGATGATGTGTTTTGCTGATGATGATGTGTTTTTTCGCTGATGATGTTTTTGCTGATGATGATGTGTTTTGTCGCTGATGATGTGTTTTGTCGATGATGATGTGTTTTGTCGATAATGATGTGTTTTGTCGTTGATGTGTTTTGCCGATGATGATGTGTTTTGCCGATGATGATGTGTTTTGTCGATGATGATGTGTTTTGTCGATGATGATGTGTTTTGTCGATGATGATGTGTTTTGTCGATGATGATGTGTTTTGTCGATGATGATCTGTTTTGTCGATGATGATGTGTTTTGTCGATGCTGATGTGTTTTGTCGATAATGATCTGTTTTGTCGATGCTGATGTGTTTTGTCGATAATGATCTGTTTTGTCGATGGTGATGTGTTTTGTCGATAATGATCTGTTTTGTCGATGATGATGTGTTTTGTCGATGCTGATGTGTTTTGTCGCTGATGCTGTGTTTTGTCGATGATGATGTGTTTTGTCGATAATGATCTGTTTTGTCGATGATGATGTGTTTTGCTGATGATGTGTTTTGCTGATGATGATGAGTTTTGTCGATGATGTGTTTTGCTGATGATGATGTGTTTTGCTGATGATGATGTGTTTTGTCGATGATGATGTGTTTTGTCGATGATGATGTGTTTTGCCGATGATGTGTTTTGCTGATGATGATGTGTTTTGTCGATGATGTGTTTTGCTGATGATGATGTGTTTTGCTGATGATGATGTGTTTTGTCGATGATGATGTGTTTTGTCGATGATGATGTGTTTTGTCGATAATGATCTGTTTTCTCGATGTTGTGTTTTGCTGATGATGATGTGTTTTGCTGATGATGATGTGTTTTTTCGCTGATGCTGTGTTTTGTCGATGATGATGCATTTTGTCGATGATGATGTTTTTTGTCGCTGTTGTGTTTCGTTTAGACGATGTGTTTTGTTTCGATGGTGTGTTTTGTCGATGATGATGTGTTTTGTCGATAATGATGGGTTTTGTCGATGGTGAGGCATTTTGTTTTGCCGATTATGTGATTTGTCGATAATGATCTGTTTTGTCGATGATGATGTGTTTTGCCGATGATGTGTTTTGTCCATAATGATCTGTTTTGTCGATGATGATGTGTTTTGCCGATGATGTGTTTTGTCGATAATGATCTGTTTTGTCGATGATGATCTGTTTTGTCGATGATGATGTGTTTTGCCGATGATGCTGTGTTTTGTCGATAATGATCTGTTTTGTCGCTGATGCTGTGTTTTGTCAATGATGATGCATTTTGTCGATGATGATGTTTTTTGTCGCTGTTGTGTTTCGTTTAGACGATGTGTTTTGTTTCGATGGTGTGTTTTGTCGATGATGATGTGTTTTGCCAATGATGATGTGTTTTGTCAATGATGATGTGTTATGTCGATGATGATGTGTTTTGTCGATGATGATGTGTTTTGTCGATGATGATGTGTTTTGTCGCTGATGTGTTTTGTTGATGGTGATGAGTTTTGTCGATGATGTGTTTTGTTGATGATGATGTGTTGTGCCGACAATGTGTTTTGTCACAATGTGATTTGTCGAAGGTGATATGTTTTGTCGATGATGATGTTTTGTTCCTGATGATGTGTTTGTCGATGATGCTGTGTTTGGTCGACGAAATGTTTTGTTGATGATGCTGTGTTTTGTCGATGATGATGGGTTTTGTCGATGATGAAGCATTTTGTCGATGATGAGGCATTTTGTTGATGATGATGCATTTTGTCGATTATGTGTTTTGCCGATGATGCTGTGTTTTGTCGATGATGTGTTTTGCTGATGATGATGTGTTTTGTCGATGATGATCTGTTTTTTCGATGCGGATGTGTTTTGTCGATGCTGATGTGTTTTGTCGATAATGATCTGTTTTGTCGATGATGATGTGTTTTGTCGATGCTGATGTGTTTTGTCGATAATGATCTGTTTTGTCGATGCTGATGTGTTTTGTCGATAATGATCTGTTTTGTCGATGCTGATGTGTTTTGTCGATAATGATCTGTTTTGTCGATGGTGATGTGTTTTGTCGATAATGATCTGTTTTGTCGATGATGATGTGTTTTGTCGATGCTGATGTGTTTTGTCGCTGATGCTGTGTTTTGTCGATGATGATCTGTTTTGTCGATAATGATCTGTTTTGTCGATGATGATGTGTTTTGCTGATGATGTGTTTTGCTGATGATGATGAGTTTTGTCGATGATGTGTTTTGCTGATGATGATGTGTTTTGCTGATGATGATGTGTTTTGTCGATGATGATGTGTTTTGTCGATGATGATGTGTTTTGCCGATGATGTGTTTTGCTGATGATGATGTGTTTTGTCGATGATGTGTTTTGCTGATGATGATGTGTTTTGCTGATGATGATGTGTTTTTTCGATGATGATGTGTTTTGTCGATGATGATGTGTTTTGTCGATAATGATCTGTTTTGTCGATGTTGTGTTTTGCTGATGATGATGTGTTTTGCTGATGATGATGTGTTTTGCCGATGATGATGTGTTTTGTCGATGCTGATGTGTTTTGTCGATAATGATCTGTTTTGTCGATGATGATGTGTTTTGTCGCTGATGCTGTGTTTTGTCGATGATGATCTGTTTTGTCGATAATGATCTGTTTTGTCGATGATGAAGTGTTTTGCCGATGATGTGTTTTGCTGATGGTGATGTGTTTTGTCGATGATGTGTTTCGCTGATGATGATGTGTTTTGCTGATGATGATGTGTTTTTTCGCTGATGATGTGTTTTGCTGATGATGATGTGTTTTGTCGCTGATGATGTGTTTTGTCGATGATGATGTGTTTTGTCGATGATGATGTGTTTTGCCGATGATGTGTTTTGCTGATGATGATGTGTTTTGTCGATGATGTGTTTTGCTGATGATGATGTGTTTTGCTGATGATGATGTGTTTTGTCGATGATGATCTGTTTTGTCGATGTTGTGTTTTGCTGATGATGATGTGTTTTGCTGATGATGATGTGTTTTGCCGATGATGATGTGTTTTGTCGATGCTGATGTGTTTTGTCGATAATGATCTGTTTTGTCGATGATGATGTGTTTTGTCGCTGATGCTGTGTTTTGTCGATGATGATCTGTTTTGTCGATAATGATCTGTTTTGTCGATGATGATGTGTTTTGCCGATGATGTGTTTTGCTGATGGTGATGTGTTTTGTCGATGATGTGTTTCGCTGATGATGATGTGTTTTGCTGATGATGATGTGTTTTTTCGCTGATGATGTTTTTGCTGATGATGATGTGTTTTGTCGCTGATGATGTGTTTTGTCGATGATGATGTGTTTGTCGATAATGATGTGTTTTGTCGATGATGTGTTTTGCCGATGATGATGTGTTTTGCCGATGATGATGTGTTTTGTCGATGATGATGTGTTTTGTCGATGATGATGTGTTTTGTCGATGATGATGTGTTTTGTCGATGATGATCTGTTTTGTCGATGATGATGTGTTTTGTCGATGCTGATGTGTTTTGTCGATAATGATCTGTTTTGTCGATGCTGATGTGTTTTGTCGATAATGATCTGTTTTGTCGATGATGATGTGTTTTGTCGATGCTGATGTGTTTTGTCGATAATGATCTGTTTTGTCGATGCTAATGTGTTTTGTCGATAATGATCTGTTTTGTCGATGGTGATGTGTTTTGTCGATAATGATCTGTTTTGTCGATGATGATGTGTTTTGTCGATGCTGATGTGTTTTGTCGCTGATGCTGTGTTTTGTCGATGATGATCTGTTTTGTCGATAATGATCTGTTTTGTCGATGATGATGTGTTTTGCTGATGATGTGTTTTGCTGATGATGATGAGTTTTGTCGATGATGTGTTTTGCTGATGATGATGTGTTTTGCTGATGATGATGTGTTTTGTCGATGATGATGTGTTTTGTCGATGATGATGTGTTTTGCCGATGATGTGTTTTGCTGATGATGATGTGTTTTGTCGATGATGTGTTTTGCTGATGATGATGTGTTTTGCTGATGATGATGTGTTTTTTCGATGATGATGTGTTTTGTCGATGATGATGTGTTTTGTCGATAATGATCTGTTTTGTCGATGTTGTGTTTTGCTGATGATGATGTGTTTTGCTGATGATGATGTGTTTTGCCGATGATGATGTGTTTTGTCGATGCTGATGTGTTTTGTCGATAATGATCTGTTTTGTCGATGATGATGTGTTTTGTCGCTGATGCTGTGTTTTGTCGATGATGATCTGTTTTGTCGATAATGATCTGTTTTGTCGATGATGAAGTGTTTTGCCGATGATGTGTTTTGCTGATGGTGATGTGTTTTGTCGATGATGTGTTTCGCTGATGATGATGTGTTTTGCTGATGATGATGTGTTTTTTCGCTGATGATGTGTTTTGCTGATGATGATGTGTTTTGTCGCTGATGATGTGTTTTGTCGATGATGATGTGTTTTGTCGATGATGATGTGTTTTGCCGATGATGTGTTTTGCTGATGATGATGTGTTTTGTCGATGATGTGTTTTGCTGATGATGATGTGTTTTGCTGATGATGATGTGTTTTGTCGATGATGATCTGTTTTGTCGATGTTGTGTTTTGCTGATGATGATGTGTTTTGCTGATGATGATGTGTTTTGCCGATGATGATGTGTTTTGTCGATGCTGATGTGTTTTGTCGATAATGATCTGTTTTGTCGATGATGATGTGTTTTGTCGCTGATGCTGTGTTTTGTCGATGATGATCTGTTTTGTCGATAATGATCTGTTTTGTCGATGATGATGTGTTTTGCCGATGATGTGTTTTGCTGATGGTGATGTGTTTTGTCGATGATGTGTTTCGCTGATGATGATGTGTTTTGCTGATGATGATGTGTTTTTTCGCTGATGATGTTTTTGCAGATGATGATGTGTTTTGTCGCTGATGATGTGTTTTGTCGATGATGATGTGTTTTGTCGATAATGATGTGTTTTGTCGATGATGTGTTTTGCCGATGATGATGTGTTTTGCCGATGATGATGTGTTTTGTCGATGATGATGTGTTTTGTCGATGATGATGTGTTTTGTCGATGATGATGTGTTTTGTCGATGATGATGTGTTTTGTCGATGATGATCTGTTTTGTCGATGATGATGTGTTTTGTCGATGCTGATGTGTTTAATCGATAATGATCTGTTTTGTCGATGCTGATGTGTTTTGTCGATAATGATCTGTTTTGTCGATGGTGATGTGTTTTGTCGATAATGATCTGTTTTGTCGATGATGATGTGTTTTGTCGATGCTGATGTGTTTTGTCGCTGATGCTGTGTTTTGTCGATGATGATCTGTTTTGTCGATAATGATCTGTTTTGTCGATGATGATGTGTTTTGCTGATGATGTGTTTTGCTGATGATGATGAGTTTTGTCGATGATGTGTTTTGCTGATGATGATGTGTTTTGCTGATGATGATGTGTTTTGTCGATGATGATGTGTTTTGTCGATGATGATGTGTTTTGCCGATGATGTGTTTTGCTGATGATGATGTGTTTTGTCGATGATGTGTTTTGCTGATGATGATGTGTTTTGCTGATGATGATGTGTTTTGTCGATGATGATGTGTTTTGTCGATGATGAAGTGTTTTGTCGATAATGATCTGTTTTCTCGATGTTGTGTTTTGCTGATGATGATGTGTTTTGCTGATGATGATGTGTTTTGCCGATGATGATGTGTTTTGTCGATGCTGATGTGTTTTGTCGATAATGATCTGTTTTGTCGATGATGATGTGTTTTGTCGCTGATGCTGTGTTTTGTCGATGATGATCTGTTTTGTCGATAATGATCTGTTTTGTCGATGATGAAGTGTTTTGCCGATGATGTGTTTTGCTGATGGTGATGTGTTTTGTCGATGATGTGTTTCGCTGATGATGATGTGTTTTGCTGATGATGATGTGTTTTTTCGCTGATGATGTGTTTTGCTGATGATGATGTGTTTTGTCGCTGATGATGTGTTTTGTCGATGATGATGTGTTTTGTCGATGATGATGTGTTTTGCTGATGATGATGCGTTTTGTCGATGATGATGTGTTTTGTCGATGATGATGTATTTTGTCGATAATGATCTGTTTTGTCGATGTTGTGTTTTGCTGATGATGATGTGTTTTGCTGATGATGATGTGTTTTGCCGATGATGATGTGTTTTGTCGATGCTGATGTGTTTTGTCGATAATGATCTGTTTTGTCGATGATGATGTGTTTTGTCGCTGATGCTGTGTTTTGTCGATGATGATCTGTTTTGTCGATAATGATCTGTTTTGTCGATGATGATGTGTTTTGCCGATGATGTGTTTTGCTGATGGTGATGTGTTTTGTCGATGATGTGTTTCGCTGATGATGATGTGTTTTGCTGATGATGATGTGTTTTTTCGCTGATGATGTGTTTTGCTGATGATGATGTGTTTTGTCGCTGATGATGTGTTTTGTCGATGATGATGTGTTTTGTCGATAATGATGTGTTTTGTCGATGATGTGTTTTGCTGATGATGATGTGTTTTGCCGATAATGATGTGTTTTGTCGATGATGTGTTTTGCTGATGATGATGTGTTTTGTCGATGATGATGTGTTTTGTCGATGATGATGTGTTTGTCGATGATGATGTGTTTTGTCGATGATGATGTGTTTTGTCGATGATGATGTGTTTTGTCGATGATGATCTGTTTTGTCGATGATGATGTGTTTTGTCGATGCTGATGTATTTTGTCGATAATGATCTGTTTTGTCGATGTTGTGTTTTGCTGATGCTGATGTGTTTTGTTGATAATGATCTGTTTTGTCGATGATGATGTGTTTTGTCGATGCTGATGTGTTTTGTCGCTGATGCTGTGTTTTGTTGATGATGATCTGTTTTGTCGATAATGATCTGTTTTGTCAATGATGATGTGTTTTGCCGATGATGTGTTTTGCTGATGATGATGTGTTTTGTCGATGATGTGTTTTGCTGATGATGATGTGTTTTGCTGATGATGATGTGTTTTGTCGATGATGATGTGTTTTGTCGATGATGATGTGTTTTGCCGATGATGTGTTCTGCTGATGATGATGTGTTTTGTCGATGATGTGTTTTGCTGATGATGATGTGTTTTGCTGATGATGATGTGTTTTGTCGCTGATGATGTGTTTTGCTGATGATGATGTGTTTTGTCGCTGATGATGTGTTTTGTCGATGTTGTGTTTTATCGATAATGATGTGTTTTGCTGATGATGATGTGTTTTGTCGATAATGATCTGTCTTGTCGATGTTGTGTTTTGCTGATGATGATGTGTTTTGCCGATGATGATGTGTTTTGTCGATGATGATGTGTTTTGTCGATGATGATGTGTTTTGTCGATGATGATGTGTTTTGTCGATGATGATGTGTTTTGTCGATAATTATGTGTTTTGTCGTTGATGTGTTTTGCTGATGATGATGTGTTTTGCTGATGATGATGTGTTTTGTCGATGATGATGTCTTTTGTCGATGATGATGTGTTTTGTCGATAATGATCTGTTTTGTCGATGTTGTGTTTTGCTGATGATGATGTGTTTTGCTGATGATGATGTGTTTTGCCGATGATGATGTGTTTTGTCGATGATGATCTGTTTTGTCGATGATGATGTGTTTTGCCGATGATGTGTTTTTTCGATAATGATCTGTTTTGTCGATGATGATGCATTTTGTCGATGATGATGTTTTTTGTCGCTGTTGTGTTTCGTTTAGACGATGTGTTTTGTTCAGATGGTGTGTTTTGCCGATGATGATGTGTTTTGTCGATGATGTGTTTTGTCGATGATGATGTGTTTTGTCGATGATGATGTGTTTTGTCGACGCTGATGTGTTTTGTCGATAATGATCTGTTTTGTCGATGATGATGTGTTTTGTCGATGCTGATGTGTTTTGTCGATAATGATCTGTTTTGTCGATGATGATGTGTTTTGTCGATGCTGATGTGTTTTGTCGCTGATGCTGTGTTTTGTCGATGATGATCTGTTTTGTCGATAATGATCTGTTTTGTCGATGATGATGTGTTTTGCCGATGATGTGTTTTGCTGATGATGATGTGTTTTGTCGATGATGTGTTTTGCTGATGATGATGTGTTTTGCTGATGATGATGTGTTTTGTCGATGATGTGTTTTGCTGATGATGATGTGTTTTGCTGATGATGATGTGTTTTGTCGATGATGATGTGTTTTGTCGATGATGATGTGTTTTGTCGATAATGATCTGTTTTGTCGATGTTGTGTTTTGCTGATGATGATCTGTTTTGCTGATGATGATGTGTTTTGCCGATGATGATGTGTTTTGTCGATGATGATCTGTTTTGTCGATGATGATGTGTTTTGCCGATGATGTGTTTTGTCGATAATAATCTGTTTTGTCGATGATGATGCATTTTGTCGATGATGATGTTTTTTGTCGCTGTTGTGTTTCGTTCAGACAATGTGTTTTGTTTAGATGGTGTGTTTTGTCGATGATGATGTGATTTGCCAATGATGATGTGTTTTGTCAATGATGATGTGTTTTGTCGATGATGATGTGTTTTGTCGATGATGATGTGTTTTGTCGATGATGATGTGTTTTGTCGCTGATGTGTTTTGTTGATGATGATGAGTTTTCCGATGATGTGTTTTGTTGATGATGATGTGTTGTGTCGACAATGTGTTTTGTCACGATATGATTTGTCGAAGGTGATATGTTTTGTCGATGATGATGTTTTGTTCCTGATGATGTGTTTGTCGATGATGCTGTGTTTGGTTGACGATATGTTTTGTTGATGATGCTGTGTTTTTATCGATGGTGATGGGTTTTGTCGATGATGAAGCATTTTGTCGATGATGAGGCATTTTGTTGATGATGATGCATTTTGTCGATTATGTGTTTTGCCGATGATGCTGTGTTTTGTCGATGATGTGTTTTGCTGATGATGATGTGTTTTATCGATGATGATCTGTTTTGTCGATGATGATGTGTTTTGTCGATGCTGATGTGTTTTGTCGATAATGATCTGTTTTGTCGATGATGATGTGTTTTGCTGATGATGATGTGTTTTGTCGCTGATGATGTGTTTTGCTGATGATGTGTTTTGTCGATGATGATGTGTTTTGTCGATGATGATGTGTTTTGTCGATAATGATGTGTTTTGTCGATGATGTGTTTTTCGGATGATGATGTGTTTTGCTGATGATGATGTGTTTTGTCGATGATGATGTGTTTTGTCGATGATGATGTGTTTTGTCGATAATGATGTGTTTTGTCGATGATGTGTTTTGCTGATGATGATGTGTTTTGCTGATGATGATGTGTTTTGTCGATAATGATCTGTTTTGTCGACAATGATGTGTTTTGTCGATGATGATGTGTTTTGTCGATGATGATGTGTTTTGTCGATGATGTGTTTTGTTGATGATGATGTGTTGTGTCGACAATGTGTTTTGTCACGAGATGATTTGTCGAAGGTGATATGTTTTTTCGATGATGATGTTTTGGTCCTGATGTTTTTTGTCGATGATGCTGTGTATTGTCGATAATGATGGGTTTTGTCGATGATGAAGCATTTTGTCGATGATGAGGCATTTTGTTGATAATGATTCATTTTGTCGATGATGTGTTTTGCCGATGATGCTGTGTTTTGTCGATGATGTGTTTTGCTGATGATGATGTGTTTTGTCGATAATGATCTGTTTTGTCGCTGATGCTGTGTTTTGTCGATGATGATGTGTTTTGTCGATGATGATGTGTTTTGTCGATGATGATGTGTTTTGCTGATGATGATGTGTTTTGTCGCTGATGATGTGTTTTGCTGATGATGTGTTTTGTCGATGATGATGTGTTTTGTCGATGATGATGTGTTTTGTCGATAATGATGTGTTTTGTCGATGATGTGTTTTGCTGATGATGATGTGTTTTGCTAATGATGATGCGTTTTGTCGATGATGATGTGTTTTGTCGATGATGATGTGTTTTGTCGATAATGATCTGTTTTGTCGATGTTGTGTTTTGCTGATGATGATCTGTTTTGCCGATGATGATGTGTTTTGCCGATGATGATGTGTTTTGTCGATGATGATCTGTTTTGTCGATGATGATGTGTTTTGCCGATGATGTGTTTTGTCGATAATGATCTGTTTTGTCGATGATGATGCATTTTGTCGATGATGTTTTTTGTCGCTGTTGTGTTTCGTTTAGACGATGTGTTTTGTTTAGATGGTGTGTTTTGTCGATGATGATGTGTTTTGCCAATGATGATGTGTTTTGTCAATGATGATGTGTTTTGTCGATGATGATGTGTTTTGTCGATGATGATGTGTTTAGTCGATGATGATGTGTTTTGTCGCTGATGTGTTTTGTTGATGATGATGAGTTTTGTCGATGATGATGTGTTTTGTCGCTGATGTGTTTTGTTGATGATGATGAGTTTTGTCGATGATGTGTTTTGTTGATGATGATGTGTTGTGTCGACAATGTGTTTTGTCACGATATGATTTGTCGAAGGTGATATGTTTTGTCGATGATGATGTTTTGTTCCTGATGATGTGTTTGTTGATGATGCTGTGTTTGGTCGACGATATGTTTTGTCGCTGATGATGTGTTTTGTCGATGATGATGTGTTTTGTCGATAATGATGTGTTTTGTCGATAATGTGTTTTGCTGATGATGATGTGTTTTGCTGATGATGATGTGTTTTGTCGATAATGATCTGTTTTGTCGATAATGATGTGTTTTGCTGATGATGATGTGTTTTGTATCTAATGATCTGTTTTGTCGATGTTGTGTTTTGCTGATGATGATGTGTTTTGCTGATGATGATGTGTTTTGCCGATGATGATGTGTTTTGTCGATGATGATGTGTTTTGTCGATGGTGATGTGTTTTGTCGATGATGATGTGTTTTGTCGATGATGATGTGTTTTGTCGATGATGATGTGTTTTGTCGATGATGTGTTTTGTTGATGATGATGTGTTGTGTCGACAATGTGTTTTGTCACGATATGATTTGTCGAAGGTGATATGTTTTTTCGATGATGATGTTTTGGTCCTGATGTTTTTTGTCGATGATGCTGTGTATTGTCGATAATGATGGGTTTCGTCGATGATGAAGCATTTTGTCGATGATGAGGCATTTTGTTGATGATGATGCATTTTGTCGATGATGTGTTTTGCCGATGATGCTGTGTTTTGTCGATGATGTGTTTTGCTGCTGATGATGTGTTTTGTCGATAATGATGTGTTTTGTCGATGATGTGTTTTGCTGATGATGATGTGTTTTGCTGATGATGATGCGTTTTGTCGATGATGATGTGTTTTGTCGATGATGATGTGTTTTGTCGATAATGATGTGTTTTGTCGATGTTGTGTTTTGCTGATGATGATATGTTTTGCTGATGATGATGTGTTTTGCCGATGATGATGTGTTTTGTCGATGATGATCTGTTTTGCTGATGATGATGTGTTTTGCTGATGATGATGCGTTTTGTCGATGATGATGTGTTTTGTCGATGATGATGTGTTTTGTCGATAATGATGTGTTTTGTCGATGTTGTGTTTTGCTGATGATGATATGTTTTGCTGATGATGATGTGTTTTGCCGATGATGATGTGTTTTGTCGATGATGATCTGTTTTGTCGATGATGATGTGTTTTGCCGATGATGTGTTTTGTCGATAATGATCTGTTTTGTCGATGATGATGCATTTTGTCGATGATGTTTTTTGTCGCTGTTGTGTTTCGTTTAGACGATGTGTTTTGTTGAGATGGTGTGTTTTGTCGATGATGATGTGCTTTGCCAATGATGATGTGTTTTGTCAATGATGTTGTGTTTTGTCGATGATGATGTGTTTTGTCGATGATGATGTGTTTTGTCGATGATGATGTGTTTTGTCGCTGATGTGTTTTGTTGATGATGATGAGTTTTGTCGATGATGTGTTTTGTTGATGATGATGTGTTGTGTCGACAATGTGTTTTGTCACGATATGATTTGTCGAAGGTGATGTGTTTTGTCGATGATGATGTTTTGTTCCTGATGATGTGTTTGTCGATGCTGCTGTGTTTGGTCGACGATATGTTTTGTCGCTGATGATGTGTTTTGTCGATGATGATGTGTTTTGTCGATAATGATGTGTTTTGTCGATAATGTGTTTTGCTGATGATGATGTGTTTTGCTGATGATGATGTGTTTTGTCGATAATGATCTGTTTTGTCGATAATGATGTGTTTTGCTGATGATGATGTGTTTTGTATCTAATGATCTGTTTTGTCGATGTTGTGTTTTGCTGATGATGATGTGTTTTGCTGATGATGATGTGTTTTGCCGATGATGATGTGTTTTGTCGATGATGATGTGTTTTGTCGATGGTGATGTGTTTTGTCGATGATGATGTGTTTTGTCGATGATGATGTGTTTTGTCGATGATGATGTGTTTTGTCGATGATGTGTTTTGTTGATGATGATGTGTTGTGTCGACAATGTGTTTTGTCACGATATGATTTGTCGAAGGTGATATGTTTTTTCGATGATGATGTTTTGGTCCTGATGTTTTTTGTCGATGATGCTGTGTATTGTCGATAATGATGGGTTTCGTCGATGATGAAGCATTTTGTCGATGATGAGGCATTTTGTTGATGATGATGCATTTTGTCGATGATGTGTTTTGCCGATGATGCTGTGTTTTGTCGATGATGTGTTTTGCTGCTGATGATGTGTTTTGTCGATAATGATGTGTTTTGTCGATGATGTGTTTTGCTGATGATGATGTGTTTTGCTGATGATGATGCGTTTTGTCGATGATGATGTGTTTTGTCGATGATGATGTGTTTTGTCGATAATGATGTGTTTTGTCGATGTTGTGTTTTGCTGATGATGATATGTTTTGCTGATGATGATGTGTTTTGCCGATGATGATGTGTTTTGTCGATGATGATCTGTTTTGTCGATGATGATGTGTTTTGCCGATGATGTGTTTTGTCGATATTGATCTGTTTTGTCGATGATGATGCATTTTGTCGATGATGTTTTTTGTCGCTGTTGTGTTTCGTTTAGACGATGTGTTTTGTTGAGATGGTGTGTTTTGTCGATGATGATGTGCTTTGCCAATGATGATGTGTTTTGTCAATGATGTTGTGTTTTGTCGATGATGATGTGTTTTGTCGATGATGATGTGTTTTGTCGATGATGATGTGTTTTGTCGCTGATGTGTTTTGTTGATGATGATGAGTTTTGTCGATGATGTGTTTTGTTGATGATGATGTGTTGTGTCGACAATGTGTTTTGTCACGATATGATTTGTCGAAGGTGATATGTTTTGTCGATGATGATGTTTTGTTCCTGATGATGTATTTGTCGATGATGCTGTGATTGGTCGACGATATGTTTTGTCGCTGATGATGTGTTTTGTCGATGATGATGTGTTTTGTCGATAATGATGTGTTTTGTCGATGATGTGTTTTGCTGATGATGATGTGTTTTGCTGATGATGATGTGTTTTGTCGATAATTATCTGTTTTGTCGATAATGATGTGTTTTGCTGATGATGATGTGTTTTGTATTTAATTATCTGTTTTGTCGATGTTGTGTTTTGCTGATGATGATGTGTTTTGCTGATGATGATGTGTTTTGCCGATGATGATGTGTTTTGTCGATGATGATGTGTTTTGTCGATGGTGATGTGTTTTGTCGATGATGATGTGTTTTGTCGATAATGATGTGTTTTCTCGATGATGTGTTTTGCTGATGATGATGTGTTTTGCTGATGATGCTGTGTTTTGTCGATGATGATGTGCTTTGTCGATGATGATGTGTTTTGTCGATG
The DNA here is from genome assembly GCF_035084215.1 of Heptranchias perlo. Classification (NCBI taxonomy): domain Eukaryota; kingdom Metazoa; phylum Chordata; class Chondrichthyes; order Hexanchiformes; family Hexanchidae; genus Heptranchias; species Heptranchias perlo. Next base: position 15,983,457 of record NC_090365.1, on the reverse strand, counting down.
ATGATGTGTTTTGCTGATGATGATGTGCTTTGTCGCTGATGATGTGTTTTGCTGATGATGTGTTTTGTCGATGATGATGTGTGTTGTCGATGATGATGTGTTTTGTCGATAATGATGTGTTTTGTCGATGATGTGTTTTGCTGATGATGATGTGTTTTGCTGATGATGATGTGTTTTGTCGATGATGATGTGTTTTGTCGATGATGATGTGTTTTGTCGATAATGATGTGTTTTGTCGATGATGTGTTTTGCTGATGATGATGTGTTTTGCTGATGATGATGTGTTTTGTCGATAATGATCTGTTTTGTCGACAATGATGTGTTTTTTCGATGATGATGTGTTTTGTCGATGATGATGTGTTTTGTCAATGATGATGTGTTTTGTCGATGAAGATGTGTTTTGTCGCTGATGTGTTTTGTTGATGATGATGAGTTTTGTCGATGATGTGTTTTGTTGATGATGATGAGTTTTGTCGATGATGTGTTTTGTTGATGATGATGTGTTGTGTCGACAATGTGTTTTGTCACGAGATGATTTGTTGAAGGTGATATGTTTTTTCGATGATGATGTTTTGGTCCTGATGTTTTTTGTCGATGATGCTGTGTATTGTCGATAATGATGGGTTTTGTCGATGATGAAGCATTTTGTCGATGATGAGGCATTTTGTTGATAATGATGCATTTTGTCGATGATGTGTTTTGCCGATGATGCTGTGTTTTGTCGATGATGTGTTTTGCTGATGATGATGTGTTTTGTCGATAATGATCTGTTTTGTCGCTGATGCTGTGTTTTGTCGATGATGATGTGTTTTGTCGATGATGATGTGTTTTGTCGATGATGATGTGTTTTGCTGATGATGATGTGCTTTGTCGCTGATGATGTGTTTTGCTGATGATGTGTTTTGTCGATGATGATGTGTGTTGTCGATGATGATGTGTTTTGTCGATAATGATGTGTTTTGTCGATGATGTGTTTTGCTGATGATGATGTGTTTTGCTGATGATGATGTGTTTTGTCGATGATGATGTGTTTTGTCGATGATGATGTGTTTTGTCGATAATGATGTGTTTTGTCGATGATGTGTTTTGCTGATGATGATGTGTTTTGCTGATGATGATGTGTTTTGTCGATAATGATCTGTTTTGTCGACAATGATGTGTTTTGTCGATGATGTTGTGTTTTGTCGATGATGATGTGTTTTGTCAATGATGATGTGTTTTGTCGATGAAGATGTGTTTTGTCGCTGATGTGTTTTGTTGATGATGATGAGTTTTGTCGATGATGTGTTTTGTTGATGATGATGAGTTTTGTCGATGATGTGTTTTGTTGATGATGATGTGTTGTGTCGACAATGTGTTTTGTCACGAGATGATTTGTTGAAGGTGATATGTTTTTTCGATGATGATGTTTTGGTCCTGATGTTTTTTGTCGATGATGCTGTGTATTGTCGATAATGATGGGTTTTGTCGATGATGAAGCATTTTGTCGATGATGAGGCATTTTGTTGATAATGATGTGTTTTGTCGCTGATGATGTGTTTTGCTGATGATGTGTTTTGTCGATGATGATGTGTTTTGTCGATGATGTGTTTTGTCGATAATGATGTGTTTTGTCGATGATGTGTTTTGCTGATGATGATGTGTTTTGCTGATGATGATGCGTTTTGTCGATGATGATGTGTTTTGTCGATGATGATGTGTTTTGTCGATAATGATGTGTTTTGTCGCTGATGAAGTGTTTTGCTGATGATGTGTTTTGTCGATGATGATGTGTTTTGTCGATGATGTGTTTTGTCGATAATGATGTGTTTTGTCGATGATGTGTTTTGCTGATGATGATGTGTTTTGCTGATGATGATGCGTTTTGTCGATGATGATGTGTTTTGTCGATGATGATGTGTTTTGTCGATAATGATCTGTTTTGTCGATGTTGTGTTTTGCTGATGATGATCTGTTTTGCCGATGATGATGTGTTTTGCCGATGATGATGTGTTTTGTCGATGATGATCTGTTTTGTCGATGATGATGTGTTTTGCCGATGATGTGTTTTGTCGATAATGATCTGTTTTGTCGATGATGATGCATTTTGTCGATGATGTTTTTTGTCGCTGTTGTGTTTCGTTTAGACTATGTGTTTTGTTTAGATGGTGTGTTTTGTCGATGATGATGTGTTTTGCCAATGATGATGTGTTTTGTCAATGATGATGTGTTTTGTCGATGATGATGTGTTTTGTCGATGATGATGTGTTTTGTCGCTGATGTGTTTTGTTGATGATGATGTGTTGTGTCGACAATGTGTTTTGTCACGATATGATTTGTCGAAGGTGATATGTTTTGTCGATGATGATGTTTTGTTCCTGATGATGTGTTTGTCGATGATGCTGTGTTTGGTCGACGATATGTTTTGTCGCTGATGATGTGTTTTGTCGATGATGATGTGTTTTGTCGATAATGATGTGTTTTGTCGATAATGTGTTTTGCTGATGATGATGTGTTTTGCCGATGATGATGTGTTTTGTCGATGATGATGTGTTTTGTCGATGGTGATGTGTTTTGTCGATGATGATGTGTTTTGTCGATGATGATGTGTTTTGTCGATGATGATGTGTTTTGTCGATGATGTGTTTTGTTGATGATGATGTGTTGTGCGACAATGTGTTTTGTCACGATATGATTTGTCGAAGGTGATATGTTTTTTCGATGATGATGTTTTGGTCCTGATGTTTTTTGTCGATGATGCTGTGTATTGTCTATAATGATGGGTTTTGTCGATGATGAAGCATTTTGTCGATGATGAGGCATTTTGTTGATGATGATGCATTTTGTCGATGATGTGTTTTGCCGATGATGCTGTGTTTTGTCGATGATGTGTTTTGCTGCTGATGATGTGTTTTGTCGATAATGATCTGTTTTGTCGCTGATGCTGTGTTTTGTTGATGATGATGTGTTTTGTCGATGATGATGTGTTTTGTCGATAATGATGTGTTTTGTCGATGATGTGTTTTGCTGATGATGATGTGTTTTGCTGATGATGATGCGTTTTGTCTATGATGATGTGTTTTGTCGATGATGATGTGTTTTGTCGATAATGATGTGTTTTGTCGATGTTGTGTTTTGCTGATGATGATATGTTTTGCTGATGATGATGTGTTTTGCCGATGATGATGTGTTTTGTCGATGATGATCTGTTTTGTCGATGATGATGTGTTTTGCCGATGATGTGTTTTGTCGATAATGATCTGTTTTGTCGATGATGATGCATTTTGTCGATGATGTTTTTCGTCGCTGTTGTGTTTCGTTTAGACGATGTGTTTTGTTGAGATGGTGTGTTTTGTCGATGATGATGTGCTTTGCCAATGATGATGTGTTTTGTCAATGATGATGTGTTTTGTCGATGATGATGTGTTTTGTCGATGATGATGTGTTTTGTCGATGATGATGTGTTTTGTCGCTGATGTGTTTTGTTGATGATGATGAGTTTTGTCGATGATGTGTTTTGTTGATGATGATGTGTTGTGTCGACAATGTGTTTTGTCACGATATGATTTGTCGAAGGTGATATGTTTTGTCGATGATGATGTTTTGTTCCTGATGATGTATTTGTCGATGATGCTGTGATTGGTCGACGATATGTTTTGTCGCTGATGATGTGTTTTGTCGATGATGATGTGTTTTGTCGATAATGATGTGTTTTGTCGATGATGTGTTTTGCTGATGATGATGTGTTTTGCTGATTATGATGTGTTTTGTCGATAATGATCTGTTTTGTCGATAATGATGTGTTTTGCTGATGATAATGTGTTTTGTATTTAATTATCTGTTTTGTCGATGTTGTATTTTGCTGATGATGATGCGTTTTGCTGATGATGATGTGTTTTGCCGATGATGATGTGTTTTGTCGATGATGATGTGTTTTGTCGATGGTGATGTGTTTTGTCGATGATGATGTGTTTTGTCGATAATGATGTGTTTTGTCGATGATGTGTTTTGCTGATGATGATGTGTTTTGCTGATGATGCTGTGTTTTGTCGATGATGATGTGTTTTGTCGATGATGATGTGTTTTGTCGATGATGATGTGTTTTGCTGATGATGATGTGCTTTGTCGCTGATGATGTGTTTTGCTGATGATGTGTTTTGTCGATGATGATGTGTGTTGTCGATGATGATGTGTTTTGTCGATAATGATGTGTTTTGTCGATGATGTGTTTTGCTGATGATGATGTGTTTTGCTGATGATGATGTGTTTTGTCGATGATGATGTGTTTTGTCGATGATGATGTGTTTTGCTGATGATGATGTGTTTTGTCGATGATGATGTGTTTTGTCGATGATAATGTGTTTTGTCGATAATGATCTGTTTTGTCGATGTTGTGTTTTGCTGATGATGATCTGTTTTGCTGATGATGATGTGTTTTGCCGATGATGACCTGTTTTGTCGATGATGATCTGTTTTGTCGATGATGATGTGTTTTTCCGATGATGTGTTTTGTCGATAATGATCTGTTTTGTCGATGATGATGCATTTTGTCGATGATGATGTTTTTTGTCTCTGTTGTGTTTCATTTAGACGATGCGTTTTGTTTCGACGGTGTGTTTTGTCGATGATGATGTATTTTGCCAATGATGATGTGTTTTGTCAATGATGATGTGTTTTGTCGATGATGATGTGTTTTGTCGATGATGATGTGTTTTGTCGATGATTATGTGTTTTGTCGCTGATGTGTTTTATTGATGATGATGAGATTAGTCGATGATGTGTTTTGTCGATGATGATGTGTTTTGTCGATGATGATGTGTTTTGTCGCTGATGTGTTTTGTCGATAATGATCTGTTTTGTCGATGATGATGTGTTTTGTCGATGCTGATGTGTTTTGTCGCTGATGCTGTGTTTTGTCGATGATGATCTGTTTTGTCGATAATGATCTGTTTTGTCGATGATGATGTGTTTTGCCGATGATGTGTTTTGCTGATGATGATGTGTTTTGTCGATGATGTGTTTTGCTGATGATGATGTGTTTTGCTGATGATGATGTGTTTTGTCGCTGATGATATGTTTTGCTGATGATGATGTGTTTTGTCGCTGATGATGTGTTTTGTCGATGATGATGTGTTTTTTCGATAATGATGTGTTTTGTCGATGATGTGTTTTGCTGATGATGATGTGTTTTGCTGATTATGATGTGTTTTGTCGATAATGATCTGTTTTGTCGATAATGATGTGTTTTGCTGATGATGAAGTGTTTTGTCGATAATGATCTGTTTTGTCGATGTTGTGTTTTGCTGATGATGATGTGTTTTGCTGATGATGATGTGTTTTGCCGATGATGATGTGTTTTGTCGATGATGATGTGTTTTGTTGATGATGATGTGTTTTGTCGATAATGATGTGTTTTGTCGATGATGTATTTTGCTGATGATGATGTGTTTTGCTGATGATGATGTGTTTTGTCGATAATGATCTGTTTTGTCGATGTTGTGTTTTGCTGATGATGATGTGTTTTGCTGATGATGATGTGTTTTGCCGATGATGATGTGTTTTGTCGATGATGATGTGTTTTGTCGATGATGATGTGTTTTGTCGATGATGATGTGTTTTGTCGCTGTTGTGTTTCGTTCAGACTATGTGTTTTGTTTAGTTGGTGTGTTTTGCCAATGATGATGTGTTTTGTCAATGATGATGTGTTTTGTCGATGATGATGTGTTTTGTCGCTGATGTGTTTTGTTGATGATGATGAGTTTTGTCGATGATGTGTTTTGTTGATGATGATGAGTTTTGTCGATGATGTGTTTTGCTGATGATGATGTGTTGTGTCGACAATGTGTTTTGTCACGATATGCTTTGTCGAAGGTGATATGTTTTGTTGATGATGATGTTTTGTTCCTGATGTGTTTTGTCAATGATGCTGTGTTTTGTCGATAATGATGGGTTTTGTCGATGATGAAGCATTTTGTCGATGATGAGGCATTTTGTTGATGATGATGCATTTTGTCGATGATATGTTTTGCCGATGATGCTGTGTTTTGTCGATGATGTGTTTTGCTGATGATGATGTGTTTTGTCGATAATGTTCTGTTTTGTCGCTGATGCTGTGTTTTGTCGATGGTGATGTGTTTTGTCGATGATGATGTGTTTTGTCGATGATGATGTGTTTTGCTGATGATGATGTGTTTTGTCGCTGATGATGTGTTTTGCTGATGATGTGTTTTGTCGATGATGATGTGTTTTGTCGATGATGATCTGTTTTGTCGATGATGATGTGTTTTGCCGATGATGATGTGTTTTGTCGATGATGATCTGTTTTGTCGATGATGATGTGTTTTGCCGATGATGTGTTTTGTCGATAATGATCTGTTTTGTCGATGATGAAGCATTTTGTCGATGATGATGTTTTTTGTCGCTGTTGTGTTTCGTTTAGACGATGTGTTTTGTTTAGATGGTGTGTTTTGTCGATGATGATGTGTTTTGTCAATGATGATGTGTTTTGTCGATGATGATGTGTTTTGTCGATGATGATGTGTTTTGTTGCTGATGTGTTTTGTTGATGATGATGAGTTTTGTCGATGATGTGTTTTGTTGATGATGATGTGTTGTGTCGACAATGTGTTTTGTCACGATATGATTTGTCGAAGGTGATATGTTTTGTCGATGATGATGTTTTGTTCCTGATGATGTGTTTGTCGATGATGCTGTGTTTGGTCGACGATATGTTTTGTTGATGATGCTGTGTTTTGTCGATGATGATGGGTTTTGTCGATGATGAAGCATTTTATCGATGATGAGGCATTTTGTTGATGATGATGCATTTTGTCGATTATGTGTTTTGCCGATGATGCTGTGTTTTGTCGATGATGTGTTTTGCTGATGATGATGTGTTTTGTCGATGATGATCTGTTTTGTCGATGATGATGTGTTTTGTCGATGCTGATGTGTTTTGTCGATAATGATCTGTTTTGTCGATGATGATGTGTTTTGTCGATGCTGATGTGTTTTGTCGATGATGATGTTTTTTGTCGCTGTTGTGTTTCGTTTAGACTATGTGTTTTGTTCAGATGGTGTGTTTTGTCGATGATGATGTGTTTTGTCAATGATGATGTGTTTTGTCGATGATGATGTGTTTTGTCGATGATGATGTGTTTTGTCGATGATGATGTGTTTTGTCGCTGATGTGTTTTGTTGATGATGATGAGTTTTGTCGATGATGTGTTTTGTTGATGATGATGTGTTGTGTCGACAATGTGCTTTGTCACGATATGATTTGTCGAAGGTGATATGTTTTGTCGATGATGATGTTTTGTTCCTGATGATGTGTTTGTCGATGATGATGTGTTTTGTTGATGATGATGTCTTTTGTCGATGATGATGTGTTTTATTGATGATGATGAGTTTTGTCAATGATGTGTTTTGTTGATGCTGATGTGATTTGTCGCTGATTATTTGTTTTGTCGATGATGATGTGTTGTGTCGACAAAGTGTTTTGTCACGATATGATTTGTCGAAGGTGATATTTTTTGTCGATGATGATGTTTTGTTCCTGATGATGTGTTTGTTGATGATGCTGTGTTTGGTCGACGATATGTTTTGTTGATGATGCTGTGTTTTGTCGATAATGATGGGTTTTGTCGATGGTGAGGCATTTTGTTGATGATGATGCATTTTGTCGGTGATGTGTTTTGCCGATGATGATCTGTTTTGTCGATGATGATGTGTTTTGCCGATGATGTGTTTTGTCGATCATGATCTGTTTTGTTGATGATGATGTGTTTTGTCGATGCTGATGTGTTTTGCCGATGATGCTGTGTTTTGTCGACAATGATCTGTTTTGTCGCTGATGCTGTGTTTTGTCGATGATGATGCATTTTGTCGATGATGATGTTTTTTGTCGCTGTTGTGTTTCGTTTAGACGATGTGTTTTGTTTAGATGGTATGTTTTGTCGATGATGATGTGTTTTGCCAATGATGATGTGTTTTGTCAATGATGATGTGTTTTGTCGATGATGATGTGTTTTGCCAATGATGATGTGTTTTGTCAATGATGATGTGTTTTGTCGATGATGATGTGTTTTGTCGATGATGATGTGTTTTGTCGATGATGATGTGTTTTGTCGCTGATGTGTTTTGTTGATGATGATGAAGAGTTTTGTCGATGATGTGTTTTGTTGAAGATGATGTGATGTGTCGACAATGTGTTTTTTCACTATATGATTTGTCGAAGGTGATATGTTTTGTCGATGATGATGTTTTGTTCCTGATGATGTGTTTGTCGATGATGCTGTGTTTGGTCGATGATATGTTTTGTTGATGATGCTGTGTTTTGTCGATGATGATGGGTTTTGTCGATGATGAAGCATTTTGTCGATGATGAGGCATTTTGTTGATGATGGTGCATTTTGTCGATGATGTGTTTTGCCGATGATGCTGTGTTTTGTCGATGATGTGTTTTGCTGATGATGATGTGTTTTGTCGATAATGATCTGTTTTGTCGCTGATGCTGTGTTTTGTCGATGATGATGTGTTTTGTCGATGATGATGTGTTTTGTCGATGATGATGTGTTTTGCTGATGATGATGTGTTTTGTCGCTGATGATGTGTTTTGCTGATGATGTGTTTTGTCGATGATGATGTGTTTTGTCGATGATGATGCGTTTTGTCGATAATTATGTGTTTTGTCGATGATGTGTTTTGCTGATGATGATGTATTTTGCTGATGATGATGCGTTTTGTCGATGATGATGTGTTTTGTCGATGATGATGTGTTTTGTCGATAATGATCTGTTTTGTCGATGTTGTGTTTTGCTGATGATGATGTGTTTTGCCGATGATGATGTGTTTTGCCGATGATGATGTGTTTTGTCGATGATGATCTGTTTTGTCGATGATGATGATTTTTGCCGATGATGTGTTTTGTCGATAATGATCTGTTTTGTCGATGATGATGCATTTTGTCGATGATGTTTTTTGTCGCTGTTGTGTTTCGTTTAGACGATGTGTTTTGTTTAGATGGTGTGTTTTGTCGATGATGATGTGTTTTGCCAATGATGATGTGTTTTGTCAATGATGATGTGTTTTGTCGATGATGATGTGTTTTGTCGATGATTATGTGTTTTGTCGATGATGATGTGTTTTGTCGCTGATGTGTTTTGTTGATGATGATGAGTTTTGTCGATGATGTGTTTTGTTGATGATGATGTGTTGTGTCGACAATGTGTTTTGTCACGATATGTTTTGTCGAAGGTGATATGTTTTGTCGATGATGATGTTTTGTTCCTGATGATGTGTTTGTCGATGATGCTGTGTTTGGTCGACGATATGTTTTGTCGCTGATAATGTGTTTTGTCGATGATGATGTGTTTTGTCGATAATGATGTGTTTTGTCGATGATGTGTTTTGCTGATGATGATGTGTTTTGCTGATGATGATGTGTTTTGTCGATAATGATCTGTTTTGTCGATAATGATGTGTTTTGCTGATGATGATGTGTTTTGTATGTAATGATCTGTTTTGTCGATGTTGTGTTTTGCTGATGATGATGTGTTTTGCTGATGATGATGTGTTTTGCCGATGATGATGTGTTTTGTCGATGATGATGTGTTTTGTCGATGGTGATGTGTTTTGTCGATGATGATGCGTTTTGTCGATGATGATGTGTTTTGTCGATGATGATGTGTTTTGTCGATGATGTGTTTTGTTCATGATGATGTGTTGTGTCGACAATGTGTTTTGTCACGATATGATTTGTCGAAGGTGATATGTTTTTTCGATGATGATGTTTTGGTCCTGATGTTTTTTGTCGATATTGCTGTGTATTGTCGATAATGATGGGTTTTGTCGATGATGAAGCATTTTGTCGATGATGAAGCATTTTGTTGATGATGATGCATTTTGTCGATGATGTGTTTTGCCGATGATGCTGTGTTTTGTCGATGATGTGTTTTGCTGATGATGATGTGTTTTGTCGATAATGATGTGTTTTGCTGATGATGATGTGTTTTGTCGCTGATGATGTGTTTTGTCGATAATGATGTGTTTTGCTGATGATGATGTGTTTTGTCGATGATGAAGCATTTTGTCGATGATGAAGCATTTTGTTGATGATGATGCATTTTGTTGATGATGTGTTTTGTCGCTGATGCTGTGTTTTGTCGATGATGATGTGTTTTGTCGATGATGATGTGTTTTGTCGATGATGATGTGTTTTGCTGATGATGATGTGTTTTGTCGCTGATGATGTGTTTTGCTGATGATGTGTTTTGTCGATGATGATGTGTTTTGTCGATGATGATGTGTTTTGTCGATAATGATGTGTTTTATCGATGATGTGTTTTGCTGATGATGATGTGTTTTGCTGATGATGATGTGTTTTGTCGATGATGATGTGTTTTGTTGATGATGATGTGTTTTGTCGATAATGATCTGTTTTGTCGATGTTGTGTTTTGCTGATGATGATGTGTTTTGCTGATGATGATGTGTTTTGCTGATGATGATGTGTTTTGCTGATGATGATGTGTTTTGTCGATGATGATCTGTTTTGTCGATGATGATGTGTTTTGTCGATGCTGATGTGTTTTGTCGATAATGATCTGTTTTGTCGATGATGATGTGTTTTGTCGATGCTGATGTGTTTTGTCGATGATGATGTTTTTTGTCGCTGTTGTGTTTCGTTTAGACTATGTGTTTTGTTCAGATGGTGTGTTTTGTCGATGATGATGTGTTTTGTCAATGATGATGTGTTTTGTCGATGATGATGTGTTTTGTCGATGATGATGTGTTTTGTCGATGATGATGTGTTTTGTCGCTGATGTGTTTTGTTGATGATGATGAGTTTTGTCGATGATGTGTTTTGTTGATGATGATGTGTTGTGTCGACAATGTGCTTTGTCACGATATGATTTGTCGAAGGTGATATGTTTTGTCGATGATGATGTTTTGTTCCTGATGATGTGTTTGTCGATGATGATGTGTTTTGTTGATGATGATGTCTTTTGTCGATGATGATGTGTTTTATTGATGATGATGAGTTTTGTCAATGATGTGTTTTGTTGATGCTGATGTGATTTGTCGCTGATTATTTGTTTTGTCGATGATGATGTGTTGTGTCGACAAAGTGTTTTGTCACGATATGATTTGTCGAAGGTGATATTTTTTGTCGATGATGATGTTTTGTTCCTGATGATGTGTTTGTTGATGATGCTGTGTTTGGTCGACGATATGTTTTGTTGATGATGCTGTGTTTTGTCGATAATGATGGGTTTTGTCGATGGTGAGGCATTTTGTTGATGATGATGCATTTTGTCGGTGATGTGTTTTGCCGATGATGATCTGTTTTGTCGATGATGATGTGTTTTGCCGATGATGTGTTTTGTCGATCATGATCTGTTTTGTTGATGATGATGTGTTTTGTCGATGCTGATGTGTTTTGCCGATGATGCTGTGTTTTGTCGACAATGATCTGTTTTGTCGCTGATGCTGTGTTTTGTCGATGATGATGCATTTTGTCGATGATGATGTTTTTTGTCGCTGTTGTGTTTCGTTTAGACGATGTGTTTTGTTTAGATGGTATGTTTTGTCGATGATGATGTGTTTTGCCAATGATGATGTGTTTTGTCAATGATGATGTGTTTTGTCGATGATGATGTGTTTTGCCAATGATGATGTGTTTTGTCAATGATGATGTGTTTTGTCGATGATGATGTGTTTTGTCGATGATGATGTGTTTTGTCGATGATGATGTGTTTTGTCGCTGATGTGTTTTGTTGATGATGATGAAGAGTTTTGTCGATGATGTGTTTTGTTGAAGATGATGTGATGTGTCGACAATGTGTTTTTTCACTATATGATTTGTCGAAGGTGATATGTTTTGTCGATGATGATGTTTTGTTCCTGATGATGTGTTTGTCGATGATGCTGTGTTTGGTCGATGATATGTTTTGTTGATGATGCTGTGTTTTGTCGATGATGATGGGTTTTGTCGATGATGAAGCATTTTGTCGATGATGAGGCATTTTGTTGATGATGGTGCATTTTGTCGATGATGTGTTTTGCCGATGATGCTGTGTTTTGTCGATGATGTGTTTTGCTGATGATGATGTGTTTTGTCGATAATGATCTGTTTTGTCGCTGATGCTGTGTTTTGTCGATGATGATGTGTTTTGTCGATGATGATGTGTTTTGTCGATGATGATGTGTTTTGCTGATGATGATGTGTTTTGTCGCTGATGATGTGTTTTGCTGATGATGTGTTTTGTCGATGATGATGTGTTTTGTCGATGATGATGCGTTTTGTCGATAATTATGTGTTTTGTCGATGATGTGTTTTGCTGATGATGATGTATTTTGCTGATGATGATGCGTTTTGTCGATGATGATGTGTTTTGTCGATGATGATGTGTTTTGTCGATAATGATCTGTTTTGTCGATGTTGTGTTTTGCTGATGATGATGTGTTTTGCCGATGATGATGTGTTTTGCCGATGATGATGTGTTTTGTCGATGATGATCTGTTTTGTCGATGATGATGATTTTTGCCGATGATGTGTTTTGTCGATAATGATCTGTTTTGTCGATGATGATGCATTTTGTCGATGATGTTTTTTGTCGCTGTTGTGTTTCGTTTAGACGATGTGTTTTGTTTAGATGGTGTGTTTTGTCGATGATGATGTGTTTTGCCAATGATGATGTGTTTTGTCAATGATGATGTGTTTTGTCGATGATGATGTGTTTTGTCGATGATTATGTGTTTTGTCGATGATGATGTGTTTTGTCGCTGATGTGTTTTGTTGATGATGATGAGTTTTGTCGATGATGTGTTTTGTTGATGATGATGTGTTGTGTCGACAATGTGTTTTGTCACGATATGTTTTGTCGAAGGTGATATGTTTTGTCGATGATGATGTTTTGTTCCTGATGATGTGTTTGTCAATGATGCTGTGTTTGGTCGACGATATGTTTTGTCGCTGATAATGTGTTTTGTCGATGATGATGTGTTTTGTCGATAATGATGTGTTTTGTCGATGATGTGTTTTGCTGATGATGATGTGTTTTGCTGATGATGATGTGTTTTGTCGATAATGATCTGTTTTGTCGATAATGATGTGTTTTGCTGATGATGATGTGTTTTGTATGTAATGATCTGTTTTGTCGATGTTGTGTTTTGCTGATGATGATGTGTTTTGCTGATGATGATGTGTTTTGCCGATGATGATGTGTTTTGTCGATGATGATGTGTTTTGTCGATGGTGATGTGTTTTGTCGATGATGATGCGTTTTGTCGATGATGATGTGTTTTGTCGATGATGATGTGTTTTGTCGATGATGTGTTTTGTTCATGATGATGTGTTGTGTCGACAATGTGTTTTGTCACGATATGATTTGTCGAAGGTGATATGTTTTTTCGATGATGATGTTTTGGTCCTGATGTTTTTTGTCGATGATGCTGTGTATTGTCGATAATGATGGGTTTTGTCGATGATGAAGCATTTTGTCGATGATGAAGCATTTTGTTGATGATGATGCATTTTGTCGATGATGTGTTTTGCCGATGATGCTGTGTTTTGTCGATGATGTGTTTTGCTGATGATGATGTGTTTTGTCGATAATGATGTGTTTTGCTGATGATGATGTGTTTTGTCGCTGATGATGTGTTTTGTCGATAATGATGTGTTTTGCTGATGATGATGTGTTTTGTCGATGATGAAGCATTTTGTCGATGATGAAGCATTTTGTTGATGATGATGCATTTTGTTGATGATGTGTTTTGTCGCTGATGCTGTGTTTTGTCGATGATGATGTGTTTTGTCGATGATGATGTGTTTTGTCGATGATGATGTGTTTTGCTGATGATGATGTGTTTTGTCGCTGATGATGTGTTTTGCTGATGATGTGTTTTGTCGATGATGATGTGTTTTGTCGATGATGATGTGTTTTGTCGATAATGATGTGTTTTATCGATGATGTGTTTTGCTGATGATGATGTGTTTTGCTGATGATGATGTGTTTTGTCGATGATGATGTGTTTTGTTGATGATGATGTGTTTTGTCGATAATGATCTGTTTTGTCGATGTTGTGTTTTGCTGATGATGATGTGTTTTGCTGATGATGATGTGTTTTGCCGATGATGATGTGTTTTGTCGATGATGATCTGTTTTGTCGATGATGATGTGTTTTGCCGATGATGTGTTTTGTCGATAATGATCTGTTTTGTCGATGATGATGCATTTTGTCGATGATGTTTTTTGTCGCTGTTGTGTTTCGCTTAGACGATGTGTTTTGTTTAGATGGTGTGTTTTGTCGATGATGATGTGTTTTGCCAATGATGATGTGTTTTGTCGATGATGATGTGTTTTGTCGATGATGATGTGTTTTGCTGATGATGATGTGTTTTGTCGCTGATGATGTGTTTTGCTGATGATGATGAGTTTTGTCGATGATGTTTTTTGTCGCTGTTGTGTTTCGCTTAGACAATGTGTTTTGTTTAGATGGTGTGTTTTGTCGATGATGATGTGTTTTGCCAATGATGATGTGTTTTGTCAATGATGATGTGTTTTGTCGATGATGATGTGTTTTGTCGATGATGAAGCATTTTGTCGATGATGAAGCATTTTGTTGATGATGATGCATTTTGTTGATGATGTGTTTTGTCGCTGATGCTGTGTTTTGTCGATGATGATGTGTTTTGTCGATGATGATGTGTTTTGTCGATGATGATGTGTTTTGCTGATGATGATGTGTTTTGTCGCTGATGATGTGTTTTGCTGATGATGTGTTTTGTCGATGATGATGTGTTTTGTCGATGATGATGTGTTTTGTCGATAATGATGTGTTTTATCGATGATGTGTTTTGCTGATGATGATGTGTTTTGCTGATGATGATGTGTTTTGTCGATGATGATGTGTTTTGTTGATGATGATGTGTTTTGTCGATAATGATCTGTTTTGTCGATGTTGTGTTTTGCTGATGATGATGTGTTTTGCTGATGATGATGTGTTTTGCCGATGATGATGTGTTTTGTCGATGATGATCTGTTTTGTCGATGATGATGTGTTTTGCCGATGATGTGTTTTGTCGATAATGATCTGTTTTGTCGATGATGATGCATTTTGTCGATGATGTTTTTTGTCGCTGTTGTGTTTCGCTTAGACGATGTGTTTTGTTTAGATGGTGTGTTTTGTCGATGATGATGTGTTTTGCCAATGATGATGTGTTTTGTCAATGATGATGTGTTTTGTCGATGATGATGTGTTTTGTCGATGATGATGTGTTTTGTCGATGATGATGTGTTTTGTCGCTGATGTGTTTTGTTGATGATGATGAGTTTTGTCGATGATGTGTTTTGTTGATGATGATGTGTTGTGTCGACAATGTGTTTTGTCACGATATGATTTGTCGAAGGTGATATGTTTTGTCGATGATGATGTTTTGTTCCTGATGATGTGTTTGTCGATGATGCTGTGTTTGGTCGACGATATGTTTTGTCGCTGATGATGTGTTTTGTCGATGATGATGTGTTTTGTCGATAATGATGTGTTTTGTCGATAATGATTTGTTTTGTCGATAATGATGTGTTTTGCTGATGATGATGTGTTTTGTATATAATGATCTGTTTTGTCGATGTTGTGTTTTGCTGATGATGATGTGTTTTGCTGATGATGATGTGTTTTGCCGATGATGATGTGTTTTGTCGATGATGATGTGTTTTGTCGATGGTGATGTGTTTTGTCGATGATGATGTGTTTTGTCGATAATAATGTGTTTTGTCGATGATGTCTTTTGCTGATGATGATGTGTTTTGCTGATGATGCTGTGTTTTGTCGATGATGATTTGTTTTGTCGATGATGATGTGTTTTGTCGATGATGATGTATTTTGCTGATGATGATGAGCTTTGTCGCTGATGATGTGTTTTGCTGATGATGTGTTTTGTCGATGATGATGTGTTTTGTCGATGATGATGTGTTTTGTCGATAATGATGTGTTTTGTCGATAATGTGTTTTGCTGATGATGATGTGTTTTGCTGATGATGATGTGTTTTGTCGATAATGATCTGTTTTGTCGATAATGATGTGTTTTGCTGATGATGATGTGTTTTGTATATAATGATCTGTTTTGTCGATGTTGTGTTTTGCTGATGATGATGTGTTTTGCTGATGATGATGTGTTTTGCCGATGATGATGTGTTTTGTCGATGATGATGTGTTTTGTCGATGGTGATGTGTTTTGTCGATGATGATGTGTTTTGTCGATGATGATGTGTTTTGTCGATGATGATGTGTTTTGTCGATGATGTGTTTTGTTGATGATGATGTGTTGTGTCGACAATGTGTTTTGTCACGATATGATTTGTCGAAGGTGATATGTTTTTTCGATGATGATGTTTTGGTCCTGATGTTTTTTGTCGATGATGCTGTGTATTGTCGATAATGATGGGTTTTGTCGATGATGAAGCATTTTGTCGATGATGAAGCATTTTGTTGATGATGATGCATTTTGTCGATGATGTGTTTTGCCGATGATGCTGTGTTTTGTCGATGATGTGTTTTGCTGCTGATGATGTGTTTTGTCGATAATGATCTGTTTTGTCGCTGATGCTGTGTTTTGTTGATGATGATGTGTTTTGTCGATGATGATGTGTTTTGTCGATAATGATGTGTTTTGTCGATGATGTGTTTTGCTGATGATGATGTGTTTTGCTGATGATGATGCGTTTTGTCTATGATGATGTGTTTTGTCGATGATGATGTGTTTTGTCGAAAATGATGTGTTTTGTCGATGTTGTGTTTTGCTGATGATGATATGTTTTGCTGATGATGATGTGTTTTGCCGATGATGATGTGTTTTGTCGATGATGATCTGTTTTGTCGATGATGATGTGTTTTGCCGATGATGTGTTTTATCGATAATGATCTGTTTTGTCGATGATGATGCATTTTGTCGATGATGTTTTTTGTCGCTGTTGTGTTTCGTTTAGACGATGTGTTTTGTTGAGATGGTGTGTTTTGTCGATGATGATGTGCTTTGCCAATGATGATGTGTTTTGTCAATGATGATGTGTTTTGTCGATGATGATGTGTTTTGTCGATGATGATGTGTTTTGTCGATGATGATGTGTTTTGCCGATGATGTGTTTTGTCGATAATGATCTGTTTTGTCGATGATGATGCATTTTGTCGAT
Organism: Heptranchias perlo; assembly: GCF_035084215.1. NCBI lineage: Eukaryota > Metazoa > Chordata > Chondrichthyes > Hexanchiformes > Hexanchidae > Heptranchias > Heptranchias perlo. Next base: position 15,966,288 of record NC_090365.1, on the reverse strand, counting down.
GATGTTTTTTGTCGCTGTTGTGTTTCGTTTAGACGATGTGTTTTGTTGAGATGGTGTGTTTTGTCGATGATGATGTGCTTTGCCAATGATGATGTGTTTTGTCAATGATGATGTGTTTTGTCGATGATGATGTGTTTTGTCGATGATGATGTGTTTTGTCGATGATGATGTGTTTTGTCGCTGATGTGTTTTGTTGATGATGATGAGTTTTGTCGATGATGTGTTTTGTTGATGATGATGTGTTGTGTCGACAATGTGTTTTGTCACGATATGATTTGTCGAAGGTGATATGTTTTGTCGATGATGATGTTTTGTTCCTGATGATGTATTTGTCGATGATGCTGTGATTGGTCGACGATATATTTTGTCGCTGATTATGTGTTTTGTCGATGATGATGTGTTTTGTCGATAATGATGTGTTTTGTCGATGATGTGTTTTGCTGATGATGATGTGTTTTGCTGATGATGATGTGTTTTGTCGATAATGATCTGTTTTGTCGATAATGATGTGTTTTGATGATGATGATGTGTTTTGTATTTAATTATCTGTTTTGTCGATGTTGTGTTTTGCTGATGATGATGTGTTTTGCTGATGATGATGTGTTTTGCCGATGATGATGTGTTTTGTCGATGATGATGTGTTTTGTCGATGGTGATGTGTTTTGTCGATGATGATGTGTTTTGTCGATAATGATGTGTTTTGTCGATGATGTGTTTTGCTGATGATGATGTGTTTTGCTGATGATGCTGTGTTTTGTCGATGATGATGTGTTTTGTCGATGATGATGTGTTTTGTCGATGATGATGTGTTTTGCTGATGATGATGTGCTTTGCTGATGATGTGTTTTGCTGATGATGTGTTTTGTCGATGATGATGTGTGTTGTCGATGATGATGTGTTTTGTCGATAATGATGTGTTTTGTCGATGATGTGTTTTGCTGATGATGATGTGTTTTGCTGATGATGATGTGTTTTGTCGATGATGATGTGTTTTGTCGATGATGATGTGTTTTGCTGATGATGATGTGTTTTGTCGATGATGATGTGTGTTGTCGATGATAATGTGTTTTGTCGATAATGATCTGTTTTGTCGATGTTGTGTTTTGCTGATGATGATCTCTTTTGCTGATGATGATGTGTTTTGCCGATGATGACCTGTTTTGTCGATGATGATCTGTTTTGTCGATGATGATGTGTTTTTCCGATGATGTGTTTTGTCGATAATGATCTGTTTTGTCGATGATGATGCATTTTGTCGATGATGATGTTTTTTGTCTCTGTTGTGTTTCGTTTAGACGATGCGTTTTGTTTCGACGGTGTGTTTTGTCGATGATGATGTATTTTGCCAATGATGATGTGTTTTGTCAATGATGATGTGTTTTGTCGATGATGATGTGTTTTGTCGATGATGATGTGTTTTGTCGATGATTATGTGTTTTGTCGCTGATGTGTTTTATTGATGATGATGAGTTTTGTCGATGATGTGTTTTGTCGATGATGATGTGTTTTGTCGATGATGATGTGTTTTGTCGCTGATGTGTTTTGTCGATAATGATCTGTTTTGTCGATGATGATGTGTTTTGTCGATGCTGATGTGTTTTGTCGCTGATGCTGTGTTTTGTCGATGATGATCTGTTTTGTCGATAATGATCTGTTTTGTCGATGATGATGTGTTTTGCCGATGATGTGTTTTGCTGATGATGATGTGTTTTGTCGATGATGTGTTTTGCTGATGATGATGTGTTTTGCTGATGATGATGTGTTTTGTCGCTGATGATATGTTTTGCTGATGATGATGTGTTTTGTCGCTGATGATGTGTTTTGTCGATGATGATGTGTTTTGTCGATAATGATGTGTTTTGTCGATGATGTGTTTTGCTGATGATGATGTGTTTTGCTGATGATGATGTGTTTTGTCGATAATGATCTGTTTTGTCGATAATGATGTGTTTTGCTGATGATGAAGTGTTTTTTCGATAATGATCTGTTTTGTCGATGTTGTGTTTTGCTGATGATGATGTGTTTTGCTGATGATGATGTGTTTTGCCGATGATGATGTGTTTTGTCGATGATGATGTGTTTTGTTGATGATGATGTGTTTTGTCGATAATGATGTGTTTTGTCGATGATGTATTTTGCTGATGATGATGTGTTTTGCTGATGATGATGTGTTTTGTCGATAATGATCTGTTTTGTCGATGTTGTGTTTTGCTGATGATGATGTGTTTTGCTGATGATGATGTGTTTTGCCGATGATGATGTGTTTTGTCGATGATGATGTGTTTTGTCGATGATGATGTGTTTTGTCGATGATGATGTTTTTTGTCGCTGTTGTGTTTCGTTTAGACTATGTGTTTTGTTTAGTTGGTGTGTTTTGCCAATGATGATGTGTTTTGTCAATGATGATGTGTTTTGTCGATGATGATGTGTTTTGTCGCTGATGTGTTTTGTTGATGATGATGAGTTTTGTCGATGATGTGTTTTGTTGATGATGATGAGTTTTGTCGATGATGTGTTTTGCTGATGATGATGTGTTGTGTCGACAATGTGTTTTGTCACGATATGCTTTGTCGAAGGTGATATGTTTTGTCGATGATGATGTTTTGTTCCTGATGTGTTTTGTCAATGATGCTGTGTTTTGTCGATAATGATGGGTTTTGTCGATGATGAAGCATTTTGTCGATGATGAGGCATTTTGTTGATGATGATGCATTTTGTCGATGATATGTTTTGCCGATGATGCTGTGTTTTGTCGATGATGTGTTTTGCTGATGATGATGTGTTTTGTCGATAATGTTCTGTTTTGTCGCTGATGCTGTGTTTTGTCGATGGTGATGTGTTTTGTCGATGATGATGTGTTTTGTCGATGATGATGTGTTTTGCTGATGATGATGTGTTTTGTCGCTGATGATGTCTTTTGCTGATGATGTGTTTTGTCGATAATGATGTGTTTTGTCGATGATGATCTGTTTTGTCGATGATGATGTGTTTTGCCGATGATGATGTGTTTTGTCGATGATGATGTGTTTTGTCGATGATGATGTGTTTTGCCGATGATGTGTTTTGTCAATAATGATCTGTTTTGTCGATGATGATGCGTTTTGCCGATGATGATGTGTTTTGTCGATGATGATCTGTTTTGTCGATGATGATGTGTTTTGCCGATGATGTGTTTTGTCGATAATGATCTGTTTTGTCGATGATGATGCATTTTGTCGATGATGATGTTTTTTGTCGCTGTTGTGTTTTGTTTAGACGATGTGTTTTGTTTAGATGGTGTGTTTTGTCGATGATGATGTGTTTTGTCAATGATGATGTGTTTTGTCGATGATGATGTGTTTTGTCGATGATGATGTGTTTTGTTGCTGATGTGTTTTGTTGATGATGATGAGTTTTGTCGATGATGTGTTTTGTTGATGATGATGTGTTGTGTCGACAATGTGTTTTGTCACGATATGATTTGTCGAAGGTGATATGTTTTGTCGATGATGATGTTTTGTTCCTGATGATGTGTTTGTCGATGATGCTGTGTTTGGTCGACGATATGTTTTGTTGATGATGCTGTGTTTTGTCGATGATGATGGGTTTTGTCGATGATGAAGCATTTTATCGATGGTGAGGCATTTTGTTGATGATGATGCATTTTGTCGATTATGTGTTTTGCCGATGATGCTGTGTTTTGTCGATGATGTGTTTTGCTGATGATGATGTGTTTTGTCGATGATGATCTGTTTTGTCGATGATGATGTGTTTTGTCGATGCTGATGTGTTTTGTCGATAATGATCTGTTTTGTCGATGGTGATGTGTTTTGTCGATGCTGATGTGTTTTGTCGATGATGATGTTTTTTGTCGCTGTTGTGTTTCGTTTAGACTATGTGTTTTGTTCAGATGATGTGTTTTGTCGATGATGATGTGTTTTGTCAATGATGATGTGTTTTGTCGATGATGATGTGTTTTGTCGATGATGATGTGTTTTGTCGATGATGATGTGTTTTGTCGCTGATGTGTTTTGTTGATGATGATGAGTTTTGTCGATGATGTGTTTTGTTGATGATGATGTGTTGTGTCGACAATGTGCTTTGTCACGATATGATTTGTCGAAGGTGATATGTTTTGTCGATGATGATGTTTTGTTCCTGATGATGTGTTTGTCGATGATGATGTGTTTTGTTGATGATGATGTCTTTTGTCGATGATGATGTGTTTTATTGATGATGATGAGTTTTGTCAATGATGTGTTTTGTTGATGCTGATGTGATTTGTCGCTGATTATTTGTTTTGTCGATGATGATGTGTTGTGTCGACAAAGTGTTTTGTCACGATATGATTTGTCGAAGGTGATATTTTTTGTCGATGATGATGTTTTGTTCCTGATGATGTGTTTGTTGATGATGCTGTGTTTGGTCGACGATATGTTTTGTTGATGATGCTGTGTTTTGTCGATAATGATGGGTTTTGTCGATGGTGAGGCATTTTGTTGATGATGATGCATTTTGTCGGTGATGTGTTTTGCCGATGATGATCTGTTTTGTCGATGATGATGTGTTTTGCCGATGATGTGTTTTGTCGATCATGATCTGTTTTGTTGATGATGATGTGTTTTGTCGATGCTGATGTGTTTTGCCGATGATGCTGTGTTTTGTCGACAATGATCTGTTTTGTCGCTGATGCTGTGTTTTGTCGATGATGATGCATTTTGTCGATGATGATGTTTTTTGTCGCTGTTGTGTTTCGTTTAGACGATGTGTTTTGTTTAGATGGTATGTTTTGTCGATGATGATGTGTTTTGCCAATGATGATGTGTTTTGTCAATGATGATGTGTTTTGTCGATGATGATGTGTTTTGCCAATGATGATGTGTTTTGTCAATGATGATGTGTTTTGTCGATGATGATGTGTTTTGTCGATGATGATGTGTTTTGTCGATGATGATGTGTTTTGTCGCTGATGTGTTTTGTTGATGATGATGAAGAGTTTTGTCGATGATGTGTTTTGTTGAAGATGATGTGATGTGTCGACAATGTGTTTTTTCACTATATGATTTGTCGAAGGTGATATGTTTTGTCGATGATGATGTTTTGTTCCTGATGATGTGTTTGTCGATGATGCTGTGTTTGGTCGATGATATGTTTTGTTGATGATGCTGTGTTTTGTCGATGATGATGGGTTTTGTCGATGATGAAGCATTTTGTCGATGATGAGGCATTTTGTTGATGATGGTGCATTTTGTCGATGATGTGTTTTGCCGATGATGCTGTGTTTTGTCGATGATGTGTTTTGCTGATGATGATGTGTTTTGTCGATAATGATCTGTTTTGTCGCTGATGCTGTGTTTTGTCGATGATGATGTGTTTTGTCGATGATGATGTGTTTTGTCGATGATGATGTGTTTTGCTGATGATGATGTGTTTTGTCGCTGATGATGTGTTTTGCTGATGATGTGTTTTGTCGATGATGATGTGTTTTGTCGATGATGATGCGTTTTGTCGATAATTATGTGTTTTGTCGATGATGTGTTTTGCTGATGATGATGTGTTTTGCTGATGATGATGCGTTTTGTCGATGATGATGTGTTTTGTCGATGATGATGTGTTTTGTCGATAATGATCTGTTTTGTCGATGTTGTGTTTTGCTGATGATGATGTGTTTTGCCGATGATGATGTGTTTTGCCGATGATGATGTGTTTTGTCGATGATGATCTGTTTTGTCGATGATGATGATTTTTGCCGATGATGTGTTTTGTCGATAATGATCTGTTTTGTCGATGATGATGCATTTTGTCGATGATGTTTTTTGTCGCTGTTGTGTTTCGTTTAGACGATGTGTTTTGTTTAGATGGTGTGTTTTGTCGATGATGATGTGTTTTGCCAATGATGATGTGTTTTGTCAATGATGATGTGTTTTGTCGATGATGATGTGTTTTGTCGATGATTATGTGTTTTGTCGATGATGATGTGTTTTGTCGCTGATGTGTTTTGTTGATGATGATGTGTTGTGTCGACAATGTGTTTTGTCACGATATGTTTTGTCGAAGGTGATATGTTTTTTCGATGATGATGTGTTTTGTCGATGATGATGTGTTTTGCTGATGATGATGTGTTTTGTCGCTGATGATGTGTTTTGCTGATGATGTGTTTTGTCGATGATGATGTGTTTTGTCGATGATGTGTTTTGTCGATCATGATGTGTTTTGTCGATGATGTGTTTTGCTGATGATGATGTGTTTTGCTGATGATGATGCGTTTTGTCGATGCTGATGTGTTTTGCCGATGATGCTGTGTTTTGTCGACAATGATCTGTTTTGTCGCTGATGCTGTGTTTTGTCGATGATGATGCATTTTGTCGATGATGATGTTTTTTGTCGCTGTTGTGTTTCGTTTAGACGATGTGTTTTGTTTAGATGGTATGTTTTGTCGATGATGATGTGTTTTGCCAATGATGATGTGTTTTGTCAATGATGATGTGTTTTGTCGATGATGATGTGTTTTGCCAATGATGATGTGTTTTGTCAATGATGATGTGTTTTGTCGATGATGATGTGTTTTGTCGATGATGATGTGTTTTGTCGATGATGATGTGTTTTGTCGCTGATGTGTTTTGTTGATGATGATGAAGAGTTTTGTCGATGATGTGTTTTGTTGAAGATGATGTGATGTGTCGACAATGTGTTTTTTCACTATATGATTTGTCGAAGGTGATATGTTTTGTCGATGATGATGTTTTGTTCCTGATGATGTGTTTGTCGATGATGCTGTGTTTGGTCGATGATATGTTTTGTTGATGATGCTGTGTTTTGTCGATGATGATGGGTTTTGTCGATGATGAAGCATTTTGTCGATGATGAGGCATTTTGTTGATGATGGTGCATTTTGTCGATGATGTGTTTTGCCGATGATGCTGTGTTTTGTCGATGATGTGTTTTGCTGATGATGATGTGTTTTGTCGATAATGATCTGTTTTGTCGCTGATGCTGTGTTTTGTCGATGATGATGTGTTTTGTCGATGATGATGTGTTTTGTCGATGATGATGTGTTTTGCTGATGATGATGTGTTTTGTCGCTGATGATGTGTTTTGCTGATGATGTGTTTTGTCGATGATGATGTGTTTTGTCGATGATGATGCGTTTTGTCGATAATTATGTGTTTTGTCGATGATGTGTTTTGCTGATGATGATGTGTTTTGCTGATGATGATGCGTTTTGTCGATGATGATGTGTTTTGTCGATGATGATGTGTTTTGTCGATAATGATCTGTTTTGTCGATGTTGTGTTTTGCTGATGATGATGTGTTTTGCCGATGATGATGTGTTTTGCCGATGATGATGTGTTTTGTCGATGATGATCTGTTTTGTCGATGATGATGATTTTTGCCGATGATGTGTTTTGTCGATAATGATCTGTTTTGTCGATGATGATGCATTTTGTCGATGATGTTTTTTGTCGCTGTTGTGTTTCGTTTAGACGATGTGTTTTGTTTAGATGGTGTGTTTTGTCGATGATGATGTGTTTTGCCAATGATGATGTGTTTTGTCAATGATGATGTGTTTTGTCGATGATGATGTGTTTTGTCGATGATTATGTGTTTTGTCGATGATGATGTGTTTTGTCGCTGATGTGTTTTGTTGATGATGATGAGTTTTGTCGATGATGTGTTTTGTTGATGATGATGTGTTGTGTCGACAATGTGTTTTGTCACGATATGTTTTGTCGAAGGTGATATGTTTTGTCGATGATGATGTTTTGTTCCTGATGATGTGTTTGTCGATGATGCTGTGTTTGGTCGACGATATGTTTTGTCGCTGATAATGTGTTTTGTCGATGATGATGTGTTTTGTCGATAATGATGTGTTTTGTCGATGATGTGTTTTGCTGATGATGATGTGTTTTGCTGATGATGATGTGTTTTGTCGATAATGATGTGTTTTGTCGATAATGATGTGTTTTGCTGATGATGATGTGTTTTGTATGTAATGATCTGTTTTGTCGATGTTGTGTTTTGCTGATGATGATGTGTTTTGCTGATGATGATGTGTTTTGCCGATGATGATGTGTTTTGTCGATGATGATGTGTTTTGTCGATGGTGATGTGTTTTGTCGATGATGATGCGTTTTGTCGATGATGATGTGTTTTGTCGATGATGATGTGTTTTGTCGATGATGTGTTTTGTTCATGATGATGTGTTGTGTCGACAATGTGTTTTGTCACGATATGATTTGTCGAAGGTGATATGTTTTTTCGATGATGATGTTTTGGTCCTGATGTTTTTTGTCGATGATGCTGTGTATTGTCGATAATGATGGGTTTTGTCGATGATGAAGCATTTTGTCGATGATGAAGCATTTTGTTGATGATGATGCATTTTGTCGATGATGTGTTTTGCCGATGATGCTGTGTTTTGTCGATGATGTGTTTTGCTGATGATGATGTGTTTTGTCGATAATGATGTGTTTTGCTGATGATGATGTGTTTTGTCGCTGATGATGTGTTTTGTCGATAATGATGTGTTTTGCTGATGATGATGTGTTTTGTCGATGATGAAGCATTTTGTCGATGATGAAGCATTTTGTTGATGATGATGCATTTTGTCGATGATGTGTTTTGTCGCTGATGCTGTGTTTTGTCGATGATGATGTGTTTTGTCGATGATGATGTGTTTTGTCGATGATGATGTGTTTTGCTGATGATGATGTGTTTTGTCGCTGATGATGTGTTTTGCTGATGATGTGTTTTGTCGATGATGATGTGTTTTGTCGATGATGATGTGTTTTGTCGATAATGATGTGTTTTGTCGATGATGTGTTTTGCTGATGATGATGTGTTTTGCTGATGATGATGTGTTTTGTTGATGATGATGTGTTTTGTTGATGATGATGTGTTTTGTCGATAATGATCTGTTTTGTCGATGTTGTGTTTTGCTGATGATGATGTGTTTTGCTGATGATGATGTGTTTTGCCGATGATGATGTGTTTTGTCGATGATGATCTGTTTTGTCGATGATGATGTGTTTTGCCGATGATGTGTTTTGTCGATAATGATCTGTTTTGTCGATGATGATGCATTTTGTCGATGATGTTTTTTGTCGCTGTTGTGTTTCGCTTAGACAATGTGTTTTGTTTAGATGGTGTGTATTGTCGATGATGATGTGTTTTGCCAATGATGATGTGTTTTGTCAATGATGATGTGTTTTGTCGATGATGATGTGTTTTGTCGATGATGATGTGTTTTGTCGATGATGATGTGTTTTGTCGCTGATGTGTTTTGTTGATGATGATGAGTTTTGTCGATGATGTGTTTTGTTGATGATGATGTGTTGTGTCGACAATGTGTTTTGTCACGATATGATTTGTCGAAGGTGATATGTTTTGTCGATGATGATGTTTTGTTCCTGATGATGTGTTTGTCGATGATGCTGTGTTTGGTCGACGATATGTTTTGTCGCTGATGATGTGTTTTGTCGATGATGATGTGTTTTGTCGATAATGATGTGTTTTGTCGATAATGATTTGTTTTGTCGATAATGATGTGTTTTGCTGATGATGATGTGTTTTGTATATAATGATCTGTTTTGTCGATGTTGTGTTTTGCTGATGATGATGTGTTTTGCTGATGATGATGTGTTTTGCCGATGATGATGTGTTTTGTCGATGATGATGTGTTTTGTCGATGGTGATGTGTTTTGTCGATGATGATGTGTTTTGTCGATAATGATGTGTTTTGTCGATGATGTCTTTTGCTGATGATGATGTGTTTTGCTGATGATGCTGTGTTTTGTCGATGATGATGTGTTTTGTCGATGATGATGTGTTTTGTCGATGATGATGTATTTTGCTGATGATGATGTGCTTTGTCGATGATGATGTGTTTTGTCGATGATGATGTGTTTTGTCGATAATGATGTGTTTTGTCGATGATGTGTTTTGCTGATGATGATGTGTTTTGCCAATGATGATGTGTTTTGTCAATGATGATGTGTTTTGTCGATGATGATGTGTTTTGTCGATGATGATGTGTTTTGTCGATGATGATGTGTTTTGTCGCTGATGTGTTTTGTTGATGATGATGAAGAGTTTTGTCGATGATGTGTTTTGTTGAAGATGATGTGATGTGTCGACAATGTGTTTTTTCACGATATGATTTGTCGAAGGTGATATGTTTTGTCGATGATGATGTTTTGTTCCTGATGATGTGTTTGTCGATGATGCTGTGTTTGGTCGATGATATGTTTTGTTGATGATGCTGTGTTTTGTCGATGATGATGGGTTTTGTCGATGATGAAGCATTTTGTCGATGATGAGGCATTTTGTTGATGATGGTGCATTTTGTCGATGATGTGTTTTGCCGATGATGCTGTGTTTTGTCGATGATGTGTTTTGCTGATGATGATGTGTTTTGTCGATAATGATCTGTTTTGTCGCTGATGCTGTGTTTTGTCGATGATGATGTGTTTTGTCGATGATGATGTGTTTTGTCGATGATGATGTGTTTTGCTGATGATGATGTGTTTTGTCGCTGATGATGTGTTTTGCTGATGATGTGTTTTGTCGATGATGATGTGTTTTGTCGATGATGATGCGTTTTGTCGATAATTATGTGTTTTGTCGATGATGTGTTTTGCTGATGATGATGTGTTTTGCTGATGATGATGCGTTTTGTCGATGATGACGTGTTTTGTCGATGATGATGTGTTTTGTCGATAATGATCTGTTTTGTCGATGTTGTGTTTTGCTGATGATGATGTGTTTTGCCGATGATGATGTGTTTTGCCGATGATGATGTGTTTTGTCGATGATGATCTGTTTTGTCGATGATGATGATTTTTGCCGATGATGTGTTTTGTCGATAATGATCTGTTTTGTCGATGATGATGCATTTTGTCGATGATGTTTTTTGTCGCTGTTGTGTTTCGTTTAGACGATGTGTTTTGTTTAGATGGTGTGTTTTGTCGATGATGATGTGTTTTGCCAATGATGATATGTTTTGTCAATGATGATGTGTTTTGTCGATGATGATGTGTTTTGTCGATGATTATGTGTTTTGTCGATGATGATGTGTTTTGTCGCTGATGTGTTTTGTTGATGATGATGAGTTTTGTCGATGATGTGTTTTGTTGATGATGATGTGTTGTGTCGACAATGTGTTTTGTCACGATATGTTTTGTCGAAGGTGATATGTTTTGTCGATGATGATGTGTTTTGTCGATGATGATGTGTTTTGCTGATGATGATGTGTTTTGTCGCTGATGATGTGTTTTGCTGATGATGTGTTTTGTCGATGATGATGTGTTTTGTCGATGATGTGTTTTGTCGATCATGATGTGTTTTGTCGATGATGTGTTTTGCTGATGATGATGTGTTTTGCTGATGATGATGCGTTTTGTCGATGCTGATGTGTTTTGCCGATGATGCTGTGTTTTGTCGACAATGATCTGTTTTGTCGCTGATGCTGTGTTTTGTCGATGATGATGCATTTTGTCGATGATGATGTTTTTTGTCGCTGTTGTGTTTCGTTTAGACGATGTGTTTTGTTTAGATGGTATGTTTTGTCGATGATGATGTGTTTTGCCAATGATGATGTGTTTTGTCAATGATGATGTGTTTTGTCGATGATGATGTGTTTTGCCAATGATGATGTGTTTTGTCAATGATGATGTGTTTTGTCGATGATGATGTGTTTTGTCGATGATGATGTGTTTTGTCGATGATGATGTGTTTTGTCGCTGATGTGTTTTGTTGATGATGATGAAGAGTTTTGTCGATGATGTGTTTTGTTGAAGATGATGTGATGTGTCGACAATGTGTTTTTTCACTATATGATTTGTCGAAGGTGATATGTTTTGTCGATGATGATGTTTTGTTCCTGATGATGTGTTTGTCGATGATGCTGTGTTTGGTCGATGATATGTTTTGTTGATGATGCTGTGTTTTGTCGATGATGATGGGTTTTGTCGATGATGAAGCATTTTGTCGATGATGAGGCATTTTGTTGATGATGGTGCATTTTGTCGATGATGTGTTTTGCCGATGATGCTGTGTTTTGTCGATGATGTGTTTTGCTGATGATGATGTGTTTTGTCGATAATGATCTGTTTTGTCGCTGATGCTGTGTTTTGTCGATGATGATGTGTTTTGTCGATGATGATGTGTTTTGTCGATGATGATGTGTTTTGCTGATGATGATGTGTTTTGTCGCTGATGATGTGTTTTGCTGATGATGTGTTTTGTCGATGATGATGTGTTTTGTCGATGATGATGCGTTTTGTCGATAATTATGTGTTTTGTCGATGATGTGTTTTGCTGATGATGATGTGTTTTGCTGATGATGATGCGTTTTGTCGATGATGATGTGTTTTGTCGATGATGATGTGTTTTGTCGATAATGATCTGTTTTGTCGATGTTGTGTTTTGCTGATGATGATGTGTTTTGCCGATGATGATGTGTTTTGCCGATGATGATGTGTTTTGTCGATGATGATCTGTTTTGTCGATGATGATGATTTTTGCCGATGATGTGTTTTGTCGATAATGATCTGTTTTGTCGATGATGATGCATTTTGTCGATGATGTTTTTTGTCGCTGTTGTGTTTCGTTTAGACGATGTGTTTTGTTTAGATGGTGTGTTTTGTCGATGATGATGTGTTTTGCCAATGATGATGTGTTTTGTCAATGATGATGTGTTTTGTCGATGATGATGTGTTTTGTCGATGATTATGTGTTTTGTCGATGATGATGTGTTTTGTCGCTGATGTGTTTTGTTGATGATGATGAGTTTTGTCGATGATGTGTTTTGTTGATGATGATGTGTTGTGTCGACAATGTGTTTTGTCACGATATGTTTTGTCGAAGGTGATATGTTTTGTCGATGATGATGTTTTGTTCCTGATGATGTGTTTGTCGATGATGCTGTGTTTGGTCGACGATATGTTTTGTCGCTGATAATGTGTTTTGTCGATGATGATGTGTTTTGTCGATAATGATGTGTTTTGTCGATGATGTGTTTTGCTGATGATGATGTGTTTTGCTGATGATGATGTGTTTTGTCGATAATGATGTGTTTTGTCGATAATGATGTGTTTTGTCGATGGTGATGTGTTTTGTCGATGATGATGCGTTTTGTCGATGATGATGTGTTTTGTCGATGATGATGTGTTTTGTCGATGATGTGTTTTGTTCATGATGATGTGTTGTGTCGACAATGTGTTTTGTCACGATATGATTTGTCGAAGGTGATATGTTTTTTCGATGATGATGTTTTGGTCCTGATGTTTTTTGTCGATGATGCTGTGTATTGTCGATAATGATGGGTTTTGTCGATGATGAAGCATTTTGTCGATGATGAAGCATTTTGTTGATGATGATGCATTTTGTCGATGATGTGTTTTGCCGATGATGCTGTGTTTTGTCGATGATGTGTTTTGCTGATGATGATGTGTTTTGTCGATAATGATGTGTTTTGCTGATGATGATGTGTTTTGTCGCTGATGATGTGTTTTGTCGATAATGATGTGTTTTGCTGATGATGATGTGTTTTGTCGATGATGAAGCATTTTGTCGATGATGAAGCATTTTGTTGATGATGATGCATTTTGTCGATGATGTGTTTTGTCGCTGATGCTGTGTTTTGTCGATGATGATGTGTTTTGTCGATGATGATGTGTTTTGTCGATGATGATGTGTTTTGCTGATGATGATGTGTTTTGTCGCTGATGATGTGTTTTGCTGATGATGTGTTTTGTCGATGATGATGTGTTTTGTCGATGATGATGTGTTTTGTCGATAATGATGTGTTTTGTCGATGATGTGTTTTGCTGATGATGATGTGTTTTGCTGATGATGATGTGTTTTGTTGATGATGATGTGTTTTGTTGATGATGATGTGTTTTGTCGATAATGATCTGTTTTGTCGATGTTGTGTTTTGCTGATGATGATGTGTTTTGCTGATGATGATGTGTTTTGCCGATGATGATGTGTTTTGTCGATGATGATCTGTTTTGTCGATGATGATGTGTTTTGCCGATGATGTGTTTTGTCGATAATGATCTGTTTTGTCGATGATGATGCATTTTGTCGATGATGTTTTTTGTCGCTGTTGTGTTTCGCTTAGACAATGTGTTTTGTTTAGATGGTGTGTTTTGTCGATGATGATGTGTTTTGCCAATGATGATGTGTTTTGTCAATGATGATGTGTTTTGTCGATGATGATGTGTTTTGTCGATGATGATGTGTTTTGTCGATGATGATGTGTTTTGTCGCTGATGTGTTTTGTTGATGATGATGAGTTTTGTCGATGATGTGTTTTGTTGATGATGATGTGTTGTGTCGACAATGTGTTTTGTCACGATATGATTTGTCGAAGGTGATATGTTTTGTCGATGATGATGTTTTGTTCCTGATGATGTGTTTGTCGATGATGCTGTGTTTGGTCGACGATATGTTTTGTCGCTGATGATGTGTTTTGTCGATGATGATGTGTTTTGTCGATAATGATGTGTTTTGTCGATAATGATTTGTTTTGTCGATAATGATGTGTTTTGCTGATGATGATGTGTTTTGTATATAATGATCTGTTTTGTCGATGTTGTGTTTTGCTGATGATGATGTGTTTTGCTGATGATGATGTGTTTTGCCGATGATGATGTGTTTTGTCGATGATGATGTGTTTTGTCGATGGTGATGTGTTTTGTCGATGATGATGTGTTTTGTCGATAATGATGTGTTTTGTCGATGATGTCTTTTGCTGATGATGATGTGTTTTGCTGATGATGCTGTGTTTTGTCGATGATGATGTGTTTTGTCGATGATGATGTGTTTTGTCGATGATGATGTATTTTGCTGATGATGATGTGCTTTGTCGCTGATGATGTGTTTTGCTGATGATGTGTTTTGTCGATGATGATGTGTTTTGTCGATGATGATGTGTTTTGTCGATAATGATGTGTTTTGTCGATGATGTGTTTTGCTGATGATGATGTGTTTTGCTGATGATGATGTGTTTTGTCGATGATGATGTGTTTTGTCGATGATAATGTGTTTTATCGATAATGATCTGTTTTGTCGATGTTGTGTTTTGCTGATGATGATCTGTTTTGCTGATGATGATGTGTTTTGCCGATGATGATCTGTTTTGTCGATCATGATCTGTTTTGTCGATGATGATGTGTTTTGCCGATGATGTGTTTTGTCGATAATGATCTGTTTTGTCGATGATGATGCATTTTGTCGATGATGATGTTTTTTGTCTCTGTTGTGTTTCGTTTAGACGATGCGTTTTGTTTCGACGGTGTGTTTTGTCGATGATGATGTATTTTGCCAATGATGATGTGTTTTGTCAATGATGATGTGTTTTGTCGATGATGATGTGTTTTGCCAATGATGATGTGTTTTGCCAATGATGATGTGTTTTGTCGATGATGATGTGTTTTGTCGATGATGATGTGTTTTGTCGATGATTATGTGTTTTGTCGCTGATGTGTTTTATTGATGATGATGTGTTTTGTCGATGATGATTTGTTTTGTCGATGATGATGTGTTTTGTCGATGATGATGTGTTTTGTCGCTGATGTGTTTTGTCGATAATGATCTGTTTTGTCGATGATGATGTGTTTTGTCGATGCTGATGTGTTTTGTCGCTGATGCTGTGTTTTGTCGATGATGATCTGTTTTGTCGATAATGATCTGTTTTGTCGATGATGATGTGTTTTGCCGATGATGTGTTTTGCTGATGATGATGTGTTTTGTCGATGATGATGTGTTTTGTCGATGATGATGTGTTTTGTCGATAATGATGTGTTTTGTCGATGATGTATTTTGCTGATGATGATGTGTTTTGTTGATGATGATGTGTTTTGTCGATAATGATCTGTTTTGTCGATGTTGTGTTTTGCTGATGATGATGTGTTTTGCTGATGATGATGTGTTTTGCCGATGATGATGTGTTTTGTCGATGATGATGTGTTTTGTCGATGATGATGTGTTTTGTCGATGATGATGTTTTTTGTCGCTGTTGTGTTTCGTTTAGACTATGTGTTTTGTTTAGTTGGTGTGTTTTGTCGATGATGATGTGTTTTGCCAATGATGATGTGTTTTGTCAATGATGATGTGTTTTGTCGATGATGATGTGTTTTGTCGCTGATGTGTTTTGTTGATGATGATGAGTTTTGTCGATGATGTGTTTTGTTGATGATGATGAGTTTTGTCGTTGATGTGTTTTGCTGATGATGATGTGTTGTGTCGACAATGTGTTTTGTCACGATATGATTTGTCGAAGGTGATATGTTTTGTCGATGATGATGTTTTGTTCCTGATGTGTTTTGTCAATGATGCTGTGTTTTGTCGATAATGATGGGTTTTGTCGATGATGAAGCATTTTGTCGATGATGAGGCATTTTGTTGATGATGATGCATTTTGTCGATGATGTGTTTTGCCGATGATGCTGTGTTTTGTCGATGATGTGTTTTGCTGATGATGATGTGTTTTGTCGATGATGATGTGTTTTGCTGATGATGATGTGTTTTGTCGCTGATGATGTGTTTTGCTGATGATGTGTTTTGTCGATGATGATGTGTTTTGTCGATGATGTGTTTTGCTGATGATGATGTGTTTTGCTGATGATGATGTGTTTTGCCGATGATGATGTGTTTTGTCGATGATGATCTGTTTTGTCGATGATGATGTGTTTTGCCGATGATGTGTTTTGTCGATAATGATCTGTTTTGTCGATGATGATGCATTTTGTCGATGATGATGTTTTTTGTCGCTGTTGTGTTTCATTTAGACGATGTGTTTTGTTTAGATGGTGTGTTTTGTCGATGATGATGTGTTTTGTCAATGATGATGTGTTTTGTCGATGATGATGTGTTTTGTCGATGATGATGTGTTTTGTTGCTGATGTGTTTTGTTGATGATGATGAGCTTTGTCGATGATGTGTTTTGTTGATGATGGTGTGTTGTGTCGACAATGTGTTTTGTCACGATATGATTTGTCGAAGGTGATATGTTTTGTCGATGATGATGTTTTGTTCCTGATGATGTGTTTGTCGATGATGCTGTGTTTGGTCGACGATATGTTTTGTTGATGATGCTGTGTTTTGTCGATGATGATGGGTTTTGTCGATGATGAAGCATTTTATCGATGATGAGGCATTTTGTTGATGATGATGCATTTTGTCGATTATGTGTTTTGCCGATGATGCTGTGTTTTGTCGATGATGTGTTTTGCTGATGATGATGTGTTTTGTCGATGATGATCTGTTTTGTCGATGATGATGTGTTTTGTCGATGCTGATGTGTTTTGTCGATAATGATCTGTTTTGTCGATGATGATGTGTTTTGTCGATGCTGATGTGTTTTGTCGATGATGATGTTTTTTGTCGCTGTTGTGTTTCGTTTAGACTATGTGTTTTGTTTAGATGGTGTGTTTTGTCGATGATGATGTGTTTTGTCAATGATGATGTGTTTTGTCGATGATGATGTGTTTTGTCGATGATGATGTGTTTTGTCGATGATGATGTGTTTTGTCGCTGATGTGTTTTGTTGATGATGATGAGTTTTGTCGATGATGTGTTTTGTTGATGATGATGTGTTGTGTCGACAATGTGCTTTGTCACGATATGATTTGTCGAAGGTGATATGTTTTGTCGATGATGATGTTTTGTTCCTGATGATGTGTTTGTCGATGATGATGTGTTTTGTTGATGATGATGTCTTTTGTCGATGATGATGTGTTTTATTGATGATGATGAGTTTTGTCAATGATGTGTTTTGTTGATGCTGATGTGATTTGTCGCTGATTATTTGTTTTGTCGATGATGATGTGTTGTGTCGACAAAGTGTTTTGTCACGATATGATTTGTCGAAGGTGATATGTTTTTTCGATGATGATGTTTTGTTCCTGATGATGTGTTTGTTGATGATGCTGTGTTTGGTCGACGATATGTTTTGTTGATGATGCTGTGTTTTGTCGATAATGATGGGTTTTGTCGATGATGAGGCATTTTGTTGATGATGATGCATTTTGTCGGTGATGTGTTTTGCCGATGATGATCTGTTTTGTCGATGATGATGTGTTTTGCCGATGATGTGTTTTGTCGATAATGATCTGATTTGTTGATGATGATGTGTTTTGTCGATGCTGATGTGTTTTGCCGATGATGCTGTGTTTTGTCGATAATGATCTGTTTTGTCGCTGATGCTGTGTTTTTTCGATGATGATGCATTTTGTCGATGATGATGTTTTTTGTCGCTGTTGTGTTTCGTTTAGACGATGTGTTTTGTTTAGATGGTATGTTTTGTCGATGATGATGTGTTTTGCCAATGATGATGTGTTTTGTCAATGATGATGTGTTTTGTCGATGATGATGTGTTTTGCCAATGATGATGTGTTTTGTCAATGATGATGTGTTTTGTCGATGATGATGTGTTTTGTCGATGATGATGTGTTTTGTCGCTGATGTGTTTTGTTGATGATGATGAAGAGTTTTGTCGATGATGTGTTTTGTTGATGATGATGTGATGTGTCAACAATGTGTTTTGTCACGATATGATTTGTCGAAGGTGATATGTTTTGTCGATGATGATGTTTTGTTCCTGATGATGTGTTTGTCGATGATGCTGTGTTTGGTCGATGATATGTTTTGTTGACGATGCTGTGTTTTGTCGATGATGATGGGTTTGGTCGATGATGAAGCATTTTGTCGATGATGAGGCATTTTGTTGATGATTGTGCATTTTGTCGATGATGTGTTTTGCCGATGATGCTGTGTTTTGTCGATGATGTGTTTTGCTGATGATGAAGTCTTTTGTCGATAATGATCTGTTTTGTTGCTGATGCTGTGTTTTGTCGATGATGATGTGTTTTGTCGATAATGATCTGATTTGTCGATGATGATGTGTTTTGTCGATGCTGATGTGTTTTGTCGCTGATGCTGTGTTTTGTCGATGATGATCTGTTTTGTCGATAATGATCTGTTTTGTCGATGATGATGTGTTTTGTCGATGATGTGTTTTGCTGATGATGATGTGTTTTGTCGATGATGTGTTTTGCTGATGATGATGTGTTTTGCTGATGATGATGTGTTTTGCTGATGATGATGTGTTTTGTCGCTGATGATGTGTTTTGTCGATGATGATGTGCTTTGTCGATGATGATGTGTTTTGTCGATAATGATGTGTTTTGTTGATGATGTGTTTTGCTGATGATGATGTGTTTTGCTGATGATGATGTGTTGTGTTGACAATGTGTTTTGTCACGATATGATTTGTCGAAGGTGATATGTTTTGTCGATGATGATGTTTTCTTCCTGATGATGTGTTTGTCGATGATGCTCTGTTTGGTCGACGATATGTTTTGTTGATGATGCTGTGTTTTGTCGATGATGTTGGGTTTTGTCGATGATGAAGCATTTTGTCGATGATGAGGCATTTTGTTGATGATGATGCATTTTGTCGATGATGTGTTTTGCCGATGATGCTGTGTTTTGTCGATGATGTGTTTTGCTGATGATGATGTGTTTTGTCGATAATGATCTGTTTTGTCGCTGATGCTGTGTTTTGTCGATGGTGATGTGTTTTGTCGATGATGATGTGTTTTGTCGATGATGATGTGTTTTGCTGATGATGATGTGTTTTGTCGCTGATGATGTGTTTTGCTGATGATGTGTTTTGTCGATGATGATGTGTTTTGTCGATGATGTGTTTTGCTGATGATGATCTGTTTTGTCGATGATGATGTGTTTTGCCGATGATGTGTTTTGTCGATAATGATCTGTTTTGTCGATGATGATGCGTTTTGCCGATGATGATGTGTTTTGTCGATGATGATCTGTTTTGTCGATGATGATGTGTTTTGCCGATGATGTGTTTTGTCGATAATGATCTGTTTTGTCGATGATGATGCATTTTGTCGATGATGATGTTTTTTGTCGCTGTTGTGTTTCGTTTAGACGATGTGTTTTGTTTAGATGGTGTGTTTTGTCGATGATGATGTGTTTTGTCAATGATGATGTGTTTTGTCGATGATGATGTGTTTTGTCGATGATGATGTGTTTTGTTGCTGATGTGTTTTGTTGATGATGATGAGTTTTGTCGATGATGTGTTTTGTTGATGATGATGTGTTGTGTCGACAATGTGTTTTGTCACGATATGATTTGTCGAAGGTGATATGTTTTGTCGATGATGATGTTTTGTTCCTGATGATGTGTTTGTCGATGATGCTGTGTTTGGTCGACGATATGTTTTGTTGATGATGCTGTGTTTTGTCGATGATGATGGGTTTTGTCGATGATGAAGCATTTTATCGATGATGAGGCATTTTGTTGATGATGATGCATTTTGTCGATTATGTGTTTTGCCGATGATGCTGTGTTTTGTCGATGATGTGTTTTGTCGATGCTGATGTGTTTTGTCGATAATGATCTGTTTTGTCGATGATGATGTGTTTTGTCGATGCTGATGTGTTTTGTCGATGATGATGTTTTTTGTCGCTGTTGTGTTTCGTTTAGACTATGTGTTTTGTTTAGATGGTGTGTTTTGTCGATGATGATGTGTTTTGTAAATGATGATGTGTTTTGTCGATGATGATGTGTTTTGTCGATGATGATGTGTTTTGTCGATGATGATGTGTTTTGTCGCTGATGTGTTTTGTTGATGATGATGTGTTGTGTCGACAATGTGCTTTGTCACGATATGATTTGTCGAAGGTGATATGTTTTGTCGATGATGATGTTTTGTTCCTGATGATGTGTTTGTCGATGATGATGTGTTTTGTTGATGATGATGTCTTTTGTCGATGATGATGTGTTTTATTGATGATGATGAGTTTTGTCAATGATGTGTTTTGTTGATGCTGATGTGATTTGTCGCTGATTATTTGTTTTGTCGATGATGATGTGTTGTGTCGACAAAGTGTTTTGTCACGATATGATTTGTCGAAGGTGATATGTTTTTTCGATGATGATGTTTTGTTCCTGATGATGTGTTTGTTGATGATGCTGTGTTTGGTCGACGATATGTTTTGTTGATGATGCTGTGTTTTGTCGATAATGATGGGTTTTGTCGATGATGAGGCATTTTGTTGATGATGATGCATTTTGTCGGTGATGTGTTTTGCCGATGATGATCTGTTTTGTCGATGATGATGTGTTTTGCCGATGATGTGTTTTGTCGATAATGATCTGTTTTGTTGATGATGATGTGTTTTGTCGATGCTGATGTGTTTTGCCGATGATGCTGTGTTTTGTCGATAATGATCTGTTTTGTCGCTGATGCTGTGTTTTGTCGATGATGATGCATTTTGTCGATGATGATGTTTTTTGTCGCTGTTGTGTTTCGTTTAGACGATGTGTTTTGTTTAGATGGTATGTTTTGTCGATGATGATGTGTTTTGCCAATGATGATGTGTTTTGTCAATGATGATGTGTTTTGTCGATGATGATGTGTTTTGCCAATGATGATGTGTTTTGTCAATGATGATGTGTTTTGTCGATGATGATGTGTTTTGTCGATGATGATGTGTTTTGTCGCTGATGTGTTTTGTTGATGATGATGAAGAGTTTTGTCGATGATGTGTTTTGTTGATGATGATGTGATGTGTCAACAATGTGTTTTGTCACGATATGATTTGTCGAAGGTGATATGTTTTGTCGATGATGATGTTTTGTTCCTGATGATGTGTTTGTCGATGATGCTGTGTTTGGTCGATGATATGTTTTGTTGATGATGCTGTGTTTTGTCGATGATGATGGGTTTGGTCGATGATGAAGCATTTTGTCGATGATGAGGCATTTTGTTGATGATGGTGCATTTTGTCGATGATGTGTTTTGCCGATGATGCTGTGTTTTGTCGATGATGTGTTTTGCTGATGATGAAGTCTTTTGTCGATAATGATCTGTTTTGTTGCTGATGCTGTGTTTTGTCGATGATGATGTGTTTTGTCGATAATGATCTGATTTGTCGATGATGATGTGTTTTGTCGATGCTGATGTGTTTTGTCGCTGATGCTGTGTTTTGTCGATGATGATCTGTTTTGTCGATAATGATCTGTTTTGTCGATGATGATGTGTTTTGTCGATGATGTGTTTTGCTGATGATGATGTGTTTTGTCGATGATGTGTTTTGCTGATGATGATGTGTTTTGCTGATGATGATGTGTTTTGCTGATGATGATGTGTTTTGTCGCTGATGATGTGTTTTGTCGATGATGATGTGCTTTGTCGATGATGATGTGTTTTGTCGATAATGATGTGTTTTGTCGATGATGTGTTTTGCTGATGATGATGTGTTTTGCTGATGATGATGTGTTGTGTTGACAATGTGTTTTGTCACGATATGATTTGTCGAAGGTGATATGTTTTGTCGATGATGATGTTTTGTTCCTGATGATGTGTTTGTCGATGATGCTCTGTTTGGTCGACGATATGTTTTGTTGATGATGCTGTGTTTTGTCGATGATGTTGGGTTTTGTCGATGATGAAGCATTTTGTCGATGATGAGGCATTTTGTTGATGATGATGCATTTTGTCGATGATGTGTTTTGCCGATGATGCTGTGTTTTGTCGATGATGTGTTTTGCTGATGATGATGTGTTTTGTCGATAATGATCTGTTTTGTCGCTGATGCTGTGTTTTGTCGATGGTGATGTGTTTTGTCGATGATGATGTGTTTTGCTGATGATGATGTGTTTTGTCGCTGATGATGTGTTTTGCTGATGATGTGTTTTGTCGATGATGATGTGTTTTGTCGATGATGTGTTTTGCTGATGATGATGTGTTTTGCTGATGATGATGTGTTTTGCCGATGATGATGTGTTTTGTTGATGATGATCTGTTTTGTCGATGATGATGTGTTTTGCCGATGATGTGTTTTGTCGATAATGATCTGTTTTGTCGATGATGATGCATTTTGTCGATGATGATGTTTTTTGTCGCTGTTGTGTTTCGTTTAGACGATGTGTTTTGTTTAGATGGTGTGTTTTGTCGATGATGATGTGTTTTGTCAATGATGATGTGTTTTGTCGATGATGATGTGTTTTGTCGATGATGATGTGTTTTGTTGCTGATGTGTTTTGTTGATGATGATGAGTTTTGTCGATGATGTGTTTTGTTGATGATGATGTGTTGTGTCGACAATGTGTTTTGTCACGATATGATTTGTCGAAGGTGATATGTTTTGTCGATGATGATGTTTTGTTCCTGATGATGTGTTTGTCGATGATGCTGTGTTTGGTCGACGATATGTTTTGTTGATGATGCTGTGTTTGGTCGACGATATGTTTTGTTGATGACGATGGGTTTTGTCGATGATGAAGCATTTTATCGATGATGAGGCATTTTGTTGATGATGATGCATTTTGTCGATTATGTGTTTTGCCGATGATGCTGTGTTTTGTCGATGATGTGTTTTGCTGATGATGATGTGTTTTGTCGATGATGATCTGTTTTGTCGATGATGATGTGTTTTGTCGATGCTGATGTGTTTTGTCGATAATGATCTGTTTTGTCGATGATGATATGTTTTGTCGATGCTGATGTGTTTTGTCGATGATGATGTTTTTTGTCGCTGTTGTGTTTCGTTTAGACTATGTGTTTTGTTTAGATGGTGTGTTTTGTCGATGATGATGTGTTTTGTAAATGATGATGTGTTTTGTCGATGATGATGTGTTTTGTCGATGATGATGTGTTTTGTCGATGATGATGTGTTTTGTCGCTGATGTGTTTTGTTGATGATGATGTGTTGTGTCGACAATGTGCTTTGTCACGATATGATTTGTCGAAGGTGATATGTTTTGTCGATGATGATGTTTTGTTCCTGATGATGTGTTTGTCGATGATGATGTGTTTTGTTGATGATGATGTCTTTTGTCGATGATGTGTTTTATTGATGATGATGAGTTTTGTCAATGATGTGTTTTGTTGATGCTGATGTGATTTGTCGCTGATTATTTGTTTTGTCGATGATGATGTGTTGTGTCGACAAAGTGTTTTGTCACGATATGATTTGTCGAAGGTGATATGTTTTTTCGATGATGATGTTTTGTTCCTGATGATGTGTTTGTTGATGATGCTGTGTTTGGTCGACGATATGTTTTGTTGATGATGCTGTGTTTTGTCGATAATGATGGGTTTTGTCGATGATGAGGCATTTTGTTGATGATGATGCATTTTGTCGGTGATGTGTTTTGCCGATGATGATCTGTTTTGTCGATGATGATGTGTTTTGCCGATGATGTGTTTTGTCGATAATGATCTGTTTTGTTGATGATGATGTGTTTTGTCGATGCTGATGTGTTTTGCCGATGATGCTGTGTTTTGTCGATAATGATCTGTTTTGTCGCTGATGCTGTGTTTTGTCGATGATGATGCATTTTGTCGATGATGATGTTTTTTGTCGCTGTTGTGTTTCGTTTAGACGATGTGTTTTGTTTAGATGGTATGTTTTGTCGATGATGATGTGTTTTGCCAATGATGATGTGTTTTGTCAATGATGATGTGTTTTGTCGATGATGATGTGTTTTGCCAATGATGATGTGTTTTGTCAATGATGATGTGTTTTGTCGATGATGATGTGTTTTGTCGACGATGATGTGTTTTGTCGATGATGATGTGTTTTGTCGCTGATGTGTTTTGTTGATGATGATGAAGAGTTTTGTCGATGATGTGTTTTGTTGATGATGATGTGATGTGTCAACAATGTGTTTTGTCACGATATGATTTGTCGAAGGTGATATGTTTTGTCGATGATGATGTTTTGTTCCTGATGATGTGTTTGTCGATGATGCTGTGTTTGGTCGATGATATGTTTTGTTGATGATGCTGTGTTTTGTCGATGATGATGGGTTTGGTCGATGATGAAGCATTTTGTCGATGATGAGGCATTTTGTTGACGATGGTTTTTTTTGATGATGCTGTGTTTTGTCGATGGTGATGGGTTTTGTTGATGATGATGTGTTTTGTCGCTGATATGTTTTGTCGATGATGATATGTTTTGTCGATGATGATGTGTTTTGTCGATGATGATATGTTTTGTCGATGATGATGTGTTTTGTCGATGATGATATGTTTTGTCGATGATGATAGGTTTTGTCGATGATGATATGTTTTGTCGATGATGATGTGTTTTGTCGCTGATGTGTTTTGTCAATGCTGATGTGTTTTGTTGATGATGTGTTTTGTCGATGATGATGTGTTTTGTCGCTGATGTGTTTTGTCAATGCTGATGTGTTTTGTTCATGATGTGTTTTGTCGATGATGATATGTTTTGTCGCTGATGTGTTTTGTCAATGCTAATGTGTTTTGTTGATGATGTGTTTTGTCGATGATGATGTGTTTTGTCGATGATGATGTGTTGTGTCGACGATGTATTTTGTCGACGATATGATTTGTTGAATGTGATATGTTTTGTCGATGATGATGTTTTGTCCCTGATGATGTGTTTTGTCGAAGGTGATATGTTTTGTCGATGACGATGGGTTTTGTTGATGATGCTGTGTTTTGTCGATGGTGATGGTTTTTGTTGATGGTGATGAGTTTTGTTGATGATGAAGCATTTTGTCGATGATGATGCATTTTGTCGATGATGTGTTTTGCCGATGATGCTGTGTTTTGTCGATGATGCATTTTGCTGATGATGATGTGTTTTGCCGCAGGTGATGTGTTTTGTCGATGATGATGTGTTTTGTCCAAAATTATTTGTTTTGTCGATGATGATGTGTTTTGTCAATGATGATGTGTTTTGTCGATGGTGATGTGTTTTGTCGATGATGATGTGTTTTGTCGCTGATCATGTGTTTTGTCGATGATGAGTTTTGTCGATGATGCATTTTGCTGATGATGATGTGTTTTGCCGCAGGTGATGTGTTTTGTCGATGATGATGTGTTTTGTCCAAAATTATTTGTTTTGTCGATGATGATGTGTTTTGTCAATGATGATGTGTTTTGTCGATGATGATGTGCTTTGTCGATGATGATGTGTTTTGTCGATAATGATGTGTTTTGTCGATGATGTGTTTTGCTGATGATGATGTGTTTTGCTGATGATGATGTGTTGTGTTGACAATGTGTTTTGTCACGATATGATTTGTCGAAGGTGATATGTTTTGTCGATGATGATGTTTTCTTCCTGATGATGTGTTTGTCGATGATGCTCTGTTTGGTCGACGATATGTTTTGTTGATGATGCTGTGTTTTGTCGATGATGTTGGGTTTTGTCGATGATGAAGCATTTTGTCGATGATGAGGCATTTTGTTGATGATGATGCATTTTGTCGATGATGTGTTTTGCCGATGATGCTGTGTTTTGTCGATGATGTGTTTTGCTGATGATGATGTGTTTTGTCGATAATGATCTGTTTTGTCGCTGATGCTGTGTTTTGTCGATGGTGATGTGTTTTGTCGATGATGATGTGTTTTGCTGATGATGATGTGTTTTGTCGCTGATGATGTGTTTTGCTGATGATGTGTTTTTCGATGATGATGTGTTTTGTCGATGATGTGTTTTGCTGATGATGATGTGTTTTGCTGATGATGATGTGTTTTGCCGATGATGATGTGTTTTGTTGATGATGATCTGTTTTGTCGATGATGATGTGTTTTGCCGATGATGTGTTTTGTCGATAATGATCTGTTTTGTCGATGATGATGCATTTTGTCGATGATGATGTTTTTTGTCGCTGTTGTGTTTCGTTTAGACGATGTGTTTTGTTTAGATGGTGTGTTTTGTCGATGATGATGTGTTTTGTCAATGATGATGTGTTTTGTCGATGATGATGTGTTTTGTCGATGATGATGTGTTTTGTTGCTGATGTGTTTTGTTGATGATGATGAGTTTTGTCGATGATGTGTTTTGTTGATGATGATGTGTTGTGTCGACAATGTGTTTTGTCACGATATGATTTGTCGAAGGTGATATGTTTTGTCGATGATGATGTTTTGTTCCTGATGATGTGTTTGTCGATGATGCTGTGTTTGGTCGACGATATGTTTTGTTGATGATGCTGTGTTTTGTCGATGATGATGGGTTTTGTCGATGATGAAGCATTTTATCGATGATGAGGCATTTTGTTGATGATGATGCATTTTGTCGATTATGTGTTTTGCCGATGATGCTGTGTTTTGTCGATGATGTGTTTTGCTGATGATGATGTGTTTTGTCGATGATGATCTGTTTTGTCGATGATGATGTGTTTTGTCGATGCTGATGTGTTTTGTCGATAATGATCTGTTTTGTCGATGATGATGTGTTTTGTCGATGCTGATGTGTTTTGTCGATGATGATGTTTTTTGTCGCTGTTGTGTTTCGTTTAGACTATGTGTTTTGTTTAGATGGTGTGTTTTGTCGATGATGATGTGTTTTGTAAATGATGATGTGTTTTGTCGATGATGATGTGTTTTGTCGATGATGATGTGTTTTGTCGATGATGATGTGTTTTGTCGCTGATGTGTTTTGTTGATGATGATGTGTTGTGTCGACAATGTGCTTTGTCACGATATGATTTGTCGAAGGTGATATGTTTTGTCGATGATGATGTTTTGTTCCTGATGATGTGTTTGTCGATGATGATGTGTTTTGTTGATGATGATGTCTTTTGTCGATGATGATGTGTTTTATTGATGATGATGAGTTTTGTCAATGATGTGTTTTGTTGATGCTGATGTGATTTGTCGCTGATTATTTGTTTTGTCGATGATGATGTGTTGTGTCGACAAAGTGTTTTGTCACGATATGATTTGTCGAAGGTGATATGTTTTTTCGATGATGATGTTTTGTTCCTGATGATGTGTTTGTTGATGATGCTGTGTTTGGTCGACGATATGTTTTGTTGATGATGCTGTGTTTTGTCGATAATGATGGGTTTTGTCGATGATGAGGCATTTTGTTGATGATGATGCATTTTGTCGGTGATGTGTTTTGCCGATGATGATCTGTTTTGTCGATGATGATGTGTTTTGCCGATGATGTGTTTTGTCGATAATGATCTGTTTTGTTGATGATGATGTGTTTTGTCGATGCTGATGTGTTTTGCCGATGATGCTGTGTTTTGTCGATAATGATCTGTTTTGTCGCTGATGCTGTGTTTTGTCGATGATGATGCATTTTGTCGATGATGATGTTTTTTGTCGCTGTTGTGTTTCGTTTAGACGATGTGTTTTGTTTAGATGGTATGTTTTGTCGATGATGATGTGTTTTGCCAATGATGATGTGTTTTGTCAATGATGATGTGTTTTGTCGATGATGATGTGTTTTGTCAATGATGATGTGTTTTGTCGATGATGATGTGTTTTGTCGACGATGATGTGTTTTGTCGATGATGATGTGTTTTGTCGCTGATGTGTTTTGTTGATGATGATGAAGAGTTTTGTCGATGATGTGTTTTGTTGATGATGATGTGATGTGTCAACAATGTGTTTTGTCACGATATGATTTGTCGAAGGTGATATGTTTTGTCGATGATGATGTTTTGTTCCTGATGATGTGTTTGTCGATGATGCTGTGTTTGGTCGATGATATGTTTTGTTGATGATGCTGTGTTTTGTCGATGATGATGGGTTTGGTCGATGATGAAGCATTTTGTCGATGATGAGGCATTTTGTTGACGATGGTTTTTTTTGATGATGCTGTGTTTTGTCGATGGTGATGGGTTTTGTTGATGATGATGTGTTTTGTCGCTGATATGTTTTGTCGATGATGATATGTTTTGTCGATGATGATGTGTTTTGTCGATGATGATATGTTTTGTCGATGATGATGTGTTTTGTCGATGATGATATGTTTTGTCAATGATGATAGGTTTTGTCGATGATGATATGTTTTGTCGATGATGATGTGTTTTGTCGCTGATGTGTTTTGTCAATGCTGATGTGTTTTGTTGATGATGTGTTTTGTCGATGATGATGTGTTTTGTCGCTGATGTGTTTTGTCAATGCTGATGTGTTTTGTTCATGATGTGTTTTGTCGATGATGATATGTTTTGTTGCTGATGTGTTTTGTCAATGCTAATGTGTTTTGTTGATGATGTGTTTTGTCGATGATGATGTGTTGTGTCGACGATGTATTTTGTCGACGATATGATTTGTTGAATGTGATATGTTTTGTCGATGATGATGTTTTGTCCCTGATGATGTGTTTTGTCGAAGGTGATATGTTTTGTCGATGACGATGGGTTTTGTTGATGATGCTGTGTTTTGTCGATGGTGATGGTTTTTGTCGATGGTGATGAGTTTTGTTGATGATGAAGCATTTTGTCGATGATGATGCATTTTGTCGATGATGTGTTTTGCCGATGATGCTGTGTTTTGTCGATGATGCATTTTGCTGATGATGATGTGTTTTGCCGCAGGTGATGTGTTTTGTCGATGATGATGTGTTTTGTCCAAAATTATTTGTTTTGTCGATGATGATGTGTTTTGTCAATGATGATGTGTTTTGTCGATGGTGATGTGTTTTGTCGATGATGATGTGTTTTGTCGCTGATCATGTGTTTTGTCGATGATGAGTTTTGTCGATGATGATCTGTTTTGTCGATGATGATGTGTTTTGTCGATGCTGATGTGTTTTGTCGATGATGTGTTTTGTCAATGATGTGTTTTGTCGATGATGATGTGTTTTGTCGATGATGATGTGTTTTGTCACCGATGATGAGTTTTCTCGACGGTGAGTATTGTCGTTGATGTGTTTTGTCGGTGATGATGTGTTTTGTCGGTGATGATGAGTATTGTTGACGATGATGTGTTTTGTCGGTGATGATGTGTTTTGTCGGTGATGATGAGTATTGTTGACGATGATGTGTTTTGTCGATGATGATGTGTTTTGTCGACGATGATGTGTTTTGTCGACGATGATGTGTTTTGTCGATGATGATGTGTTTTGTCGATGATGATATGTTTTGTCAACGATGATGTGTTTTGTCGATAGTGATGTTTTTTATCGATGGTGATGTGTTTTGTTGCTGGTGATGTGTTTTGTTGCTGGTGATGTGTTTTGTCGATGATGATATGTTTTGCTGTTGATGATGTGTTTTGTCGATTATGATGGTTTTTGTCGATGATGATGGGTTCTGTCAATGATGTGTTTTGTCATTGATGTTGTGTTTTGTTGATGATGTTGCGTTTTGTTGATGGTGATGTGTTATGTTGATGATGATGTGTTTTGTCGCTGATGTGTTTTGTTTTGATGATGTGTTTTGTCCACGATGTGTTTTGTCGACGATGATGGGTTTTGTCGATGATGATCTGTTTTGTCGATGATGAAGGGTTTTGTTTATGATGATGTATTTCGTTGATGATAATTTGTTTTGTCTACGATGATGTGTTTTGTCGATGAGGATGTGTTTTGTCGCTGTGGTGTTTTGTCGATGATGATGTGTTTTGTCGATGATAATGTGTTCTGTCGATGATGATGCGATTTGTCGATGATGATGCGTTTTGTCGATGATGATGTGTTTTGTCGATGCTGATGTGTTTTTTCACTGATGATTTGTTTTGTCGATGATGATGAGTTGTGTCGACAATGTGTTTTGTCACGATATGATTTGTCGAAGATGATATGTTTTGTCGATGATGATGTTTTGTCCCTGATGATTTGTTTGTCGATGATGCTGTGTTTGGTCGACGATATGTTTTGTCGATGGTGATGTGTTTTGTCGATGATGAAATGTTTTGTCGATGATGATGGGTTTTGTCGATGATGAAGCGTTTTGTCGATGATGAGGCATTTTGTCGATGATGATGCATTTTGTCGATGATGATGTGTTTTGTTGATGATGATGTGTTTTGTCGATGATGATGGGTGTTGTTGACGATGAAGCGTTTTGTCGGTGATGATCTGTTTTGTCGATGATGATGTGTTTTGCCGATGATGATGGGTTTTGTCGATGATGATGTGTTTTGTCGATGATGATGTGTTTTGCCGATGATGATGTGTTTTGCCGATGATGATGTGTTTTGTTGATGATGATGTGTTTTGTCGGTGATGATGTGTTTTGTCGATGATGAAGCGTTTTGTCGATGATGATGTGTTTTGCCGATAATGATGTGTTTTGTCGATGATGATGTGTTTTGTCGATGATGATGTGTTTTGCCGATGATGATGTGTTTTGTTGATGATGATGTGTTTTGTCCAAAATGATCTGTTTTGTCGATGATGATGTGTTTTGTCGCTGTTATGTTTTGTCGATGATGATGCGTTTTGTCGAAGATGATGCGTTTTGTCAGCGATGATGTGTTTTGTCGATGAAGATGTGTTTTGTCGATGATGGTGTGTTTTGTTACTGATGCGTTTTGTCGATGAGGACGTGCTTTGTCGATGCTGATGTGTTTTGCCGATGATGTTGTACTTTGTCGCTGATGTGTTTTATCGATGATGATGGGTTTTTTCAACGATGTGTTTTCTCGATGATGATGTGTTTTGTCGCTGATGTGTTTTGTTGATGATGATGTGCTTTGTCGATGATGATGTGTTTTGTCGATGCTGATGTGTTTTGTTGATGATGATGTGTTTTGTCAGCAATGTGTTTTGTCAACGATATGATTTGTCGAAGGTGATATCTTTTGTCGATGGTGATGTTTTGTCCCTGATGATGTGTTTTGTCGACCATATGTTTTGTCGATGATGATGTGTTTTGTCGATGATAATGGGTTTTGTCGATCATGTTGTGTTTTGTCCATGATGATGTGTTTTGCCAATGATGTGTTTTGTCGATGATGATGTGTTTTGTTGATGATGTTGTGTTTTGTCGATGCTGATGTGTTTTGTCCATGACGTGTTTTGTCGCTGATGTGTTTTATTGATGATGATGAGCTTTGTCAATGTTGATGTGTTTTGTCGATGATGATGTGTTTTGTTGATGATGCTGTGTTTTGTCGATGGTGATGGGTTTTGTCGATGGTGAAGGGTTTTGTTGATGATGAAGCATTTTGTCGATGATGATGCATTTTGTCGATGATGTGTTTTGCCGATGATGCTGTGTTTTGTCGATGATGCATTTTGCTGATGATGATGTGTTTTGCCGAAGGTGATGTGTTTTGTCGATGATGATGTGTTTTGTCCAAAATTATTTGTTTTGTCGATGATGATGTGTTTTGTCGATGGTGATGTGTTTTGTCGATGATGATGTGTTTTGTCAATGATGATGTGTTTTGTCGATGATGATGTGTTTTGTAAATGATGATGTGTTTTGTCGCTGATGATGTGTTTTGTCGATGATGTGTTTTGTCGATGATGATGTGTTTTGTCGATGATGATGTGTTTTGTCGATGCTGATGTGTTTTGTCGATGATGTGTTTTGTCGATGATGATGTGTTTTGTCGATGATGATGTGTTTTGTCGCCGATGATGAGTTTTCTCGATGGTGAGTATTGTCGTTGATGTGTTTTGTCGGTGATGATGTGTTTTGTCGGTGATGATGAGTATTGTTGACGATGATGTGTTTTGTCGGTGATGATGTGTTTTGTCGGTGATGATGAGTATTGTTGACGATGATGTGTTTTGTCGATGATGATGTGTTTTGTCGACGATGATGTGTTTTGTCGGTGATGATGAGTATTGTTGACGATGAAGTGTTTTGTCGATGATGATGTGTTTTGTCGGTGATGATGAGTATTGTTGACGATGATGTGTTTTGTCGATGATGATGTGTTTTGTCGACGATGATGTGTTTTGTCGACGATGATGTGTTTTGTCGATGATGATATGTTTTGTCGACGATGATGTGTTTTGTCGATGATGATGTGTTTTGTCGATGATGATATGTTTTGTCAACGATGATGTGTTTTGTCGGTAGTGATGTTTTTTATCGATGGTGATGTGTTTTGTTGCTGGTGATGTGTTTTGTCGATGATGATATGTTTTGCTGTTGATGTGTTTTGTCGATTATGATGGTTTTTGTCGATGATGATGGGTTTTGTCAATGATGTGTTTTGTCATTGATGTTGTGTTTTGTTGATGATGTTGCGTTTTGTTGATGGTGATGTGTTATGTTGATGATGATGTGTTTTGTCGCTGATGTGTTTTGTTTTGATGATGTGTTTTGTCCACGATGTGTTTTGTCGATGATGATGGGTTTTGTCGATGATGATCTGTTTTGTCGATGATGAAGGGTTTTGTTTCTGATGATGTATTTCGTTGATGATAATTTGTTTTGTCTACGATGATGTGTTTTGTCGATGAGGATGTGTTTTGTCGCTGTGGTGTTTTGTCGATGATGATGTGTTTTGTCGATGATAATGTGTTTTGTCGATGATGATGCGATTTGTCGATGATGATGCGTTTTGTCGATGATGATGTGTTTTGTCGATGCTGATGTGTTTTTTCACTGATGATTTGTTTTGTCGATGATGATGTATTGTGTCGACAATGTGTTTTGTCATGATATGATTTGTCGAAGATGATATGTTTTGTCGATGATGATGTTTTGTCCCTGATGATGTGTTTGTCGATGATGCTGTGTTTGGTCGACGATATGTTTTGTCGATGGTGATGTGTTTTGTCGATGATGAAATGTTTTGTCGATGATGATGGGTTTAGTCGATGATGATGTGTTTTGTCGATGATGAAATGTTTTGTCGATGATGATGGGTTTTGTCGATGATGAAGCGTTTTGTCGATGATGAGGCATTTTGTCGATGATGATGCATTTTGTCGATGATGATGTGTTTTATTGATGATGATGTGTTTTGTCGATGATGATGGGTGTTGTTGATGATGAAGCGTTTTGTCGGTGATGATCTGTTTTGTCGATGATGATGTGTTTTGCCGATGATGATGGGTTTTGTCGATGATGAAGCGTTTTGTCGATGATGATGTGTTTTGCCGATGATGATGTGTTTTGTTGATGATGATGTGTTTTGCTGATGATGATGTGTTTTGTCGATAATGATCTGTTTTGTCGATGATGATGTGTTTTGCCGATAATGATGTGTTTTGTCGATGATGATGTGTTTTGTCGATGATGATGTGTTTTGCCGATGATGATGTGTTTTGTTGATGATGATGTGTTTTGTCCAAAATGATCTGTTTTGTCGATGATGATGTGTTTTGTCGCTGTTATGTTTTGTCGATGATGATGCGTTTTGTCGAAGATGATGCGTTTTGTCAGCGATGATGTGTTTTGTCGATGAAGATGTGTTTTGTCGATGATGGTGTGTTTTGTTACTGATGCGTTTTGTCGATGAGGATGTGCTTTGTCGATGCTGATGTGTTTTGCCGATGATGTAGTACTTTGTCGCTGATGTGTTTTATCGATGATGATGGGTTTTTTCAACGATGTGTTTTGTCGATGATGATGTGTTTTGTCGCTGATGTGTTTTGTTGATGATGATGTGCTTTGTCGATGATGATGTGTTTTGTCGATGCTGATGTGTTTTGTTGATGATGATGTGTTTTGTCAGCAATGTGTTTTGTCAACGATATGATTTGTCGAAGGTGATATCTTTTATCGATGGTGATGTTTTGTCCCTGATGATGTGTTTTGTCGACCATATGTTTTGTCGATGATGATGTGTTTTGTCGATGATGATGGGTTTTGTCGATCATGTTGTGTTTTGTCGATGATGATGTGTTTTGCCAATGATGTGTTTTGTCGATGATGATGTGTTTTGTTGATGATGTTGTGTTTTGTCGATGCTGATGTGTTTTGTCCATGACGTGTTTTGTCGCTGATGTGTTTTATTGATGAAGATGAGCTTTGTCGATGATGATGTGTTTTGTCGATGATGATGTGTTTTGTCGATGCTGATGTGTTTTGTCCATGACGTGTTTTGTCGCTGATGTGTTTTATTGATGATGATGAGCTTTGTCGATGATGATGTGTTTTGTCGATGCTGATGTGTTGTTTCGACAATGTGTTTTGTCACGATTTGATTTGTCGAAGGTGATATGTTTTGTCAACGATGATGTTTTGTCACTGATGATGTGTTTGTCGATGATGCTGTGTTTGGTCGATGATATGTTTTGTCGATGGTGATGTGTTTTGTCGATGATGATATGTTTTGTCGATGATGATGGGTTTTGTCGATGATGATGGGTTTTGTCGATGATGAAGCGTTTTGTCGATGATGAGGCATTTTGTCGATGATGATGCATTTTGTCGATGATGTGTTTTGCCGATGATGCTGTGTTTTGTCGATGATGTGTTTTGCTGATGATGATGTGTTTTGTCGATAATGATCTGTTTTGTCGCTGATGATGTGTTTTGTGGACGATGATATGTTTTGTCGATGATGATGTGTTTTGTCGATGATGATCTGTTTTGTCGATGATGATCTGTTTTGTCGATGATGATGTGTTTTGCCGATGATGATGTGTTTTGTCGATGATGATGTGTTATGTCGATGATGATGTGTTTTGCCGATGATGAAGTGTTTTGTCGATGATGATGTGTTTTGTCGATGATGATATGTTTTGTCGATGATGATGTGTTTTGTCGCTGAGATTGTGTTTTGTCGCTGTTATGTTTTGTCGATGATGATGTGTTTTGTCGATGATGGTACGTTTTGTCGACGATGATGTGTTTTGTCGATGAAGATGTGTTTTGTCGATGATGATTTTTTTTTCAACGATGTGTTTTGTCGATGATGATGTGTTTTGTCGGTGATGTGTTTTGTTGATGATGATGTGCTTTGTCGATGATGATGTGTTTTGTCGATGCTGATGTGTTTTGTACATGATGGGTTTTGTTGATGATGATGTGTTTTGTCGATGATGATGTGTTTTGTTGATGATGATGTGTTTTGTTGATGATGATGTGTTTTGTTGATGATGATGTGTTTTGTCGCTGATGATTTGCTTTGTCGATGATGATGTGTTGTGTCGACAATGTGTTTTGTCACGATATGATTTGTCGAAGGTGATATGTTTTGTCAATGATGATGTTTTGTCCCTGATGATGTGTTTGTCGATGATGCTGTGTTTGGTCGAAGATATGTTTTGTCGATGATGATGTGTTTTGTCGTTGATGATGTGTTTTGTCGATGATGATGTGTTGTGTCGACAATGTGTTTTGTCACGATATGATTTGTCGAAGGTGATATCTTTTGTCGATGATGATGTTTTGTCCCTGATGATGTGTTTTGTCGATGATGCTGTGTTTTGTCGACCATATGTTTTGTCGATGATGATATCTTTTGTCGCTGATGTGTTTTGTCGATGATGATGTGTTTTGTCGCTGATGTGTTTTGTCGATGATGATGTGTTTTGTCGATGCTGATGTGTTTTGTTGATAATGTGTTTTGTCGATGATGATGTGTTTTGTCGATGGTGATGGGCTTTGTCGATGATGATGTGTTTTGTCGATGCTGATGTGTTTTGTACATGATGGGTTTTGTTGATGATGATGTGTTTTGTCGATGATGATTTGTTTTGTCGATGATGATGTGTTGTGTCGACAATGTGTTTTGTCACGATATGATTTGTCGAAGGTGATATGTTTTGTCAATGATGATGTATTTGTCGATGATGCTGTGTTTGGTCGACGATATGTTTTGTCGATGATGATATGTTTTGTTGATGATGAAGGGTTTTGTTGATGATGAAGGGTTTTGTCGATGATGATGTGTTTTGTCGATGATGATGGGTTTTGTCGATGATGAAGCGTTTTGTCGATAATGAGGCATTTTGTCGATGATGATGCATTTTGTCGATGATGTGTTTTGCCGAAGGTGATGTATTTTGTCGATGATGAAGCGTTTTGTCGATGATGATGTGTTTTGTCGATAATGATCTGTTTTGTCGATGGTGAAGCGTTTTGTCGATGATGAAGCGTTTTGTCGATGATGATGTGTTTTGTCGATGATGATGTGTTTTGTCGATGAAGATGTGTTTTGTCGATGAAGATGTGTTTTGTCGATGATGATGTGTTTTGTGACTGATGTGTTTTGTCGATGATGATGTGTTTTGTCCAAAATGATCTGTTTTGTCAATGATGATGTGTTTTGTCAATGATGATGTGTTTTATCGACGATGATGTGTTTTGTCGATGAAGATGTGTTTTGTCGATGATGGTGTGTTTTGTGACTGATGTGTTTTGTCGATGATGATGTGTTTTGTCCAAAATGATCTGTTTTGTCGATGATGATGTGTTTTGCCGATGATGATGTGTTTTGTCGATGATGATGTGTTATGTCGATGATGATGTGTTTTGCCGATGATGAAGTGTTTTGTCGATGATGTGTTTTGTCGATGATGATATGTTTTGTCGATGATGATGTGTTTTGTCGCTGAGATTGTGTTTTGTCGCTGTTATGTTTTGTCGATGATGATGTGTTTTGTCGATGATGGTACGTTTTGTCGACGATGATGTGTTTTGTCGATGAAGATGTGTTTTGTCGATGATGATTTTTTTTTCAACGATGTGTTTTGTCGATGATGATGTGTTTTGTCGGTGATGTGTTTTGTTGATGATGATGTGCTTTGTCGATGATGATGTGTTTTGTCGATGCTGATGTGTTTTGTACATGATGGGTTTTGTTGATGATGATGTGTTTTGTCGATGATGATGTGTTTTGTTGATGATGATGTGTTTTGTTGATGATGATGTGTTTTGTTGATGATGATGTGTTTTGTCGCTGATGATTTGCTTTGTCGATGATGATGTGTTGTGTCGACAATGTGTTTTGTCACGATATGATTTGTCGAAGGTGATATGTTTTGTCAATGATGATGTTTTGTCCCTGATGATGTGTTTGTCGATGATGCTGTGTTTGGTCGAAGATATGTTTTGTCGATGATGATGTGTTTTGTCGTTGATGATGTGTTTTGTCGATGATGATGTGTTGTGTCGACAATGTGTTTTGTCACGATATGATTTGTCGAAGGTGATATCTTTTGTCGATGATGATGTTTTGTCCCTGATGATGTGTTTTGTCGATGATGCTGTGTTTTGTCGACCATATGTTTTGTCGATGATGATATCTTTTGTCGCTGATGTGTTTTGTCGATGATGATGTGTTTTGTCGCTGATGTGTTTTGTCGATGATGATGTGTTTTGTCGATGCTGATGTGTTTTGTTGATAATGTGTTTTGTCGATGATGATGTGTTTTGTCGATGGTGATGGGCTTTGTCGATGATGATGTGTTTTGTCGATGCTGATGTGTTTTGTACATGATGGGTTTTGTTGATGATGATGTGTTTTGTCGATGATGATTTGTTTTGTCGATGATGATGTGTTGTGTCGACAATGTGTTTTGTCACGATATGATTTGTCGAAGGTGATATGTTTTGTCAATGATGATGTATTTGTCGATGATGCTGTGTTTGGTCGACGATATGTTTTGTCGATGATGATATGTTTTGTTGATGATGAAGGGTTTTGTTGATGATGAAGGGTTTTGTCGATGATGATGTGTTTTGTCGATGATGATGGGTTTTGTCGATGATGAAGCGTTTTGTCGATAATGAGGCATTTTGTCGATGATGATGCATTTTGTCGATGATGTGTTTTGCCGAAGGTGATGTATTTTGTCGATGATGAAGCGTTTTGTCGATGATGATGTGTTTTGTCGATAATGATCTGTTTTGTCGATGGTGAAGCGTTTTGTCGATGATGAAGCGTTTTGTCGATGATGATGTGTTTTGTCGATGAAGATGTGTTTTGTCGATGAAGATGTGTTTTGTCGATGATGATGTGTTTTGTGACTGATGTGTTTTGTCGATGATGATGTGTTTTGTCCAAAATGATCTGTTTTGTCAATGATGATGTGTTTTGTCAATGATGATGTGTTTTATCGACGATGATGTGTTTTGTCGATGAAGATGTGTTTTGTCGATGATGGTGTGTTTTGTGACTGATGTGTTTTGTCGATGAGGATGTGTTTTGTCCAAAATGATCTGTTTTGTCAATGATGATGTGTTTTGTCTATGATGATGAATTTTGTATTTGATGATGTGTTCTGTCGATAATTCTGTGTTTTGTCGATGATGATGTATTTTCTCGATTATGATTTGTTTCCTTGATGATGTTCTTTGTCGATGATGTATTCTTTCGATAATGATCTGTTTTGTCAATGTTGAAGAGTTTGGCGATGGTGATATGATATGTTGATGATGTGCTTTGTCGATGTTCGTGTGTTTTGTCAAAGATCTTATTTTCAATAATCACGTGTTTTGTCAATAATTATGTGTACTATCAACAATTTTTTTGTTTGATGATGATGTCCTTGTACAATGATGATGTGGTTTTTCGATAATGATGTGTTTTGTCAATGATGATGTGCTTGGTCAATGATGATGTGTTTTGTAGATGATGATGTGTTTTCTCAATAATGATGTCTTTTTTTGATGATGTGTTTTGTACGATGATGATGTGTTATGTCAATGAAGATGTGATTTGTCATTGATGTGCTTTGTTGATGATGAGGGGGGAAAAATTGGATCAGTGTCCATTCTGGGCGATAGTGGCGCGATGCGGTAACTATCCCCGCACCCGACGGACCCCGCACAGGCAGGACGCACGTTTGGTCACAAGGGACCCTTTCCAGGCCTTGCAATTCGCACTTCATACCACCAGAGGGAGCTCCATCTCTTAAAGGGAGAATTTTTCTTCGAAATCTCTTAAAAGGTAGCTTGTACCTGTTATTTGCTGCAAATAACAGTCTACTGTCTGCATGGAGTTGGAATGGAGATTAGGCAATGCACACATAAAACACAGATGCAGATCCCATCCCTATACACACTGATGAGTTATGTTAAAACATTGAATAAAGGTTGCGCACTACTAAATCCCACATCATCCAATTTGCACACCAGACGTCACCAATCTGCCGATCTGAGTTGGTACCAGGCCTGCGAGAGTGCATGCACCAAGATTCTGTGCTGATGCACTAGAGACCTTGGAGCAAGAGGTGGACAGAAGGAGGGACATCCTATATCTGCGGGGGGCAGGGGGGGCAAGAGGCCCTCCAGACATATACTCAAAAGGTAGTGGGAGGCAGCGGGGGATGAAGTCAATGCCAGGCACACAGCATCATGAACATGGACGCAGTGCAGGAAGAAATTCAATGCTTTGACATGAGTGGTCAAGGTGAGTGAGGTCAACTGTCAAGTGGCGCCTCCGACCAACTACACCCCACACACCAATAAACTCTTTCCATCAGTACTCAACTCTTCCAATCAGATGCTTCCTCTCACCCTTGCACGTTACCATTGTTTCAAGCCGCCCACCCACCAGGACATTGCTGCAGGAGTTCCTCAGGGCAGTGTCCTAGGCCCAACCATCATCAGCTGCTTTATCAATGACCTTCCCTCCATCATAAGGTCAGAAATGGGGATGTTCGCTGATGATTGCACAATGTTCAATTCCATTCGCAACCCGGCAGATAATGAAGCAGTCCGTGCCCGCATGCAGCAAGACCTGGACAACATCCAGGCTTGGGCTGATAAGTGGCAAGTAACATTCACGCCAGACAAGTGTCAAGCAATGACCATCTCCAACAAGAGAGTGCCTAACCATCTCCCCTTGACATTCAACGGCATTACCATCGCCGAATCCCCCACCATCAACAGAAACTTAACTGGACCAGCCATATAAATACTCCGGCTACAAGAGCAGGTCAGAGGCTGGGTATTCTGCGGCGAGTGACTCACCTCCTGACTCCCCAAAGCCTTTCCACCATCTACAAGGCACAAGTCAGGAGTGTGATGGAATACTCTCCACTCGCCTGGATGAGTGCAGCTCCAACAACACTCAAGAAGCTCGACACCATCCAGGACAAAGCAGCCCGCTTGATTGGCACCCCATCCACCACCCTAAACATTCACTCCCTTCACCACCGGCGCACTGTGGCTGCAGTGTGTACCATCCACAGGATGCACTGCAGCAACTCGCCAAGGCTTCTTCGACAGCACCTCCCAAACCCGCGACCTTTACCACCTAGAAGGACAAGGGCAGCAGGCACATGGGAACAACACCACCTGCACATTCCCCTCCAAGTCACACACCATCCCGACTTGGAAATATATCGCCGTTCCTTCATCGTCACTGGGTCAAAATCCTGGAACTCCCTTCCTAACAGCACTGTGGGAGAACCTTCACCACACGGACTGCAGCGGTTCAAGAAGGCGGCTCACCACCACCTTCTCAAGGGCAATTAGGGATGGGCAATAAATGCTGGCCTCACCAGCGATGCCCACATCCCATGAACGAATAAAAAAAATCTCACAGGCCACACACTCTGGCAGCTATTCAACCATGACACGCACATCACTCAGACACACCTCCTGCTTTCTTTCAGGAGAAAGTGGCGCAGAACAAGAGGCAGCAAGTGGCCGTGGCATTTAGCCCCTCGAGCCTGTTCCACCATTCAATGAGATCATGGTTGACCTGTGACCTAACTCCATATACCCGTCTTAGCCCCATATCCCTTAATACCCTTGGTTCACAGAAATCTATCAATCTCAGATTTAACATTCACAACTGAGCTAGCATCAACTGCCGTCTGCAGAAGAGCATTCCAAACGTCTCCCACCCTTTGCGTGTAGAAGCATTTCCTAACTTCACTCCTGCATGTCCTGGCTCTAAATGTTAGGCTGTGTCCCCGTGTCCTAGTATTGAAGTCTAGGAGACCTCCGAAAACAGTTACAAACGTCTCGGCAGCCAAAATCAATAATCCAGCCACGAACCTGTAAATCCTGCATGGTCCCGTTAAATAGCACTGGTGGGGGGTCCTCCAGGCACTCTAAGACACGATCAGAGAGGCCGTGTAGTGCTGAAACAACGTGCGCTACATTGCCCAATTTAGTGCCCGATGTGTTTTGTCCATAATGATGTGTTTTGTCGATGATGATGTGTTGTG
Organism: Heptranchias perlo; assembly: GCF_035084215.1. Classification (NCBI taxonomy): domain Eukaryota; kingdom Metazoa; phylum Chordata; class Chondrichthyes; order Hexanchiformes; family Hexanchidae; genus Heptranchias; species Heptranchias perlo. Next base: position 15,924,509 of record NC_090365.1, on the reverse strand, counting down.
TCGACGATGTGTTTTGTCGATGATATGATTTGTCGAAGGTGATATCTTTTGTCGATGATGACGTTTTGTCCCTGATGATATGTTTTGTCGATGATGCTGTGTTTTGTCGACCATATGTTTTGTCAATGATGATATCGTTTGTCGCTGATGTGTTTTGTCGATGATGATGTGTTTTGTCGATGATGATGTGTTTTGTCGATGATGATGTGTTTTGTCGATGATGATGTCTTTTGTTGATGACGATGAGTTTTGTTGATGATGATGTGTTTTGTTGATGACGATGAGTTTTGTTGATGATGTGTTTTGTCGACGATGATGTGTTTTGTCGATGATGATGTGTTTTGTCGATGATGATGTCTTTTGTCGATGATGATGTGTTTTGTCGATGATGATGTGTTTTTTCGATGATGATGTGTTTTGTCGAAGATGATGTGTCTTGTCGGTGATGATGTGTTTTCTCGACGATGATGTGTTTTGTCAATGATGATGTGTTTTGTCGATGATGATGTGTTTTGTCAATGATGTGTTTTGTCGATGATGATGTGTTTTATCGATGATGTGTTTTGTCGATGATGATGTGTTTTGTCGATGATGATATGTTTTGTCGATGATGATGTGTTTTGTCGATGATGATGTGTTTTGTCGATGATGATGTGTTTTGTCGATGATGATGTCTTTTGTTGATGACGATGAGTTTTGTTGATGATGATGTGTTTTGTCGATGATGATGTGTTTTGTTGATGATATGTTTTGTTGATGATGATATGTTTTGTTGATGATGATGTGTTTTGTCGATGATGATGTGTTTTGTCAATGATGATGTGTTTTGTCGATGATGAAGTCTTTTGTTGATGATGTTATGTTTTGTGGATGATGATGTGTTTTGTTGATGATATGTTTTGTTGATGATGATGTGTTTTGTCGATGATGATGTGTTTTGTCGATGATGATATGTTTTGTCGATGATGATATGTTTTGTCGATGATGATGCGTTTTGTCAATGATGATGTCTTTTGTTGATGATGTTATGTTTTGTGGATGATGATATGTTTTTGTCGACGATGAAGGGTTTTGTCGATGATGATGTGTTTTGTCGATGATGATATGTTTTGTCGATGATGATATGTTTTGTCAATGATTATATGTTTTGTCGATGATATGTTTTGCCTATGTTGATGTGTTTTGTCGACAATGAGATTTGTTGGTCGTGTCGCGCCTGTTTATTCGGTGTTACATGGCCCCTCCAACATCCAAGATGGCGTCTTGCATGCGCATGCATGTTTCCTGCGTGTCGTGTGGCAGAAGCCATCTTGACATACAAGTTAGTGCTTGCGCTAACCCTGAACACTGGAATCATGTAACATAGGGAGGACATGGCTTCAATCAGTGTGTAACGCTGATTTAAAGTGATTGCCACTATTTTGGGACTTAACGCTCAACTCAACTCATAGTCTTAACCCCAACCATCTGAACGAGTCTTAGAGTACCTGGAGGACTCCCCACCATGCTATTTAAAGGGACCATGCAGGATTTACAGGTTAGTGGCTGGATTATTGATTTTGGCTGCCGAGACATTTGTAACTGTTTTTGGAGGTCTCCTAGACTTCAATACTAGGACACGGGGACACAGCCTAACATTTAGAGCCAGGACGTGCAGGACTGAAGTTAGGAAATGCTTCTACACGCAAAGGGTGGGAGATGTTTGGAATGCTCTTCTGCAGACGGCAGTTGATGCGAGCTCAATTGTGAATGTTAAATCTGAGTTTGATAGATTTCTGTGAACCAAGGGTATTAAGGGATATGGGGCTAAGGCAGGTATATGGAGTTAGGTCACAGGTCCACCATGATCTCACTGAATGGTGGAACAGGCTCGAGGGGCTAAATGCCACGGCCACTTGCTGCCTCTTGATATGCACCTCCTTCTCCTGCAAGGAAGCGGGATGTGTGCCTGGGTGATGTGCCTATCATGGTTGAATAGCTGCCAGTGTGTGTGTGGCCTGTGAGTTGTGGGTGGGCGGCTTGAAACAGTGGTAATGTGTAAGGGCGGGAGGAAGCATCTGATTGGAAGAGTTGAGTACTGATGGAAAGAGTTTATTGGTATGTGGGGATGGGGGTGTAGTGCATGGGGCAGTTGGCAGGAGACGCCACTTGACAGTTGACATCACTCACCTTGACCACTCGTGTCAAAGCGTTGAATTTCTTCCTGCACTGCGTCCATGTTCATGATGCTGTGCGCCTGGCATTGACTTCATCCCCCGCTGCCTCCCACTGCCTTTTGGATTTATGTCTGGAGGGTCTCTTGCCCATAACTCATCAGTGTGTGAACATAGGGATGAGATCTGTATCTGTGTTTTACGTGTGTGATGTCTGATGTCTGTTCAGACTCCGTGCAGACAGCAGACTGTGATTTTCATCAAATAACAGGTACCTTCGACCTTTGAGAGATTTCTATAGAACATCCTCCCGCTAAGAGATGGAGCTCCCTCTGGTGGTGGAAACTGTGAATTGCATTCACTCCACGTGCAAGGACTGGAAAGGAACATTGATTGCAGGAAATTGCTCCCTTGGGACCAAACCTGCGTCCTGCCTGCCCAGGGTCTGTCGGGTGTGGGGTGTTAGCACATCAGGCCACCATCGCCCAGAACGGACCATTATCCAATTCTTCCCCCGATGTGTTTTGTTGATGATGATGTGTTTTCTTGATGATGTGTTTTGTTGATGATGATGTTTATTGTCGATGCTGATGCATTTTGTTGATGAAGTTGTGTTTTGTTGATAATGTGTTTTTTAACCTTATAACCATAGAAAAGATACAGCACAGAAGGGGGCCATTCGGCCCATCGTGTCCGCGCCGGTTCAAAGAACAACCAGGTGCCCATTCTAATCTCACCTTCCAGCACCCGGTCCGTAGCCCTGCAGCTTACAGCACTTTAGGTGCAGGTCCAGCTACTTTTTAAAAGATATGAGGGTCCCTACCTCTACCACCAATTCAGGCAGTGAATTCCATACACCCACCACCCTCTGGGTAAGAAAGTTTTTCCTCATGTCCCCTCTAATCCTTCCTCCAATCAGCTTTAATCTATGTCCTCCAGTTCTTGAACTCTCTGCTAGGGGAAACAGGTACTTCCTGTCTACTCTCTGGAACCCTCATAATTTTGTATACCTCAATCAAGTCTCCCCTCAGCCTCCTCTCTGCTCCAAGGAGAACAACCCCAGTTTCTCCAGTCTCTCCACATAACTGAAGTCCCTCATCCCTGGTACCATTCTAGTAAATCTCTTCTGCACCCTCTTTATGGCCTTAACATCCTTCCTAAAGTGCGGTGCCCAGAACTGAATACTCCAGCTGCGGCCTGACCAGTGTTTGATAAAAGTTTAGCATAACTTCCTTGCTTTTGTACTCTACTATACCTCGGCTAATAACGGAGAGCATTCCGTATGCCTTCTTCACAACCTTATCAACCTGTAATGCCACCTTCGGGGACCTGTGCACATGCACTCCAAGATCTCTCACTTCCTCTACTCCTCTCAATATATTCCCATTTACTGCGTATTCCCTTATACTGTTTGCCCTCCCTAAGTGCATTACCTCACACTTCTCTGGGTTCAACTCCATTTGCCACCTTTCTGCCCACTCCACCAACCCATTGATATCTTCTTGGAGTCTACAGCTATCCTCTTCACTATCAACTACAAGGCCAATTTTTGTGTCGTCTGCAAATTTGCCAATCATGCTCCCTATATTCAAGTCCAAATCATTAATATATACCACAAACAGCAAGGGACCCAACACTGAGCCCCGTGGCACACTGTCGCAGATGATGTGTTTTGGTGATGATGATGTGAGTTGTCAATGATGACTCATTTTGTTCATGTTGTGTTATGTCGATGCTGATGTGTTTTATTGATAATGATGTGTTTTGCTGATGGTGATTTGTTTTTTCAATGATGTACAATTTCGATGTTTTTTGTCGATGATGATGTGTTTTGTCGAAGATAAAGTGTTTTGTCGGTGATGATTTGTTTTGTCGATGATGATGAGTTTTGTCGATGATGATGAGTTTTGTCGATGATGATGAGTTTTGTTGATGATGATGGTTTTTTTCGATGATTATGTGTTTTGTCGAAGATTTTTTTGTCGACGATGATGTGTCTTGATGATGATGTGTTTTGTTGATGATGATATGTTTTGTTGATGATGAAGTGTTTTGTTGATGATGATATGTTTTGTTGATGATGATATGTTTTGTTGATGATGAAGTGCTTTGTTGATGATGAAGTGTTTTGTCGATGATGTGTTTTTGGATGATAATGTGTTTTGTCAATGTTGATGTGTTTCTTCGATGATGATGTGTTTTGTCGAAGATTTGTTTTGTCGAAGATTTGTTTTGTCGATGATGATGTGTCTTGTCGATAATGATGCGTTTTGTTGAGGATGATGTGTTTTGTCGATGATGATGTGTTTTGTCGATGATGATGTGTTTTGTCGATGATGATGTGTTTTGTCGATGATGATGGGTTTTGTTGGTGATGATGTGTTTTGTCAATGATGTGTTTTGTCGATGACGATGTGTTTTATCGATGATGTGTTTTGTCGATGATGATGTGTTTTGTCGATGCTGATGTGTTTTGTTGATAATGTGTTTTGTCGATGATGATGTGTTTTGTCGATGGTGATGGGCTTTGTCGATGATGATGTGTTTTGTCGATGCTGATGTGTTTTGTACATGATGGGTTTTGTTGATGATGATGTGTTTTGTCGATGATGATTTGTTTTGTCGATGATGATGTGTTGTGTCGACAATGTGTTTTGTCACGATATGATTTGTCGAAGGTGATATGTTTTGTCAATGATGATGTATTTGTCGATGATGCTGTGTTTGGTCGACGATATGTTTTGTCGATGATGATATGTTTTGTTGATGATGAAGGGTTTTGTTGATGATGAAGGGTTTTGTCGATGATGATGTGTTTTGTCGATGATGATGGGTTTTGTCGATGATGAAGCGTTTTGTCGATAATGAGGCATTTTGTCGATGATGATGCATTTTGTCGATGATGTGTTTTGCCGAAGGTGATGTATTTTGTCGATGATGAAGCGTTTTGTCGATGATGATGTGTTTTGTCGATAATGATCTGTTTTGTCGATGGTGAAGCGTTTTGTCGATGATGAAGCGTTTTGTCGATGATGATGTGTTTTGTCGATGAAGATGTGTTTTGTCGATGAAGATGTGTTTTGTCGATGATGATGTGTTTTGTGACTGATGTGTTTTGTCGATGATGATGTGTTTTGTCCAAAATGATCTGTTTTGTCAATGATGATGTGTTTTGTCAATGATGATGTGTTTTATCGACGATGATGTGTTTTGTCGATGAAGATGTGTTTTGTCGATGATGGTGTGTTTTGTGACTGATGTGTTTTGTCGATGAGGATGTGTTTTGTCCAAAATGATCTGTTTTGTCAATGATGATGTGTTTTGTCTATGATGATGAATTTTGTATTTGATGATGTGTTCTGTCGATAATTCTGTGTTTTGTCGATGATGATGTATTTTCTCGATTATGATTTGTTTCCTTGATGATGTTCTTTGTCGATGATGTATTCTTTCGATAATGATCTGTTTTGTCAATGTTGAAGAGTTTGGCGATGGTGATATGATATGTTGATGATGTGCTTTGTCGATGTTCGTGTGTTTTGTCAAAGATCTTATTTTCAATAATCACGTGTTTTGTCAATAATTATGTGTACTATCAACAATTTTTTTGTTTGATGATGATGTCCTTGTACAATGATGATGTGGTTTTTCGATAATGATGTGTTTTGTCAATGATGATGTGCTTGGTCAATGATGATGTGTTTTGTAGATGATGATGTGTTTTCTCAATAATGATGTCTTTTTTTGATGATGTGTTTTGTACGATGATGATGTGTTATGTCAATGAAGATGTGATTTGTCATTGATGTGCTTTGTTGATGATGAGGGGGGAAAAATTGGATCAGTGTCCATTCTGGGCGATAGTGGCGCGATGCGGTAACTATCCCCGCACCCGACGGACCCCGCACAGGCAGGACGCACGTTTGGTCACAAGGGACCCTTTCCAGGCCTTGCAATTCGCACTTCATACCACCAGAGGGAGCTCCATCTCTTAAAGGGAGAATTTTTCTTCGAAATCTCTTAAAAGGTAGCTTGTACCTGTTATTTGCTGCAAATAACAGTCTACTGTCTGCATGGAGTTGGAATGGAGATTAGGCAATGCACACATAAAACACAGATGCAGATCCCATCCCTATACACACTGATGAGTTATGTTAAAACATTGAATAAAGGTTGCGCACTACTAAATCCCACATCATCCAATTTGCACACCAGACGTCACCAATCTGCCGATCTGAGTTGGTACCAGGCCTGCGAGAGTGCATGCACCAAGATTCTGTGCTGATGCACTAGAGACCTTGGAGCAAGAGGTGGACAGAAGGAGGGACATCCTATATCTGCGGGGGGCAGGGGGGGCAAGAGGCCCTCCAGACATATACTCAAAAGGTAGTGGGAGGCAGCGGGGGATGAAGTCAATGCCAGGCACACAGCATCATGAACATGGACGCAGTGCAGGAAGAAATTCAATGCTTTGACATGAGTGGTCAAGGTGAGTGAGGTCAACTGTCAAGTGGCGCCTCCGACCAACTACACCCCACACACCAATAAACTCTTTCCATCAGTACTCAACTCTTCCAATCAGATGCTTCCTCTCACCCTTGCACGTTACCATTGTTTCAAGCCGCCCACCCACCAGGACATTGCTGCAGGAGTTCCTCAGGGCAGTGTCCTAGGCCCAACCATCATCAGCTGCTTTATCAATGACCTTCCCTTCATCACAAGGTCAGAAATGGGGATGTTCGCTGATGATTGCACAATGTTCAATTCCATTCGCAACCCGGCAGATAATGAAGCAGTCCGTGCCCGCATGCAGCAAGACCTGGACAACATCCAGGCTTGGGCTGATAAGTGGCAAGTAACATTCACGCCAGACAAGTGTCAAGCAATGACCATCTCCAACAAGAGAGTGCCTAACCATCTCCCCTTGACATTCAACGGCATTACCATCGCCGAAACCCCCACCATCAACAGAAACTTAACTGGACCAGCCATATAAATACTCCGGCTACAAGAGCAGGTCAGAGGCTGGGTATTCTGCGGCGAGTGACTCACCTCCTGACTCCCCAAAGCCTTTCCACCATCTACAAGGCACAAGTCAGGAGTGTGATGGAATACTCTTCACTTGCCTGGATGAGTGCAGCTCCAACAACACTCAAGAAGCTCGACACCATCCAGGACAAAGCAGCCCGCTTGATTGGCACCCCATCCACCACCCTAAACATTCACTCCCTTCACCACCGGCGCACTGTGGCTGCAGTGTGTACCATCCACAGGATGCACTGCAGCAACTCGCCAAGGCTTCTTCGACAGCACCTCCCAAACCCGCGACCTTTACCACCTAGAAGGACAAGGGCAGCAGGCACATGGGAACAACACCACCTGCACATTCCCCTCCAAGTCACACACCATCCCGACTTGGAAATATATCGCCGTTCCTTCATCGTCACTGGGTCAAAATCCTGGAACTCCCTTCCTAACAGCACTGTGGGAGAACCTTCACCACACGGACTGCAGCGGTTCAAGAAGGCGGCTCACCACCACCTTCTCAAGGGCAATTAGGGATGGGCAATAAATGCTGGCCTCACCAGCGATGCCCACATCCCATGAACGAATAAAAAAAATCTCACAGGCCACACACTCTGGCAGCTATTCAACCATGACACGCACATCACCCAGACACACCTCCTGCTTTCTTTCAGGAGAAAGTGGCGCAGAACAAGAGGCAGCAAGTGGCCGTGGCATTTAGCCCCTCGAGCCTGTTCCACCATTCAATGAGATCATGGTTGACCTGTGACCTAACTCCATATACCCGTCTTAGCCCCATATCCCTTAATACCCTTGGTTCACAGAAATCTATCAATCTCAGATTTAACATTCACAACTGAGCTAGCATCAACTGCCGTCTGCAGAAGAGCATTCCAAACGTCTCCCACCCTTTGCGTGTAGAAGCATTTCCTAACTTCACTCCTGCATGTCCTGGCTCTAAATGTTAGGCTGTGTCCCCGTGTCCTAGTATTGAAGTCTAGGAGACCTCCGAAAACAGTTACAAACGTCTCGGCAGCCAAAATCAATAATCCAGCCACGAACCTGTAAATCCTGCATGGTCCCGTTAAATAGCACTGGTGGGGGGTCCTCCAGGCACTCTAAGACACGATCAGAGAGGCCGTGTAGTGCTGAAACAACGTGCGCTACATTGCCCAATTTAGTGCCCGATGTGTTTTGTCCATAATGATGTGTTTTGTCGATGATGATGTGTTGTGTCGACGATGTGTTTTGTCGATGATATGATTTGTCGAAGGTGATATCTTTTGTCGATGATGACGTTTTGTCCCTGATGATATGTTTTGTCGATGATGCTGTGTTTTGTCGACCATATGTTTTGTCAATGATGATATCGTTTGTCGCTGATGTGTTTTGTCGATGATGATGTGTTTTGTCGATGATGATGTGTTTTGTCGATGATGATGTGTTTTGTCGATGATGATGTCTTTTGTTGATGACGATGAGTTTTGTTGATGATGATGTGTTTTGTTGATGACGATGAGTTTTGTTGATGATGTGTTTTGTCGACGATGATGTGTTTTGTCGATGATGATGTGTTTTGTCGATGATGATGTCTTTTGTCGATGATGATGTGTTTTGTCGATGATGATGTGTTTTTTCGATGATGATGTGTTTTGTCGAAGATGATGTGTCTTGTCGGTGATGATGTGTTTTCTCGACGATGATGTGTTTTGTCAATGATGATGTGTTTTGTCGATGATGATGTGTTTTGTCAATGATGTGTTTTGTCGATGATGATGTGTTTTATCGATGATGTGTTTTGTCGATGATGATGTGTTTTGTCGATGATGATATGTTTTGTCGATGATGATGTGTTTTGTCGATGATGATGTGTTTTGTCGATGATGATGTGTTTTGTCGATGATGATGTCTTTTGTTGATGACGATGAGTTTTGTTGATGATGATGTGTTTTGTCGATGATGATGTGTTTTGTTGATGATATGTTTTGTTGATGATGGTATGTTTTGTTGATGATGATGTGTTTTGTCGATGATGATGTGTTTTGTCAATGATGATGTGTTTTGTCGATGATGAAGTCTTTTGTTGATGATGTTATGTTTTGTGGATGATGATGTGTTTTGTTGATGATATGTTTTGTTGATGATGATGTGTTTTGTCGATGATGATGTGTTTTGTCGATGATGATATGTTTTGTCGATGATGATATGTTTTGTCGATGATGATGCGTTTTGTCAATGATGATGTCTTTTGTTGATGATGTTATGTTTTGTGGATGATGATATGTTTTTGTCGACGATGAAGGGTTTTGTCGATGATGATGTGTTTTGTCGATGATGATATGTTTTGTCGATGATGATATGTTTTGTCAATGATTATATGTTTTGTCGATGATATGTTTTGCCTATGTTGATGTGTTTTGTCGACAATGAGATTTGTTGGTCGTGTCGCGCCTGTTTATTCGGTGTTACATGGCCCCTCCAACATCCAAGATGGCGTCTTGCATGCGCATGCATGTTTCCTGCGTGTCGTGTGGCAGAAGCCATCTTGACATACAAGTTAGTGCTTGCGCTAACCCTGAACACTGGAATCATGTAACATAGGGAGGACATGGCTTCAATCAGTGTGTAACGCTGATTTAAAGTGATTGCCACTATTTTGGGACTTAACGCTCAACTCAACTCATAGTCTTAACCCCAACCATCTGAACGAGTCTTAGAGTACCTGGAGGACTCCCCACCATGCTATTTAAAGGGACCATGCAGGATTTACAGGTTAGTGGCTGGATTATTGATTTTGGCTGCCGAGACATTTGTAACTGTTTTTGGAGGTCTCCTAGACTTCAATACTAGGACACGGGGACACAGCCTAACATTTAGAGCCAGGACGTGCAGGACTGAAGTTAGGAAATGCTTCTACACGCAAAGGGTGGGAGATGTTTGGAATGCTCTTCTGCAGACGGCAGTTGATGCGAGCTCAATTGTGAATGTTAAATCTGAGTTTGATAGATTTCTGTGAACCAAGGGTATTAAGGGATATGGGGCTAAGGCAGGTATATGGAGTTAGGTCACAGGTCCACCATGATCTCACTGAATGGTGGAACAGGCTCGAGGGGCTAAATGCCACGGCCACTTGCTGCCTCTTGATATGCACCTCCTTCTCCTGCAAGGAAGCGGGATGTGTGCCTGGGTGATGTGCCTATCATGGTTGAATAGCTGCCAGTGTGTGTGTGGCCTGTGAGTTGTGGGTGGGCGGCTTGAAACAGTGGTAATGTGTAAGGGCGGGAGGAAGCATCTGATTGGAAGAGTTGAGTACTGATGGAAAGAGTTTATTGGTATGTGGGGATGGGGGTGTAGTGCATGGGGCAGTTGGCAGGAGACGCCACTTGACAGTTGACATCACTCACCTTGACCACTCGTGTCAAAGCGTTGAATTTCTTCCTGCACTGCGTCCATGTTCATGATGCTGTGCGCCTGGCATTGACTTCATCCCCCGCTGCCTCCCACTGCCTTTTGGATTTATGTCTGGAGGGTCTCTTGCCCATAACTCATCAGTGTGTGAACATAGGGATGAGATCTGTATCTGTGTTTTACGTGTGTGATGTCTGATGTCTGTTCAGACTCCGTGCAGACAGCAGACTGTGATTTTCATCAAATAACAGGTACCTTCGACCTTTGAGAGATTTCTATAGAACATCCTCCCGCTAAGAGATGGAGCTCCCTCTGGTGGTGGAAACTGTGAATTGCATTCACTCCACGTGCAAGGACTGGAAAGGAACATTGATTGCAGGAAATTGCTCCCTTGGGACCAAACCTGCGTCCTGCCTGCCCAGGGTCTGTCGGGTGTGGGGTGTTAGCACATCAGGCCACCATCGCCCAGAACGGACCATTATCCAATTCTTCCCCCGATGTGTTTTGTTGATGATGATGTGTTTTCTTGATGATGTGTTTTGTTGATGATGATGTTTATTGTCGATGCTGATGCATTTTGTTGATGAAGTTGTGTTTTGTTGATAATGTGTTTTTTAACCTTATAACCATAGAAAAGATACAGCACAGAAGGGGGCCATTCGGCCCATCGTGTCCGCGCCGGTTCAAAGAACAACCAGGTGCCCATTCTAATCTCACCTTCCAGCACCCGGTCCGTAGCCCTGCAGCTTACAGCACTTTAGGTGCAGGTCCAGCTACTTTTTAAAAGATATGAGGGTCCCTACCTCTACCACCAATTCAGGCAGTGAATTCCATACACCCACCACCCTCTGGGTAAGAAAGTTTTTCCTCATGTCCCCTCTAATCCTTCCTCCAATCAGCTTTAATCTATGTCCTCCAGTTCTTGAACTCTCTGCTAGGGGAAACAGGTACTTCCTGTCTACTCTCTGGAACCCTCATAATTTTGTATACCTCAATCAAGTCTCCCCTCAGCCTCCTCTGCTCCAAGGAAAACAACCCCAGCCCATCCAATCTCTCCTCGTAGCTGCAATTTTCAAACCCTGGCAACATTCTTGTAAATCTTCTCTGCACTCTCTCCAGAGCAATTACGTCCTTCCTGTAATGTGGTGACCAGAACTGCGAACAATACTCCAGCTGTGGCCTTACCAGCATTTTATACAGTTCCATCATTACATCCCTGCTTATGTATTCTATACCTCGGCTAATAACGGAGAGCATTCCGTATGCCTTCTTCACAACCTTATCAACCTGTAATGCCACCTTTGGGGACCTGTGCACATGCACTCCAAGATCTCTCACTTCCTCTACTCCTCTCAATATATTCCCATTTACTGCGTATTCCCTTATACTGTTTGCCCTCCCTAAGTGCATTACCTCACACTTCTCTGGGTTCAACTCCATTTGCCACCTTTCTGCCCACTCCACCAACCCATTGATATCTTCTTGGAGTCTACAGCTATCCTCTTCACTATCAACTACAAGGCCAATTTTTGTGTCGTCTGCAAATTTGCCAATCATGCTCCCTATATTCAAGTCCAAATCATTAATATATACCACAAACAGCAAGGGACCCAACACTGAGCCCCGTGGCACACTGTCGCAGATGATGTGTTTTGGTGATGATGATGTGAGTTGTCAATGATGACTCATTTTGTTCATGTTGTGTTATGTCGATGCTGATGTGTTTTATTGATAATGATGTGTTTTGCTGATGGTGATTTGTTTTTTCAATGATGTACAATTTCGATGTTTTTTGTCGATGATGATGTGTTTTGTCGAAGATAAAGTGTTTTGTCGGTGATGATTTGTTTTGTCGATGATGATGAGTTTTGTCGATGATGATGAGTTTTGTCGATGATGATGAGTTTTGTTGATGATGATGGTTTTTTTCGATGATTATGTGTTTTGTCGAAGATTTTTTTGTCGACGATGATGTGTCTTGATGATGATGTGTTTTGTTGATGATGATATGTTTTGTTGATGATGAAGTGTTTTGTTGATGATGATATGTTTTGTTGATGATGATATGTTTTGTTGATGATGAAGTGCTTTGTTGATGATGAAGTGTTTTGTCGATGATGTGTTTTTGGATGATAATGTGTTTTGTCAATGTTGATGTGTTTCTTCGATGATGATGTGTTTTGTCGAAGATTTGTTTTGTCGAAGATTTGTTTTGTCGATGATGATGTGTCTTGTCGATAATGATGCGTTTTGTTGAGGATGATGTGTTTTGTCGATGATGATGTGTTTTGTCGATGATGATGTGTTTTGTCGATGATGATGTGTTTTGTCGATGATGATGGGTTTTGTTGGTGATGATGTGTTTTGTCAATGATGTGTTTTGTCGATGACGATGTGTTTTATCGATGATGTGTTTTGTCGATGATGATGTGTTTTTTCGATGATGATGTGTTTTGTCGAAGATGATGTGTCTTGTCGGTGATGATGTGTTTTGTCGATGATGATGTGTTTTGTCAATGATGATGTGTTTTGTCGATGATGATGTGTTTTGTCAATGATGTGTTTTGTCGATGATGATGTGTTTTATCGATGATGTGTTTTGTCGATGATGATGTGTTTTTTCGATGATGATGTGTTTTTCGATGATGTGTTTTGTCGACGATGATGTGTTTTGTCGATGATGATGTGTTTTGTCGATGATGATGTCTTTTGTCGATGATGATGTGTTTTGTCGATGATGGTTTGTTTTGTCGATGATGATGTCTTTTGTCGGTGATGGTGTGTTTTGTTGACGATGATGTGTTTTGTCGATGATGATGTGTTTTGTCGATGATGATGTGTCTTGTTTATAAACATGTTTTTTGTCAATGATGATGTGTTTGGTCGGTGATGTTTTTTTTCGATGATGGTGTGTTTTGTCGATAATTGCGTGTTTTGTCAATGATGATGTGTTTTGTCCATGATGTGTTTTGACGATGCTGATGAGATTTGTTGATGCTGATGTGTTTTTTTGATAATGATGTGTTTTTTGATAATGATGTTTTTTGTCGATGATGCTGTGTTTTGTCAATGATGATGTGTTTTGTCGGTGATGATGTGTTTTTCGATGATGATGAGTTTTGTCGATGATGATGGGTTTTGTCGGTGATGATGCGTTTTTCGATGATGTTGTGTTTTGTCGATGATGATGTGTTTTGTCCATGATAAGAACATAAGAAATAGGAGCAGGAGTAGGCCAATCGGCCCCTCAAGCCTGCTCCGCCATTCAATAAGATCATGGCTGATCTGATCCCAACCTCAAATCCAAATTCATGTCCAATTTCCTGCCCCCTCCCCGTAACCCCTAATTCCCTTTACTTCTAGGAAACTGTCGATTTCTGTTTTAAATTTATTTAATGATGTGGCTTCCACAGCTTCCTGGGGCAGCAAATTCCACAGACCTACCACCCTCTGAGTGAAGAAGTTTCTCCTCATCTCAGTTTTGAAGGAGCAGCCCCTTATTCTAAGATTATGCCCCCTAGTTCTAGTTTCACCCATCCTTGGGAACATCCTTACCACATCCACCCAATCAAGCCCCTTCACAATCTTATATGTTTCAATAAGATCGCCTCTCATTCTTCTGAACTCCAATGAGTAGAGTCCCAATCTACTCAACCTCTCCTCATATGTCCACCCCCTCATCCCCGGGATTAACCGAGTGAACCTTCTTTGTACTGCCTCGAGAGCAAGTATGTCTTTTCTTAAGTATGGACACCAAAACTGTATGCAGTATTCCAGGTGCGGTCTCACCAATACCTTATATAACTGCAGCAATACCTCCCTGTTTTTATATTCTATCCCCCTAGCAATAAAAGCCAACATTCCGTTGACCTTCTTGATCACCTGCTGCACCTGCATACTAACCTTTTGATTTTCTTGCACTAGGACCCCCAGATCCCTTTGTACTGCAGTACTTTCCAGTTTCTTGCCATTAAGATAATAACTTGCTCTCTGATTTTTCCTGCCAAAGTGCATAACCTCACATTTTCCAATATTGTATTGCATCTGCCAAATCTCCGCCCACTCACCCAGCCTGTCTATATCCCCTTGTAGGTTTTTTATGTCCTTCTCACTCTCTACTTTCCCTCCCATCTTTGTATCATCTGCAAACTTTGATATGTTACACTCGGTCCCCTCCTCCAAATCGTTACTATAGATTGTAAAGAGTTGGGGACCCAGCACCGACCCCTGCGGAACACCACTGGCTACTGGTTGCCAGTCCGAGAATTAACCATTTATCCCAACTCTCTGCTTCCTGTTAGATAACCAATCCTCCACCCATGCCAGAATATTACCCCCAATCCAGATGATGTGTTTTGTCAGTGATGATGTGTTTTTCGATGATGTTGTGTTTTGTCGATGATGATGTGTTTTGTCGGTGATGATGTGTTTTGTCGAAGATTTTTTGTCGACGATGATGTGTCTTGATTATGATGATGTGTTTTGTTGATGATGATGTGTTTTGTTGATGATGATGTGTTTTTTTTCGATGTTGGTGTGTTTTGTCGGTGATGATGTGTTTTGTCAATCATGATGGGTTTTGTTGGTGCTGATGTGTTTTCTCGACGATGATGTGTTTTGTCGATGATGATGTTTTTTTTCGATGTTGGTGTGTTTTGTCGGTGATGATGTGTTTTGTCAATCATGATGGGTTTTGTTGGTGCTGATGTGTTTTCTCGACGATGATGTGCTTTGTCAATGATGATGTGTTTTGTCGATGATGGTGTGTTTTTTTTCGTTGATGTTGTGTTTTCTCGATGATGATGTATTTTGTCGATGATGTGTTTTGTCGATGTTGATGTGTTTCTTCGATGATGATGTGTTTTGTCGAAGATTTGTTTTGTTGAAGATTTGTTTTGTCGATGATGTGTCTCGTTGATAATGATGTGTTTTGTCGATGATGATGTGTCTTGTTGATAATTATGTGTCTTGTTGATAATGATGTGTTTTGTTGATGATATATTTTGTCAGCGATGATGTGTTTTGTCAATGATGATGTGTTTTCTCGATGATGATGTGTTTTGTCGATGATGATGTGTTTTGTCGATGATGATGTGTTTTGTCCATTTTGTGTTTTGTGGATGATGATGTGTTTTGTTGATGATGATGTGTTTTGTCCATTTTGTGTTTTGTCAATGATGATGTGTTTTGTTGGTGATGATATGTTTTGTTGGTGATGATATGTTTTGTTGATGAAGTTGTGTTTTCTCGATGATGATGTGTTTTGTCGATGATGATGTGTTTTGTTGATGATGATGTGTTTTGTCGATGATGACGCATTTTATTCATGTTGTGTTGTGTCGATGCTGATGCAATTTGTTGATGCTGATGTGTTTTTTTTCAATGATGTGTCGTGTCGATGTTTTTTGCCGATGATGATGTGTTTTGTCGATGATGATGTGTTTTTTGATGATGTCGTGTTTTGTTCTTAATTATATGTTTTGTCGATGATGATGGGTTTTGTTGATGATGCTGTGTTTTGTCGGCGATGATGTGTTTTGTCGATGATGATGTGTTTTGTCGATGATGATGTGTTTTGTCGATGATGATGTGTTTTGTCGATGATGATGTGTTTTGTCGATGATGATGTGTTTTGTCGATGATGATGTGTTTTGTCGATGATGATGTGTTTTGTCGATGATGATTTGTTTTGTCGATGATGATGTGTTTTGTCGATGATGATGTGTTTTGTCGATGATGATGTGTTTTGTCGATGATGGCGTGTTTTGTCGATGATGGCGTGTTTTGTCGATGTTGATATGCTTTGTCCATGATGTGTTTTGACGATGATGATGAGCTTTGTTGGTGATGATGTGTTTTCTGGATGATAATGTGTTTTGTCGATGATGAATTATTTTGTCAATGATGATATGTTTTTTTTGGTGATGTGTTTTTTCGATGATGATGTGTTTTTTCGAAGATGCTGTGTTTTGTCGATGATGAGGTGTTTTGTCGATGGTGATGTGTTTTGTCCGACAGACTCCCATTAAAGGGACCTGCTGGCTGTGATCACTGGAATCAATGGAGCAGCGCCAACTTGCTCTCATGCCCAGCTGGAAACTAAGTAATATCGCCACAAAAAAAATATGCTCAAAAATATCAGTTCTGAACTCAGATTTAATGGTGTGGAATCATAGTAGGTACAGCGCAGGAGGAGGCCATTCGGCCCATCGTGCCTGTGCCAGCTCTTTGAAAGAGCTATTCAATTAGTCCCATCCCTTACATGGTATGTCTTAATGACTGCCAAACAATCTCTCTGGCACTGAAAATTAAATTTAGGAAATGTGCAGTCGCATTACTTTTGATTTTAAGTGTTGTTGTTGGACATCTATATAAAAATAGATTTTTAATTTTCATTTTTTGACTTTTTCTCTCTGTCTCTTTTATCTCCATCTTTGAATTTGATATTTCTTACCCTCTTTATTTCACTGTCTCTAACTGTTTTTACAAGGTTTATAATTCTTTACCTTTCGCTTCCTGGTTTTGACTCACTGATGTGTCAAAAATGCTGCAACCTGATTGGTCGAGGGGACAGCACTCTCCTCCTCACTTACAGGGTCCTAGCTCTCCTGGGGTTAATGCTGGACTCTTCTCAGCTTTGAATTAGAGGAACTTCCCGCAGTAAGTTCGCGGGTGTGAATAAATCTATGGAGCGGTGAGGGCCGTTCGTTCACCACACAGAGCAATTTCTGGGCCAATTATTTTTTTATTCGTTCATGGGATGTGGGCGTCGCTGGCAAGGCCGGCATTTATTGCCCATCCCGAATTGCCTTTGAGAAGGTGGTGGTGAGCCGCCTTCTTGAACCGCTGCAGTCCGTGTGGTGAAGGTTCTCCCACAGTGCTGTTAGGTAGGGAGTTCCAGGATTTTGACCCAGCGACGATGAAGGAACGGCGATATATTTCCATGTTTGTATAAACCACCCGAACTCCTCAATTATTAAAACCACTGAACCCTTCGATTAGATTCCAGCCTGTAACTTACTCCTGGGAATTTGTTATTCTATATATAACCCCCCCCCCCAAACCTCGTGATTAGATTCCAGCCTGTAATTCACTCCCCAGTATCTGTTAGTCTGTATATAAACCACCCAAGTCCCTTGATTTGATTTAAGCAGTTTTAGAATAGTTATGGAAAAGGATAAGGAACAATCAAATGTGTAAATCTAGAGGAGGGCTAATTTCTCTGAGTTAAAAAGGGATCTTGCCCAGATGGATTGGAGTCAAAAATTGGCAGGCAAGGAGGAGATGGTTCAGGGACAGAGTAGACACATTCCCGTGAGGGGGAACGGAAGGGCATCCAAAGCTCGAGCTCCCTGGATGACTAAAGATATAGAGATTAAAATGAAACAGAAAGATACAGTAGAGGACCAGGCTGAATACAGAAAGTACAGAGGAGATCTAATCAGAGGGGCAATGAGAGAGTATGAGAATAGGTTAGCGGCTAACATAAAAGGGAACCCAAAAGTCGTTTATAAACATATAAATAGTAAAAGGGTAGTCAAAGGAAGGGTGGGGCCGATTTGGGACAAGAATGATCATCTTGTGGAGGCAGAGGGCACGGCTGAGGTACTCGAATCATGGAATCATAGAATGGTCACAGCACAGAACGAGGCCATTCAGCCCATCAAGCCTATGCCGGCTCTTTGTAAGAGCAATCCAGTTAGTTCCATTCCCCCGGTCTTTCCCGTAACCCTGCAAGTTTTTCTCCCTTCAAATATTTATCCAAATCCTTTTTGAAGGCCATGATTGAATCTGCCTCCACCACCCCCTCAGGCAGTGCATTCCAGATCCTAACCACTCGCTGTGTAAAAAAGTTTTTCCTCATGTCGCCTTTGGTTCTTTTGCCAATCACCGTAAATCTGTGTCCTCTTGTTCTTGACTCTTCCGCCAATGGGAACAGTTTCTCTTAATTTACTTTATCTCCCTCCTCCCCCAGAACTGGTCCCAATGCCCCAGGAATCTAAAGCCCTCCCTCCTGCACCATCTCTCCAGCCACGCATTCATCTGCTCTATCCTCCTATTTTTATATTCAATAGCACCATGGACAGACACATGGCAGATGAAATTTAATGCAGAGAAGTGCAAAGTGATACATTTTGGGAGGAAAAATGAGGAGAGACAATACAAACTAAATAATACAATTTTAAAGGGGGTGCAGGAACAGAGAGACCTGGGGGTGTATGTACACAAATCTTTGAAGGTGGCAGGACAAGTTAAAAAAGCATATGGGATCCTTGGCTTTATTAATAGAGGCAGAGAGTACAAAAGTAAGAAAGTTATGCTAAACCTTTATAAAACACTAGTTAATCTCCAGCTGGAGTATTGTGTTCAATTCTGGGCACCACACTTTAGGAAGGATGACAAGGCCTTGGAGAGGGTTGAGGAGATTTACCAGAATGGTTCCAGGGATGAGGGACTTCAGTTATGTGGAGACACTGGAGAAGCTGGGATTGTTCTCCTTAGAGCAGAGAAGGTTAAGGGGAGATTTGATAGAGGTGTTCAAAATCACCAACGGTTTTGATAGAGTAAATGAGGAGAAACTGTTTCCAGTGGCAGAAGGGTCGGTAACCAGAGGACACAGATTTAAGATAATTGGCAAAAGAGTCAGAGGCGACATGAGAAAACATTTTTTTATGCAGCGAGTTGTGATGATCTGGAATGCGCTGCCTGAAAGGGTGGTGGAAACAGATTCAATAATAACTTTCAAAATGGAATTGGACCTCCTGTTTTTTTACCTACTATGATAACGGATACCCAGGACTGAGTTACAGGCTGGAATCTAATCGAGGGGTTCGGGGAGGGGGGGTTTATATATAGAATAACAGATACCCGGGAGTGAGTTACAGGCTGGAATCTAATCGAGGGGTTTGGGGGTTTATATATAGAATAATAGATACCCGGGAGTGAGTTACAGGCTGGAATCTAATCGAGGGGTTTGGGGGGGTTTATATATAGAATAACAGATACCCGGGAGTGAGTTACAGGCTGGAATCTAATTGAGGGTCTCGGGGGGGGGTTTATATATAGAATAACGGATACCCGGGAGCGAGTTACAGACTGGAATCTAATCGAGGGGTTCGGTTGGGGGGGGGTTTTATATATAGAATAACAGATACCCGGGAGTGAGTTACAGGCTGGAATCTAAACGAGGGGTTTGGGGGGTTTATATATAGAATAATAGATACCCGGGAGTGAGTTACAGACTGGAATCTAATCGAGGGGTTCGATGATTTATATAGGATAACAAATGCACAGGAGTGAGTTACAGGTTGGATTCTAATCAAGGGTTCGGGTGGCTTATATGGAAAGTAGATACACAGGAGTGAGTTACAGGCTGGAATCTAAACGAGGGGTTTGGGGGGTTTATATATAGAATAACAGATACCCGAGAGTGAGTTACAGGCTGGAATCCAAACGAGGGGTTCGGGGGGTTTATATATAGAATAACAGATACCCGAGAGTGAGTTACAGGCTGGAATCTAATCGAGGGGTTCGATGATTTATATAGGATAACAAATGCACAGGAGTGAGTTACAGGTTGGATTCTAATCAAGGGTTCGGGTGGCTTATATGGAAAGTAGATACACAGGAGTGAGTTACAGGCTGGAATCTAAACGAGGGGTTTGGGGGGTTTATATATAGAATAACAGATACCCGAGAGTGAGTTACAGGCTGGAATCCAAACGAGGGGTTCGGGGGGTTTATATATAGAATAACAGATACCCGAGAGTGAGTTACAGGCTGGAATCTAATCGAGGGGTTCGGAGGGTTTATATATAGAATGACAGATACCCTGGAGTGAGTTACAGGCTGGAATCTAATCGAGGGGTTCGGAGGGTTTATATATAGGTTAACAGATACCCTGGAGTGAATTACAGGCTGGAACCTAATCAAGGGGTTTGGGGGGTTTATACATATACTAACAGATACTCGGGGGTTAGCTAGGCTGGAATTTAATCATGGGGTTCATGGATTAATATGCAGAATAACAGACATCTGAGAGAGAGTTGCAGGCTGGAATCTAATCATGGGGTTTGGGGGTTTATATATAGAATAACCGATACCCAGAAGGGAGTTACAGACTGGAATCTAAATCAGGGTTTTAATTGGTTTATATATAGAATAACAGATATCTGGGGGTGAGTTACAGGCTGGAATCTAATCAAGGGGTTCAGATGGTTTAAATATAGAATAACAGATAACCGGGAGTGAGGTACAGGCTGGAATGAAATCGTGGGGTTCGGAGGCTTATGTAGAATAACATATTCCCGGGAGTGAGTTATAGGCTGGAATCGAATCACGGCTTTTGGTTGTTTTATATTTAGAATATATAATATACCTGGGAGTGATTAAAGGCTGGAATCTAATCGAGTGGTCTGAGGGTTTTATATAGAGAATAACAGATACCCAGGAGTGAGTTCCAGACTGGAATCTAATCGAGTGGTTTGGGGGTTTATATATAGAAATACAGATACCCGGAAGGGAGTTACAGACTGGAATGTAATTCAGGGTTTTAATTGGTTTATATATAGAATAACAGATATCCAGGAGTGAGTTATAGGTTGGAATCTAATCAAGGGGTTCGTGGATTTATATATAGAATAACCGATACCCGGGAGTGAGTTATAGGCTGGAATCTATCGAAGGATTCCGGGGTGGGGGTGTTTATATATAGAATAACAGATACCCAGGAGTGAATTACAGGCTGGAATCTAATCGAGTGGTCCGAGGGTTTTATATATAGAATAACAGATACCCAGGAGTGAGTTCCAGACTGGAATCTAATTGAGTGGTTTGGGGGGGTTTATATATAGAATAACAGATACCCGGGAGTAAGTTATAGGCTGGAATCTAATCCAGGGGACCAGTTGGTTTACATACAGAATAACAGTTTGTGAATACCGATTTGTGAGTGCCACACTCCCAAGGGATTCCTGCATTGCCTGCCTGTTCCTCCTAGTTCTGTCTGGTGGTCACCCACCCCCTCTCCGCCTGAACTCTCTGTAGCTGCAGGGTGAACACCTCCTGCAACGTGCTATCCATGAAACTCTCAGCTTCCCGTATGCACTGCAGTGACACCAGCCGTCCCTCAAGCTCAGAAACTCTGGGCTCGAACTCGAGCAGTTGGCCGCACTTCCTGCACATGTGGTTTTCCAGGACACACATGGTGTTCTGGAGTTCGCACATTCCACAGGGTGTGCATGCGACGGGCCCCAGCTGTCCCGCCATGTTAACTAACAATTATTAAAACTGTTTGTTTAGCTTTAAGGCAATTTACTGTTTATCTGACAGTAAAACACTAACCAATGAACGACATACTAACTGACTAACCCTCAGCCCTCCTTCTTGTCTTGTGATGTCAATTTTTGACCTTTTGCTTGATTTTTGATTCCTCCCATGGCCCACTTTATGCTCCAATCAGCCCCTTCTCCCGAACCCCTCGATTAGATTCAAACCTGTAACTCACTCCCGCGTCCGTTATTCTATATATAAACCCCCCAAATCCCTCGATCAGATTCCAGACTGTAATTCTATTACAGACGGGTATCTATTATTCTATCTACAAACCACCCGAACCCCTACATTCCCGTGTACTTGTTATTCTATATATAAACCCCCTGAACACCTTGATTAGATTCCAGCCTGTATCTCACTCCCAGGTATCTTTTATTCCATATAATAACCACACGAACCCCTCAATCACAATCCAGCTTGTAATACACTCTCGGGTATCTGTTATTCTATAGATAAAACCCCGAACCCCTCGATCAGATTCCAGCTGGCAACTGACACCCAGGTAACTATTATGCTGTGCATAAACCCCCCGAACCCCTTGATTAGATCCCAGCATGTAACTCACTCTCAGTTATCTATTATTCTATATAGGAACGTAGGCCATTTAGCCCCTCAAGCCTGTTCCACCATTCAATGAGATCATGGCTGATCTGTGGCCTAACTCTATAAACCCGCCTTAGCCCCAAACCCCTTAATACCTCTGGTTAACAAAAATCTATCAATCTCAGATTTAAAATGAACAAGTGAGCGAGCATCAACTGCCATTTGCGGAAGAGAGTTCCAAACTTCTACCACCCTTTGTGTGTAGAAATGTCTCCTATCTTCACTCCTGAATGTCCTGGCTCTAATTTTTACACTATGTCCCCTCGTCCTAGACTCCCCAACCAGCGGAGATGGTTTCTCTCTATCTACCCTATCAGTTCCCCTTAATATCTTGAAAACTTCGATCAAATCACCCCTTAATCTTCTAAATTCCAGGGAATACAACCCTAGTTTGTGTAATCGCTCCTCGTAACTTAACCCTTGGTTTCATTCTAGTAAATCTACGCTGCACTCCTCCCAAGGCCAATATAGAACTGAACACACTACTCCAGGTGTGGTCTAACCAGGGCTTTGTATCGCTGTAGCATAACTTCTACCCCCTTGTATTCGAGTCCTCTAGATATAAAGCCAGCATTCCATTAGCCTTTCTGATTATTTTCTGTACCTGTCCATGACATTTTAATGATCTATGTACATGGACCCCTAAGTCTCTTTGGACTTCCACTGTTTCCAGCTTTTCACCATTTAGAAAGTACTCTGATCTATTCTTTTTAGGTCCAAAGTGGATGACCTCACACTTGCCTATAATTGAAATCCATTTGCCACAGTTTTGCCCTTTCATTTAATCTATTAATATCTCTCTGTAATTTTATGCTTCCATCTACATTGTTTACAATGCCGCCTATCTTTGTGTCATCAGCAAACTTGGATATGTGGCTCTCTATCCCGTCATCGAAGTCGTTAATAAATACAGTGAATAGTTGAGGCCCCAACACAGATCCCTGTGGGACACCACTGGTCATATCCTGCCTATTTGAGTCCCTGCCCATTATCCCTACTCTCTGTCTCCTGTCGCTCAGCCAATTTCCTAACCAGGTCAATAATTTGCCCTAAATTCCATGAGGGATTATATCGAATGCCTTCTGGAAGTCCATATAAACAACATCCGCAGACATTCCCCTGTCCACTACTTTAGTCACCTCTTCAAAACATTCAATCAGTTTCGTCAGATATCAATTATCCTTTACAAATCATCCGAACTGCTCAATTACATTCCACCCTGTAACTCACTCTCGGGTATCTGTTATTTTATACATAAACCACCCGAACCACTCGATTAGATTCCAGCCTATAACTCACTCCCGGTTAATTGTTATTCCATATAAACCCCTGAACCACATGATTAGATTCCAGCCTGTAACTCACACCTGGGTATCTGTTATTCTATAGATAAACCATCCGAATTCCTCGATGATATTCCAGCCTGTAACTTAATCCCAGTTTTCTGTTATTCGATATATAAATACCCCGAACCCCTCGATTAGATTCCAGCCTGTAACTCACTCCCAGCTATCTGTTATTCTATATATAAACCCCAAACCCCTCGATTAGATTCCAGTCTGTAACTTACTCCCAGGTATCTGTTATTCTATATATAAACTCCCCCCGAACCCATCGATTAGATACCAGCCAGTAACTGATACACAGGTACCTGTTATTCAATATATAAAACACCTGAACCCCTTGATTAGATTCCGGCCTGTAACTCACTTCAGGGTACCTGAATTATATGTTTGATATATAAACCACTCAAACTCTGTGAGCAGATTCTACATTTAACTCAATCCCGGGTATCTATTATTTTCTATAAACCATACAGTAGATTCCAGCCTGTAACTGACACCTGGGTATCCATTATTCTATACATAAACCACCCGAACCCCTCTCATTGAAACATACAAAATTCTTACAGGCTCGACAGGAAAGATGCAGGGAGGATGTTTCCCCTGACTGGGGATTCTCGAACCAGGGGCTACAGTCTCAGAATAAGGGGTGGGCCATTTACGACTGAGATGAGGAGAAATTTCTTCTCTCAGAGGGTGGTGAATCTTTGGAATTCTCTATCCCAGGGCTGTGGAGGCTCAGTCATTGAGTACATTCAAAACAGAGATCGATAGATTTCTAGATATTAAAGGTATCAAGGGATATGGGGATAGTGCAGGAAAATGGCGCTGAGGTAGAAGATCAGCCATGATCTTGTTGAAAGGCAGAGCAGTCTCGAGGGGCCTCAAATCCACTTTCCTGCCCTATCCCCATATCTCTTGATTCCCTTAGTGTCCAAAAATTTATCGATCTCAGTCTTGAGTATACTCAACGACTCAGCATCCACAGCCCTCTGGGGTAGAGAATGCCAAAGATTCACAATCCTCTGAATAAATTTCTCCTCATCTCAGTTCCACATGGCCGACCCCTTACCCTGAGACTATGACCCTCTAGTTCTAGACTCTCCAGCCAGGGGAAACAGCCTCTCAGCATCTACCCTGTCAAACCCTCTAAGAATTTTGTAAGTTTCAATGCAATCACCTCTCATTCTGCTAAACTCCAGAGAATATAGGCCCATTCTACACAATCTCTCCTCATAGGGCAAACCTCTCATCCCAGGAATTAATCTAGTGAACCTTTATTGCACCGCCTCTAAGGCAAGTATATCCTTCCTTAGGTAAGGAGACCAAAACTGTATACAGTACTCCAGGTGTGGTCTCACCAGAGCCCTATATAATTGCATCAAGACCTCCTTACTCTTATACTCCAACCCCATTGCAATTTAGGCCAACATATCATTTGCCTTCCTAATTGGCTGCTGTACCTGCATGTTAACTTTCTGTGATTCGTGTTAGAGGACTCAAATCCCTCTGAACACCAACATTTCCTAGTCTCTCACCTTTGAATAAATATTCTGCTTTTCTATTCTTCCTACCCTACCGAAGTGGATAATTTCATATTTCCCCACATTATACTCCATCTGCCACCTTCTCGCCCACTCGCCCACCTGTCGAAATCCCTTTGCAGCCTCCCCACAGCTTTTTTCCCACCTAGCTTTGTATCGTCAGCAAACTTGGATACATTTCACTCGGTCCCTTCATCTAAGTCATTAATATAGATTGTAAATAGCTGAGGTCCAAGCACTGATCCTTGCGTCACCCCACTAGTTACAACCCGCCAACCTGAAAATGACTCGTTCATTCCTACTCTCTGTTTTCTGTCCGTTAACCAATCCTCAAACCATGCTAATATATTACACCCAATCCCATGAGCCCTAATCTTGTGTAGTAACCTCTTGTGTGGCACCTCATCAAATGCCTTTTAAAAATCCAAATACATCCACTGGTTCCCCTTTTTCTAACCTGCTCGTTACACCCTCAAAAAACTCTAATAGATTTGTCAAACACGATTTCCCTTTCATAAAACCATGTTGACTCTGCCTAATCATATTATGATTTTGTATGTGGCCTGTTGTTACTTCTTTAATAATAGATTCGAGCATTTTCCCTACTATTAATGTCAGGCCAACTGGCCTGTAGTTCCCTGTTTTCTCTCTCCCTCCTTTCTTGAATAGTGGGATTACATTTGTTACCTTCAAATCAACAGGGACCATTCTAGAATCTAGGGAATTCTGGAAGATCAAAACCAATGCATCCACTATCTCTGCAGCCACCTCTTTTAGAACCCATGGATGTAGGCCATCAGGTCCAGGGGATTTGTTGGCTTTTAGTCCCATTAA
The DNA here is from genome assembly GCF_035084215.1 of Heptranchias perlo. Lineage (NCBI taxonomy): Eukaryota > Metazoa > Chordata > Chondrichthyes > Hexanchiformes > Hexanchidae > Heptranchias > Heptranchias perlo. The sequence goes on along the minus strand of NC_090365.1, from coordinate 15,898,265 downwards.
TTTCTCCAGTACTTTCTCTTTACTAATCTTAATTACTTTAAGTTCCTCACACTCATTAGCCCTTGATTCCCCAATAGTTCTGATATATTTTTTGTGTCTTCCACTGTGAAGACAGATACAAAATATTTGTTTAACGTCTCTGCCATTTCCTTATTCCCCATTACATTCTCTTGTCTCTGGACCCATGTTTACTTTTGCTAATCTCTTCCTTTTTATATCCTTAATGAAGCTCTGACAATCTGTTTTTACATTTCTTACTACTTTACTCTCATATTCAATTTTCTCCCTCTTTATCAATTTCTTGGTTATCCTTTGCTGATTTCTAAAACCCTCCCAATCCTCAGGCTTACTACTCTTTTTGGCAACATTGTAAGTCTCTTCTTTTAATCTAATACTATCCTTAACCTCTCTAGTTAGCCACGGTTGGATCACTTTTCCCGTGGAATTTTTATTCATCAAAGGAATGTTGAGAATTATGAATTATTTCTTTAAATGTTCACCATTGTTTATCTACCATCATATCTTTTAATCGAATTTCCCAATCTACCTTAGCCAACTCGCCCCTCATACCTATATAATTGGCTTTGTTTAAATTTAAGATCCTAGTTTCGGACTTAGCTACATCACTCTCAAACTCAATATGAAAGAGCTATCCAATTAGTCCCACTCTCCTGCCCTTACCCCATAGCCCTGCAAATTTTTCCTTTTCAAGTATTTATCCAATTCCCTCTTGAAAGTTACTATTGAATCTGCTTCCACCACCCTTTCAGGCAGAGCATTCCAGATCAGAACAACTCGCTGCGTAAAAAAAATTCTCCTCCTCTCCCCCCTGGCGTTTTTTGCCAATTATCTTAAATCTGTGTCCTCTGGTTAACGACCCACCTGCCATTGGAAAGAGTTTCTCCCTATCTACACTATCAAAACAACACATGATTTTGAACACCTCTATTAAATCTCCCGTTAACCTTCTCTCTTCAAAGGAGAACAATCCCAGCTTCTTTATTCTCTCCAGATAACTGAAACCCTTCATCCCTGGTACCATTCTAGTAAATCTCCTTCTTCCTAAAGTGTGGTGCCCAGAATTGGATACAATACACTGGTTTAGGTCTAACCAGTGATTTACAAAGGTTTAGCATAACTTCCTTGCTTTTGTAATATATGCCCCTATTTATGAAGCCAATTGATATTGTTATTCTATATATAAACCACCCGAACCCCTTGATTAGATCCCAGCCTGTAACTCACTCCTGAGTAGATGTTATTCTATATATAATCCATCCTCACTCCCCAATTAGATTCCAGCCTATAACCCATTCCTGGGTTTCTGTTATTCGATACAAACCACCCGAACCCATCAATTAGATCCCAGCCTGTAACTCACTCCCGGGATGGGGAGAGGTGGGGATGGTAGGGGAGGGGTAGGGAAGTGAGGAGTGAGGAAGGGAGGAGTGGGGAGGGGAGGGGTAAGGAGGAGTTGGGAGAGGAGGGATGGGTAAAGGAGGGATTGGGTTGGGAGGAGTGGGGAGTGGAGGGGCGGGGAGGAGTAGGTGGGGTAGAGTGGAGAAGGGTGGGGTGGGTTGGAGAGGGGTGGGGAGGTGAGGGGTGGGTTGGGGTGGCGATGGGTTGGGAGCGGAGGTGAGGGGTGGGTTGGGGAGGTGAGGGGTGGGGTGAGGAGGGGTGAAGTGAGATGGGGAGTCAATGGGTGGAGAGCAGAGGGGCGGGGAGAGGTGGGTTGGGGAGTGGAGGGGTGGGGTGGGGAGTGGAGGGGAGGGGTGGGGAGCGGAGGGGTGGGGAGCGGAGCGGAGGGATGGGGTGGGGTGGGGAGTGGAGGGGAGGAGTGGGGTGGGGAGCGGAGGGGTGGGGAGCGGAGGGGAGGAGTGGGGTGGGGAGTGGAGGGGAGGGGAGGGGAGGGGAGAAGTGGGTTGGGGAGCGGATGGGAGGGGAGGGGTGGGGTGGGGAGTGGAGGGGAGGGGTGGGGAGTGAAGGGGAGGGGAGGGGTGGGGTGGGGAGTGGAGGGGAGGGGAGGGGTGGGGAGCGGAGGGGTGGGGTGGGCTGTAGAGGGGAGGGGAGGGGTGGGGTGGGGAGTAGAGAGGTTGGGTGGGGAGTGAAGGGGAGGGGAGGGGAGGGGTGGGGTGGGGAGTGGAGGGGAGGGGAGGGGTGGGGAGCAGAGGGGAGGGGAGTGGAGCGGAGCGGAGGGGTGGGGTGGGCTGTAGAGGGGAGGGGAGGGGTGGGGTGTGGAGGGGAGGGGAGGGGTGGGGTGGGTTGGGGAGCGGAGTAGAGGGGTGGGCAGGATAATACCAGGTAGACAAGCCCTGGTAACTGGCACCACCTGAGCTCTGTGTTACTGAACGAGGGGCTTCACAGCCCAGAGCTCCACACACCGAGGGATAGTTTGTGTATTTTGGGATCGCACCGGCTGTGCTGGGTTAGCTCCAGTTCCCTTCGTATTTGCTGATCTGTATCAGCACAGCGAGTACAAACCTGTTGTTGAGGCTTAACTAATGGGAATGAGCAAAAAGAAACCCTGTTCTCAGGACAGTGTACGTAGGAACGCAATCAGCCTGCGGTCAAAGACCACTGCACACAGCGGGAGACCGCGGTCAGAGTGTTTCCCAGTGTGGAACCTGAACACTGCACTGGGGGTTACTGATTACCAGACCTGTGAGCTGAGTGATCTGAGCCTATCGATAATTCCTTTTGTTCCATCACCTCTGGTGTGCCGAAGGACGGCTCCATCCTCTCATACACTGGCTGCACCTTGCACGAGCTGAGGGCCCACCGAGCACAGCCGGGCTCCACTACTGGTCTCCACACCCCTGGGTTTCCAGCCCTGATTGCTCTCCAGTGTCGCCCCCCTCCCACTCCCCAACCTCCCCCCACTGGAAAGTGTGTGTGGCCTGGGCCTGGCTGCATTGCCTCCCATGGTAAAACTGCCTGCTGCCACTCTGCATTGGCTCACACCTGATTCCTCAAAGCCAAAGCAACAGAGTGTGCAGAACCAGGGACATCTACCCCAGTGAGAGTCAGTGTGTGTGGGACCCGTACCCCAGTGAGAGTCAGTGTGTGTGGGACCCGTACCCCAGTGAGAGTCAGTGTGTGTGGGACCCGTACCCCAGTGAGAGTCAGTGTGTGTGGGACCCGTACCCCAGTGAGAGTCAGTGTGTGTGGAACCCGTACCCCAGTGAGAGTCAGTGTGTGTGGGACCCGTACCCCAGTGAGAGTCAGTGTGTGTGGGACCCGTACCCCAGTGAGAGTCAGTGTGTGTGGAACCCGTACCCCAGTGAGAGTCAGTGCATTCCTGAGAGGATGGATGAAAACTGGAAGTAGAAAGTGCCAGTGATTTCCTGTACTGGATGGATTTTATTCTCATGACACAGATCAGAAATGGATAAGAAGCTCCCTGATCCGAGAGCAACCCTCGGACAATAATCGGGCAAAAGCATTTCATCCGAAGACTGACCTCCAAACACACACAATGTGCCGCTCGTGATGACATCTTATTCTCCTCGTGGGGAGACCACCATGCCGAATATCAACTGTCCCCCCACCTACCCCTGTAATATGTCGGTGTATCTGATCAGGGCCCATTCTTCTTGCAAACTAACAAAAAAATATTAAAAGTGTGACCTTCGCACAACTGAGCACAGTGTGACCTTTGCACAACTGCACAATCAGTGTGGCCTTGCACGACTACGCAGTTAGTATGACCTTTGCACAACTATGCACAGGCAGTATGACCTTTGCACGACTACACGGTAGGTATGGCCTTTGCACGACTATGCACAGTCAGTATGATCTTTGCACGACTATGCACAGTCATTCCTACAATCCTCGTGCAACAGCAACAAGTCAATTGGCATAAAATGCCGTAACATGCAGGGGCTGGGATTGGCTCAGTAGATCTTGGAGTGTCCAGTAACTGAAACAACTTATTATAAATAATAGATCATCCTGTGAGTCCCCGGCCTGAGCCGCTGTTAGTGAGGATAAAATACTGGTCAATGGACACTGCGTGCACGAGGAGTGAGGACTCCATAGCGAGCAGCGTGTCGGTAACACTGGGCAGCGCACTTAGACCAAATCACACTGCGTTGGAGTCTAAATACGTCAAAAAAGGAAAAAAAATAAAAACGAAATTTTTTTAACTGGCCTGAGGTCCCGTTATAGTTGCTTGTTGCCTAACTCTGGAATGTAAACAGGAAGACACCAAGCTCAGGCTGGTGTTAATCAGAACAGAAAGCGGCTGCTCTACTCCTTTCTCAGCTTCAAGTGGCCCCACAGTGTGGCTGGGGCAATGGTGGGGGACCTGGGCTCCCCGTTCTCGTCAAATCGCAAACGCAGGGTATTCCTGATCACCAACTTTTCCACAATGAATGAAGCACAGAACCAGGGGACAGCGTACTCCAGTGTCACTAACCCCATGAAGTCATAATCAAACTGGGAGTAGTCCCAGGGGCAAGCGTTGAACTGACGCAGGATGTATCCAGTCGAGAACTCCCAGACATAAGTCCAGGCAGTGTAGATGAGGCACCTCACGACGCTAGGGCACCGGTCTTTCAGACACAGGTACATCCTCTCCACCACCATGATGGATGTGCCATAGATGAAAAGTGCCCAGACACTGGTGACTCCTGGGAACTTCCAATTGAAATTGATGACAAACTCCCAGATGGCTGTGAACATCACTTCACAAAAATACCCATGGATGGCATAAAGGTACCAGCGTGAGAGGGCACTGAGAGGCTCCACAGCTGGCATCATCCTCCCAGCCTCCGAAAACTGCACACAGACCTGAACAAAAAGACATCAATGTTACTTCAAGGAGTGTTAGACAAAGCCCATAATCAATGGGTCCCTCACCCCAAAACCTCACAAACAATGGGTCCCTCACCCCAAAATCCCATAATCAATTGGTCCCTCACCCAAATCCCATAATCAATGGGTCCCTCATCCCAAATCCCATAATCAATGGGTCACACACCATAAATCCCATAATGGGTCACACACCCCAAATCCCAGAATCAATTGGTCCCTCACCCCAAATCTCATAATCAACGGGTCCCTCATCCCAAATCCCATAATCAATGGGTCTTTCACCCCAAAACCCCATAATCGATGGGTCTCTCACCCCAAATCCCGTAATCAATTGGTCCCTCACCCCAAAATCCCATAATCAATGGGTCCCACACCCCAAAACCGCATAATCAAAGGATCCCTCACCACAAATCCCGTGATCAATTGGTCCCTTACCCCAAATCCCATAATCAATGGGTGCCTCATCCCAAATCCCATAATCAATGGGTCCCTCACCCCAAAGCCTCATAATCAATGGGTCCCTCACCCCAAAACCACATAATCAATGGGTCCCTCACCCCAAAGCCTCATAATCAATGGGTCCCTCACCCCAAAACCACATAATCAATGGGTCCCTCACCCCAAAACCACATAATCAATGGGTCCCTCACCCCAAAACCACATAATCAATGGGTCCCTCACTCCAAGCCCCATAATCAATGGGTCCCTCACCCCAAAACCACATAATCAATGGGTCCCTCACCCGAAGCCCCATAATCAATGGGTCCCTCACCCCAAAACCACATAATCAATGGGTCCCTCACTCCAAGCCCCATAATCAATCGGTCCCTCACCCGAAATCCCATAATCAATGTGTCCCTCACCCCAAAACCCCATAATCAATGGGTCCCTCACCCCAAAACCCCCTAATCAATGGGTGCCTCACCCCAAAATCCCACAATGAATGGGTACCTCACCCCAAAATCCCATAATCAATGGGTCCCTCACCACAAAAACGCCTAATCAATGGGTCCTTCACCCCAAATCCCATAATCAATGGGTCCCTCATCCCAAGCCACATAATCAATGGATCCCTCAACCCAAAACCTCATAATCAATGGGTCCCTCACCCCAAATTCGATTATCAATGGGTCCATCACTAAAAATCCCATAATCAATGGGTCCCTCACCCCAAAATCCCATAATCAATGGGTCCCTCACCCCAAAACCTCATAATCATGGGTCCCTCACCCCAAAACCTCATAATCAATGGGTCCCTCACCCCAAAACCTCGTAAGTAATGGGTCCCTCACCCAAATCCCCATAATCAATGGGTCCCTCCCCCTAAATCCCCACAATCAATGGGTCCCTCACCACAAGCCCCATAACCTATGGGTCCTTCACCTCAAAACCCCATAATTAATGGGTCCCTAACCCCAGATCCCCATAAACAATGGGTCCCTCACCCCAAAACCTTAAAATTAATGGGTCCCTCACCCCAAAACCTAATAATCAATGGGTCCCTCACCCTAAAATCTCATAATCAATGGGTCCTTCACTCCAAAACCTCATAATTAATGGGTCCCTCACCCCAAAATTCCATAATCAACGGGTCCCTCAGCCCAAACCTCATAATCAATGGGTCCCTCAACCCAAGCCCCATAACCTATGGGTTCCTCACTCCAAAACCCCAGAATTAATGGGTCCTTCACTCCAAAACCTCAGAATCAATGGTTCCCACACCCCAAAATTCCATAATCAATGGGTCCCTCATCCCAAGCCCCATAATCAATGGGTGCCTCATCCCAAATCCCATAATCAATGGATCCCTCACCCCAAACTCAAAAATCAATGGGTCCCTCACCCCAAAACCTCATAATCAACGGGTCCCTCACCCCAAACTCGATAATCAATGGGTCCCACACCCCAAAACCCCATAATTAATGGGTCGCTCACCCCAAAACCCCATAATTAATGGGTCCCTCACCCCAAAACCTCATAATCCATGGGTCCCTCACCCCAAAACCTCATAAGTAATGGGTCCCTCACCCCAAATCCCAAATAATCAATGGGTCCCTCAACACAAGCCCCATAACCTATGGGTCCCTCACCTCAAAACCCCATAATCAATGGGTCCCTCACCCCAAAACATCATAATCAATAGGTCCCTCACCCCAAACTCGATAATCAATGTGTCCCTCACCCCAAAACCCCATAGTTAATGGGTCCCTCACCCCAAAACCCCATAATTAATGGGTCCCTCACTCCTAAATCTCATAATCAATGGGTCCCTCACCCCAAAACCTTATAATCAATGGGTCACTCACCCCAAAACCTCATAATCAATGGGTCCCTCACCCGAAGCCCCATAATCAATGGGTCCCTCACCCCAAATGTCATAATCAATGGGTCCCTCACCCCAAAATCCCATTATCAATGGGTCCCTCACCCCAAAACCTCATAATCAATGGGTCCCTTACACCAAACTCAATTATCAATGGGTCTCTCACCCCAAAACCCCATAATCAATGGGTCCCCCACCCCAAAACCCCATAATGAATGGGCCCCTCACTACAAATCACATAATCAATGGGTCCCTCACCCCAAAACCCCATAAACAATGGGTCCCTCACCCCAAATCCCATAATCAATGGGTCCCTCACCCCAAAATCCCATAATCAATCGGTCCCTCACCCGAAATCCCATAATCAATGGGTCCTGTATTATCGGGGGTGGGGGAGGCATGCTGTATTATCGGGGTGCTGTATTATCGGGGTGCTGTATTATCGGGGTGCTGTATTATCGGGGGTGTTGTATTATTGGGGTGCTGTATTATCGAGGGTGCTGTATTATCGGGGTGCTGTATTATCGGGGTGCTGTATTATCGGGGGTGCTGTATTATCGGGGTGCTGTATTATCGGGGTGCTGTATTATCGGGGGTGCTGTATTGTCGGGGTGTTGTATTATCGGGGTGCTGTATTATCGGGGTGATGTATTATCGGGGGTGCTGTATTATCGGGGGTGCTGTATTATCGGGGTGATGTATTATCGGGGGTGATGTATTATCGGGGGTGCTGTATTATCGGGGGTGCTGTATTATCGGGGTGATGTATTATCGGGGTGATGTATTATCGGGGGTGATGTATTATCGGGGTGCTGTATTATCGGGGGTGATGTATTATCGGGGTGCTGTATTATCGGGGTGCTGTATTATCGGGGGTGCTGTATTATCGGGGTGCTGTATTATCGGGGGTGCTGTATTATCGGGGGTGCTGTATTATCGGGGGTGATGTATTATCGGGGTGCTGTATTATCGGGGATGCTGTATTATCGGGGGTGCTGTATTATCGGGGTGCTGTATTATCGGGGGTGCTGTATTATCGGGGTGCTGTATTATCGGGGGTGCTGTATTATCGGGGGTGCTGTATTATCGGGGTGATGTATTATCGGGGTGCTGTATTATCGGGGGTGCTGTATTATCGGGGTGCTGTATTATCGGGGGTGATGTATTATCGGGGTGATGTATTATCGGGGTGATGTATTATCGGGGGAGCTGTATTATCGGGGTGTTGTATTATCGGGGTGCTGTATTATCGGGGTGTTGTATTATCGGGGTGCTGTATTATCGGGGTGTTGTATTATCGGGGGTGCTGTATTATCGGGGTGCTGTATTATCGGGGTGTTGTATTATCGGGGTGTTGTATTATCGGGGGTGCTGTATTATCGGGGGTGATGTATTATCGGGGTGCTGTATTATCGGGGGTGCTGTATTATCGGGGTGCTGTATTATCGGGGTGCTGTATTATCGGGGTGCTGTATTATCGGGGTGCTGTATTATCGGGGGTGCTGTATTATCGGGGTGATGTATTATCGGGGGTGCTGTATTATCGGGGTGCTGTATTATCGGGGTGCTGTATTATCGGGGTGCTGTATTATCGGTGGTGCTGTATTATCGGGGTGCTGTATTATCGGGGTGCTGTATTATCGGGGTGCTGTATTATCGGGGGTGATGTATTATCGGGGTGCTGTATTATCGGGGTGATGTATTATCGGGGGTGCTGTATTATCGGGGGTGATGTATTATCGGGGTGCTGTATTATCGGGGGTGCTGTATTATCGGGGTGCTGTATTATAGGGGGTGATGTATTATCGGGGGTGATGTATTATCGGGGTGATGTATTATAGGGGGTGATGTATTATCGGGGGTGATGTATTATCGGGGTGATGTATTATCGGGGTGCTGTATTATAGGGGGTGATGTATTATCGGGGGTGATGTATTATCGGGGTGCTGTATTATCGGGGGTGATGTATTATCGGGGTGATGTATTATCGGGGTGCTGTATTATCGGGGGTGATGTATTATCGGGGTGATGTATTATCGGGGGTGCTGTATTATCGGGGTGATGTATTATCGGGGGTGCTGTATTATCGGGGGTGATGTATTATCGGGGTGCTGTATTATCGGGGGTGATTTATTATCGGGGGTGATGTATTATCGGGGTGCTGTATTATCGGGGTGCTGTATTATCGGGGGTGCTGTATTATCGGGGTGCTGTATTATCGGGGGTGCTGTATTATCGGGGTGCTGTATTATCGGGGTGTTGTATTATCGGGGGTGCTGTATTATCGGGGTGATGTATTATCGGGGGTGCTGTATTATCGGGGTGTTGTATTATCGGGGGTGATGTATTATCGGGGGTGCTGTATTATCGGGGTGCTGTATTATCGGGGGTGCTGTATTATCGGGGTGCTGTATTATCGGGGGTGCTGTATTATCGGGGGTGATGTATTATCGGGGGTGATGTATTATCGGGGTGCTGTATTATCGGGGGTGCTGTATTATCGGGGGTGCTGTATTATCGGGGGTGCTGTATTATCGGGGGTGCTGTATTATCGGGGTAATATATTATCGGGGTGCTGTATTATCAGGGTGATATATTATCGGGGTGCTGTATTATCGGGGTGATGTATTATCGGGGGTGATGTATTATCGGGGTGCTGTATTATCGGGGTGCTGTATTATCGGGGGTGATGTATTATCGGGGTGCTGTATTATCGGGGGTGATGTATTATCGGGGTGATGTATTATCGGGGGTGATGTATTATCGGGGGTGATGTATTATCGGGGTGATGTATTATCGGGGTGCTGTATTATCGGGGGTGATGTATTATCGGGGGTGATGTATTATCGGGGTGATGTATTATCGGGGGTGATGTATTATCGGGGGTGCTGTATTATCGGGGGTGATGTATTATCGGGGGTGATGTATTATCGGGGGTGCTGTATTATCGGGGGTGATGTATTATCGGGGGTGATGTATTATCGGGGGTGATGTATTATCGGGGTGCTGTATTATCGGGGGTGATGTATTATCGGGGGTGATGTATTATCGGGGTGCTGTATTATCGGGGGTGATGTATTATCGGGGTGCTGTATTATCGGGGTGCTGTATTATCGGGGTGATGTATTATCGGGGGTGCTGTATTATCGGGGTGCTGTATTATCGGGGTGCTGTATTATCGGGGTGATGTATTATCGGGGGTGCTGTATTATCGGGGGTGCTGTATTATCGGGGTGCTGTATTATCGGGGGTGCTGTATTATCGGGGGTGATGTATTATCGGGGGTGATGTATTATCGGGGTGCTGTATTATCGGGGTGCTGTATTATCGGGGGTGATGTATTATCGGGGTGATGTATTATCGGGGGTGATGTATTATCGGGGGTGCTGTATTATCGGGGGTGATGTATTATCGGGGTGCTGTATTATCGGGGTGATGTATTATCGGGGTGATGTATTATCGGGGGTGATGTATTATCGGGGGTGCTGTATTATCGGGGTGCTGTATTATCGGGGTGCTGTATTATCGGGGGTGCTGTATTATCGGGGTTCTGTATTATCGGGGGTGCTGTATTATCGGGGTGATGTATTATCGGGGGTGCTGTATTATCGGGGTGCTGTATTATCGGGGGTGCTGTATTATCGGGGGTGATGTATTATCGGGGGTGCTGTATTATCGGGGTGCTGTATTATCGGGGGTGATGTATTATCGGGGTGATGTATTATCGGGGGTGATGTATTATCGGGGGTGCTGTATTATCGGGGTGCTGTATTATCGGGGGTGCTGTATTATCGGGGGTGATGTATTATCGGGGGTGCTGTATTATCGGGGTGATGTATTATCGGGGGTGCTGTATTATCGGGGGTGCTGTATTATCGGGGGTGCTGTATTATCGGGGGTGATGTATTATCGGGGGTGCTGTATTATCGGGGGTGCTGTATTATCGGGGGTGCTGTATTATCGGGGTGATGTATTATCGGGGGTGCTGTATTATCGGGGTGATGTATTATCGGGGGTGCTGTATTATCGGGGGTGATGTATTATCGGGGGTGCTGTATTATCGGGGGTGCTGTATTATCGGGGGTGCTCTATTATCGGGGTGATGTATTATCGGGATGCTGTATTATCGGGGGTGATGTATTATCGGGGGTGCTGTATTATCGGGGGTGCTGTATTATCGGGGTGATGTATTATCGGGGGTGATGTATTATCGGGGGTGATGTATTATCGGGGGTGCTGTATCATCGGGGTGCTGTATTATCGGGGTGCTGTATTATCGGGGGTGATGTATTATCGGGGGTGATGTATTATCGGGGTGCTGTATTATCGGGGTGCTGTATTATCGGGGGTGATGTATTATCGGGGGTGATGTATTATCGGGGTGATGTATTATCGGGGTGCTGTATTATCGGGGTGCTGTATTATCGGGGTGATGTATTATCGGGGTGCTGTATTATAGGGGGTGATGTATTATCGGGGGTGCTGTATTATCGGGGTGCTGTATTATCGGGGGTGATGTATTATAGATAGAAGTTACAACATGGAAACAGGCCCTTCGGCCCAACATGTCCATGTCGCCCAGTTTATACCACTAAGCTAGTCCCAATTGCCTGCACTTGGCCCATATCCCTCGATACCCATCTTCCCCATGTAACTGTCCAAATGCTTTTTAAAAGACAAAATTGTACCCGCCTCTACTACTGCCTCTGGCAGCTCGTTCCAGACACTCACCACCCTTTGAGTGAAAAAATTGCCCCTCTGGATCCTTTTGTATCTCTCCCCTCTCACCTTAAATCTATGCCCCCTCGTTATAGACTCCCCTACCTTTGGGAAAAGATTTTGACTATCGACCTTATCTATGCCCCTCATTATTTTATAGACTTCTATAAGATCACCCCTTAACCTCCTACTCTCCAGGGAATAAAGTCCCAGTCTGTCTAACCTCTCCCTGTAAGTCAAACCATCAAGTCCCGGTAGCATCCTAGTAAATCTTTTCTGCACTCTTTCTAGTTTAATAATATCCTTTCTATAATAGGGTGACCAGAACTGTACACAGTATTCCAAGTGTGGCCTCACCAATGCCCTGTACAACTTCAACAAGACATCCCAACTCCTGCATTCAATGTTCTGACCAATGAAACCAAGCATGCTGAATGCCTTCTTCACCACCCTATCCACCTGTGACTCCACTTTCAAGGAGCTATGAATCTGTACTCCTAGATCTCTTTGTTCTATAACTCTCCCCAACGCCCTACCATTAACGGAGTAGGTCCTGGCCCGATTCGATCTACCAAAATGCATCACCTCACATTTATCTAAATTAAACTCCATCTGCCATTCATCGGCCCACTGGCCCAATTTATCAAGATCCCGTTGCAATCCTAGATAACCTTCTTCACTGTCCACAATGCCACCAATCTTGGTGTCATCTGCAAACTTACTAACCATGCCTCCTAAATTCTCATCCAAATCATTAATATAAATAACAAATAACAGAGGACCCAGCACCGATCCCTGAGGCACACCGCTGGACACAGGCATCCAGTTTGAAAAACAACCCTCGACAACCACCCTCTGTCTTCTGTCGTCAAGCCAATTTTGTATCCAATTGGCTACCTCACCTTGGATCCCATGAGATTTAACCTTATGTAACAACCTACCATGCGGTACCTTGTCAAATGCTTTGCTGAAGTCCATGTAGACCACGTCTACTGCACAGCCCTCATCTATCTTCTTGGTTACCCCTTCAAAAAACTCAATCAAATTCGTGAGACATGATTTTCCTCTCACAAAACCATGCTGACTGTTCCTAATTAGTCCCTGCCTCTCCAAATGCCTGTAGATTCTGTCCCTCAGAATACCCTCTAACAACTTACCCACTACAGATGTCAGGCTCACTGGTCTGTAGTTCCCAGGCTTTTCCCTGCCGCCCTTCTTAAACAAAGGCACAACATTTGCTACCCTCCAATCTTCAGGCACCTCACCTGTAGCGGTGGATGATTCAAATATCTCTGCTAGGGGACCCGCAATTTCCTCCCTAACCTCCCATAACGTCCTGGGATACATTTCATCAGGTCCCGGAGATTTATCTACCTTGATGCGCGTTAAGACTTCCAGCACCTCCCTCTCTGTAATATGTACACTCCTCAAGACATCACTATTTATTTCCCCAAGTTCCCTAACATCCATGCCTTTCTCAACCGTAAATACCGATGTGAAATATTCATTCAGGATCTCACCCATCTCTTGTGGTTCCGCACATAGATGACCTTGTTGATCCTTAAGAGGCCCTACTCTCTCCCTAGTTACCCTTTTGCCCTTTATGTATTTGTAGAAGCTCTTTGGATTCACCTTTGCCTGATCTGCCAAAGCAATCTCATATCCCCTTTTTGCCCTCCTGATTTCTCTCTTAACTCTACTCCGGCAATCTCTATACTCTTCAAGGGATCCACTTGATCCCAGCTGCCTATGCATGTCATATGCCTCCTTCTTATTTTTGACTAGTGCCTCAATCTCCCGAGTCATCCAAGGTTCCCTACTTCTACCAGCCTTGCCCTTCACTTTATAAGGAATGTGCTTACACTGAACCCTGGTTAACACACTTTTGAAAGCCTCCCACTTACCAGACGTCCCTTTGCCTGCCAACAGACTCTCCCAATCAACTTCTGAAAGTTCCTGTCTAATACCATCAAAATTGGCCTTTCCCCAATTTAGAATTTTAACTTTTGGGCCAGACCTATCCTTCTCCATAGCTATCTTAAAACTAATGGAATTATGATCACTGGTCCCAAAGTGATCCCTCACTAACACTTCTGTCACCTGCCCTTCCTTATTTCCCAAGAGGAGGTCAAGTTTTGCCCCCTCTCTAGTCGGGCCATCCACATACTGAATGAGAAATTCCTCCTGAATACACTCAACAAATTTCTCTCCATCCAAGCCCCTAATGCTATGGCTGTCCCAGTCAATGTTGGGAAAGTTAAAGTCCCCTACTATTACCACCCTATTTTTCTTGCAGCTGTCTGTAATCTCCTTACATATTTGCTCCTCAATTTCCCGTTGACTATTTGGGGGTCTGTAGTACAATCCTATCAAAGTGATCTCTCCCTTCTTATTTTTCAGTTCTACCCATATGGACTCAGTGGGCGAACCCTCGGATATATCCCCTCTCACTACTGCCGTGATGTTCTCCCTAATCAAGAACGCAACTCCCCCTCCTCTCTTACCTCCTGCTCTATCTTTCCGATAGCATCTGTACCCTGGAACATTGAGCTGCCAGTCCTGCCCCTCCCTTAGCCATGTTTCAGGCTAAGGGAGTGCTGTATTATCGGGGTGCTGTATTATCGGGGGTGATGTATTATCGGGGTGATGTATTATCGGGGGTGATGTATTATCGGGGTGATGTATTATCGGGGTGATGTATTATCGGGGGTGATGTATTATCGGGGTGATGCATTATCGGGGTGATGTATTATCGGGGGTGATGTATTATCGGGGTGCTGTATTATCGGGGTGCTGTATTATCGGGGGTGATGGATTATCGGGGGTGATGTATTATCGGGGTGATGTATTATCGGGGTGATGTATTATCGGGGTGATGTATTATCGGGGGTGATGTATTATCGGGGGTGATGTATTATCGGGGGTGATGTATTATCGGGGTGATGTATTATCGGGGGTGATGTATTATCGGGGTGCTGTATTATCGGGGAGCTGTATTATCGGGGGTGCTGTATTATCGGGGTGATGTATTATAGGGGGTGAAGTATTATCGGGGGTGATGTATTATCGGGGGTGCTGTATTATAGGGGGTGATGTATTATCGGGGGTGATGTATTATCGGGGTGCTGTATTATCGGGGTGCTGTATTAACGGGGGTGCTGTATTATCGGGGGTGCTGTATTATCGGGGTGATGTATTATCGGGGTGCTGTATTATCGGGGGTGCTGTATTATCGGGGTGCTGTATTATCGGGGGTGATGTATTATCGGGGTGATGTATTATCGGGGTGATGTATTATCGGGGGAGCTGTATTATCGGGGTGCTGTATTATCGGGGTGCTGTATTATCGGGGTGCTGTATTATCGGGGGTGCTGTATTATCGGGGTGTTGTATTATCGGGGTGTTGTATTATCGGGGGTGCTGTATTATCGGGGGTGATGTATTATCGGGGTGCTGTATTATCGGGGGTGCTGTATTATCGGGGTGCTGTATTATCGGGGTGCTGTATTATCGGGGTGCTGTATTATCGGGGTGCTGTATTATCGGGGTGCTGTATTATCGGGGGTGCTGTATTATCGGGGTGCTGTATTATCGGGGTGCTGTATTATCGGGGTGCTGTATTATCGGGGTGCTGTATTATCGGGGGTGCTGTATTATCGGGGGTGCTGTATTATCGGGGTGCTGTATTATCGGGGGTGCTGTATTATCGGGGTGCTGTATTATCGGGGTGCTGTATTATCGGTGGTGCTGTATTATCGGGGTGCTGTATTATCGGGGTGCTGTATTATCGGGGTGATGTATTATCGGGGGTGCTGTATTATCGGGGGTGATGTATTATCGGGGTGCTGTATTATCGGGGGTGCTGTATTATCGGGGTGCTGTATTATCGGGGGTGCTGTATTATCGGGGGTGCTGTATTATCGGGGGTGATGTATTATCGGGGGTGATGTATTATCGGGGTGATGTATTATCGGGGTGCTGTATTATAGGGGGTGATGTATTATAGGGGTGATGTATTATCGGGGTGCTGTATTATCGGGGGTGATGTATTATCGGGGGTGATGTATTATCGGGGTGCTGTATTATCGGGGGTGATGTATTATCGGGGTGATGTATTATCGGGGTGCTGTATTATCGGGGGTGATGTATTATCGGGGGTGATGTATTATCGGGGTGATGTATTATCGGGGTGCTGTATTATAGGGGGTGATGTATTATCGGGGGTGATGTATTATCGGGGTGCTGTATTATCGGGGGTGATGTATTATCGGGGTGATGTATTATCGGGGTGCTGTATTATCGGGGGTGATGTATTATCGGGGTGATGTATTATCGGGGGTGCTGTATTATCGGGGTGATGTATTATCGGGGGTGCTGTATTATCGGGGGTGATGTATTATCGGGGTGCTGTATTATCGGGGGTGATGTATTATCGGGGGTGCTGTATTATCGGGGTGCTGTATTATCGGGGTGCTGTATTATCGGGGTGCTGTATTATCGGGGGTGCTGTATTATCGGGGTGCTGTATTATCGGGGGTGCTGTATTATCGGGGTGCTGTATTATCGGGGTGTTGTATTATCGGGGGTGCTGTATTATCGGGGTGATGTATTATCGGGGGTGCTGTATTATCGGGGTGTTGTATTATCGGGGGTGATGTATTATCGGGGGTGCTGTATTATCGGGGTGCTGTATTATCGGGGGTGCTGTATTATCGGGGTGCTGTATTATCGGGGGTGATGTATTATCGGGGTGCTGTATTATCGGGGGTGATGTATTATCGGGGGTGCTGTATTATCGGGGGTGCTGTATTATCGGGGGTGCTGTATTATCGGGGGTGCTGTATTATCGGGGTAATATATTATCGGGGTGCTGTATTATCAGGGTGATATATTATCGGGGTGCTGTATTATCGGGGTGATGTATTATCGGGGGTGATGTATTATCGGGGGTGCTGTATTATCGGGGGTGATGTATTATCGGGGGTGATGTATTATCGGGGGTGCTGTATTATCGGGGGTGCTGTATTATCGGGGTGATGTATTATCGGGGGTGATGTATTATCGGGGTGATGTATTATCGGGGTGATGTATTATCGGGGGTGATGTATTATCGGGGGTGATGTATTATCGGGGTGATGTATTATCGGGGGTGATGTATTATCGGGGGTGATGTATTATCGGGGGTGCTGTATTATCGGGGGTGATGTATTATCGGGGGTGCTGTATTATCGGGGTGCTGTATTATCGGGGGTGATGTATTATCGGGGGTGATGTATTATCGGGGTGCTGTATTATCGGGGGTGATGTATTATCGGGGTGCTGTATTATCGGGGTGCTGTATTATCGGGGTGATGTATTATCGGGGGTGCTGTATTATCGGGGTGCTGTATTATCGGGGTGCTGTATTATCGGGGTGATGTATTATCGGGGGTGCTGTATTATCGGGGGTGCTGTATTATCGGGGTGCTGTATTATCGGGGGTGATGTATTATCGGGGGTGATGTATTATCGGGGTGCTGTATTATCGGGGTGCTGTATTATCGGGGGTGATGTATTATCGGGGGTGATGTATTATCGGGGGTGCTGTATTATCGGGGGTGATGTATTATCGGGGTGCTGTATTATCGGGGTGATGTATTATCGGGGTGATGTATTATCGGGGTGATGTATTATCGGGGGTGATGTATTATCGGGGGTGCTGTATTATCGGGGTGCTGTATTATCGGGGTGCTGTATTATCGGGGGTGCTGTATTATCGGGGTTCTGTATTATCGGGGGTGCTGTATTATCGGGGTGATGTATTATCGGGGGTGCTGTATTATCGGGGTGCTGTATTATCGGGGGTGCTGTATTATCGGGGGTGATGTATTATCGGGGGTGCTGTATTATCGGGGTGCTGTATTATCGGGATGCTGTATTATCGGGGGTGCTGTATTATCGGGGTGCTGTATTATCGGGGGTGCTGTATTATCGGGGGTGATGTATTATCGGGGGTGCTGTATTATCGGGGTGATGTATTATCGGGGGTGCTGTATTATCGGGGGTGCTGTATTATCGGGGGTGCTGTATTATCGGGGTGATGTATTATCGGGGGTGCTGTATTATCGGGGGTGCTGTATTATCGGGGGTGCTGTATTATCGGGGTGATGTATTATCGGGGGTGCTGTATTATCGGGGGTGATGTATTATCGGGGGTGCTGTATTATCGGGGGTGCTCTATTATCGGGGTGATGTATTATCGGGATGCTGTATTATCGGGGGTGATGTATTATCGGGGGTGCTGTATTATCGGGGGTGCTGTATTATCGGGGTGATGTATTATCGGGGGTGATGTATTATCGGGGGTGATGTATTATCGGGGGTGCTGTATTATCGGGGGTGATGTATTATCGGGGGTGCTGTATTATCGGGGTGCTGTATTATCGGGGTGCTGTATTATCGGGGGTGATGTATTATCGGGGGTGATGTATTATCGGGGGTGATGTATTATCGGGGTGATGTATTATCGGGGTGCTGTATTATCGGGGTGCTGTATTATCGGGGTGATGTATTATCGGGGTGCTGTATTATAGGGGGTGATGTATTATCGGGGGTGCTGTATTATCGGGGTGCTGTATTATCGGGGGTGATGTATTATAGATAGAAGTTACAACATGGAAACAGGCCCTTCGGCCCAACATGTCCATGTCGCCCAGTTTATACCACTAAGCTAGTCCCAATTGCCTGCACTTGGCCCATATCCCTCGATACCCATCTTCCCCATGTAACTGTCCAAATGCTTTTTAAAAGACAAAATTGTACCCGCCTCTACTACTGCCTCTGGCAGCTCGTTCCAGACACTCACCACCCTTTGAGTGAAAAAATTGCCCCTCTGGATCCTTTTGTATCTCTCCCCTCTCACCTTAAATCTATGCCCCCTCGTTATAGACTCCCCTACCTTTGGGAAAAGATTTTGACTATCGACCTTATCTATGCCCCTCATTATTTTATAGACTTCTATAAGATCACCCCTTAACCTCCTACTCTCCAGGGAATAAAGTCCCAGTCTGTCTAACCTCTCCCTGTAAGTCAAACCATCAAGTCCCGGTAGCATCCTAGTAAATCTTTTCTGCACTCTTTCTAGTTTAATAATATCCTTTCTATAATAGGGTGACCAGAACTGTACACAGTATTCCAAGTGTGGCCTCACCAATGCCCTGTACAACTTCAACAAGACATCCCAACTCCTGCATTCAATGTTCTGACCAATGAAACCAAGCATGCTGAATGCCTTCTTCACCACCCTATCCACCTGTGACTCCACTTTCAAGGAGCTATGAATCTGTACTCCTAGATCTCTTTGTTCTATAACTCTCCCCAACGCCCTACCATTAACGGAGTAGGTCCTGGCCCGATTCGATCTACCAAAATGCATCACCTCACATTTATCTAAATTAAACTCCATCTGCCATTCATCGGCCCACTGGCCCAATTTATCAAGATCCCGTTGCAATCCTAGATAACCTTCTTCACTGTCCACAATGCCACCAATCTTGGTGTCATCTGCAAACTTACTAACCATGCCTCCTAAATTCTCATCCAAATCATTAATATAAATAACAAATAACAGAGGACCCAGCACCGATCCCTGAGGCACACCGCTGGACACAGGCATCCAGTTTGAAAAACAACCCTCGACAACCACCCTCTGTCTTCTGTCGTCAAGCCAATTTTGTATCCAATTGGCTACCTCACCTTGGATCCCATGAGATTTAACCTTATGTAACAACCTACCATGCGGTACCTTGTCAAATGCTTTGCTGAAGTCCATGTAGACCACGTCTACTGCACAGCCCTCATCTATCTTCTTGGTTACCCCTTCAAAAAACTCAATCAAATTCGTGAGACATGATTTTCCTCTCACAAAACCATGCTGACTGTTCCTAATTAGTCCCTGCCTCTCCAAATGCCTGTAGATTCTGTCCCTCAGAATACCCTCTAACAACTTACCCACTACAGATGTCAGGCTCACTGGTCTGTAGTTCCCAGGCTTTTCCCTGCCGCCCTTCTTAAACAAAGGCACAACATTTGCTACCCTCCAATCTTCAGGCACCTCACCTGTAGCGGTGGGGACCCGCAATTTCCTCCCTAACCTCCCATAACGTCCTGGGATACATTTCATCAGGTCCCGGAGATTTATCTACCTTGATGCGCGTTAAGACTTCCAGCACCTCCCTCTCTGTAATATGTACACTCCTCAAGACATCACTATTTATTTCCCCAAGTTCCCTAACATCCATGCCTTTCTCAACCGTAAATACCGATGTGAAATATTCATTCAGGATCTCACCCATCTCTTGTGGTTCCGCACATAGATGACCTTGTTGATCCTTAAGAGGCCCTACTCTCTCCCTAGTTACCCTTTTGCCCTTTATGTATTTGTAGAAGCTCTTTGGATTCACCTTTGCCTGATCTGCCAAAGCAATCTCATATCCCCTTTTTGCCCTCCTGATTTCTCTCTTAACTCTACTCCGGCAATCTCTATACTCTTCAAGGGATCCACTTGATCCCAGCTGCCTATGCATGTCATATGCCTCCTTCTTATTTTTGACTAGTGCCTCAATCTCCCGAGTCATCCAAGGTTCCCTACTTCTACCAGCCTTGCCCTTCACTTTATAAGGAATGTGCTTACACTGAACCCTGGTTAACACACTTTTGAAAGCCTCCCACTTACCAGACGTCCCTTTGCCTGCCAACAGACTCTCCCAATCAACTTCTGAAAGTTCCTGTCTAATACCATCAAAATTGGCCTTTCCCCAATTTAGAATTTTAACTTTTGGGCCAGACCTATCCTTCTCCATAGCTATCTTAAAACTAATGGAATTATGATCACTGGTCCCAAAGTGATCCCTCACTAACACTTCTGTCACCTGCCCTTCCTTATTTCCCAAGAGGAGGTCAAGTTTTGCCCCCTCTCTAGTCGGGCCATCCACATACTGAATGAGAAATTCCTCCTGAATACACTCAACAAATTTCTCTCCATCCAAGCCCCTAATGCTATGGCTGTCCCAGTCAATGTTGGGAAAGTTAAAGTCCCCTACTATTACCACCCTATTTTTCTTGCAGCTGTCTGTAATCTCCTTACATATTTGCTCCTCAATTTCCCGTTGACTATTTGGGGGTCTGTAGTACAATCCTATCAAAGTGATCTCTCCCTTCTTATTTTTCAGTTCTACCCATATGGACTCAGTGGGCGAACCCTCGGATATATCCCCTCTCACTACTGCCGTGATGTTCTCCCTAATCAAGAACGCAACTCCCCCTCCTCTCTTACCTCCTGCTCTATCTTTCCTATAGCATCTGTACCCTGGAACATTGAGCTGCCAGTCCTGCCCCTCCCTTAGCCATGTTTCAGGCTAAGGGAGTGCTGTATTATCGGGGTGCTGTATTATCGGGGGTGATGTATTATCGGGGTGATGTATTATCGGGGTGATGTATTATCGGGGTGATGTATTATCGGGGGTGATGTATTATCGGGGTGATGTATTATCGGGGTGCTGTATTATCGGGGGTGATGGATTATCGGGGTGATGTATTATCGGGGTGATGTATTATCGGGGTGATGTATTATCGGGGTGCTGTATTATCGGGGGTGATGTATTATCGGGGGTGATGTATTATCGGGGGTGCTGTATTATCGGGGTGATGTATTATCGGGGGTGATGTATTATCGGGGTGCTGTATTATCGGGGAGCTGTATTATCGGGGGTGCTGTATTATCGGGGTGATGTATTATAGGGGGTGAAGTATTATCGGGGGTGATGTATTATCGGGGGTGCTGTATTATAGGGGGTGATGTATTATCGGGGGTGATGTATTATCGGGGTGCTGTATTATCGGGGTGCTGTATTATCGGGGGTGCTGCATTATCGGGGGTGCTGTATTATAGGGGGTGCTGTATTATCGGGGGTGATGTAATATCGGGGTGCTGTATTATCGGGGGTGCTGTATTATCGGGGTGCTGTATTATAGGGGGTGATGTATTATCGGGGGTGATGTATTATCGGGGTGCTGTATTATCGGGGTGCTGTATTATCGGGGGTGCTGTATTATCGGGGTGCTGTATTATCGGGGGTGCTGTATTATCGGGGTGATGTATTATCGGGGGTGATGTATTATCGGGGGTGCTGTATTATCGGGGTGCTGTATTATCGGGGTGCTGTATTATCGGGGGTGATGTATTATCGGGGTGATGTATTATCGGGGGTGATGTATTATCGGGGTGATGTATTATCGGGGGTGATGTATTATCGGGGTGATGTATTATCGGGGGTGATGTATTATCGGGGTGATGTATTATCGGGGGTGCTGTATTATCGGGGTGCTGTATTATCGGGGTGCTGTATTATCGGGGGTGATGTATTATCGGGGTGATGTATTATCGGGGGTGCTGTATTATCGGGGGTGATGTATTATCGGGGGTGATGTATTATCGGGGTGATGTATTATCGGGGGTGATGTATTATCGGGGTGCTGTATTATCGGGGGTGATGTATTATCGGGGGTGATGTATTATCGGGGTGATGTATTATCGGGGTGATGTATTATCGGGGTGCTGTATTATCGGGGTGCTGTATTATCGGGGGTGCTGTATTATCGGGGTGCTGTATTATCGGGGGTGATGTATTATCGGGGTGCTGTATTATCGGGGGTGATGTATTATCGGGGTGCTGTATTATCGGGGGTGATGTATTATCGGGGTGCTGTATTATCGGGGGTGATGTATTATCGGGGTGCTGTATTATCGGGGGTGATGTATTATCGGGGTGCTGTATTATCGGGGGTGATGTATTATCGGGGGTGCTGTATTATCGGGGGTGCTCTATTATCGGGGTGTGTATTATCGGGGGTGCTGTATTATCGGGGGTGCTGTATTATCGGGGGTGATGTATTATCGGGGGTGATGTATTATCGGGAGTGCTGTATTATCGGGGGTGATGTATTATCGGGGTGCTGTATTATCGGGGGTGATGTATTATCGGGGTGCTGTATTATCAGGGTGATGTATTATCGGGGGTGCTGTATTATCGGGGGTGGTGTATTATCGGGGGTGCTGTATTATCGGGGGTGATGTATTATCGGGGGTGATGTATTATCGGGGGTGCTGTATTATCGGGGGTGATGTATTATCGGGGGTGCTGTATTATCGGGGTGCTGTATTATCGGGGGTGACGTATTATCGGGGGTGACGTATTATCGGGGGTGATGTATTATCGGGGTGCTGTATTATCGGGGGTGATGTATTATCGGGGTGCTGTATTATCGGGGGTGCTGTATTATCGGGGGTGCTGTATTATCGGGGTGCTGTATTATCGGGGTGATGTATTATCGGGGTGATGTATTATCGGGGGTGCTGTATTATCGGGGTGCTGTATTATCGGGGTGCTGTATTATCGGGGGTTATGTATTATCGGGGTGATGTATTATCGGGGTGCTGTATTATAGGGGGTGATGTATTATCGGGGTGCTGTATTATCGGGGTGATGTATTATCGGGGTGCTGTATTATCGGGGGTGATGTATTATCGGGGGTGCTGTATTATCGGGGTGATGTATTATCGGGGGTGATGTATTATCGGGGTGCTGTATTATCGGGGAGCTGTATTATCGGGGGTGCTGTATTATCGGGGGTGCTGTATTATCGGGGTGATGTATTATCGGGGGTGATGTATTATCGGGGTGCTGTATTATCGGGGAGCTGTATTATCGGGGGTGCTGTATTATCGGGGTGATGTATTATAGGGGGTGAAGTATTGTCGGGGGTGATGTATTATCGGGGGTGCTGTATTATAGGGGGTGATGTATTATCGGGGGTGATGTATTATCGGGGTGCTGTATTATCGGGGTGCTGTATTATCGGGGGTGCTGCATTATCGGGGGTGCTGTATTATAGGGGGTGCTGTATTATCGGGGGTGATGTAATATCGGGGTGCTGTATTATCGGGGGTGCTGTATTATCGGGGTGCTGTATTATAGGGGGTGATGTATTATCGGGGGTGATGTATTATCGGGGTGCTGTATTATCGGGGTGCTGTATTATCGGGGGTGCTGTATTATCGGGGTGCTGTATTATCGGGGGTGCTGTATTATCGGGGTGATGTATTATCGGGGGTGATGTATTATCGGGGGTGCTGTATTATCGGGGTGCTGTATTATCGGGGTGCTGTATTATCGGGGGTGATGTATTATCGGGGTGATGTATTATCGGGGGTGATGTATTATCGGGGGTGATGTATTATCGGGGGTGATGTATTATCGGGGTGATGTATTATCGGGGGTGCTGTATTATCGGGGTGCTGTATTATCGGGGTGCTGTATTATCGGGGGTGATGTATTATCGGGGTGATGTATTATCGGGGTGATGTATTATCGGGGGTGCTGTATTATCGGGGGTGATGTATTATCGGGGGTGATGTATTATCGGGGTGATGTATTATCGGGGTGATGTATTATCGGGGTGATGTATTATCGGGGTGATGTATTATCGGGGGTGCTGTATTATCGGGGTGATGTATTATCGGGGTGATGTATTATCGGGGTGCTGTATTATCGGGGGTGATGTATTATCGGGGTGATGTATTATCGGGGGTGATGTATTATCGGGGTGATGTATTATCGGGGGTGCTGTATTATCGGGGTGATGTATTATCGGGGTGATGTATTATCGGGGTGCTGTATTATCGGGGGTGATGTATTATCGGGGTGCTGTATTATCGGGGTGCTGTATTATCGGGGGTGCGGTATTATCGGGGTGCTGTATTATCGGGGGTGATGTATTATCGGGGGTGCTGTATTATCGGGGGTGCTGTATTATCGGGGTGCTGTATTATCGGGGTGCTGTATTATCGGGGTGCTGTATTAACGGGGGTGCTGTATTATCGGGATGCTGTATTATCGGGGGTGATGTATTATCGGGGTGCTGTATTATCGGGGGTGATGTATTATCGGGGGTGCTGTATTATCGGGGGTGATGTATTATCGGGGGTGCTGTATTATCGGGGGTGCTGTATTATCGGGGTGCTGTATTATCGGGGGTGCTGTATTATCGGGGTGCTGTATTATCGGGGGTGATGTATTATCGGGGTGCTGTATTATCGGGGGTGATGTATTATCGGGGGTGATGTATTATCGGGGTGCTGTATTATCGGGGTGCTGTATTATCGGGGGTGATGTATTATCGGGGGTGCTCTATTATCGGGGGTGCTGTATTATCGGGGGTGATGTATTATCGGGGGTGATGTATTATCGGGGTGCTGTATTATCAGGGTGATGTATTATCGGGGGTGATGTATTATCGGGGGTGCTGTATTATCGGGGGTGCTGTATTATCGGGGTGATGTATTATCGGGGGTGATGTATTATCGGGGTGCTGTATTATCGGGGGTGCTGTATTATCGGGGGTGATGTATTATCGGGGTGATGTATTATCGGGGGTGCTGTATTATCGGGGGTGGTGTATTATCGGGGGTGCTGTATTATCGGGGGTGCTGTATTATCGGGGGTGATGTATTATCGGGGGTGCTGTATTATCGGGGGTGATGTATTATCGGGGGTGCTGTATTATCGGGGGTGCTGTATTATCGGGGGTGCTGTATTATCGGGGGTGCTGTATTATCGGGGGTGATGTATTATCGGGGGTGCTGTATTATCGGGGGTGCTGTATTATCGGGGGTGCTGTATTATCGGGGGTGCTGTATTATCGGGGTGATGTATTATCGGGGGTGATGTATTGTCGGGGGTGATGTATTATCGGGGTGCTGTATTATCGGGGGTGCTGTATTATCGGGGGTGCTGTATTATCGGGGTGATGTATTATCGGGGTGCTGTATTGTCGGGGGTGATGTATTATCGGGGTGCTGTATTATCGGGGGTGCTGTATTATCGGGGTGCTGTATTATCGGGGTGATGTATTATCGGGGGTGCTGTATTATCGGGGGTGATGTATTATCGGGGGTGATGTATTATCGGGGGTGATGTATTATCGGGGGTGCTGTATTATCGGGGTGCTGTATTATCGGGGTGCTGTATTATCGGGGTGCTGTATTATCGGGGGTGATGTATTATCGGGGTGCTGTATTATCGGGGTGCTGTATTATCGGGGGTGATGTGTTATCGGGGTGCTGTATTATCGGGGTGTTGTATTATCGGGGTGCTGTATTATCGGGGGTGCTGTATTATCGGGGTGCTGTATTATCGGGGGTGCTGTATTATCGGGGTGCTGTATTATCGGGGGTGCTGTATTATCGGAGTGTTGTATTATCGGGGGTGATGTATTATCGGGGGTGCTGTATTATCGGGGTGCTGTATTATCGGGGGTGCTGTATTATCGGGGGTGATGTATTATCGGGGGTGATGTATTATCGGGGGTGATGTATTATCGGGGTGCTGTATTATCGGGGTGATGTATTATCGGGGTGCTGTATTATCGGGGGTGCTGTATTATCGGGGGTGATGTATTATCGGGGTGCTGTATTATCGGGGTGATGTATTATCGGGGGTGCTGTATTATCGGGGGTGCTGTATTATCGGGGTGCTGTATTATCGGGGTGCTGTATTATCGGGGGTGATGTATTATCGGGGTGCTGTATTATCGGGGTGCTGTATTATCGGGGTGATGTATTATCGGGGGTGATGTATTATCGGGGGTGATGTATTATCGGGGTGCTGTATTATCGGGGGTGATGTATTATCGGGGTGCTGTATTATCGGGATGATGTATTATCGGGGGTGATGTATTATCGGGGTGCTGTATTATCGGGGGTGTTGTATTATCGGGGTGATGTATTATCGGGGGTGATGTATTATCGGGGGTGATGTATTATCGGGGTGATGTATTATCGGGGGTGTTGTATTATCGGGGGTGATGTATTATCGGGGTGATGTATTATCGGGGGTGATGTATTATCGGGGGTGTTGTATTATCGGGGGTGATGTATTATCGGGGTGCTGTATTATCGGGGTGCTGTATTATCGGGGGTGATGTATTATCGGGGTGCTGTATTATCGGGGAGCTGTATTATCGGGGGTGCTGTATTATCGGGGTGATGTATTATAGGGGGTGATGTATTATCGGGGGTGATGTATTATCCGGGTGCTGTATTATCGGGGGTGATGTATTATAGGGGGTGATGTATTATCGGGGGTGATGTATTATCGGGGGTGATGTATTATCGGGGTGCTGTATTATCGGGGTGCTGTATTATCGGGGGTGATGTATTATCGGGGTGCTGTATTATCGGGGGTGTTGTATTATCGGGGGTGATGTATTATCGGGGGTGATGTATTATCGGGGTGCTGTATTATCGGGGTGCTGTATTATCGGGGGTGATGGATTATCGGGGGTGATGTATTATCGGGGTGATGTATTATCGGGGTGATGTATTATCGGGGTGTTGTATTATCGGGGGTGATGTATTATCGGGGTGATGTATTATCGGGGGTGATGTATTATCGGGGTGCTGTATTATCGGGGGTGATGTATTATCGGGGTGCTGTATTATCGGGGGTGTTGTATTATCGGGGTGATGTATTATCGGGGGTGATGTATTATCGGGGTGATGTATTATCGGGGGTGATGTATTATCGGGGTGATGTATTATCGGGGTGATGTATTATCGGGGGTGATGTATTATCGGGGTGATGTATTATCGGGGGTGATGTATTATCGGGGTGCTGTATTATCGGGGGTGTTGTATTATCGGGGTGCTGTATTATCGGGGTGCTGTATTATCTGGGGTGATGTATTATCGGGGTGCTGTATTATCGGGGGTGATGTATTATCGGGGGTGATGTATTATCGGGGTGATGTATTATCGGGGGTGATGTATTATCAGGGTGATGTATTATCGGGGGTGATGTATTATCGGGGGTGATGTATTATCGGGGTGATGTATTATCGGGGGTGCTGTATTATCGGGATGATGTATTATCGGGGGTGATATATTATCGGGGGTGCTGTATTATCGGGGTGCTGTATTGTCGGGGAGCTGTATTATCGGGGGTGATGTATTATCGGGGTGATGTATTATCGGGGTGATGTATTATCGGGGTGCTGTATTATCGGGGTGCTGTATTATCGGGGAGCTGTATTATCGGGGGTGATGTATTATCGGGGTGATGTATTATCGGGGTGATGTATTATCGGGGTGCTGTATTATCGGGGGTGCTGTATTATCGGGGTGCTGTATTATCGGGGTGCTGTATTATAGGGGGTGATGTATTATCGGGGGTGCTGTATTATCGGGGTGATGTATTATAGGGGGTGATGTATTATCGGGGTGCTGTATTATCGGGGTGCTGTATTATCGGGGGTGATGTATTATCGGGGTGATGTATTATCGGGGTGATGTATTATCGGGGTGCTGTATTATCGGGGGTGCTGTATTATCGGGGTGCTGTATTATCGGGGTGCTGTATTATCGGGGGTGATGTATTATCGGGGGTGCTGTATTATCGGGGTGATGTATTATCGGGGGTGATGTATTATCGGGGTGCTGTATTATCGGGGTGCTGTATTATCGGGGAGCTGTATTATCGGGGGTGCTGTATTATCGGGGTGATGTATTATAGGGGGTGCTGTATTATCGGGGTGCTGTATTATCGGGGGTGATGTATTATCGGGGTGATGTATTATCGGGGTGATGTATTATCGGGGTGCTGTATTATCGGGGGTGCTGTATTATCGGGGTGCTGTATTATCGGGGGTGATGTATTATCGGGGGTGCTGTATTATCGGGGGTGCTGTATTATCGGGGTGCTGTATTATCGGGGGTGATGTATTATCGGGGTGCTGTATTATCGGGGGTGATGTATTATCGGGGGTGCTGTATTATCGGGGTGCTGTATTATCGGGGTGCTGTATTATCGGGGTGATGTATTATCGGGGGTGATGTATTATCGGGGGTGATGTATTATCGGGGGTGCTGTATTATCGGGGGTGCTGTATTATCGGGGTGCTGTATTATCGGGGGTGCTGTATTATCGGGGGTGCTGTATTATCGGGGTGCTGTATTATCGGGGGTGATGTATTATCGGGGTGCTGTATTATCGGGGGTGATGTATTATCGGGGGTGCTGTATTATCGGGGTGCTGTATTATCGGGGGTGCTGTATTATCGGGGTGCTGTATTATCGGGGGTGATGTATTATCGGGGGTGATGTATTATCGGGGGTGCTGTATTATCGGGGGTGCTCTATTATCGGGGTGCTGTATTATCGGGGGTGCTGTATTATCGGGGGTGCTGTATTATCGGGGGTGCTGTATTATCGGGGTGCTGTATTATCGGGGGTGATGTATTATCGGGGTGCTGTATTATCGGGGGTGATGTATTATCGGGGGTGCTGTATTATCGGGGTGCTGTATTATCGGGGGTGCTGTATTATCGGGGTGCTGTATTATCGGGGGTGATGTATTATCGGGGTGCTGTATTATCGGGGGTGATGTATTATCGGGGGTGCTGTATTATCGGGGGTGCTCTATTATCGGGGTGCTGTATTATCGGGGGTGCTGTATTATCGGGGGTGATGTATTATCGGGGGTGATGTATTATCGGGGTGATGTATTATCGGGGGTGATGTATTATCGGGGTGCTGTATTATCGGGGGTGATGTATTATCGGGGTGCTGTATTATCGGGGGTGATGTATTATCGGGGGTGCTGTATTATCGGGGGTGCTGTATTATCGGGGGTGATGTATTATCGGGGGTGATGTATTATCGGGGTGATGTATTATCGGGGGTGATGTATTATCGGGGTGCTGTATTATCGGGGGTGCTGTATTATCGGGGTGCTGTATTATCGGGGGTGATGTATTATCGGGGGTGCTGTATTATCGGGGGTGGTGTATTATCGGGGGTGATGTATTATCGGGGTGCTGTATTATCGGGGTGCTGTATTATCGGGGTGCTGTATTATCGGGGTGCTGTATTATCGGGGTGATGTATTATCGGGGGTGATGTATTATCGGGGGTGATGTATTATCGGGGTGCTGTATTATCGGGGGTGTTGTATTATCGGGGGTGATGTATTATCGGGGTGATGTATTATCGGGGGTGATGTATTATCGGGGTGCTGTATTATCGGGGGTGTTGTATTATCGGGGGTGATGTATTATCGGGGTGCTGTATTATCGGGGTGCTGTATTATCGGGGGTGATGTATTATCGGGGTGATGTATTATCGGGGGTGATGTATTATCGGGGGTGATGTATTATCGGGGTGATGTATTATCGGGGGTGATGTATTATCGGGGGTGATGTATTATCGGGGTGATGTATTATCGGGGGTGATGTATTATCGGGGGTGCTGTATTATCGGGGTGCTGTATTATCGGGGAGCTGTATTATCGGGGGTGCTGTATTATCGGGGTGATGTATTATAGGGGGTGCTGTATCATCGGGGTGCTGTATTATCGGGGGTGATGTATTATCGGGGTGATGTATTATCGGGGTGATGTATTATCGGGGTGCTGTATTATCGGGGGTGCTGTATTATCGGGGTGCTGTATTATCGGGGGTGATGTATTATCGGGGGTGATGTATTATCGGGGTGCTGTATTATCGGGGTGCTGTATTATCGGGGGTGATGTATTATCGGGGTGCTGTATTATCGGGGGTGATGTATTATCGGGGGTGATGTATTATCGGGGTGCTGTATTATCGGGGTGCTGTATTATCGGGGGTGATGGATTATCGGGGGTGATGTATTATCGGGGTGATGTATTATCGGGGTGATGTATTATCGGGGTGTTGTATTATCGGGGGTGATGTATTATCGGGGTGATGTATTATCGGGGGTGATGTATTATCGGGGTGCTGTATTATCGGGGGTGATGTATTATCGGGGTGCTGTATTATCGGGGGTGTTGTATTATCGGGGTGATGTATTATCGGGGGTGATGTATTATCGGGGTGATGTATTATCGGGGTGATGTATTATCGGGGGTGATGTATTATCGGGGTGATGTATTATCGGGGGTGATGTATTATCGGGGTGCTGTATTATCGGGGGTGTTGTATTATCGGGGGTGATGTATTATCGGGGTGCTGTATTATCGGGGTGCTGTATTATCGGGGGTGATGTATTATCGGGGGTGCTGTATTATCGGGGTGATGTATTATCGGGATGATGTATTATCGGGGGTGATGTATTATCGGGGTGATGTATTATCGGGATGATGTATTATCGGGGGTGATGTATTATCTGGGGTGATGTATTATCGGGGGTGATGTATTA
This sequence comes from Heptranchias perlo, assembly GCF_035084215.1. NCBI lineage: Eukaryota > Metazoa > Chordata > Chondrichthyes > Hexanchiformes > Hexanchidae > Heptranchias > Heptranchias perlo. The sequence continues at coordinate 15,867,138 of NC_090365.1, read as the reverse complement.
TCGGGGGTGATGTATTATCGGGGTGCTGTATTATCGGGGGTGATGTATTATCGGGGGTGCTGTATTATCGGGGTGATGTATTATCGGGATGATGTATTATCGGGGGTGATGTATTATCTGGGGTGATGTATTATCGGGGGTGATGTATTATCGGGGGTGATGTATTATCGGGGTGATGTATTATCGGGATGATGTATTATCGGGGGTGATGTATTATCGGGGTGCTGTATTATCGGGGTGCTGTATTATCGGGGAGCTGTATTATCGGGGGTGATGTATTATCGGGGTGATGTATTATCGGGGTGATGTATTATCGGGGTGCTGTATTATCGGGGTGCTGTATTATCGGGGAGCTGTATTATCGGGGTGATGTATTATCGGGGTGATGTATTATCGGGGTGCTGTATTATCGGGGGTGCTGTATTATCGGGGTGCTGTATTATCGGGGTGCTGTATTATAGGGGGTGATGTATAATCGGGGGTGCTGTATTATCGGGGTGATGTATTATAGGGGGTGATGTATTATCGGGGTGCTGTATTATCGGGGTGCTGTATTATCGGGGGTGATGTATTATCGGGGTGATGTATTATCGGGGTGATGTATTATCGGGGTGCTGTATTATCGGGGGTGCTGTATTATCGGGGTGCTGTATTATCGGGGTGCTGTATTATCGGGGGTGATGTATTATCGGGGGTGCTGTATTATCGGGGTGATGTATTATCGGGGGTGATGTATTATCGGGGTGCTGTATTATCGGGGTGCTGTATTATCGGGGAGCTGTATTATCGGGGGTGCTGTATTATCGGGGTGATGTATTATAGGGGGTGATGTATTATCGGGGTGCTGTATTATCGGGGTGCTGTATTATCGGGGGTGATGTATTATCGGGGTGATGTATTATCGGGGTGATGTATTATCGGGGTGCTGTATTATCGGGGGTGCTGTATTATCGGGGTGCTGTATTATCGGGGGTGATGTATTATCGGGGGTGCTGTATTATCGGGGGTGCTGTATTATCGGGGTGCTGTATTATCGGGGGTGATGTATTATCGGGGTGCTGTATTATCGGGGGTGATGTATTATCGGGGGTGCTGTATTATCGGGGTGCTGTATTATCGGGGTGCTGTATTATCGGGGTGATGTATTATCGGGGGTGATGTATTATCGGGGGTGATGTATTATCGGGGGTGCTGTATTATCGGGGTGCTGTATTATCGGGGGTGCTGTATTATCGGGGGTGCTGTATTATCGGGGTGCTGTATTATCGGGGGTGATGTATTATCGGGGTGCTGTATTATCGGGGGTGATGTATTATCGGGGGTGCTGTATTATCGGGGTGCTGTATTATCGGGGGTGCTGTATTATCGGGGTGCTGTATTATCGGGGGTGATGTATTATCGGGGGTGATGTATTATCGGGGGTGCTGTATTATCGGGGGTGCTGTATTATCGGGGTGCTGTATTATCGGGGGTGATGTATTATCGGGGTGCTGTATTATCGGGGGTGATGTATTATCGGGGGTGCTGTATTATCGGGGTGCTGTATTATCGGGGGTGCTGTATTATCGGGGGTGCTGTATTATCGGGGTGCTGTATTATCGGGGGTGCTGTATTATCGGGGGTGATGTATTATCGGGGGTGCTGTATTATCGGGGGTGCTCTATTATCGGGGTGCTGTATTATCGGGGGTGCTGTATTATCGGGGGTGATGTATTATCGGGGTGATGTATTATCGGGGGTGATGTATTATCGGGGTGCTGTATTATCGGGGGTGATGTATTATCGGGGTGCTGTATTATCGGGGGTGATGTATTATCGGGGGTGCTGTATTATCGGGGGTGCTCTATTATCGGGGTGCTGTATTATCGGGGGTGCTGTATTATCGGGGGTGATGTATTATCGGGGGTGATGTATTATCGGGGTGATGTATTATCGGGGGTGATGTATTATCGGGGTGCTGTATTATCGGGGGTGCTGTATTATCGGGGTGCTGTATTATCGGGGTTGACGTATTATCGGGGGTGATGTATTATCGGGGGTGCTGTATTATCGGGGGTGGTGTATTATCGGGGGTGGTGTATTATCGGGGGTGCTGTATTATCGGGGTGCTGTATTATCGGGGGTGCTGTATTATCGGGGTGCTGTATTATCGGGGGTGCTGTATTATCGGGGGTGATGTATTATCGGGGGTGATGTATTATCGGGGGTGATGTATTATCGGGGGTGATGTATTATCGGGGGTGATGTATTATCGGGGTGCTGTATTATCGGGGGTGCTGTATTATCGGAGTGATGTATTATCGGGGTGATGTATTATCGGGGTGCTGTATTATCGGGGGTGCTGTATTATCGGGGGTGATGTATTATCGGGGTGCTGTATTATCGGGGGTGCTGTATTATCGGGGTGATGTATTATCGGGGGTGATGTATTATCGGGGTGCTGTATTATCGGGGGTGCTGTATTATCGGAGTGATGTATTATCGGGGGTGATGTATTATCGGGGTGCTGTATTATCGGGGGTGCTGTATTATCGGAGTGATGTATTATCGGGGGTGATGTATTATCGGGGTGCTGTATTATCGGGGTGATGTATTATCGGGGGTGATGTATTATCGGGGTGCTGTATTATCGGGGGTGCTGTATTATCGGGGGTGATGTATTATCGGGGTGCTGTATTCTCGGGGTGCTGTATTATCGGGGGTGATGTATTATCGGGGGTGATGTATTATCGGGGGTGCTGTATTATCGGGGTGCTGTATTATCGGGGTGCTGTATTATCGGGGTGATGTATTATCGGGGTGCTGTATTATCGGGGGTGATGTATTATCGGGGTGCTGTATTATCGGGGGTGCTGTATTATCGGTGGTGATGTGTTATCGGTGTGCTGTATTATCGGGGTGTTGTATTATCGGGGTGCTGTATTATCGGGGGTGCTGTATTATCGGGGGTGCTGTATTATCGGGGTGCTGTATTATCGGGGTGCTGTATTATCGGGGGTGCTGTATTATCGGGGTGCTGTATTATCGGGGGTGATGTATTATCGGGGTGCTGTATTATCGGGGTGCTGTATTATCGGGGGTGATGTGTTATCGGTGTGCTGTATTATCGGGGTGTTGTATTATCGGGGTGCTGTATTATCGGGGGTGCTGTATTATCGGGGTGCTGTATTATCGGGGTGCTGTATTATCGGGGGTGCTGTATTATCGGGGTGTTGTATTATCGGGGGTGATGTATTATCGGGGGTGCTGTATTATCGGGGTGCTGTATTATCGGGGGTGCTGTATTATCGGGGGTGATGTATTATCGGGGGTGATGTATTATCGGGGTGCTGTATTATCGGGGTGATGTATTATCGGGGTGATGTATTATCGGGGGTGATGTATTATCGGGGTGCTGTATTATCGGGGGTGATGTATTATCGGGGTGCTGTATTATCGGGGTGCTGTATTATCGGGGGTGCTGTATTATCGGGGTGCTGTATTATCGGGGGTGCTGTAATATCGGGGGTGCTGTATTATCGGGGGTGATGTATTATCGGGGGTGATGTATTATCGGGGGTGATGTATTATCGGGGGTGATGTATTATCGGGGTGCTGTATTATCGGGGTGCTGTATTATCGGGGTGCTGTATTATCGGGGTGCTGTATTATCGGGGTGATGTATTATCGGGGGTGATGTATTATCGGGGGTGATGTATTATCGGGGTGATGTATTATCGGGGTGCTGTATTATCGGGGGTGTTGTATTATCGGGGGTGATGTATTATCGGGGTGATGTATTATCGGGGGTGATGTATTATCGGGGTGCTGTATTATCGGGGGTGTTGTATTATCGGGGGTGATGTATTATCGGGGTGCTGTATTATCGGGGTGCTGTATTATCGGGGGTGATGTATTATCGGGGTGATGTATTATCGGGGGTGATGTATTATCGGGGGTGATGTATTATCGGGGTGATGTATTATCGGGGGTGATGTATTATCGGGGGTGATGTATTATCGGGGTGATGTATTATCGGGGGTGATGTATTATCGGGGTGCTGTATTATCGGGGAGCTGTATTATCGGGGGTGCTGTATTATCGGGGTGATGTATTATAGGGGGTGCTGTATTATCGGGGTGCTGTATTATCGGGGGTGATGTATTATCGGGGTGATGTATTATCGGGGGTGATGTATTATCGGGGTGCTGTATTATCGGGGGTGATGTATTATCGGGGGTGCTGTATTATCGGGGTGCTGTATTATCGGGGGTGCTGTATTATCGGGGGTGATGTATTATCGGGGGTGATGTATTATCGGGGGTGATGTATTATCGGGGGTGCTGTATTATCGGGGGTGCTCTATTATCGGGGTGCTGTATTATCGGGGGTGCTGTATTATCGGGGGTGCTGTATTATCGGGGGTGCTGTATTATCGGGGTGCTGTATTATCGGGGGTGATGTATTATCGGGGTGCTGTATTATCGGGGGTGATGTATTATCGGGGGTGCTGTATTATCGGGGTGCTGTATTATCGGGGGTGCTGTATTATCGGGGTGCTGTATTATCGGGGGTGATGTATTATCGGGGTGCTGTATTATCGGGGGTGATGTATTATCGGGGGTGCTGTATTATCGGGGGTGCTCTATTATCGGGGTGCTGTATTATCGGGGGTGCTGTATTATCGGGGGTGATGTATTATCGGGGGTGATGTATTATCGGGGTGATGTATTATCGGGGGTGATGTATTATCGGGGTGCTGTATTATCGGGGGTGATGTATTATCGGGGTGCTGTATTATCGGGGGTGATGTATTATCGGGGGTGCTGTATTATCGGGGGTGCTCTATTATCGGGGTGCTGTATTATCGGGGGTGATGTATTATCGGGGTGCTGTATTATCGGGGTGCTGTATTATCGGGGGTGATGTATTATCGGGGTGATGTATTATCGGGGTGATGTATTATCGGGTTGCTGTATTATCGGGGGTGCTGTATTATCGGGGTGCTGTATTATCGGGGTGCTGTATTATCGGGGGTGATGTATTATCGGGGTGATGTATTATCGGGGGTGATGTATTATCGGGGTGATGTATTATCGGGGGTGATGTATTATCGGGGGTGCTGTATTATCGGGGTGATGTATTATCGGGGGTGATGTATTATCGGGGTGCTGTATTATCGGGGTGCTGTATTATCGGGGAGCTGTATTATCGGGGGTGCTGTATTATCGGGGTGATGTATTATAGGGGGTGATGTATTATCGGGGTGCTGTATTATCGGGGTGCTGTATTATCGGGGGTGATGTATTATCGGGGTGATGTATTATCGGGGTGATGTATTATCGGGTTGCTGTATTATCGGGGGTGCTGTATTATCGGGGTGCTGTATTATCGGGGTGCTGTATTATCGGGGGTGATGTATTATCGGGGGTGCTGTATTATCGGGGGTGCTGTATTATCGGGGTGCTGTATTATCGGGGGTGATGTATTATCGGGGTGCTGTATTATCGGGGGTGATGTATTATCGGGGGTGCTGTATTATCGGGGTGCTGTATTATCGGGGGTGCTGTATTATCGGGGTGCTGTATTATCGGGGGTGATGTATTATCGGGGGTGATGTATTATCGGGGGTGCTGTATTATCGGGGGTGATGTATTATCGGGGGTGCTGTATTATCGGGGGTGCTGTATTATCGGGGTGCTGTATTATCGGGGGTGCTGTATTATCGGGGGTGCTGTATTATCGGGGTGCTGTATTATCGGGGGTGCTGTATTATCGGGGGTGATGTATTATCGGGGGTGCTGTATTATCGGGGGTGCTCTATTATCGGGGTGCTGTATTATCGGGGGTGCTGTATTATCGGGGGTGCTGTATTATCGGGGGTGCTGTATTATCGGGGGTGGTGTATTATCGGGGGTGATGTATTATCGGGGGTGCTGTATTATCGGGGTGCTGTATTATCGGGGGTGATGTATTATCGGGGTGCTGTATTATCGGGGGTGCTGTATTATCGGGGGTGCTGTATTATCGGGGGTGATGTATTATCGGGGTGATGTATTATCGGGGTGCTGTATTATCAGGGGTGCTGTATTATCGGGGGTGCTGTATTATCGGGGTGATGTATTATCGGGGGTGATGTATTATCGGGGTGATGTATTATCGGGGGTGATGTATTATCGGGGTGCTGTATTATCGGGGTGCTGTATTATCGGGGGTGCTGTATTATCGGGGGTGATGTATTATCGGGGGTGATGTATTATCGGGGGTGCTGTATTATCGGGGGTGATGTATTATCGGGGTGCTGTATTATCGGGGGTGCTGTATTATCGGGGGTGATGTATTATCGGGGGTGATGTATTATCGGGGTGCTGTATTATCGGGTGTGATGTATTATCGGGGTGCTGTATTATCGGGGTGCTGTATTATCGGGGTGATGTATTATCGGGGTGCTGTATTATCGGGTGTGATGTATTATCGGGGTGCTGTATTATCGGGGTGCTGTATTATCGGGGTGATGTATTATCGGGGTGCTGTATTATCGGGTGTGATGTATTATCGGGGTGCTGTATTATCGGGGTGCTGTATTATCGGGGGTGATGTATTATCGGGGGTGCTGTATTATCGGGGTGTTGTATTATCGGGGTGCTGTATTATCGGTGTGCTGTATTATCGGGGTGCTGTATTATCGGGGTGCTGTATTATCGGGGGTGCTGTATTATCGGGGGTGCTGTATTATCGGGGTGCTGTATTATCGCGGGTGCTGTATTATCGGGGTGTTGTATTATCGGGGGTGATGTATTATCGGGGGTGCTGTATTATCGGGGTGCTGTATTATCGGGGGTGCTGTATTATCGGGGTGCTGTATTATCGGGGGTGCTGTATTATCGGGGTGTTGTATTATCGGGGGTGCTGTATTATCGGGGGTGCTGTATTATCGGGGGTGCTGTATTATCGGGGGTGCTGTATTATCGGGGGTGATGTATTAACGGGGTGCTGTATTATCGGGGTGCTGTATTATCGGGGGTGATGAATTATCGGGGTGCTGTATTATCGGGGGTGATGTATTATCGGGGTGCTGTATTATCGGGGTGCTGTATTATCGGGGTGCTGTATTATCGGGGTGCTGTATTATCGGGGGTGCTGTATTATCGGGGGTGCTGTATTATCGGGGTGCTGTATTATCGGGGTGCTGTATTATCGGGGTGCTGTATTATCGGGGTGCTGTATTATCGGGGTGCTGTATTATCGGGGTGCTGTATTATCGGGGGTGATGTATTATCGGGGTGCTGTATTATCGGGGTGCTGTATTATCGGGGTGCTGTATTATCGGGGTGCTGTATTATCGGGGGTGCTGTATTATCGGGGTGCCATCCTTCACAGGAGATATTAAACTGAGACCCCATATGTTTGTTCTGCATCGGTTTGGATGAATGTTAAAGAGTCCATGTACTTCAACACAAGCCTGGAATTCTCCAGACGTCCTCCTAATATTCCTCTATCAACCAACTCCACCAAAAACAAGTTCCCCTCTTTGCTGTTTGTGGGATCTTGCTGTGTGCAAAATGCCTGCTGCAATTTGCCAACTGTCACTGCCTTTAAAGTAATTCAGTGTAAGTGAAGCACTTCCTGTGTTACGTGCTGTGGAAGTACAATCCTTTCTGGTCATGGTTTGCAGTTTTGACGTTGAGGATATTCTTGTAAATTTATTTCATGGTCTGGGGATCTCCTGTGGAGTTGCTCCCGATAAGATGGATAATGCGCTGTTTTATACCAAAGCAATGTAACACTATTCTTCTGCTGCTGACACTAAGCTGCAGGCCACACTCAGGCCACAAAGTCCAATTACTGTAAAACCTGATGTCACTGAGAGGCTAATTGTTATCGGTGGGGGTAGTTTGCAGATTGGCAGGCACTTGTAAAGTTCCTGCTCCAGGTGTGAAGAGACCAGCACAAATTGACTGGTTTTCTTTCTCTTTTCCATACTTTGATGCGTTGACTTTGAAATAGTCACCAGTAAGTCTCCTGAGGCAGAGAACATGGGAGTGAAGACTGAACAAAGCCATCAGGTGAAGTGGGGTTAGAATGTATTCAGGCGGAATAGGGAAGGAAAAAGGGCAGGGAGGTGGCAGTATTGATCAAAGATACTATTACAGACCTGGTATTGGATGGTGTGTTTGAGGATTCAAAGACAGAATCTACTCGGTTGGAGTTAAGGAACAGAAGAGGTGCTGTATTGCTGCTGGGTGTTTACTATAGACCCCCAAATCATGGGAAGGAGATGGAGGAGCAAATCTGCAAACAATTTTTTGAAAGATGCAAAAACAACAGAGCAGTGATAATGGGGGACTTCAATTATCCTAATATAGACTGGGGGGGAAACAGTCCAAAGGGCAAGGAGGGGGAGGAATTCCTGAAATGTGTGCAAGAGAATTTTCTTGATCAGTATGTTTCCAGTCCAATGAGGAAGGAAGCAGTTCTAGATCTAGTTCTGGGGAATGAAGTGGGGCAAGTGGAGCAAGTTTCAGTGGGGGAGCATTTGGGAAACAGTGATCACAATATCGTTAGGTTTAGAGTAGTTATGGAACGGGATGAGGAACAATCGAAAGTGAAGATACTCAATTGGAAGAGGGTTAATTTCAGTGAGTTGGAAAGGGATCTGGCCCAGGTAGATTGAAAACAAAGATTAACAGGAAAACAGTAAATGACCAATGGAAGGCCTTCAAAGAGGAGATTGTTCGGGTACACCCCTATGAGGGGGAAAGGAAGGGCATCCAAAACTAGAGCTTCCTGGATGACTAAAGATATAGAGATTCAAATGAAGCAGAAAAAGGAGGCTTATGGTAAATGTCAGGATAATAATACAAGAGAGAATCAAGCTGAATACAGAAAGTACAGAGGAGAATTGAAAAAGGAAATAAGAGGGGCAAAGAAAGTGTATGAGAAAACAATAGTGGGTAACAGAAAAGGAAATCCAAAAGTCTTTTATAAATATATAAATAGTAAAAGGGTAGTCAAAGGAAGGGTGGGGCCGATTAGGGACCAAAAAGGACCTTCTTGTGGAGGCAGAGGGCATGACTGAGGTACTGAATGAATGCTTCACATCCGTCTTCACAAAGCAAGAGGATGCTGCCAATGTCACAGTAAAGGAGAAGAGGGGTAGAGAAATTGGAAAGGATAAAAACAGATAAAGAGGAGGCACTTAAAAGATTGGCAGTGCTCAAAGTAGAAAAATCACACGGTCCCGATGGGATGCATCCTCAGTTATTGAGGGAAGTAAGGGTGGAAATTTTGGAGGCTCTGGCCACAATCTTCCAATCCTCCTTAGATATGAGGACGGTGCCAGAGGACAGGAGGATTGCAAATGTTACACCCCTGTTCAATAAAGGGGAGAGGGATAAACCCGGCCATTACAGGCCAGTCAGTCTAATGTCGATGGTGGGGAAACCTTTAGAGACAATAATCTGGGACAAGATTAATTGGCACTTGGAAAAACATGGGTTAATAAATAAAAGTCAGCACGGTTTTGTTAAAGGCAAATCGTGTCTGACAAACTTAATTGAGTTCCTTGATGAAGTAACGGAGAGGGTTGATGAGGGTAGTGCGGTTGATGTTGTGTATATGGACTTTCAAAAGGTGGTTGATAAAGTACCACATAATAAACTTATTAATAAAATTAAAACTCATGGGATTAAAGGGACAGTGGCAGCGTGGATACAAAATTGGCTAGGGGACAGAAAGTAGAGAGTAGTGGTGAAGTTTCTCAGACTGGAGGAAAGTATATAGTGGTGTTCCCCAGGGGTCAATATTAGGACCACTGCTCTTTTTGATATATTTTGACATGGACTTGGGTATACAGGGTATAATCTCAAAATTTGCAAATGACACGAAACTCAGAAATGTAGTAAGCAATGTGAAGGATTGTAACAGACTTCAGGAGGACATAGACAGACTGGTGAAATGGACAGACACCTGGCAGATGAAATTTAATGCAGAGAAGCATGATGTGATGCATTTTGGAAGGAAGAATGAGGAGAGGCAATATAAACTAAATGGTACAATTTTAAAGGGAGTGCAGGAACGGGGAGACCTGGGGGTGCACATAAAAAATCTTTGAAGATGGCAGGACAGGTTGAGAAGATGGTTGAAAAAGCATTTGGGATCGTGCATATAAATAGAGACAGAGTACAAAAGCAAGGAAGTTATGCTAAACCTTTATAAATCACTGGTTAGGCCTCAGCGGGAATATTGTGTCCAATTCTGGGCAGCACACTCTAGGAAGGATGTCAAGACCTTAGAGAGGGTGCAGAGGAGATTTACTGGAATGGTACCAGGGATGAGGGACTTCAGTTATGTGGAGAGACTGGAGAAGCTGGGATTGTTCTCCTTAGAACAGAGAAGGTTAAGGGGAGATTGAATAGCGATATTCAAAATTATGAAGGATTTTGATAGATACAAAGGGAGAAGCTGTTTCCAGTGGCAGGAGGGTCGGTAACCAGAGGACACAGGTAATTGACAAAAGAACCAGAGGGGAAGATGAGGAGAATTTTTTTTACGCAGCGAGTTGTAATGATCTGGAATGCGCTGCCTGAAAGGGCGGTGGAAGCAGATTCAATAATAACTTTCAAAAAGGAATTGGATAAATACTTAAAATACTTAAAATACTTAAAAAGGAAAAATTTGCAGGGCTATGGGGAAAGATCAGGGGAGTGGGACTAATTGGATAGCTCTTTCAAAGAGCCGGCACAGGCACAATGGGCCAAATGGCCTCCTTCTGTGCTGTATGATTCTATGATTCTAGGGGCGGGGGATAATTGAACCAAGCGCCCAGTCATAATTCAATCCCAATTTTAGTCATACACTCTGTCCTTATTTTTATACAATACTTTGATTTTAAATTATTATTATAGTTAAATAGCAAACCCCATGACAACTTGGGAAGCAGGAAAGTAGAGTTGGGAGTTTCTCTGGTGGACGGGCTGAGGAACTGGGAGACACATACTGAGGTGGTACAGCCATGGTAGGAGGGGCGTCATTACAGCGTGACCAGTTAATACAGACAGTTTCCATGATAAATATGGTCATAGGAGTTTATAATGGCAGTGTATGCAGAATGAGATTTTGAATAATTTATATAGGTATGAGTTTTTACAGCGAAACAAAAAAGATTTTTAAAAATATTACCTTTTTCCTTTTGTGACCTAGGTTCAAATCCATCATGGACGCTGAGCCAGGTTGTGCTCTCCGACTAGGTGGCACAGGAGGCTGAGGCCCTGGCCTTTCACCTGCAGGACCTGGGTTAAAACAAAAACTGTACTTTAATGACAGGAACTATCTCACTGCTCGCACAAAGTCTCCAGAAATACTGAGCAAACTTTGCTCAACAATATTAACTGTGGCTTGTCAATTATCTTAAGACTTTGCAAACAGTGCCAGGCATTTCTAGAGCAGCAGAGTTATCATGGTGACGGTGTGTTACAATATTGCATGGGACACAATGGCTCTTACTTCAAAGAGGAACTTCCAAACCGGCGGGACGCAAATTACTCGAACCCACCCACATCCAACCTGGAACTCAAACTCACCTTCTTGATACAGGAATTGTCCCCTTGGATTGGAAAGCTGCCAATGCCACTCCATTATTTAAGAAGGGTAGGAGAGATAAACCAAGAAATTACAGGCCTATTAGTCTAACGTCAGTTGTGGGAAGTTATTAGAATCAATTATTAGGGACAGAGTGACTGAGCATTTGGACAAATATGAGCTGATCAGAGAGAGCCAGCATGAACGGGTAAGTCATGTCTAACGTACCTAGTTGAATTTTTTGAGGCGGTCACTAATGTGGTAGATAAGGGAATGTCTGTGGATGTTATTTATATGGATTTCGGGAGGCATTTGATAAGGTTCCACAGTAGAGACTGTTAACAAAAATGAGAGCGCTTGGAATTGGAGGCAACCTTATGAACATGAGTAGGGAGTTGGTTAGCAGAGGGTAAGGATAATGGGTCTTTACTCCAATTGGTAGGATGTGACTAGTGGTGTCTCCCAGGGCTCAATTATAAAATGGGGGCACAGAGGCCCCGATTTTAAGGGGGGGGGGTGTGTATGATAGACACGAGCCCCGAAGTGGGTGGCGAACTCGGGGAGTCCGGGGAGGAGGAGTCTCTCTGGTCTTAACGGCCGGGCCTGATTTGCATGAATTTTCTCTGACTCCCGCATGGCCAGACCCATTGCCTGGCCAGAGGGCAGGAGCAGGAATTCGGCGGCAGGCGTTCCCAGCTAAGTGTCGGGAGGGGGCTCTGGATGCGATCGGGGGGGGGGAGTGAGGGTGCCTGGGGTAAGAGAGGCCTGGATGGAGCAGCCCTGCCCCTCCAGGCCCACAGGGAAACCTAAAATAACACTTTAAAACTTATCTGCTGGGCCTCATCTGGCCCGCGATTTTCCTCCCAGCAGGTTTGGCCTGGGGGTGGGGGAAGGCCTCGGAATAAAATTACTGACATCATTGGGTCTGATCTGCATGTTTAAAATATGACCCCACTGCCTCCCTGCGGGTGTCCTGCTCAAAAGAGCATGAGGAGATATTTTAACTGTCTCCCAAGCCCGGTGTCTGCCAGGGGCAGGGAGTTAAAATGGGGCCCAGCGTTTCTCCACGCCCAGGGCTGCCTGTCCTCAGCCCACGGTCCCGAGCAAAGGCTAAGTGCTCTCCCATGGGGGAGGGAGGACTACTGGGAGCAGGACTGGCAGAGGCCCACCACTCGGTTTCTGACTTTGAGACAAGAAGAGACAAAGGACGGGAAAATCAAAAGAATTCAGAGCAAAAAGACAAACTTCACACCAACAAACTCACAACAAACATTAAACAGCAGCTCACAACAATAACCTGCCTAAGAAAATCAGAAGCTACATTTTTATACAGATCTACATCACTCATCCGGTCTGAAAATCTGCCAAATAATTCAGAATCCCCCAGCCCTGACTGTGTCCCTTCGACTCTGACGATAATGGCTGCCTCAGGTATTAATTGTGTGACATGTCAACATGGTCCATTCAAACACGGGCTCCATGGAGGTCCTTTGCAAAGAAGCAGAAACCAAACCTTCCATCTTTGCAATGGGGCATTTGTCAGAAAACTGGCCTTTCTAAACCATACAGAAGTCTATATAACAAAGGGTTAATCCTTGAATTGTGTAAAGCTGAAACTCAAACAAAGGAGTTATACTTGCCAATGTTCCAAGAGGTTTAAATTGAGACTATTTCCTGCTTGGCTGGAGTCTAAATGCGACCTGTTGAGGCCATGGGCCTGTGGGCTGAGTAATGGGTTGTGGTTCTTGCGAAAGGTCCAATAAGTAAAGAAAGGCCTTGGGAAGGCATTGGGGTGAGGATAGAATTCATCCTTCTGAGTGATCACCTGCTCCTGTCCCTCAAGGGGGAAAATAAGGTCATCCTTTGTCCACCCCTAAACTGGAAGGTTCAGAGACGGTTAGAAGAGGGTCATTAGACAGTTTCTACAAATGACAGAATGTAAAAAGTTGGGGAAAACATTTGACACGTTTCCACAAACAACAGAGGGAGGGGGAAACAGAGAGAGAGAGAAAGAGAGACAGAGAGAGAGAGGGCAGAGAGACAGAGAGAGAGAGGGCAGAGAGACAGAGAGAGAGACAGACAGAGAGACAGAGAGAGAGACAGAGAGAGACAGAAACAGAGAGACAGAGAGAGAGAGAGAGACAGAGAGAGAGAGAAACAGAGAGAGGCAGAGACAGAGACAGAGACAGAGAGGGACAGAAAGAGCGAAACATACAGACAGAGCGTAAGAGAGACAGAGTGAGAGAGAGAAACAGAGCGAGAGAGAGAGAGACAGAGCGAGAGAGAGACAGAGCGAGAGAGAGACAGAGCGAGAGAGAGACAGAGCGAGAGAGAGACAGAGCGAGAGAGAGAGACAGAGCGAGAGAGAGAGACAGAGCGAGAGAGAGAGAGCGAGAGAGAGACAGAGCGAGAGAGAGACAGAGCGAGAGAGAGACAGAGCGAGAGAGAGACAAAGAAAGTCTTAAAGTTGTAAAATTAAGCAAGTTAAGTTTTTAATCAAACTGATGTGGAGGGTCGAAATGAGGCTCCTGGGCAATTGCAGGAAGGCTCCTCCCACTGCGTATGTACAGAGGATAGGTGCGCTCTTAGGTACATAATGGTAAGTACATCACAGTAGGTACACTGCTAGATGCATTATAGCAAGTAAATGTCATTAGGTGTCAACCTTGGCTCAGTGGCCCCGTCTGTCCACTCAGGTGGAGGTAAAAGCTCCCACGGCACTATTTGGAGAAGAGCAGGGAAGTTCTCCTCAGTGTCCGGGCCAATATTTATCCCTCAACCAAAATTTTAATACAATTATTTGGTTAATATATCACATTGCTGTTTGTGGGATCTTGCACAAATTGGCTGCTGCGTTTCCTACATTACAAAAGTAACTACACTTCAAAAATAGTTAATTGGCTTTGGGAAATCCAAACAGGTCATGAAAGGTGCCATAGAAATGCAAGTTAGTTTGTTCTTCCCTCCTTACATACTAAGTGGCTAATGGCAGGCTCGTCCAGCACTACAGGTGCTCGTCCATCCTACCAAACTCGGTGTTACAACTTTCACTTGTCTACAGCAGATATTCTCTTGGGTTAAGTATCACCAACCACTCCTACATTTGGGCATCGTGTCCTCTATGATCTGGAGTGCACCTTTGCTGTCCGATATCTATATAAATTATAGCATAACCAGGGAGGGTCATTACAGTAAGAGCTCTTCTATGTGTACTGGATACGATGATCTTACAAGCACTGCCATCTTTTCGGAAGGCAGACTGAAAAGCACTCTAATGAGACAAAGTTAACTGTAAACTAATAAACTGGCTTATTTTACATCAAATAAATGAATGAACCGAATGAAGTTTTCCAGTGCGATATATGCATAAATAATAAATTACACAACTCCGCCCCTCTGTGATGGCTGAACTCACTCACAAGGTCGAGCAGCCCCTGTAGTAACCAGCACTAACCTTTCCTCATGTTCACGCCTCGTTGTGGAGTCTCATAGCCTCCCTCACTGGCCGAAGAGGAAAGTGAGACCTCTCTGTATCTCCGGCCGTTCCACGCACAGACTGCTCTAGACTGACTTCTCCAGAGAGAAAGAGAGAGAGAGAAAGGATGACTGCTGACCTCAGTGCTCTGTGTTGAACATTGCCTCGCTGAGCGACCAAACAAAGTTAGCACCTAGAATGGGAAACCTCCCCCTTGCGGAGAGAGCGTGGGCCACTACAGTCTGTTTAGCCAAGCCCCCGCCAGCCCTGCACCACTGAGCAAACTAATGAAATCTCACTCTATCACTAAGGGTGTGAACATCGTTAGGGTGTCTTCAATGACCACTGACTCAAAGCTGATATAAATATGCAGAGAGTGGGCAGTTCCGACCGGTATTCACCTAATTGTCTTCATCAAGCGTCTAAATGGCCAGTGTGTCTCTGGGAGCTATCCCTTTGTAAACCGACTGTAAACTCCATTCCAAATCATAACATAAATTAAACAAAGCCCCTTCCGGGATAAACAGGCTATGGGTAAAGTGCAGGAGCAGTGAGCACTGACTGCCATGAGCGCAGGAAGTCCAGAGTCACCTCACCCACTCCACAGGAGTGACACCAGGCATTGAGTTTGCTTTACTTCCCTGGGATCAGTCCGACTCTCTGCTGTTCGTGATCTCAGCCCCTCAACATGTGTAAAAGGTAACACGTAAACAGCTGGCTGTGAGATTCTGTGTTGATTACAAAGAAATATATCAATCCCTGGGACTGGGGGCAGCGGACTGCCTGACATCTCCAGCATTTACTCACCAGCATACTCCCTGCATCAGAAATAATGAGAAATTTCAAAAATCCTTTTGTATAAAAAGCAAAGCAAAGTAATCGCAGGTGCAGTAGTGAGGCCAGTGCTCACTGACACAGACCGCTGGCCTGCAGACAGGACAAGGTAAGAAATCAAAACCAGGAAACAACTCAACACATATCATAACTGAGGGGGAGAAAACTGGGCCACAGCAGAGCTAGAACGTAAACCAGGAGACTGAGCCCCAAACAGGAGCGTGGGAACCCCCAACACAAGGCACCCCCGCACCCCCTGTAACCTATACCATGTGTACCCTGAGACGGGGATTCCATCTGTCTGTCTACTTGTCTTTCTATCTAGCGTCCATTCTTTCCATCTATCTTTCTGCACATTCCTCTGTCGAACTGTCCATCTATACATGTAAACACCGGTTGTATCTATCTCCAAATCTACCTGTCTGTCTGTCCACCTCTCTAATCGTCTTCAATCTGTCTGGACGGCCCATTTCAAACTGCACCCCAATTTCAGCCTGGTCATGTCTCACTGAATAATTTCCTCTTACCTAGGCTTTATCTTTCTCCCATTGTTCAGTCCCTCCCGACCTAGAATCATAGAATCATAGAAAGGTTACAGCATGGACGGAGGCTATTCGGACCATCGAGTCCGCGCCGGCTCTATGTAAGAGCGATCCAGCCAGTCCCACCCCCCCACCCTATCCCCATAGCCCTGCAACTTCTTTACATTCGACTACTTATCCAGTTCCCTTTTGAAGACCATGATTGAATCTGCCTCCACCACCCCCTCAGGCAGTGCATTCCAGATCCTAACCACTCGCTGTGTAAAAAAGTTTTACCTCATGTCATCTTTGGTTCTTTTGCCAATCACCTTAAATCTGTGCCCTCTGGTTCTTGACCCTTCCGCCAATGGGAACAGTTTCTCTCTATCTACTCTGTCTAGACCCTTCATGATTTTGAATACATTTATCAAATCTCCTCACGACCTTCTCTGTTCCAAGGAGAACAACCCCAGCTTCTCCAGTCTATCCACTGGAATCATTCTAGTAAATCTCTTCTGCACCCTCTCTAAGGCCTTCACATCCTTCCTAAAGTGCGGTGCCCAGAATTGGACACAATACTCCAGTTGTGGTCGAACCAGTGTTTTATAAAGGTTCATCATGACTTCCTTACTTTTGTACTCTATCCCTCCATTTATAATGCCCAAGATCCCGTATGCTTTTTTAACCGCTTTCTCAACCTGCCCGGCCACCTTCAACGATTTGTGCACATATACCCCCAGATCTCTCTGTTCCTGTTCCCCTTTTAGAATTGTGCCCTCTAGTTTATATTGCCTCTCCTCGTTCTTCCTACCGAAATGTATCACCTCGCATTTTTCCACATTAAACTTCATCTGCCAAGTGTCCGCCCATGTCACCAGCCTGTCTATATCCTCTTGAAGTCTATCACTATCCTCCTCACTGTTTACTACCCTTCCAAGTTTTGTGCCATCTGCAAATTTGGAAATTATGCCCTGTACACCCAAGTCCAAGTCATTAATATGTGTCAAGAAAAGCAGTGGTCCCAGCACCGACCCCTGGGGAACACCACTGTACACCTCCCTCCAGTCCGAAAAACAACCGTTCACCACTACTCTCTGTTTCCTGTTACTCAGCCAATTCTGTATCCATGTGGCTACTGCCCCCTTTATTCCATGGGCTGCAATCTTGATGAGAAGCCTATTATGCAGCACTTTATCAAATGCCTTTTGAAAGTCCATATACACCATATCAACTGCATTGCCCACATCAAGCTTCTCTGTTACCTCATCAAAAAACTCAATCAAGTTAAACACGATTTGCCTTTAACAGCCTTTGCAGTGCTGGCTTTCCCTAATCAATCCACACTCGTCCAAGTGACTGTTAATTCTGTCCCGGATTATCATTTCTAAAAGTTTCCCCACCACTGAGGTTAAACTGACTGGCCTGTAGTTGCTGGGTTTATCCTTACACCCTTTTTTGATCAAGGGTGTAACATTTGCAATTCTCCAGTCCTCTGGCACCACCCCCCGTATCTAAGGATGTTTGGAAGATTGTGGCCAGTACCTCCGCAATTTCCACCCTTACTTCCCTCAGCAACCTAGGATGCATCCCATCCGGACCGGGTGACTTATCGACTTTAAGTACAGCCAGCCTTTCTAGTACCTCTTCTTTATCAATTTTTAGCCCATCCAGTATCTCAACTATATCTTCTTTTACTGAGACTCTGGCAGCATCTTCTTCCTTGGTAAAGACAGATGCAAAGTACTCATTTAGTACCTCGGCCATCCCCTCTGCCTCCATGAGTAAATTTCCTTTATGGTCCCTAATCTGCCCCACCCCTCCTCTTACTACCCATTTACCGTTTACATGCCTAAAGAAGACTTTTGGATTCCCTTTTATGTTGGCCGCCAGTCTATTCTCATACTCTCTCTTTGCCCCTCTTATTTCCTTTTTCACTTCCCCTCTGAACTTTCTATATTCTGCCTGGTTCTCACTTGTATTACCAACCTGACATCCGTCACAGGCCCCTTTTATCTGCTTTATCTGACTCTCTATCTCTTTTGTCATCCAGGGACCTCTGGCCTCTATCTAGACTCTATCGTTCCCCTATTGTCCAGTCCCTTCCCACCTCTATCTAGACTCTACGGGGGTTAAATTGGATAACCCCCGAAAACGGGCATGGGGATCATGGTTTGTGATTAACCCGCGCCCGTTCATTGCGCTGCAGGCAGCGTGTTACATTCGTGCAGTAGAATCATAGAATCATAGAAGTTACAACATGGAAACAGGCCCTTCGGCCCAACATGTCCATGTCGCCCAGTTTATACCACTAAGCTAGTCCCAATTGCCTGCACTTGGCCCATATCCCTCGATACCCATCTTCCCCATGTAACTGTCCAAATGCTTTTTAAAAGACAAAATTGTACCCGCCTCTACTACTGCCTCTGGCAGCTCGTTCCAGACACTCACCACCCTTTGAGTGAAAAAATTGCCCCTCTGGATCCTTTTGTATCTCTCCCCTCTCACCTTAAATCTGTGCCCCCTCGTTATAGACTCCCCTACCTTTGGGAAAAGATTTTGACTATCGACCTTATCTATGCCCCTCATTATTTTATAGACTTCTATAAGATCACCCCTTAACCTCCTACTCTCCAGGGAATAAAGTCCCAGTCTGTCTAACCTCTCCCTGTAAGTCAAACCATCAAGTCCCGGTAGCATCCTAGTAAATCTTTTCTGCACTCTTTCTAGTTTAATAATATCCTTTCTATAATAGGGTGACCAGAACTGTACACAGTACTCCAAGTGTGGCCTCACCAATGCCCTGTACAACTTCAACAAGACATCCCAACTCCTGCATTCAATGTTCTGACCAATGAAACCAAGCATGCTGAATGCCTTCTTCACCACCCTATCCACCTGTGACTCCACTTTCAAGGAGCTATGAATCTGTACTCCTAGATCTCTTTGTTCTATAACTCTCCCCAACGCCCTACCATTAACGGAGTAGGTCCTGGCCCGATTCGATCTACCAAAATGCATCACCTCACATTTATCTAAATTAAACTCCATCTGCCATTCATCGGCCCACTGGCCCAATTTATCAAGATCCCGTTGCAATCCTAGATAACCTTCTTCACTGTCCACAATGCCACCAATCTTGGTGTCATCTGCAAACTTACTAACCATGCCTCCTAAATTCTCATCCAAATCATTAATATAAATAACAAATAACAGCGGACCCAGCACCGATCCCTGAGGCACACCGCTGGACACAGGCATCCAGTTTGAAAAACAACCCTCTACAACCACCCTCTGTCTTCTGTCGTCAAGCCAATTTTGTATCCAATTGGCTACCTCACCTTGGATCCCATGAGATTTAACCTTATGTAACAA
This sequence comes from Heptranchias perlo, assembly GCF_035084215.1. NCBI lineage: Eukaryota > Metazoa > Chordata > Chondrichthyes > Hexanchiformes > Hexanchidae > Heptranchias > Heptranchias perlo. The sequence continues at coordinate 15,847,377 of NC_090365.1, read as the reverse complement.
CCTACCATGCGGTACCTTGTCAAATGCTTTGCTGAAGTCCATGTAGACCACGTCTACTGCACAGCCCTCATCTATCTTCTTGGTTACCCCTTCAAAAAACTCAATCAAATTCGTGAGACATGATTTTCCTCTCACAAAACCATGCTGACTGTTCCTAATTAGTCCCTGCCTCTCCAAATGCCTGTAGATTCTGTCCCTCAGAATACCCTCTAACAACTTACCCACTACAGATGTCAGGCTCACTGGTCTGTAGTTCCCAGGCTTTTCCCTGCCGCCCTTCTTAAACAAAGGCACAACATTTGCTACCCTCCAATCTTCAGGCACCTCACCTGTAGCGGTGGATGATTCAAATATCTCTGCTAGGGGACCCGCAATTTCCTCCCTAACCTCCCATAACGTCCTGGGATACATTTCATCAGGTCCCGGAGATTTATCTACCTTGATGCGCGTTAAGACTTCCAGCACCTCCCTCTCTGTAATATGTACACTCCTCAAGACATCACTATTTATTTCCCCAAGTTCCCTAACATCCATGCCTTTCTCAACCGTAAATACCGATGTGAAATATTCATTCAGGATCTCACCCATCTCTTGTGGTTCCGCACATAGATGACCTTGTTGATCCTTAAGAGGCCCTACTCTCTCCCTTGTTACCCTTTTGTCCTTTATGTATTTGTAGAAGCTCTTTGGATTCACCTTTGCCTGATCTGCCAAAGCAATCTCATATCCCCTTTTTGCCCTCCTGATTTCTCTCTTAACTCTACTCCGGCAATCTCTATACTCTTCAAGGGATCCACTTGATCCCAGCTGCCTATGCATGTCATATGCCTCCTTCTTATTTTTGACTAGTGCCTCAATCTCCCGAGTCATCCAAGGTTCCCTACTTCTACCAGCCTTGCCCTTCACTTTATAAGGAATGTGCTTACACTGAACCCTGGTTAACACACTTTTGAAAGCCTCCCACTTACCAGACGTCCCTTTGCCTGCCAACAGACTCTCCCAATCAACTTCTGAAAGTTCCTGTCTAATACCATCAAAATTGGCCTTTCCCCAATTTAGAATTTTAACTTTTGGGCCAGACCTATCCTTCTCCATAGCTATCTTAAAACTAATGGAATTATGATCACTGGTCCCAAAGTGATCCCTCACTAACACTTCTGTCACCTGCCCTTCCTTATTTCCCAAGAGGAGGTCAAGTTTTGCCCCCTCTCTTTACATGATTGCTGTGTGCAGCCAGTGCTATCTGTGCTGTTCATTGGCTGCACGCATCAGCAGGGAGCCTGATAACACGTGTGGCTAGTACCACTTAAAGGCAGCCTGCATCTCTTAAAGGGAAAATGCATTGTGGCTGCAAGAAGTGGTGGGAGTCGTTGGTGAACTGAATCGGTGCTGTAATATATTGAAGAATGGCTGAACACGCGAGAGAGCTTGCACCAAGATTCTTTGATAATGCACTGGAGGCGTTGGTGCAGGACATGGTGAGAAGGAGAGGCAACCTGTATCCGCAGTGGGGCAGGAGGCCCTCCAGACATACGCTGAAGAGGCAGTGGGAGGAAGTAGTCGACAAGGTCAATGCCAGGAGCATCCCACCACGAACAGGAATGCAAAACAGGAAGAAGTTCAATGAACTGACACGAGTTGTCAAGGTGAGTGAGTTAATGCTACAAGTGGCATCTCTTACCAACTGCACCACTAGCCTCACCCTCTGCTAAATTCACCACACCTCCCATCACCCCACTACCAACAATCTCTATCAATCAGTACTCAACTGTTCACATGATTCCTCTCACCCTCACACACTTAGCAGTGTTGCAAGCCTCACACCCACAACTCACACACAGGCAGCTATTCAACCATGACAGCCCCATCACCTAAACATCTTGCAGGACACTCACTGACATACTTCCCTCTTGCAGGTGACAATGGCACATAACAGGAGGCAGCAACAGAGAGCTGGAGGAGGACATGTGTGCCCACACGTTTTAACCCCCATGGAGGAGACAGTGCTAGCCATCATTGAAAGGGCCATCGCTGAGGCCGCAGCCACTGGCAACGCTGGAGGGATCGATGATGAGGGTCTCTCTAAACCTAATCCTCCTTCCCTCTTCCCACTTCTCCCTCATCCCACAATCTTTTCTGACTTATGCGCTGCAGGTGGTGTAAGCAGCATTTCTTACTTTCTCCTCTCCCCACTCCACAACTCAACCCATGTCCCTTTGTCATTCCAGATACCCAAGAATTGGAACCTTCCCAGACAGAGGAGGGAGAGGAAGACGACAGTGATGATGAAGACACACTGTTGCTCGATCTTACACTCGCAGCCACCAGCTCAGAGACTGAGGCTAGGGTAGAGGAGGGATCTGCATGTGGTGAGACACCGGGCACAAGTGCGCAGGAGCCGGGGCGGGGGGAATGGATACTGCAGGTGCCAGCTCGCCAGAGGGCGAGGTCGCACAATGGTACTGTTGCAGAGGAGTCAGATGATGACTCCGATGGGCCAGGCTACAGAAGAAGGCTGATGGGCCGACACCACCAAGTGCTTGGGGCACTAGAAAGTTTTCCAGAAGTACACAATGTCAAGGAGCATGGAGGAGTCCAGCTCTAACTTGGCACAGAGCTTGGAGCCATCCTTTCCCACATGTGGTCACCTCAATCAGCAAAGCCGTGGAACCCACAGCGTCTGATGACCAATGTCACAGCTTCCACCGCAGCACAAACATCTACCATCCAAGGTCTGACTGCTGCATTTGGAAGCTCAGACTGCTGCTGTCGTGGCTCTGGGTCCCACTATTGAAAGGGGCTTCCAGGGCATCACAGCTGTCCAGCAATCTGTTCTCCAGCTGATCACCAGGAGTGCTGAGGCACCGCCCCGGGAGAGTGGCAGGGCGCCATGGGAGACGAACCTGCTGTCCTCTCTCAGGATGACAGCATTCCTGCTCCCACCCCTGCCTCTCCACCAGTGCCCTTGCTGTTGCCTGTCAGCCAGTCAGGCCAGATTGCTACAGCCCAGGCCGTGATGGTGCAGACTGCATCCGGGCCTCCCCGGCCCAGAGCTCCTCGAGGTCATCCTCCACGGCCATCTGCACACTCCTCCATTGAAGGTCAGCAGCCTTCCATCACCCATAGGAGCACGAGGAAAGGTAAAGGCAGACGAACGACAGGCACTGAGGGAATGTACAAAGGTGAAGAGTTTCATTTCATATGCATTATTTAATGAGTGAATTGATAAATTTGGATTTGAATTTGGATTTGAATTTGCATTTGGTTTTGGTGGTGGTTTTTATTTCTGCGGTGAACTGAGGGAGGAAACAATATTTGTTGTCAGAAAGAGGACGATGTGATGGTCAGAGAGAGAGGAAAGGTGAGGAGTGTGGGACTGGTAGTGAAGAGGGGAGGTGGAGTTGAGGTTACTGGTATCGCTCAAGAATAATCTGACCACGTGGAGCCCTGGCAGAAAGGGCCTTGGAGCCTCCCTTCCTCGTCCTCCACCTCCTCTGCACTTCCTCCTCCTTCTCCTCCTCCTTCCTCGTCTAGCAGCTTACCCTGCTCTGCGAGGCCTCTCTTCATTCTCCCAGTCATGTTCAATTCCCAGAGGAAGCCCGACCAGGCCACCCATGCCTGGAATCAACTTTTTTCAGCACAATATTTAAATGACACAAAAATGACTGCAAGATCAGCCAGACACACCCTGGAGAGTAGTTACTTCAACTTTAGCCAAGTATAGGAAACTTTCAAAACAGGGTACAATTGTACCAGCAGCCAGCAGAAATAATCCAGCAACCTGGAAACACGTCATGCTCCCTTTAAATAGTGCTGGGGGGGGGGGTCGTTCATGCCGTTTAATGTTGTGTTCAGCTGTGTGAGGCTAAGACAGGGCGCTGGGTGCAATGTGGAGTCGCAAAATGGCAGCAGCATACAGGCAAAAAAGGGAAGCTTATGTCAGACACCGAGAGCTCAATACTGCAGAAAGCCTAGAGGAGGATAGAAAGTGCAGGGGTGAAATTAAAAAGGAAATTAGGAAAGCAAAGAGAGGGCATGAAAAATTACTGGCAAGTAAAATCAAGGAAAACCCAAAAATGTTTTATAAATACATAAAGAGCAAGAGGAAAACTGAGGAAAGAGTAGGGCCTATTAGAGACCAAAAAGGTAACCTGTGTGTGGAGGTGGAAGATGTGGGGATGGTTCTTAATGAATACTTTGCATCTGTCTTCACAAATGAGGAGGGATGTGAGATATTGGAATGGATAAACATAGTGAGAGAGGAAGTATTAAGGGGATTAGCATCTTTGAAAGTGGATAAATCGCCAGGCCCGGATGAAATGTATCCCAGACTGTTAAAAGAAGCCAGGGAGGAAATAGCGGAGGCTCTGACCATCATTTTCCAATCCTCCCTGGATACAGGCATAGTGCCGGAGGATTGGAGGACTGCTAACGTTGTACCGTTGTTTAGAAAGGGAGAAAGAGTTGGACCGAGTAATTACAGGCCAGTCAGTCTAACCTCGGTGGTGGGCAAATTATTGGAATCAATTCTGAGGGACAGCATAAATCGTCATTTAGAAAGGCACAGATTAATCAAGGACAGTCAGCATGGATTTGTTAAGGGAAGGTCATGTCTGACTAACTTGATTGAATTTTTTGAGCAGGTAACAAGGAGGGTTGATGAGGGTAACGCATTTAATGTAGTGTACATGGATTTTAGAAAGGCTTTTAACAAGGTCCAACATCACAGAATCATAGAATCATAGAAAGGTTACAGCAAGGAAGGAGGCCATTCAGCCCATTGAGTCCAAGCCGGCTCTATGCAAGAGCAATCCAGCAAGTCCCACTCCCCCGCCCTATCCCCATAGCCCTGTAAGTTTTTTACTTTCAAGTACTTATCCAGTTCCCTTTTGAAAGCCATGATTGAATCTGCCTCCACCACCCCCTCAGGCAGTGCATTCCAGATCCTAACCACTCGCTGTGTAAATAAGTTTTTCCTCATGTCACCTTTGGATCTTTTGCCAATCACCTTAAATCTGTGTCCTCTGGGTCTTGAATCTTCCACCAATGGGAACAGTTTCTCTCTATCTACTCTGTCTAAACCCTTCATGATTTTGAATACCTCGATCAAATCTTCTCTCAACCTTCTCTGCTCTGAGGAGAACAACCCCAGCTTCTCCAGTCTATCCACATAACTAAAGTCCCTCATCCCTGGAATCATTCTAGTAAATCTCCTCTGCACCCTCTCTAAGGCCTTCACATCTTTCCTAAAGTGCGGTGCCCAGAACTGGACACAATACTCCAGTTGAGGCCGTACAAGTGTTTTATAAAGGTTCATCATGACTTCCTTACTTTTGTACTCTATGCTTCTATTTATAAAGCCCGGGATCCCATATGCTTTTTTAACTGCTTTCTCAACCTGCCCTGCCACCTTCAATGACTTGTGCACATATACCCCCAGATCTCTCTGTTCCTGGACCCCTTTTAGAATTGTTCCCTCCAGTTTATATTGCCTCTCCTCGTTCTTCCTACCGAAATGTATCACTTCGCATTTTTCTGCATTAAATTTCATCTGCCACGTGTCCGCCCATGTCACCAGCCTGTCTATATCCTCTTGAAGTCTATCACTATCCTCCTCACTGTTCACTACACTTCCAAGTTTCGTGTCATCTGCAAATTTGGAAATTGTGCCCTCTACACCCAAGTTCAAGTCCTTAATATATATCAAGAAAAGCAGTGTTCCCAGCACTGACCCCGGGGAACACCACTGTACACCTCCCTCCAGTCCGAAAAATAACCGTTCACCACTACTCTCTGTCATTTAGCCAATTCTGTATCCATGTTGTTACTGCCCCCTTTATTCCATGGGCTGCAATCTTGATGATAAGCCTACCATGCGGCACTTTATCAAACGCCTTTTGAAAGTCCATATTCACCACATCAACTGCATTGCCCTCATCTACCCTCTGTTACCTCAGCAAAAAACTATCAGGTTAGTTAAACATGATTAGCCTTTAACAAATCCGTGCTGGCTTTCCCTAATCAATCCAGACTCGTCCAAGTGACTGTTAATTCTGTCCCGGATTATCGTTTCTAAAAGTTTCCCCACCACTGAGGTTAAACTGACTGGCCTGTAGTTGCTGGGTTTATCCTTACACCCTTTTGAACAAGGGTGTAACATTTGCAATTCTCCAGTCCTCTGGCACCACCCCTGCATCTAAGGATGTTTGGAAGATTATGGCCAGTACCTCCGCAATTTCCACCCTTACTTCCCTCAGCAACCGAGGATGCATCCCATCTGGACTGGGTGACTTATCTACTTTAAGTACAGCTCGCCTTTATCACATAGAATCATAGAAGTTACAACATGGAAACAGGCCCTTCGGCCCAACATGTCCATGTCGCCCAGTTTATACCACTAAGCTAGTCCCAATTTCCTGCACTTGGCCCATATCCCTCTATACCCATCTTACCCATGTAACTGTCCAAATGCTTTTTAAAAGACAAAATTGTACCCGCCACTACTACTGCCTCTGGCAGCTCGTTCCAGACACTCACCACCCTTTGAGTGAAAAAATTGCCCCTCTGGACCCTTTTGTATCTCTCCCCTCTCACCTTAAATCTGTGCCCCCTCGTTATAGACTCCCCTACCTTTGGGAAAAGATTTTGACTATCGACCTTATCTATGCCCCTCATTATTTTATAGACTTCTATAAGATCACCCCTTAACCTCCTACTCTCCAGGGAAAAAAGTCCCAGTCTGTCTAACCTCTCCCTATAAGTCAAACCATCAAGTCCCGGTAGCATCCTAGTAAATCTTTTCTGCACTCTTTCTAGTTTAATAATATCCTTTCTATAATAGGGTGACCAGAACTGTACACAGTATTCCAAGTGTGGTCTCACCAATGCCCTGTACAACTTCAACAAGACATCCCAACTCCTGCATTCAATGTTCTGACCAATGAAACCAAGCATGCCGAATGCCTTCTTCACCACCCTATCCACCTGTGACTCCACTTTCAAGGAGCTATGAACCTGTACTCCTAGATCTCTTTGTTCTATAACTCTCCCCAACGCCTTACCATTAACGGAGTAGGTCCTGGCCCGATTCGATCTACCAAAATGCATCACCTCACATTTATCTAGTACCTCTTCTTTATCAATTTTTAGCCCATCCAGCATCTCAACTATATCTTCCTTTACTGAGACTCTGGCAGCATCTTCTTCCTTGGTAAAGACAGATGCAAAGTACTCATTTAGTACCTCGGCCATGCCCTCTGCCTCCATGAGTAGATCTCCTTTATGGTCCCTAATTGGCCCCACCCCTCCTCTCACTACCCGTTTACTGTTTACATGCCTGTAGAAGACTATTGGATTCCCTTTTATGTTGGCCGCCAGTCTATTCTCATACTCTCTTTGCCCCTCTTATTTCCTTTTTCACTTCCCCTCTGAACTTTCTATATTCTGTCTGGCTCTCACTTGTGTTATCAACCTGACATCTGTCATACTCCCCTTTTTTCTGCTTCACTATCTTTCTGTCATCCAGGGAGCTCTGGCTTTAGTTGCCCTACCTTTCTGCCTCGTGGGAATATACCTAGACTGTACCCGAACCATCTCCACTTTAAAGGCTGCCCCCTGTTCAATTACAGTTTTGCCCTGCCAATCTTTGATTCCAATTTACCCGGGCCAGATCTGTTCTCATCCCATTGAAATTGGCCCTCCTCCAATTGAGTATTTTTACTTTAGAGTGGTCCGTGTCCTTTTCCATAGCTATTCTAAACCTTATGACACTATGATCGCTGCTCCCTAAATGCTCCCCCACTGACACTTACTCCACTTGACCCCCTCATTCCCTCGAACCAAGTCCAGCAATGCCTCCTTCCTCATTGGACTGGAAATGTACTGGTCAAGGACGTTATCCTGAACACATTTCAAAAATTCCTCCCCCTCTTTGCCCCTTGTATTATCCCAGTCTATATTAGGATAGTTGAAGTCCCCAGTTATCACTACTCTATGGCTTTTGCACCTCTCTGTAATTTCCCTCCAAATTTGCTCCTCTATATCCTTCCCACTGGTTGGTGGCCTATAGAATACACCCAGTAGTGTAATGGGACCGCTATTGTTTCTTAACTCAAACTAAATAGATTCTGTCCTTGACCCCTCCAGGACATCCTCTCTCTCCAGTACTGCAATATTCTCTTTAATCAATACTGCCACCCTGCCCCCGCCCCCCAATTTCTTTCCCTCCTTGTCTTTCCTGAACACCTTGTATCCAGGAATATTTAGTATCCAATCCTGCTCTTTTTTGAGCCAGGTCTCCGTTATCACCACAACATCATATTCCCATGTGGCTATTTGTACCTGCAGCTCACCAACCTTGTTTACCACGCTTTGTGTGTTTACACACATGCACTGTAAACCAGTCTTAGACTTTCTTTACACTCTGTTAGTCTGATCCCACCTAATACTGCACTATTACTTGCAACAGTACTATCTTTCTCCCCCTTTACTTTGTGCCCCTTGTTTCTCCTTTCCAATGCTACATCCTGGTGCCCATCCCCCTGCCAAATGGCAGACTGGTCAAAGTCCAAGGGAAAGTGGCTAGTTGGATCCAAAACTGGCTCAGTGGCAGGAAGCAAAGGGTAATGGTCGACGGGTGTTTTTGTGACTGGAAGGCTGTTTCTAGTGGAGTCCCGCAAGGCTCAGTACCAGGTCTCTTGCTTTTAGTGGTATATATTAATGATTTGGACTTGAATGGGGGGGCTTGATCAAGAAGTTTGTAGATGATACAAAAATTAGCCTTGTGTTTGATAGTGAGGAGGAAAGCTGTAGACTGTAGGAAGATATCAATGGATTGGTCAGGTGGGCAGAAAAGTGGCAAATGGAATTCAATCCAGAGAAGTGTGAGGTAATGCATTTAGGGAGAGCAAACAAGGCAAGGGAATACACAATAAATGGAAGGATACTGAGAGGTGTCGAGGAACAGAGAGACTTTGGAGTGCATGTCCACAGATCCCTGAAGGTAGCAGGACAGGTAGATAAGGTGGTTAAAAAGACATACAGGATACTTTCCTTTATTAGCCGAGGCATAGAATATAAGAGCAGGGAGGTTATGCTAGAACTGTATAAAACATTGGTTCGGCCACAGCTTGAGTATTGCGTACAGTTCTGCTCACCACATTACAGGAAAGATGCGATTGCACTAGAGAGGGTACAGAGGAGATTTACGAGGATGTTGCCAGGGCTGGAGAATTTTAGCTATGAGAAAAGATTGGATTGACTGGGGTTGTTTTCTTTGGAGGTTTAATTGAGGTATATAAAATTATGACAGGACTAGATAGAGTGGATAGAGAGCCGCTTAGCAGCGAGGTCAATAACCGGGGATATAGATTTAAAGTAATTGGTAGAAGGATTAGAGGGGAGCTGAGGAGACGGTGGTGGGGGTCTGGAACTCACTGCCTGAAAGGGTGGTAGAGGCAGAAACCATCAACTCATTTAAAAAGTACTTGGATGTGCACCTGAAGTGCCGTAACCTACAGGGCTACGGACCAAGTGTTGGAAAGTGGGATTCAGCTGGATAGCTCTTTTTCTGCCTCCTTCTGTGATGTAACTTTCTATGATTCTAGGAAATCAGCGTTGTGCACTGACTCGCATCATAATCCACCTACTCTGCAGGCTGCCAGCATTCATTAGGTGTGCACACACAAACCCCTTTACCAAGATGGCGTCCTGCACACTTCCCGTTGGACGTGCACGCGCATCTCAGACCCCATTTTTGAGTCTTAGTTGGCCACGAGCGCCTAAAAAACAGGCGCTATACGTCCCAATTTAACCCATCCATCCCCCATTGTCCAGCTCTTTCCCACCACTATCTAGACTCTATCCGTCCCCCATTGTCCAGTCCCTTCCCACCATTATCTAGATTCTATCCGTCCCCAATTGTCCAGCTCTTTCCCACCTCTATCTAGACTCTATCCGTCCCCCATTGTCCAGTCCCTTCCCACCTCTATCTAGACTCTATCCATCCCCCATTGTCCAGTCCCTTCCCACCATTATCTAGATTCTATCCGTCCCCAATTGTCCAGTCCCTTCCCACCACTATCTAGATTCTATCCGTCCCCAATTGTCCAGTCCCTTCCCACCACTATCTAGACTCTATCCGTCCCCCATTGTCCAGTCCCTTCCCACCTCTATCTAGACTCTAACCTTCCCCCATTGTCCAGTCCCTTCCCACCTCTATCTAGACTCTATCCGTCCCCCATTGTCCAGTCCCTTCCCACCATTATCTAGACTCTATCCGTCCCCCATTGTCCAGTCCCTTCCCACCATTATCTAGACTCTATCCTTCCCCCATTATCCAGCTGTTTCCCACCTCCATCGAGACTAACCTTTCCACTTTTATCCAGTTCCTACCCACCTGTATTGATGATTCCTCCGATGCCCTGCACCACTTTAATGTTTTAAGATCCTTTAGCCAATTATCTCCCTTTGACCGAGGATGTTCTGCACTCTATCGCTCACCAGGACAGTCTCCACGCTCTCTGCTTCTTCTTTGAATAGCAGCCCAACCATCCTCTCGCACCACCAACCTTCAGCTGAACTTCTTCTCACCTTACACAACTTCTCTTTTAACTCCATTCACTTCCTCCAGATAAACAGTGTTGCTATGGGAACCCACCTGGGTTCAGACTATGCCTTTCTCCATTCCAATCCCACTCAGGCCCCTCTCTGGTGCTGCTTACTGCTCTCGTTCCTAGCTGGAGAATTTCATGAACAATGACGATTGAATTTCCGTGGTTCTCCTGCCATGACTAGTGAAACCATCAGGGACATGGCATAAACGGCCATTTTTAGCCATTTACGGCATTTTCTCTTAAAAAAAAGGCGGCTGAGGGGTGACCTAAAAGAGGTCTTTAAAATTATGAAGGGGTTTGATAGAGTAGACGTAGAGAAGATGTTTCCATTTGAGTGGAGTCCAAAATTAGGGGCCATAAATATAAGATGGTCACTAATAAATCCAATAAAGAATTCAGGAGAAACGTCTTTACACAGAAAGTGGTTAGAATATGGAACTTGCCACCACAAGGAGTGGTTGAGGTGAATAGATGCATTTAAGGGGAAGCTCGATAAGTACAAGATGGACAGAGGAATAGACGGATAGCCTGATAGGGTTAGATGAAGAGGAGAGGGAGGAGGCTCGTGTGGAGCATAAACACCAGCACGGACCAGTTGGGCCGAATGGCCTGTTTCTGTGCTGTACATTCTATGTAATTTTACCATCTCCTACCGGAGAATCTCTTGGAAATTCCAGACGTATGCTTCCAATCCCCACCCATCTCTCACCCTCACCTAGTCCATCTCTAACTCTTCCCTTTCCTTCCTGGACATCTCCCTCCATCTCCGGTGATGGGCTTTCCAAGGACGTCCAGTACAAGCCCATAATTCCCCGAATTATACTTCTCTTCACTTCACTTTGCCCATTCCCACTCCGACCTTTGGCTTCCTACTCAGTTCCAATGAAGCTCATCTCGAGCTCCAGGACTTGTATCTCATCTTTCTGGTGGACCTTCCGCAGGCCCCTGGTCTGAACAGTCAGTGTCACTGACCTTGGTCATATCCTCCATTCTCTTCACAGCAGTCTACCAGTGTGGGGAGGGGAGATGTCAGCACAGTGGCCAATTCGATGTGTTTCATAATTTCAGATCCGTGCATTTGGAGTCTGTATTTTCTCGTTCTCTATTTTTCCTTGTGTTGGTTCCTTGTTGTGTTGTTTCCTGTCTAACTGTCTGTCTACCTGCCGGTCTGTCTCGTTGTCTGTCTCTCTGTCTATATTAAAAGTCTTGTGTCTGAGTGTGATGGTGCCGTGAAGTTCCTTTCACCAATTAGGTTACAGAACGAGAGAGCATGATGCCTGACACAGTGTGCTGAGCCGTAGCCTCCCGAGTATGGGGAGGGCCCAATCCAAGTAAATACACGAGCGACGCATGAGATGTCAACCTACATATTAATATTACACAACCTAATATTACACAACCTAATATTACACAACCTAATATCCACAACCTACATATTACACAACCTAATCTCTGTTTAGAAGGTGTAAATCCGAGCTCCCAGGGAGGACAGGCCAGAGAATCAGATCTACAATGTTGGAACCTTAATTCTGACCAGTGCTTGCTTCAAACTCCAGATCCTGTAATTATCCTATAATGAAACATATTGTGCCTAATATCATTTCTACATCAATTGAATTAACTTGCAACCATCTCACTGCTCAACCAAACCTACTGGGACCAAACAGGAATTGATAGGGTAGATAGAGAGAAAGTTTTTCCGCTGATGGGGGAGTCTGGGACAAGGGGACATAACATTGAAAAATGGAGGGGGATGGCAATTTTGGTTAAAGAAACAATTACAGCTGTGAGGGGGGATGATATGTTAGAAGGATCATCAAATCAGGCCATATGGGTTGAGCTAAGGAACAAAAGAGGGGTAGTCACTCTACTGGGAGTGTACTATAGACCCCCAAACAGTCTCAGAGGGAGATGGAAGAGCAAATATGTAGGCAAATTTCTGAGAAGTGCAAAAACAATAGGGCAGTAATAGTAGGGGATTTCAACTACCCGAATATTAACTGGGATACAAAGAGTGTGAAAGGTATGGAGGGAACAAAATTCTTAAATTACATTCAGGAGAACATTTTTAGCCAGTACGTAGTAAGCCCAACAAGAGAGGGAGCAGTTCTGGATTTAGTTTTACAAAATGAAGCTGGGCAGGTGGAAGGAGTATCAGTGGGAGAGCATTTTGATCATAAATCAGTTAGATTTAGCACAGTTATGGAAAAGGACAAAGACAGAACAGGAGTAAAAGCTCTCAATTGGGGAAAGGCCAATTTTACTAAGCTGAGAAGCGATTTAGCAAAAATGGAATGGAAACAGCTACTTGACGGTAAATCAGTGTCAGAGCAGTGGGAGGCATTCAAGGGGGAGATTCAAGGGGTTCAGAGTAAACATGTTCCCACAAAGAAAAAGGGTGGGACTGCCAAATCTAGAGCCCACTGGATGACAAGGAGCATACAGGGTAAGATAAGGCAGCAAAGGAAAGCTTATGTCAGACACCGAGAGCTCAATACTGCAGAAAGTATAAAGCCAAGAGGAGTATAGAAAGTGCAGGGGTGAAATTAAAAAGGAAATTAGGAAAGCAAAGAGAGAGCCTGAAAAAATATTGGCAAGTAAAACCAAGGAAAACCCAAAGATGTTTGATTAATACATTAAGATCAAGAGGATAACTAAAGAAAGAGCAGGACCTATTAGAGACCAAAAAGGTAAACTGTGTGTGGAGACGGAAGATGTGGGTATGGCTCTTAATGAATACTTTGCATCTGTCTTCACAAAAGAGAGGGACGATTCGGACATTGTAGTTAAGGAGGAGGAGTGTGAAATATTGGATAGGATAAACATAGTGAGAGAGGAAATATTAAGGGGATTAGCATCTTTGAAAGTTGATAAATCACCAGGCCTGGATGAAATGTATCCCAGCCTGTAAAAAGCAAGGGAGGAAATAGTGGAGATTCTGACCATTTTCCGATCCTCACTGGATACAGGCGTGATGCCGGAGGATTGGAGGACTGCTAGCATTGTACCGTTGTTTAAAAAGGGAGAGAGGGATAGACTGAGAATTACAGGTCAATCAGTCCAACCTCGGTGGTGGGCAAATTATTGGAATCAATTCTGAGGGACAGGATAAACCATCAATTAGAAAGGCACGGAGTAATCAAGGACAGTCAGCATGGATTTGTTAAGGGAAGGTTGTGTCTGACTAACTTGATTGAATTTTTTGAGGAGGTAACAAGGATGAGGGTAACACGCTTGATGTAGTGTACATGGATTTTAGCAAGGTTTTTGACAAGGTCCCACATGGCAGACTGGTCAAAAAAGTACAAGCCCATGGGATCCAAGGGAGAGTGGCTAGTTGGATCCAAAATTGGCTCAGCGGCAGGAAGCAAAGGGTAATGGTCGACGGGCATTTTTGTGACTGGAAGGCTGTTTCCAGTGGGGTTCCGCAGGGCTCAGTACGAGGTCCCTTGCTTTTTTTGATATATATTGATGATCTGGACTTAAATGTAGGGGGCGTGATTAAGAAGTTTGCAGATGATACAAAAATTGGCCGTGTGGTTGATAGTGAGGAGGAAAGCTGTAGACTGGAGGAAGATATCAATGGACTGGTCAGGTGGGCAGAAAAGTGGCAAATGGAATTCAATCCAGAGAAGTGTGAGGTAATGCATTTGGGGAGGGCAAACAAGGCAAGGGAGTAAACAATAAATGGGAGAATACTGGGAGGTGTAGAGGAAATGAGGGACCTTGGAGTGCATGTCCATGGATCCCTGAAGGTATCAGGACAGGTAGATAAGGTACTAAGGCATAAGGGATACTTTCCTTTATTAGCCAAGGCATAGAATATAAGAGCAGGGAGGTCATGCTGGAACTGTATAAAACACTAGTTAGGCCACAGCTTGCGTAGAGTTCTGGTCACCACATTACAGGAAGGATGTAGTTGCACTAGAGAGGGTGCAGAGGAGATTTTCAACTTTACCTGCTGTGTGGGGCTTCCCCTGAATCTAACCTGCTGGGTGGTGCATTCCTCTGAACCTAACATAGAATTTACAACACAGAAACAGGCCATTCGGCCCAACTGGTCTGTGCCGGTGTTTATGCACCACACGAGCCTCCTCCCACCCTACTTCATCTAAGCCTATCAGTATATCCTTCGATTCCTTTCTCCCTCATCTAAGAACATAAGAAATAGGAGCAGGAGTAGGCCATAAGGCCCCTCGAGCCTGCTCCACCATTCAATCAGATCATGGCTGATCTTCGACCTCAACTCCACTTTCCTGCCCGATTCCCATAGAGTCCAAAAATCTATCGATCTCAGCCTTGAATATATTCAACGACTCAGCATCCACAGCCCTCTGGGGTCGAGAATTCCAAAGAAATGCCTCCTCATCTCAGTCTTGAATGGCCGACCCCTTATCCTGTGACTATGCCCTCTAGTTCTAGACTGTCCAACCAGGGGAAATAACCTCTCAGCATCTACCCTGTCAAGCTCCCCTCAGAATCTTATAAGTTTCAATGAGATCACCTCTCATTCTTCTAAACTCCAGAGAGTATAGGCCCATTCTACTCAATCTCTCCTCCGGGACCTGATGAAATGTATCCCAGGACGTTATGGGAGGTTAGGGAGGAAATTGCGGGTCCCCTAGCAGAGATATTTGAATCATCCACCGCTACAGGTGAGGTGCCTGAAGATTGGAGGGCAGCAAATGTTGTGCCTTTGTTTAAGAAGGGCAGCAGGGAAAAGCCTGGGAACTACAGACCAGTGAGCCTGACATCTGTAGTGGGTAAGTTGTTAGAGGGTATTCTGAGGGACAGGATCTACAGGCATTTGGAGAGGCAGGGACTAATTAAGAACAGTCAGCATGGTTTTGTGAGAGGAAAATCATGTCTCACGAATTTGATTGAGTTTTTTGAAGGGGTAACCAAGAAGATAGATGAGGGCTGTGCAGTAGACGTGGTCTACATGGACTTCAGCAAAGCATTTGACAAGGTACCGCATGGTAGGTTGTTACATAAGGTTAAATCTCATGGGATCCAAGGTGAGGTAGCCAATTGGATACAAAATTGGCTTGACGACAGAAGACAGAGGGTGGTTGTAGAGGGTTGTTTTTCAAACTGGATGCCTGTGACCAGCGGTGTGCCTCAGGGATCGGTGCTGGGTACGCTGTTATTTGTTATTTATATTAATGATTTGGATGAGAATTTAGGAGGCATGGTTAGTAAGTTTGCAGATGACACCAAGATTGGTGGCATTGTGGACAGTGAAGAAGGTTATCTAGGATTGCAATGGGATCTTGATAAATTGGGCCAGTGGGCCGATGAATGGCAGATGGAGTTTAATTTAGATAAATGTGAGGTGATGCATTTTGGTAGATCGAATCGGGCCAGGACCTACTCCGTTAATGGTAGGGCGTTGGGGAGAGTTATAGAACAAAGAGATCTAGGAGTACAGGTTCATAGCTCCTTGAAAGTGGAGTCACAGGTGAATAGGGTGGTGAAGAAGGCATTCGGCATGCTTGGTTTCATTGGTCAGAACATTGAATGCAGGAGTTGGGATGTCTTGTTGAAGTTGTACAGGGCATTGGTGAGGCCACACTTGGAGTACTGTGTACAGTTCTGGTCACCCTATTATAGAAAGGATATTATTAAACTAGAAAGAGTGCAGAAAAGATTTACTAGGATGCTACTGGGACTTGATGGTTTGACTTACAGGGAGAGGTTAGACAGACTGGGACTTTTTTCCCTGGAGAGTAGGAGGTTAAGGGGTGATCTTATAGAAGTCTATAAAATAATGAGGGGCATAGATAAGGTGGATAGTCAAAATCTTTTCCCAAAGGTAGGGGAGTCTATAACGAGGGGGCATAGATTTAAGGTGAGAGGGGAGAGATACAAAAGGGTCCAGAGGGGCAATTTTTTCACTCAAAGGGTGGTGAGTGTCTGGAGCGAGCTGCCAGAGGCAGTAGTAGAGGCGGGTACAATTTTGTCTTTTAAAAAGCATTTGGACAGTTACATGGGTAAGATGGGTATAGAGGGATATGGGCCAAGTGCAGGCAATTGGGACTAGCTTAGTGGTATAAACTGGGCGACATGGACATGTTGGGCCGAAGGGCCTGTTTCCATGTTGTAACTTCTATGATTCTATGATTCTATGATAGGACAACCCTCTGATCCCAGGAATTAATCTTGTGAACCTTCATTGCATCCCCTCTAAGGCAAGTATATCCTTCCTTAGATAAGGAGACCAAAACTGTACACAGTACTCCAGGTGAGGTCTCACCAAAGCCCTGTACAATTGTAGTAAGACTTCCTTACTCTTGTACTCCAACCCCCTTGCAATAAAGGCCATCATGCCATTTGCCTTCCTAATTGCCTGCTGTACCTGCATACTAACTTTTTGTGTTTCTTGTAAGAAGTCTTTCTGGACACCAACATTTAATAGTTTCTCACCATTTAAAAAATATTCTGTTTTTCTATTCGTCCTACCGAAGTGAATGATCTCACATTTCCCCACATTATACTCCATCCGCCACCTTCTTACCCAATCAATTAACCTGTCGATATCCCTTTGCAGAGTCTTTGGCCCCGATATTAGCGGGGAGGCGGGATGGTAGCGGGTGGGGGGGGCGATTGGGCGCGTGGGTAACCCGCCCCAATAAAAAATGTTTCCCACGCAATCGCGGGTCAATTGGAGCCACTTAACGTGGCTTCCGAGTTTGCCGTCCGAAAGCTGTGCAGTGGGCGGACTGCGCCCCCGCGTCACAGGCTGTCTGCAGGAGGAGCTCTATTTAAAGGGGAAGTCCCCCAATGGCCGCTCCTGGAGCAAACACCCACACAGCACAATGGAGCAGCCCAGGGGAAAGGCTGCTCCTGGATTCAGCGATGCCTCACTCCAGGTGCTAATGGATGGGGTGAGGAGGAGGAGGATGGATGTGTTCTACCCGACGGACGGGAGGAAGTGGCCTGCCTCTGCCAACTCGAAGGCCTGGCTCGAGGTGGCAGAGGAGGTCACCAGCAGCAGCAACATCTCCCGCACCTGAATCCAGTGCAGGAAGCGTTTCAATGACCTAACCAGGTCAGTCAAAGTGAGTACACTTACTCATTCCCCTACACTCCGTCTTCCACATCACCGTCCCCACCGCCCAACTCATTCTGCACTGCCAACACTACTCTATCACATCACTCCTCACACCCACTCAAAGCTCATCCTCAACTTACCTGCACTTCCTCACCTCCCCAGTACTCATCCCACCACTGCCACTCAACCCAATCCTCATACAATCTCATGGCTCTGTCTCATACTCACCCTCTGTGCATCTCTTTCACGGTCAGCCGCACCCAAACCAATGCATTCATCGGTTGACCAGGTCACCATCACTCACTCACACGTTTGTACTTTCTCCCCTTATAGGAGAAGAGAGTCCAGAATGCACGGGAGAGGGCGAGGACCGGAGGGGGGCCGCAACAAATCATTGTCCTCACAGACGCTGAGCAGGAGGCGCTGGAGCTGAGTCACACCCTCGAGTGCCTGTCTGTCGGAGACGTCGAGACTACCACCCGACAAACATCTGGTGACAGAACTTTAACATTCAGCACACACAATATGAATTGATGTTAACATGCCTCGCCATCTTCAGCATCTCAGTATGCTCATCGCAACATCACACATCTGTGATCATACTTAATATTGCCTTCTGTTCTCTTACAGGCCCTTCAGCGACCGCTGTGACGGGAGAGGGTGATTCCTCAGAGGACCTGCCGGACTCTGAGGGGGCACCGTCACATCTGAGCGAGCCATCCACCAGCGCCGATACTCACACCTCGGTGGGTCCTAGTCCACAGTTAGTTGGGTTGGCACCTGGTGAGTTATCTCACACATGTGAGCATGAGCAGATACTGGTGGCAGGGGCAGCTGTGGAGAGTCCGCGTCAGTGGGAGCACTCCTCTCCAGGCTCTGCTCAGCTGGACACAGATGCTGAACCCTGGGGGCCATCCTTTAAAAGGAGAATGATCGAGGGACAGCAGCACATTTGCGAGGTGCTGGAACAGGTGCCAAGCGCACTCTCCACAATAGCACAGAGGATGGAGGAGTCCAACTCCTGCATGAGTGGAATGGTGGCACAGGTAAAGGAGGGAATCTCTGAGATAGTGTCACAGGGACGTGAGCAACTCTCTGAGATACTGTCACAGGGATGTGCAGGAATGTATGCGATGGAGGGAAGGCTAGCCTCCATTGAGCTTCAAGCACAGCTCACAAATAAGTCCGTTCAGGCCCTGACAACGGCCGTTCGGACTCAGGGTGAACAACATTCTGCCGCCTTAAACAGGCAGGCAGATACACTAGCACTGGCCTTTCAAGGCATCACACATGTCCTCCAAACTGTCGTCCAGCAGAGTGGTAGGAGTGATGTGGGCCTGGCCCAGGGGAGGGATGATGGCGAAAGGGGACATGGAAGTGGGGACGCCACTCAAAGCACTCCCACGTCTCACCCTTTGCTTCCCTCTCAACCAGTACCAGCAATGCTGCCTCCTCTCCAGGTGGCCGAGTCTGCCCCTGCACAGGTGCAGGTGGACCAGTCTTTGGAGGGGCCCTCACGGGCACCAAAACCCAGAGGGCGAGGTCCAAAGCATCTAATCGGTCAGGGCATGAACAAGAGCAACCTGGCACTATCTCTGCTGCAGCCACAGGGGAAGCAGCACATAGGACTGGTCGGAAGAGAAAGGCAAAGGTTTTGTGAGCACGAAGGGGATGCACAAGAGTGTTTGACGGTTTGTCATGTTTTTTTTTGCTTTTTGTTAAATATTATTATTGTCACCACTATTACCTCGTCTTGGCCATTCTTGACTGGCTTCTGTGATAAGGCCCTTTCATGAGGTTCACCATGAACACAAACAATTGGGTCACTCTACAGTGGGTGTATGTGTAGTTGCAGGCCAGTATTGTGCAGGGAGGGGTGAGGGAGGGGGCTGATGTGGGCGTTGCTCTATCCAGGTGGTCTGAGGACTGGACTCTTCACACTGTCTGATGTTAGGAGAAACGTTCACATATCAACGACTCACGAGCAGTCAGGTGAGCCGCTGTTCTGCTCATGGGTTGCTCCTGCTCTTCCTCCTCCTCCTCCTCCTCCTCCTCCTCCTCCTCAATGTGAGTGGTAGATGTGGATGGGGCCTCCTCCAGCGATACCCCTCTCTGTTGTGCCATGTTGTGCAGGGAACCACAGATGACTATAATGCGTCCCACTCTGTCTGAAACGCTCCCCCAAATGATCAAGGCACCTGAAGTGCTCAATTATAGACCTGGTAGCGATGTGGCTGTCGTTATATCAACACTGTTGCTCAGTGATAGGATTCCTCAGAAATGTCATGAACCATGTGTGCAGCCAAGGAGCCAGCCCTTACGGGGGTTTGGACTGTGGAAGAGGGGCGGGTGTTGGATTCCCGGAGGATGAAGGAATCATGGCAGCTGCCAGGGAATCTGGCGCACACGTGAAGGAATCTCTTGCGGTGGTCACAAAAGAGCTGAGTGTTGATGGAGTGATAGCCCTTCCTGTTGATGAACAGTCCTGGCTCATGTGGAGGTGCTCGTATTGCTATATGGGTGCAGTCGATTACACCCTGCACCCGTGGGAAGCCAGACACGGAGTGGAATCCCACTGCCCTCTCTGTCTGGCTGAGGTCGTCCATGGGGAAGTTGATGTAGTGCGAGGCCCTGCGAAACAAGCCGTCGGTGACCTGCCTTATGCCTTGTGTGCAGATGACTGAGAGACCCCGGCGACATCCCCGGTGCCACCCTGGAATGATCCGGAGGCGAAGAAGTTGAGGGCAGTGATGACTTTGTCAGCAACAGGTAAGGAGATGCTGCTCGGCCCAGCCGGGAGCAGCTCGGCATGAAGGAGGCTGCAGATGTCTGCGACTACCTGGCGACTGACTCTGAGCCTCCTTATGCACTGCTCCTCAGAGAGGTCCAGGAAGCTGAGCCTCGATCTGTAGACCCTGTGGCGAGGGTAGTGCCTCCTGCGACATCGCTCTCTCTGTTATTGCCCTCTGTGCTCTTGTGCAGATGCCTGTGGCACAGCACTGTGTTGTGGAGCTCCACGTGGCAGAGGTGGACGTCATGCCTGGCGAGGCTGGTGATGTTGCTCGTCCTCGGATGTAGTGATGAATGCAGCCATGGCGACCCCCCATCCTGATGGTGTGAGTTTGAGGGGGTCCGCAAAGTAGGCAAATATGTTTGAACTGCAGAGTTTTGGGTGGAAAGTAAGAATTTGGAGCAAAAACACAAAGATCTTGCAGCCAAAACTTTGTCTGAAGTGACAGAATGCCCTGCTGTAATAAATGACCTTTTCTCCCCATCTGTCAAATAAGCATTTGCATCTCCCACTGGCTGCCAGCTGAAACACTGTTGCAACAGAGAGTGTTTCCCACAGCACGGGAAACACGCTGAGGATCCTCCAAAATCGCACCCCTGCCAAAATGTCAAGACAATTAAATACTTCAACTAGCTGACAAACTATCATCCCGCCGGCTTTAATTGCCGGTGGGACTTCCGCATTCGGGAGGCGCGCGCAGACCCGACCCGTCACTGGGGAACCCGGAAGTTGGCAGGTTGGAGCCGGGCTCTGAACCCGCTCGGGATTTCAGCGATTTTCAGGGCCCGCCCGCCCCCAGTGCACTGGCTCCTTCACCCAAAAATCGAGCCCTTTGTGTCCTCCTCACAGCTTACTTTCCCACCTAGCTTTGTATCATCAGCAAACTTGGATACATTACACTCGGTCCCTTCATCCAAGTCATTAATATAGATTGTAAATAGCTGAGGCCCGAGCACTGATCCCTGTGTCACCCCACTAGTTACAGTCTGCCAACCTGAGAATGACCCGTTTATCCCTACTCTCTGTTTTCTGTCTGCTTTCCAATCCTCTATCCATGCTAATGTTACCCCCAACCTTATCTTGCATAACAACCTTTTATGTGGCACCTTACTGAATGCCTTTTGAAAATCCAAAACATTTAAGGAACAGTGATCATAACATCATAAGGTTTAGATTAGTTATGACAAAGGACAAGGAACAATCTAGAGTAAAAATACTTCATGGGAGGAGGGCCAATTTCAGTGGGATGAGAACAGATCTGGCCCGGGTAAATTGGAATCAAAGATTGGCAGGCAAAACTGTAATTGAACAGTGGGCGGCCTTTAAGGAGGAGATGGTTCAGGTACAGTGTAGGCACATTCCCACGAGGGGGAAAGGTAGGGCAACTAAAGCCAGAGCTCCCTGGATGACAAAAGAGATAGTTGTAAACAATTTTACAACACCAAGTTATAGTCCAGCAATTTTATTTTAAATTCACAAGCTTTCGGAGACTTCCTCCTTCCTCAGGTAAATGTTCAGAAGCTCCTGAACATTTACCTGAGGAAGGAGGAAGTCTCCGAAAGCTTGTGAATTTAAAATAAAATTGCTGGACTATAACTTGGTGTTGTAAAATTGTTTACAATTGTCAACCCCAGTCCATCACCGGCATCTCCACATCAAAAGAGATAGTGAGTAAGATGAAGCTGAAAAAGGGGGAGTATGACAGATGTCAGGTTGATAATAATGAGAACCAGGCAGAATATAGAAAGCTCAGAGGGGAAGTGAAAGAGGAAATAAGAGGGGCAAAGAGAGAGTATGAGAATAGAGTGACGGCCAACTTAAAAGGGAATCCAAAAATCTTCTACAGGCATGTAAACAGTAAACGGGTAGTAAGAGGAGAGGTGGGGCCGATTAGGGACCATAAAGGAGATCTACTCATGGAGGCAGAGGGGATGGTCGAGGTATTAAATGAGTACTTTGCATCTGTCTTTACCAAGGAAGAAGATGCTGCCAGAGTCTCAGTAAAGGAAGATTTAAATGAGATACTGGATGGGCTAAAAATTGATAGAGAGGAAGTTCTAGAAAGGCGAGCTGTACTTAAAGTAGATAAGTCACCCGGTCCGGATGGGATGCATCCCAGGTTGCTGAGGGAAGTAAGGGTGGAAATTGCGGAGGTACTGGCCATAATCTTCCAAACATCGTTAGGTACGGGGGTGGTGCCAGAGGACTGGAGAATTGCAAATGTTACACCCTTGTTCAAAAAAGGGTGTAAGGATAAACCCAGCAACTATAGGCCAGTCTGTTTAATCTCAGTGGTGGGGAAGCTTTTAGAAATGTTAATCTGGGACAAAATTGATAGTCACTTAGACAAGTGTGGATTAATAAAGGAAAGCCAGCACGGATTTGTTAAAGGCAAATCGTGTTTAATTAACTTGATCGAGTTTTTTGATGAGGTAACAGAGAGGGTTGATGAGGGCAATGCAGTTGATGTTCTGTATATGGATTGGAAATATTTGATAAAGTGCCACATAATAGGCTTTTTCAACAAAATTCAAGCCCATTGAATAAAAGGGGCAGCGGCAGCATGGATACAGAATTGGCTAAGTGACAGGAAATAGAGAGTAGTGGTGAACAGTTGTTTCTCAGACTGGAGGGAGGTGTACAGTGGTGTTCCCCAGGGGTCGGTGCTGGGACCACTGCTTTTTTTGATTAATGACTTGGACTTTGGTGTACAGGGCACAATTTCAAAATTTGCAGATGACACAAAACTTGGAAGTGTAGTGAACAGTGAGGAGGATAGTGATAGACTTCAAGAGGATATAAACAGGCTGGTGGAATGGGCGGACACATGGCAGATGAAATTTAACACAGAGAAGTGTGAAGTGATACATTTTGGCAGGGAGAATGAGGAGAGGCAATATAAATTAAATGGTACAATTCTAAAGGGGGTGTGGGAGCAGAGAGACCTGGGGGTATATGTGCACAAATCTTTGAAGGTGGCAGGACAGGTTGAGAAAGCAGTTAAAAAAGCATATAGGATCCTGGGCTTTATAAATAGAGGCATAGAGTACAAAAACAAGGAAGTTATGATGAGCCTTTATAAAACACTGGTTCGGCCACAACTGGAGTATTGTGTCCAATTCTGGGCACCGCACTTTAGGAAGGATGTGAAGGCCTTAGAGAGGGTGCTGAAAATATTTACTAGAATGATTCCAGGGATGAGGGACTTCAGTTACGTGGATAGACTGGAGAAGCTGGGGTTGTTCTCCTTGGAACAGAGAAGGTTGAGAGGAGATTTGATCGAGTTATTCAAAATCATGAAGGGTCTGGACAGAGTAGATAGAGAGAAACTGTTCCCATTGGCGAAAGGGTCAAGAACCAGAGGGCACAGATTTAAGGTGATTGGCAAAAGAACCAAAGGCGACATGAGGAAAAACATTTTTACACAGCGAGTGGTTAGGATCTGGAATGCACTGCCCGAGGGGGTGGTGGAGGCAGATTCAATCATGGCCTTCAAAAGGGAATTGGATAAGTACTTGAAAGGAAAAAAATTTGCAGGGCAACGGGGAAAGAGTGCGTGAATGGGGCTAACCGGATTGCTCTTACAAAGAGTCGGCACAGGCTTGATGGGCTGAACGGCCTCTTTCTGAGCTGTAACCATTCTATGATTCTATGATTTCAGTCCTGAATAGACTCAACGACTGAGCATCCGCAGCCCTCTGGGGTAGAGAGTTCCAAAGATTCACAACCCTCTGAGTGAAGAAATTCCTCCTCATCTCAGTCCTAAATGGCCGACCCCTTTCCTTGAGACTATGCCCCCTAGTTCTAGACTCTCCAGCCAGGGGAAACAACCTCTCAGCATCTACCCTCTGAGAATTTTATACGTTTCAATGGATCACCTCTCATTCTTCTAAACTCCAGAGAGTATAGGCCCATTTTACTCAACCTCTCCTCATAGGACAAACCTCTCATCCCAGGAATCAATCTAGTGAACCTTCATTGCACCGCCTCCAAGGCAAGTATGTCTTCCCTTAGATAAACTGTACACAGTACTCCAGGTGTGGTCTCACCAGAGCCCTGTATAACTGTAGCAAGACCTCCGTACTCTTATATTCCAAACCCCTTGCAATAAAGGCTAATATACCATTTGCCTTCCTAATTGCTTACTGTACCTGCATCTTAGCTTTCTGTGATTCATGTACAAATCGCTCTGACTACCAACATTCTTTAGTGTCTCACCTTTTAAAAAATATTCTGCTTTTCTATTCTTCCTATCAAAGTGGATAATTTCACATTTCCCCACATTATACTCCATCTGCCACCTCCTTGCCCACTCACTTAACCTGTCTATATCCCTTTGCAGACTCTGTGTCCTCCTCACAGTTTACTCTCCCACCTAGCTTCGTATCATCAGCAAACTTGGATACATTACACTCGGTCCCTTCATCTAAGTCATTAATATAGATTGTAAATAGCTGAGGCCCAAGCACTGATCCTTGCGGCACCCCACTAGTTACAGCCTGCCAGCCTGAAAATGACCCGTTTATTCTTACTCTCTGTTTTCTGTCCGTTAACCAATCCTCAATCCATGCTAATATATTACCCCCAATCCCATGAGCCCTAATCTTGTGTAACAACCTCTTGTGTGGCACCTTATCGAATGCCTTTTGAAAATCCAAATATACTACATCCACTGATTCCCTCTTATCTACCCTTAGTTACACCCTCAAAAAACTCGAATAGATTTGTCAAACACGATTTCCCTTTCATAAAACCATGTTGACTCTGCCTAATCATATTATGATTTTCTAAGTGCCCTGTTACTACTTCCTTAATAATAGATTCTAGCATTTTCCCTACTACGTATGTCAGGCTAACTGGCCTGTAGTTCCCTGTTTTTTCTCTCCCTCCTTTCTTGAACAGCAAGATTACATTTGCTACCTTCCAATCCACAGGGACCGTTCCAGAATCTAGGGAATTCTGGAAGATCTAAACCAATGCATCCCCTATCTCTGCAGTCAGCAACCCTAGGATGTAGGCCATCAGGTCCAGGGGATTTGTTGGCTTTTAGTCCCATTAATTTCTCCAGTCCTTTCTCTTTACTAATCTTAATTACTTTAAGTTCCTCCCTCTCATTAGACCCTTGGTTCCCCACTATTTCTGGTATGTTGTGTGTGTCTTCTACTGTGACGACAGATACAAAATATTTGTTTAACATCTCTGCCATTTCCTTATTCCCCATTATAATTTCTCCTGTCTCTGCCTCTAAGGTTTACTGTCGCTACTCTCTTACTTTTTATATACTTGTAGAAGCTCTTACAATCTGTTTTTATATTTCTTGCTAGTTTACTCTCATTCAATTTTCTCCCTCTTTATCAATTTCTTAATCATCCTAATCTAGCTTATCTCGCTTCCTCTTAAATGCATCTACACTATTCACCTCAACTACTCCACGTGGTAATGAGTTCCACATTCTAACCACTCTCTGGGTAAAGAAGTTTCTACTGAATTCTTTAGATTTTTGGCCGCCATTTTTGGGCTCCCCACAGGTTGTGTCTCTACGTCACAATCTTAAAGACCTCTCTCAGGTCACCCCTCAGCCTTCTGTTTTCTAGAGAAAAGAGCCCCAGCCTGTTCAGTCTTTCCTGATAGTTATAACCTCTCAGTTCTGGTATCATCCTTGCAAATCGTTTTTGCACCTTCTCCAGTGCCTCTATCTCCTTTTTGTAATAAGGAGACCAGAACTGTACATCGTACACTAAGAGTGGCCTAACCGAGGTTCTATACAAGTTCGACTTAACTTCTCTTGCTTTTCGATTCTATTCCTCTTGAAATGAACCCCAATGCATTGTTTGCATTTTTTATTGCCTTGTTAACTTGAGTCGCTACTTTTAGTGATTTGTGTTTCTGTATCCCTTGATCCCTCTACCCCATTTAGATCCTTATTTTCCAAGGAGTATGGGGCCTCCTTATTCCTCCTACCAAACTGCACAGCCTCACACTTATAGGAACAGGAGTAGGCCATTCAGCCCCTCAAGCCTGTGCCACCATTCATGGCTGATCTGTATCCTAACTCCATTTACCCGCCTTTGGCTCCATATCCCTTGGCTAGCAAAAATCGATCGATCTCAGATTTAAAGTGATTAATTGAGCTAGCATCTACTGCTTTTTGTGGGAGAGAGTTCCACACTTCTACCACCCTTTGCATGAAGAGGTGTTTCTGGCTTCCCTCCTGAATGGCCTGGCTCTGATTTTAAGGTTATGCCCCCTTGTCCTAGACTCCCCCCACCAGCTGAAACCCATCTACCCCATCAATTCCTTTCAAAATCCTAAAACCTCAATCAAATCACCCCTTAACCTTCTATATTCCAGGGAATACAAGCCTAGTTGATGTAATCTCTCCTCCTAATCTAACCCTTGGAGCCCTGGTAACATTCTGGTGAATCTGCGCTGCTCCTTCCAAGGCCAATATATCCTATCGAAGATTCAATGCCCAGAACTGTACACAGAACTCCAGATGTGGTCTAACCAGAGCTTTGTGTAGCTGCAGCAAAACTTCCTCCCCTTTATATTCTAGCCCTCTCGTTATAAATACTAACATTTCATCAGCCTTTTTGATTATTTTCTGTACCTGACGACTACATTTTAGTGATCTATGTACATGGACCCCTAAATCTCTTTGGACCTCCACTGTTCCTAGCTTTTCATCACTTAAAATATTGAAATTAATCTGCCATTTACACACCCATCCTGCAAGCTTATTAGCCTATTCTTGTATTTTGTCGCAGTCTTCCTCAGTATTAACTATAACCCCCTAATTTGGTGTCATCTGCAAATTTTGAAATTGTACTTCCGATTCCCGAGTCCAAATCATTGATGTAAATGATGAACAACAGCGGTCCCAGCCCCGATCCCCGTGGAACACCACTTCCCACCTTTTGCCAGTCTGAGTAACTACCCTTAACCCCTACTCTCTGTTTTCTGTTTTGGAGCCAACTTGCTATCCATTCTGCTCCCTGTCCTCTGACTCCACATGCTCTGACCTTAGTCATATATCTATTATATGGTACCTTATCAACGGCCTTTTAAAAATCCAAGTATATTACATCTACTACATTACCCTTGTCTACTCTTTCTGTTACTTCTTCAAAGAATTCAATTAGATTGGTCAGGCATGACCTTCCCTTCTGAAATCCGTGCTGTCTATTCTTTATTATATTTTCGGTTTCTAGATGTTTTTCTATTACATCTTTGAGTAAAAATTCCATTATCTTTCCTACCACCGACGTTAAGCTAATTGGTCTATAGTTCCCTGGACTTGTTCTATCTCCCTCTGGAGTTTAGAAGAATGAGAGGCGATCTCCTTGAAACATATAAGATTCTAAGGGGGCTTGACAGGGTGGATGCTGAGAGGATGTTTCCCCTGGCTGGACAGTCTAGAACTAGGGGGCATAGTCTCAGGATAAGGGGTCGGACATTTAGGACTGAGATGAGGAGGAATTTCTTCACTCAGAGGGTTGTGAATATGTGGAATTTTCTACCCCAGAGGGCTGTGGATGCTCAGTCACTGAGTATATTCAAGGCTGAGGTTTTTGGACTCTAAGGGAAAGTGGAGTTGAGGTTGAAGATCAGCCATAATCTGATTAAATGGCGGAGCAGGCTCGAGGGGCCGGATGGCCTACTCCTGCTCCTATTTCTTATGTTCTTATGTTAAATATAGGAATCACATTAGCTGTCCGCCAGTCCTCTGGCACTATGCCATTTTCCAATGAATTTTTATATATATGTAATAGTGCCTCTGCTATCTCCTCCCTAACTTCTTTTACTATATTGGATGCAATCCATCCAGACCAGGGGTTTTATCTTCTCTAAGTTCGATTAGTTTATCAATTATCTCTGCCCTTTCTATCTTAAATATCTTTATATCATTTTTGATCTCTTCTTCTAATGTCCTGCCCACCTTATTAGTCTCCCCGGTAAATACTGAGGCAAAGTAACTATTCAATATCTCTGCCATTTCGCCATCATTACCTGTGAGTTTATTGTGTGTATCCCTTAGGGTGAGATGAAGAGGAGTGGGAGGAGGCTTGAGTGGAGAATAAACACCAAATGGTCTGTTTCTGAGCTGTACATTCTATGTAATTCTTTGTAAAACGTAGGAACATAAGAGTAGGCCATTCAGCCCCTCGAGTCTGTTCCACCATTCAATTAGATCATGGCTGATCTGTATCTTAACTCCATCTATCCGCCTTGGTTCTGTATCCCTTAATACCCTTGACCCAGTCTCAACAGCTTTTTGGGGGAGAGAGTTCCAGATTTCCACTCCCCTTTGTGTGAAGAAGTGCTTCCTGACATCACCCCTGAACGGCCTGGCTCTAATTTTAAGCTTATGCCCCCTTGTTCTGGATTTCCCCACCAGAGGAAATAGTTTCTCTCTATCTTATCATCTCCTTTAATCATCTTAAACACCCTTTAATCTTCAGCACTCAAGGGAATACAAGCCGAGTCTATGCAGCCTGTCTTCATAATTTAACCCTTTTAGCCCCGACATCAATCTGCGCTGCACCCCCTCCAAGGCCGATATATCCTTCCTGAAGTGCGGTGCCCAGAACTGAACGCAATACTCTAAATGGGAAATCAAAAGCAAAATCTGGAAATCTGAAACAAAAACAGAAAACGCTGGAGAAGCTCAGCAAGTCAGAGAAAGAAACAGAGTTAACGTTTCAGGTCGAAGTCCTTTCATTAGAACTTGAAGAAGTTAAAAGAGTTAAAGTTTTTAAGCAAGGGAAAGGGGGGGAGGGGAGGAAAGAACAAAAGGGAAGGTCTGTGATAGGGTGGAGGGCAGGAGTGATTAAATGACAAAAGGGATGATGATGCAAGGCAAGGAGGGTGGGAATGGGACAGGTTAAGAAACAAAAGATGGGTCTAGAGGAGCTGTAAATGGTATCAGCAGAACCATTACCGGCACTAACTGATATGGGAGCAGTGGTTATGATCTGAAGTTATTGAAATCAATGTTGAGCCCTAAATGGGGTCTGACCAGAGCTTTCTATAACTGTGAGATAACTTCCTCCCCTTTGTATTCTGGCCCCCTTGAAATAAAGGCCAACGTTCCATTAGCCCTTTTAATACATTTTTGTGCCTGTGCTTTTAGTGATTTCTCTACTTGGACCCAGAAATCTCTCTGCTCCTCCACAGTTCCAGCTTCTCACCATTTAGAAAATATTCCGATCTATCTTTCTTATTAAGATCAGAGTAAATATTAACAAACCCCATTCCCTGCCACAGCCTCCATCTCTCTCTCTGGCCACTGTCTGAGGCCGAACCAGACCGTTCGCAATCTTGGCGTCCTATTTGACCCTGAGATGAGAGTCCGACCACACACCCGCTCCATCACCAAGACCGTCTACTTCCACCTCCGTATCATCATCCCTGCCTCAGCTCATCTGCAGCTGAAACCCTCATCCATGCCCTTGTTACCTCTAGACTTGACTATTCCAATGCTCTCCTGGTCGGCCTCCCATCTTCCACCCTCTATAAACTTGAGCTCATCCAAAACCCTGCTGTCTGTATCCTAACTCGCACCAAGTCCCGTTCACCCATCACCCCCTGTGCTCGCTGACCTACACTGGCTCCCGGTCCTGGAACGCCTCGATTTTAGAATTCTCATCCTTGTGTTCAAATCCCTCCATGGCCTCGCCCCTCCCTATCTCTGTAACCCCCTCCAGCCCTACAACCCTCCGAGATCTCTGCGCTCCTCCAATTCTGGCCTCTTGCGCATCCCTGATTTTAATCGCTCCACCATTGGCGGCCGTGCCTTCAGCTGCCTAGGCCCTGAGCTCTGGAATTCCCTCCCTAAACCTCTCCACCTCTCTAACTCTCTCTCCTCCTTTAAGATGCTCCTTAAAACCTACCTCTTTGACCGAGCTTTTGGTCACCTCTCCTAATATCTCCTTATGAGGCTCGGTGTTAAATTTTGTCTGATAATCACTCCTGTGAAGTGCCTTGGGACGTTTTACATTAAAGGCACATTATAAATGTTGTTGTTATGTCCAAAGTGGATGACCTCACACTTCCCCACATTGAACTCCATCTGCCACAGTTTTGCCCACTCACATCTATCAATGTCCCTTTGCAACTTTCTGCTCCCATCTACACTATTTACTGTGCCATCTAACTTAGTGTCTCAGCAAACTTGGATATACGACTCTCTATTCCTTCATCTAAGCCATTTATAGTGTGTGCGGTTTTGGTCTCCTTACCTAAGAAAGGATATACTTGCCATAGAGGGAGTGCAGCGAAGGTTCACCAGACTGATTCCTGGGATGGCAGGACTGTCGCATGAGGAGAGGTTGGGTCGACTCGGCCTGTATTCACTCGAGTTTAGAAGAATGAGAGGAGATCTCATTGAAACATATAAAATTCTGACAGGGCTAGACAGACTGGATGCAAGGAGGATGATTCCCCTGGCTGGGGGGGTCCAGAACGAGGGGTCACAGTCTCAGGATATGGGGTAGGACATTTAGGACTGAGATGAGGAGAAATTAGTGTCGTGTCTCTGTGGCGCAATCGGTTAGCGCGTTCGGCTGTTAACTGAAAGGTTGGTGGTTCGAGCCCACCCTGGGACGATAGGGAAAATTTTGAAAGGGTTGTGGAGGCAGGAACCCTCACAACATTCAAGAAGCATTTGGATGAGCACTTGAAATGCCACAGCATACAAGGCTACGGACCAAATGCTGGAATATGGGATTAGAGTAGACAGGGCTGATGGCCGGTGCGGACACGATGGGCCGAAGGGCCTCTATCCGTGCTGTATGACTCTATGACTCTAAATTTCTTCACTTGGAGGGTGGTGAACCTGTGGAATTCTCTACCACAGAAGGCTGTGGAGGCCAAGTCACTGAATATATTTAAGAAAGAGCTAGACAGATTTCTAGACACAAAAGGCATCAAGGGGTATGGGGAGAGAGCGGGAATATGGTATTGAGATACAGGATCAACCATGATCATATTGAATGGCGGAGCAGGCTCGAAGGGCCGAATGGCCTACTCCTGCTCCTAGTTTCTATGTTTCTATAAATATATTGAAAAGCTCGGATCCCTGAGGGGCACCAGTAGTCACATCCTGCCAATTTGAATACATACCCATTATCCCTACTCTCTTTCTCCTACCTCCTAACCAATTCCCATGTCAATAGGTTGCTGCTAATTCCATGCACAGTCTCTTATGTGGAACCTTATTGATTGCCTTCTGGAAGGCCATATAAATAACATTCATAGACACTCGCTTATCTACCATATTAGTTACATCGTCAAAAAATTCAACTTCATTGGACATGACTTACCCTTTAATAATCCATGCTGGCTCGCTCTGATAATATTCACCCATCCTGTTTCATTATTGGCTAGTTTTTTTTTAAGAGGCATATATTTGTTCTGAACTCCGTTGACAATCATTTTAAATATTTCCCACAGCTGTTCAATCTCTTTGTTTATCAATATTTGTTTCCAGTTTATCTTCTCCAGTTTATTTTCCATTCTCATTCCCTCAAAATTAGCTTTTTTCTGATCTATTACTTTGGTCTTGGTTTTACTTACGTCTTCCTCCACCATTATTTTAAACTTTATTAGGCTGTGATCGCTGTTGCCCAGATGTTCCCCATAGTTTCCTTCTCTTATCAAACCTGCTGGTGGAGAGGGCAATATCAACCTAACCTGCTGGGTCAGCCCCTCAACCTAACCTGCTGGCTCAGCCCCTCAACCTAACCTGCTGGGTCAGCCCCTCAACCTAACCTGCTGGCTCAGCCCCTCAACCTAACCTGCTGGCTCAGCCCCTCAACCTAACCTGCTGGCTCAGCCCCTCAACCTAACCTGCTGGCTCAGCCCCTCAACCTAACCTGCTGGGTCAGTCCCTCAACCTAACCTGCTGGCTCAGCCCCTCAACCTAACCTGCTGGGTCAGTCCCTCAACCTAACCTGCTGGGTGGGACTGCCCGCTCAACCTAACCTGCTGGGTGGGACTACCCGCTCAACCTAACCTGCTGGGTGGGACTGCCCGCTCAACCTAACCTGGTGGCCAGCCGTAAGTCCCGCCCCCGCCTCTCCCCATTGGTTATCTTTGCCGTCAATCAGCGGTAACCTGGCGCGCCTCCAGGTACGCCCCAATCGGGGACAGCGGCGGAAGCGCGCGACCCGACCCGGGAGCGCGCCGCGCCTTCTTACCGGCCAGCGAGCGGCGCGCACGGTGCGAGCGGCCGAGCGCCGCGCCTCCTCCTCCTCCTCCTCCTCCTCCGCCGTCCGTTCGTCCGCCGCTCCCTCCGGCCCGCACCGGCTCCGCTCGGCCCGGCTAAAAGAAACGTAAACACAACGTGATGGCGTCACCAGGTAGCCCCGCCCCGGGGGGGGAGGGAGAGGCGCGCAGGCGCGGTGCGCCCTCGGGCTGATTGACAGGTGCTGAGTGTGGGCTGCAGGCCTGCTTCACATTGTTGGAGCAATTCCCAAACTCTGCCCCCAGTGAATTAAATATTCCAGCTCAATTACTTTAAATATAAATCAACCGGCTGGCACTGACTGTGTGCCAGAACCATGGAGCAAATTGTTCCGCAGCCGCTCAGTGCCTCTGAAATTATTTGAACCTGTCTATGGTGAGGCCGGTGTCCCCAGAAACTAGGAGCAGGAGTGGGCCATTCGGCCCTTCCAGCCTGCTCCGCCATTCAATATGATTATGGCTGATCCTCTATCTCAATACCATATTCCCGCTCTCTCCCCATACCCCTTGATGCCTTTTGTGTCTAGAAATCTATCTAGCTCCTTCTTAAATATATTCAGTGACTTGGCCTCCACAGCCTCCTGTGGTAGAGAATTCCACAGGTTCACCACCCTCTGAGTGAAGAAATTTCTCCTCATCTCAGTCCTAAATGTTCTACCCCATATCCTGTGACAGTGACCCCTCGTTCTGGACCCCTCAGCCAGGGGAAACATCCTCCCTGCGTCCAGTCTGTCTAGCCCTGTCAGAATTTTATACGTTTCAATGAGATCCCCTCATTCTTCTAAACTCGAGTGAATACAGTCCGAGTCGACCCAATCTCTCCTCAAACGACAGTCCCGCCATCCCAGGAATCAGTCTGGTGAACCTTCGCTGCACTCCCTCTATGGCAAGTATATCCTTTCTTAGGTAAGGAGACCAAAACTGCACACAATACTCCAGGTGTGGTCTCACCAAGACCCTGTATAACTGCAGTAAGACATCCTTGCTCCTATACTCAAATCCTCTTGCAATGAAGGCCAACATACCATTTGCCTTCCTAACTGCTTGCTGCACCTGCATGTTTGCTTTCAGTGACTGGTGTACAAGGACGCCCAGGTCCCTTTGTACATCAACATTTCCCATTCTATCACCATTTAAATAATACTCTGCCTTTCTGTTTTTCCTTCCGAAGTGGATAACTTCACATTTATCCACATTATACTGCATCTGCCATGTATTCGCCCACTCACTCAACTTGTCTAAAACGCCTTGAAGACTCTTTGCATCCTCCTCACAACTCACGATCCCACCTAGTTTTGTGTCGTCATCAAACTTGGAAATATTACATTTGGTTCCCTCATCCGAATCATTGATACATATTGTGAATAGCTGGGGCCCAAGCACCGATCCCTGCGGTACCCCACTAGTCACTGCCTGCCACCCCGAAAAAGACCCATTTATTCCTACTCTCTGTTTCCTGTCTGTTAACAAATTTTCAATCCATGCCAGTATATTACCCCCAATCCCATGTGCTTTAATTTTGCACACTAACCTCTTATTTATCAAATTGATTCCACTGACTGTCAGCTGAGACCCCCTGACAGACAATTCACCAACTGGACACAGGCCTCAACATAAACAGATTCAAATAATATAATGAGAAAAACAGCCTAGTGTAACACAGGGGGGGTCAGAGGGAGATGCGGGGTTAGTGGGGCACCCAAGGGTCCAGAGCAGCAAGAGAGGGGTCAGAGGGACACAATGGTTCAGTGGGGCACAGGAGAGGTCAGTGGGGCATAAGCGAGGTCATGGGGCACAAGGGGTCACAGGGTCCAGTGGGGCATCAGAGGGATGAGGAAAGAGCCACGAAAGAGGCCATCGGGCATGAGCGGGGTCAAGGGGCACGAAAGGGGTCAGGGATCCCGAGAGGGATTTGCGTGGAGCTACTGTCTCACAAAAGGTGGGTGTTGGGGGACAGATATCTCAATCACCGTGGTCTCCTGGAACTTGTTTAATTGCCTTCAGGGGTTATAGAATCATAGAATCATAGAATCATAGAAGTTACAACATAGAAACAGGCCCTTCGGCCCAACATGTCCATGTCGCCCAGTTTATACCACTAAGCTAGTGCCAATTGCCTGCACTTGGCCCATATCCCTCTATACCCATCTTCCCCATGTAACTGTCCAAATGCTTTTTAAAAGACAAAATTGTACCCGCCTCTACTACTGCCTCTGGCAGCTCGTTCCAGACACTCACCACCCTTTGAGTGAAAAAATTGCCCCTCTGGACCCTTTTGTATCTCTCCCCTCTCACCTTAAATCTATGCCCCCTCGTTATAGACTCCCCTACCTTTGGGAAAAGATTTTGACTATCGACCTTATCTATGCCCCTCATTATTTTATAGACTTCTATAAGATCACCCCTTAACCTCCTACTCTCCAGGGAAAAAAGTCCCAGTCTGTCTAACCTCTCCCTGTAAGTCAAACCATCAAGTCCCGGTAGCATCCTAGTAAATCTTTTCTGCACTCTTTCTAGTTTAATAATATCCTTTCTATAATAGGGTGACCAGAACTGTACACAGTACTCCAAGTGTGGCCTCACCAATGCCCTGTACAACTTCAACAAGACATCCCAACTCCTGCATTCAATGTTCTGACCAATGAAACCAAGCATGCCGAATGCCTTCTTCACCACCCTATCCACCTGTGACTCCACTTTCAAGGAGCTATGAACCTGTACTCCTAGATCTCTTTGTTCTATAACTCTCCCCAACGCCCTACCATTAACGGAGTAGGTCCTGGCCCGATTCGATCTACCAAAATGCATCACCTCACATTTATCTAAATTAAACTCCACCTGCCATTCATCGGCCCACTGGCCCAATTGATCAAGATCCCGTTGCAATCCCAGATAACCTTCTTCACTGTCCACAATGCCACCAATCTTGGTGTCATCTGCAAACTTACTAACCATGCCTCCTAAATTCTCATCCAAATCATTAATATAAATAACAAATAACAGCGGACCCAGCACCGATCCCTGAGGCACACCGCTGGACACAGGCATCCAGTTTGAAAAACAACCCTCGACAACCACCCTCTGTCTTCTGTCGTCAAGCCAATTTTGTATCCAATTGGCTACCTCACCTTGGATCCCGTGAGATTTAACCTTATGCAACAACCTACCATGCGGTACCTTGTCAAATGCTTTGCTGAAGTCCATGTAGACCACGTCTACTGCACAGCCCTCATCTATCTTCTTGGTTACCCCTTCAAAAAACTCAATCAAATTCGTGAGGTTGGAGAGGAATTTCCCAGTGTTCTTTTTCCCAAGCATTTTTCCCTGTTTTTTTTCCACCTCTCCTGGGAGATTGTGTGTCTGGTTGGTGGGGGGAGGGGCGGGAGGGGTTGTGATGTATGTAAGTTGCACCATTACCGTAAGGGAAAGGCTTGATAGGTCAGCTGATCTTTTCAGGCCTACGTTTCATTATGTGTGTGCCCCCTTGTTACTGATCGTTACGTGTGTGCCCCCTTGTTACCGATCGTTATGTGTGTGCCCCCTTGTTACTGATCGTTATGTGTGTGCCCCCTTGTTACTGATCGTTATGTGTGTGCCCCCTTGTTACTGATCGTTATGTGTGTGCCCCCTTGTTACTGATCGTTATGTGTGTGCCCCTTGTTACTGATCGTTATGTGTGTGCCCCTTGTTACTGATCGTTATGTGTGTGCCCCCTTGTTACTGATCGTTATATGTGTGCCCCTTGTTACTGATCGTTATGTGTGTGCCCCTTGTTACTGATCGTTATGTGTGTGCCCCCTTGTTACTGATCGTTATGTGTGTGCCCCCTTGTTACTGATCGTTATGTGTGTGCCCCCTTGTTACTGATCGTTATATGTGTGCCCCTTGTTACTGATCGTTATGTGTGTGCCCCTTGTTACTGATCGTTATGTGTGTGCCCCTTGTTACTGATCGTTATGTGTGTGCCCCCTTGTTACTGATCGTTATGTGTGTGCCCCCTTGTTACCGATCATTATGTGTGTGCCCCCTTGTTACCGATCGTTATGTGTGTGCCCCCTTGTTACCGATCGTTATGTGTGTGCCCCCTTGTTACTGATCGTTGTGTGTGTGCCCCTTGTTACCGATGGTTATGTGTGTGCCCCTTGTTACTGATCGTTATGTGTGTGCCCCTTGTTACTGATCGTTATGTGTGTGCCCCTTGTTACTGATCGTTGTGTGTGTTCCCCTTGTTACTGATCGTTATGTGTGTTCCCCTTGTTACTGATCGTTATGTGTGTGCCCCTTGTTACTGATCGTTATGTGTGTGTCCCCTTGTTACTGATCGTTATGTGTGTGCCCCTTGTTACTGATCGTTATGTGTGTGTCCCCTTGTTACTGATCGTTATGTGTGTGCCCCCTTGATACTGATTGTTATGTGTGTGCCCCTTGTTACTGATCGTTATGTGTGTGCCCCCTTGTTACCGATCGTTATGTGTGTGCCCCTTGTTACCGATCGTTATGTGTGTGCCCCTTGTTACTGATCGTTATGTGTGTGCCCCTTGTTACCGATCGTTATGTGTGTGCCCCTTGTTACCGATCGTTATGTGTGTGCCCCTTGTTACTGATCGTTATGTGTGTGCCCCTTGTTACCGATCGTTATGTGTGTTCCCCTTGTTACCGATCGTTATGTGTGTGCCCCTTGTTACCGATCGTTATGTGTGTGCCCCTTGTTACCGATCGTTATGTGTGTGCCCCTTGTTACCAATCTTTATGTGTGTGCCCCTTGTTACCGATCGTTATGTGTGTGCCCCTTGTTACCCATCGATATGTGTGTGCCCCTTGTGACTGATCGTTATGTGTGTGCCCCCTTGTTACTGATCGTTATGTGTGTGCCCCTTGTTACTGATCGTTATGTGTGTGCCCCTTGTTACTGATCGTTATGTGGGTGCCCCTTGTTACTGATCGTTATGTGTGTGCCCCCTTGTTACTGATCGTTATGTGTGTGCCCTCTTGTTACCGATCGTTATGTGTGTGCCCCTTGTTACTGATCGTTATGTGTGTGCCCCCTTGTTACTGATCGTTATGTGTGTGCCCCCTTGTTACCGATCGTTATGTGTGTGCCCCTTGTTACCGATCGTTATGTGTGTGCCCCTTGTTACCGATCGTTATGTGTGTGCCCCCTTGTTACTGATCGTTATGTGTGTGCCCCCTTGTTACCGATCGTTATGTGTGTGCCCCTTGTTACCGATCGTTATGTGTGTGCCCCTTGTTACCGATCGTTATGTGTGTGCCCCCTTGTTACTGATCGTTATGTGTGTGCCCCCTTGTTACTGATCGTTATGTGTGTGCCCCTTGTTACCGATCGTTATGTGTGTGCCCCTTGTTACCGATCATTATTTGTGTGCCCCTTGTTACCGATCGTTATGTGTGTGCCCCTTGTTACCGATCGTTATGTGTGTGCCCCTTGTTACCGATCGTTATGTGTGTGCCCCCTTGTTACCGATCGTTATGTGTGTGCCCCTTGTTACTGATCGTTATGTGTGTGCCCCTTGTTACCGATCGTTATGTGTGTGCCCCTTGTTACCGATCGTTATGTGTGTGCCCCTTGTTACTGATCGTTATGTGAGTGCCCCCTTGTTACTGATCGTTATGTGTGTGCCCCTTGTTACCGATCGTTATGTGTGTGCCCCTTGTTACTGATCGTCATGTGTGTGCCCCCTTGTTACTGATCGTTATGTGTGTGCCCCCTTGTTACTGATCGTTATGTGTGTGCCCCTTGTTACTGATCGTTATGTGTGTGCCCCCTTGTTACCGATCGTTGTGTG
Organism: Heptranchias perlo; assembly: GCF_035084215.1. Taxonomy (NCBI): domain Eukaryota; kingdom Metazoa; phylum Chordata; class Chondrichthyes; order Hexanchiformes; family Hexanchidae; genus Heptranchias; species Heptranchias perlo. The sequence continues at coordinate 15,808,869 of NC_090365.1, read as the reverse complement.
TGTGCCCCTTGTTACCGATCGTTATGTGTGTGCCCCCTTGTTACCGATCGTTGTGTGTGTGCCCCCTTGTTACCGATCGTTGTGTGTGTGCCCCTTGTTACCGATCGTTATGTGTGTGCCCCTTGTTACTGATCGTTATGTGTGTGCCCCCTTGTTACTGATCGTTATGTGTGTGCCCCTTTGTTACCGATCGTTATGTGTGTGCCCCCTTGTTACTGATCGTTATGTGTGTGCCCCCTTGTTACTGATCGTTATGTGTGTGCCCCCTTGTTACTGATCTTTATGTGTGTGCCCCTTGTTACCGATCGTTATGTGTGTGCCCCTTGTTACTGATCGTTATGTGTGTGCCCCTTGTTACTGATCGTTCTGTGTGTGCCCCTTGTTACCGATCGTTATGTGTGTGCCCCCTTGTTACTGATCGTTATGTGTATGCCCCTTGTTACTGATCGTAATGTGTGTGCCCCTTTTTACTGATCGTTATGTGTGCCCCCTTGTTACCGATCGTTATGTGTGTGCCCTCTTGTTACCGATCGTTATGTGTGTGCCCCCTTGTTACCGATCGTTATGTGTGTGCCCCCTTGTTACCGATCGTTATGTGTGTGCCCCCTTGTTACCGATCGTTATGTGTGTTCCCCTTGTTACTGATCGTTATGTGTGTGCCCCCTTGTTACTGATCGTTATGTGTGTTCCCCTTGTTACTGATCGTTATGTGTGTTCCCCTTGTTACTGATCGTTATGTGTGTGCCCCCTTCTTACTGATCGTTATGTGTGTTCCCCTTGTTACCGATCGTTATGTGTGTGCCCCCTTGTTACTGATCGTTATGTGTGCCCCCTTGTTACTGATCGTTATGTGTGTTCCCCTTGTTACCGATCGTTATGTGTGTTCCCCTTGTTACCGATCGTTATGTGTGTTCCCCTTGTTACTGATCGTTATGTGTGTTCCCCTTGTTACTGATCGTTATGTGTGCCCCCTTGTTACTGATCGTTATGTGTGTTCCCCTTGTTACTGATCGTTATGTGTGCCCCCTTGTTACTGATCGTTATGTGTGTTCCCCTTGTTACCGATCGTTATGTGTGTTCCCCTTGTTACCGATCGTTATGTGTGTTCCCCTTGTTACCGATCGTTATGTGTGTTCCCCTTGTTACTGATCGTTATGTGTGTTCCCCTTGTTGCTGATCGTTATGTGTGTTCCCCTTGTTACTGATCGTTATGTGTGTTCCCCTTGTTACTGATCGTTATGTGTGTGCCCCCTTGTTACTGATCGTTATGTGTGTTCCCCTTGTTACTGATCGTTATGTGTGTGCCCCCTTGTTACTGATCGTTATGTGTGTTCCCCTTGTTACTGATCGTTATGTGTGTTCCCCTTGTTACTGATCGTTATGTGTGTGCCCCCTTGTTACCGATCGTTATGTGTGTTCCCCTTGTTACTGATCGTTATGTGTGTTCCCCTTGTTACTGATCGTTATGTGTGTGCCCCCTTGTTACTGATCGTTATGTGTGTGCCCCCTTGTTACTGATCGTTATGTGTGCCCCCTTGTTACTGATCGTTATGTGTGCCCCCTTGTTACTGATCGTTATGTGTGTTCCCCTTGTTACTGATCGTTATGTGTGTTCCCCTTGTTCCTGATCGTTATGTGTGTGCCTCTTGTTACTGATCGTTATGTGTGTTCCCCTTGTTACTGATCGTTATGTGTGTTCCCCTTGTTACCGATCGTTATGTGTGTTCCCCTTGTTACTGATCGTTATGTGTGTGCCCCCTTGTTACTGATCGTTATGTGTGTTCCCCTTGTTACTGATCGTTATGTGTGTTCCCCTTGTTACTGATCGTTGTGTGTGTGCCCCCTTGTTACTGATCGTTATGTGTGCCCCCTTGTTACTGATCGTTATGTGTGTTCCCCTTGTTACCGATCGTTATGTGTGCCCCCTTGTTACTGATCGTTATGTGTGTTCCCCTTGTTACTGATCGTTATGTGTGTGCCCCTTGTTACCGATCGTTATGTGTGTGCCCCCTTGTTACTGATCGTTATGTGTGTGCCCCCTTGTTACCGATCGTTATGTGTGTGCCCCCTTGTTACTGATCGTTATGTGTGTTCCCCTTGTTACTGATCGTTATGTGTGTGCCCCCTTGTTACCGATCGTTATGTGTGCCCCCTTGTTACTGATCGTTATGTGTGTTCCCCTTGTTACTGATCGTTATGTGTGTGCCCCCTTGTTACTGATCGTTATGTGTGTGCCCCTTGTTACTGATCGTTATGTGTGCCCCCTTGTTACTGATCGTTATGTGTGTTCCCCTTGTTACCGATCGTTATGTGTGTGCCCCCTTGTTACTGATCGTTATGTGTGTTCCCCTTGTTACTGATCGTTATGTGTGTTCCCCTTGTTACTGATCGTTATGTGTGTGCCTCTTGTTACTAATCGTTATGTGTGTGCCCCCTTGTTACCGATCGTTATGTGTGCCCCCTTGTTACTGATCGTTATGTGTGTGCCTCTTGTTACTAATCGTTATGTGTGTGCCCCCTTGTTACCGATCGTTATGTGTGTGCCCCCTTGTTACTGATCGTTATGTGTGTGCCCCTTGTTACCGATCGTTATGTGTGTGCCCCCTTGTTACCGATCGTTATGTGTGTGCCTCTTGTTACCGATCGTTATGTGTGTGCCTCTTGTTACCGATCGTTATGTGTGTGCCTCTTGTTACTGATCGTTATGTGTGTGCCCCCTTGTTACTGATCGTTATGTGTGCCCCCTTGTTACTGATCGTTATGTGTGTTCCCCTTGTTACTGATCGTTATGTGTGTTCCCCTTGTTACTGATCGTTATGTGTGTGCCTCTTGTTACTAATCGTTATGTGTGTGCCCCCTTGTTACCGATCGTTATGTGTGCCCCCTTGTTACTGATCGTTATGTGTGTGCCTCTTGTTACTAATCGTTATGTGTGTGCCCCCTTGTTACTGATCGTTATGTGTGTGCCCCTTGTTACCGATCGTTATGTGTGTGCCCCCTTGTTACTGATCGTTATGTGTGTGCCCCCTTGTTACTGATCGTTATGTGTGTGCCCCTTGTTACCGATCGTTATGTGTGTGCCCCCTTGTTACTGATCGTTATGTGTGTGCCCCTTGTTACCGATCGTTATGTGTGTGCCCCCTTGTTACCGATCGTTATGTGTGTGCCCCCTTGTTACTGATCGTTATGTGTGTGCCCCTTGTTACTGATCGTTATGTGTGTGCCCCCTTGTTACCGATCGTTATGTGTGTGCCTCCTTGTTACCGATCGTTATGTGTGTGCCCCCTTGTTACTGATCGTTATGTGTGTGCCTCTTGTTACCGATCGTTATGTGTGTGCCCCCTTGTTACTGATCGTTATGTGTGTGCCCCCTTGTTACCGATCGTTATGTGTGTGCCTCTTGTTACCGATCGTTATGTGTGTGCCCCCTTGTTACCGATCGTTATGTGTGTGCCCCTTGTTACCGATCGTTATGTGTGTGCCCCCTTGTTACCGATCGTTATGTGTGTGCCCCCTTGTTACCGATCGTTATGTGTGTGCCCCCTTGTTACTGATCGTTACGTGTGTGCCCCCTTGTTACCGATCGTTATCTGTATGTCCCTTGTTACCGATCGTTATGTGTGTGCCCCCTTGTTACCGATCGTTATGTGTGTGCCCCTTGTTACCGATCGTTATGTGTGTGCCCCCTTGTTACCGATCGTTATGTGTATGTCCCTTGTTACCGATCGTTATGTGTGTGCCCTCTTGTTACCGATCGTTATGTGTGTGCCCCTTGTTACCGATCGTTATGTGTGTGCCCCCTTGTTACCGATCGTTATGTGTATGTCCCTTGTTACTGATCGTTATGTGTGTGCCCCCTTGTTACCGATCGTTATGTGTATGTCCCTTGTTACCGATCGTTATGTGTGTGCCCCCTTGTTACCGATCGTTATGTGTGTGCCCCCTTGTTACTGATCGTTATGTGTGTGCCCCCTTGTTACTGATCGTTATGTGTGTGCCCCCTTGTTACTGATCGTTATGTGTGTGCCCCCTTGTTACTGATCGTTATGTGTGTGCCCCCTTGTTACCGATCGTTATGTGTGTGCCCCCTTGTTACTGATCGTTATGTGTGTGCCCCCTTGTTACTGATCGTTATGTGTGTGCCCCCTTGTTACTGATCGTTATGTGTGTGCCCCCTTGTTACTGATCGTTATGTGTGTGCCTCTTGTTACTGATCGTTATGTGTGTGCCCCCTTGTTACCGATCGTTATGTGTGTGCCCCCTTGTTACCGATCGTTATGTGTGTGCCCCCTTGTTACTGATCGTTATGTGTGTGCCTCTTGTTACCGATCGTTATGTGTGTGCCCCCTTGTTACCGATCGTTATGTGTGTGCCCCTTGTTACTGATCGTTATGTGTGTTCCGCTTGTTACTGATCGTTATGTGTGTTCCCCTTGTTACTGATCGTTATGTGTGTCCCCTTGTTACTGATCGTTATGTGTGTTCCCCTTGTTACTGATCGTTATGTGTGTTCCCCTTGTTACTGATCGTTATGTGTGTTCCCCTTGTTACTGATCGTTATGTGTGTTCCCCCTTGTTACTGATCGTTATGTGTGTTCCCCTTGTTACTGATCGTTATGTGTGTTCCCCTTGTTACTGATCGTTATGTGTGTTCCCCCTTGTTACTGATCGTTATGTGTGTTCCCCTTGTTACTGATCGTTATGTGTGCCCCCTTGTTACTGATCGTTATGTGTGTTCCCCTTGTTACTGATCGTTATGTGTGTGCCCCCTTGTTACTGATCGTTATCTGTGTTCCCCTTGTTACTGATCGTTATGTGTGTTCCCCTTGTTACTGATCGTTATGTGTGTTCCCCCTTGTTACTGATCGTTATGTGTGTTCCCCTTGTTACTGATCGTTATGTGTGTTCCCCTTGTTACTGATCGTTATGTGTGTTCCCCCTTGTTACTGATCGTTATGTGTGTTCCCCTTGTTACTGATCGTTATGTGTGTTCCCCTTGTTACTGATCGTTATGTGTGTTCCCTTTGTTACTGATCGTTATGTGTGTTCCCCTTGTTACTGATCGTTATGTGTGTTCCCCTTGTTACCGATCGTTATGTGTGTGCCCCCTTGTTACTGATCGTTATGTGTGTTCCCTTTGTTACTGATCGTTATGTGTGTTCCCCTTGTTACTGATCGTTATGTGTGTTCCCCTTGTTACTGATCGTTATGTGTGTGCCCCCTTGTTACCGATCGTTATGTGTGTTCCCCCTGTTACTGATCGTTATGTGTGTTCCCTTTGTTACTGATCGTTATGTGTGTTCCCCTTGTTACTGATCGTTATGTGTGTTCCCCTTGTTACTGATCGTTATGTGTGTTCCCCTTGTTACCGATCGTTATGTGTGTGCCCCCTTGTTACTGATCGTTATGTGTGTGCCTCTTGTTACCGATCGTTATGTGTGTGCCCCTTGTTACTGATCGTTATGTGTGTGCCCCCTTGTTACCGATCGTTATGTGGGTGCCCCCTTGTTACTGATCGTTATGTGTGTGCCCCCTTGTTACTGATCGTTATGTGTGTGCCCCCTTGTTACTGATCGTTATGTGTGTGCCCCCTTGTTACTGTTCGTTATGTGTGTGCCCCCTTGTTACTGATCGTTATGTGTGTGCCCCCTTGTTACTGATCGTTATGTGTGTTCCCCTTGTTACTGATCGTTATGTGTGTGCCCTCTTGTTACTAATCGTTGTGTGTGTGCCCCCTTGTTACCGATCGTTATGTGTGTGCCCCCTTGTTACTGATCGTTGTGTGTGTGCCCCCTTGTTACTGATCGTTATGTGTGTGCCCCCTTGTTACTGATCATTATGTGTGTGCCCCCTTGTTACTGATCGTTATGTGTGTGCCCCCTTGTTACTGATCGTTATGTGTGTGCCCCCTTGTTACTGATCGTTATGTGTGTGCCCCCTTGTTACCGATCGTTATGTGTGTGACCCTCGTTACCGATCGTTACGTGTGTGCCCCCTTGTTACCGATCGTTGTGTGTGTGCCCCTTGTTACCGATCGTTATGTGTGTGCCCCCTTGTTACTGATCGTTATGTGTGTGCCCCCTTGTTACTGATCGTTATGTGTGTGCCCCCTTGTTACCGATCGTTATGTGTGTGCCCTCTTGTTACTGATCGTTATGTGTGTGCCCCCTTGTTACCGATCGTTATGTGTGTGCCCCCTTGTTACTGATCGTTATGTGTGTGCCCCCTTGTTACTGATCGTTACGTGTGTGCCCCCTTGTTACCGATCGTTATGTTTGTGCCCCCTTGTTACCGATCGTTATGTGTGTGCCCCCTTGTTACTGATCGTTACGTGTGTGCCCTCTTGTTACTGATCGTTATGTGTGTGCCCCCTTGTTCCTGATCGTTACGTGTGTGCCCTCTTGTTACTGATCGTTATGTGTGTGCCCCTTGTTACTGATCGTTATGTGAGTGCCCCCTTGTTACTGATCGTTATGTGTGTGCCCCTTGTTACCGATCGTTATGTGTGTGCCCCTTGTTACTGATCGTTATGTGTGTGCCCCCTTGTTACTGATCGTTATGTGTGTGTCCCTTGTTACCGATCGTTATGTGTGTGCCCCCTTGTTACTGATCGTTGTGTGTGTGCCCCTTGATACCGGTCGTTATGTGTGTGCCCCCTTGTTACTGATCATTATGTGTGTGCCCCCTTGTTACTGATCGTTATGTGTGTGCCCCCTTGTTACCGATCGTTGTGTGTGTGCCCCTTGTTACCGATCGTTATGTGTGTGCCCCCTTGTTACTGATCGTTATGTGTGTGCCCCCTTGTTACTGATCGTTATGTGTGTGCCCCCTTGTTACTGATCTTTATGTGTGTGCCCCTTGTTACCGATCGTTATGTGTGTGCCCCTTGTTACTGATCGTTATGTGTGTGCCCCTTGTTACTGATCGTTATGTGTGTGCCCCTTGTTACCGATCGTTATGTGTGTGCCCCCTTGTTACTGATCGTTATGTGTGTGCCCCTTGTTACTGATCGTTATGTGTGTGCCCCTTGTTACTGATCGTTATGTGTGCCCCCTTGTTACCGATCGTTATGTGTGTGCCCTCTTGTTACCGATCGTTATGTGTGTGCCCCCTTGTTACCGATCGTTATGTGTGTGCCCCTTGTTACTGATCGTTATGTGTGTTCCCCTTGTTACTGATCGTTATGTGTGTTCCCCTTGTTACTGATCGTTATGTGTGTTCCCCTTGTTACTGATCGTTATGTGTGTTCCCCTTGTTACCGATCGTTATGTGTGTTCCCCTTGTTACTGATCGTTATGTGTGTTCCCCTTGTTACTGATCGTTATGTGTGTTCCCCTTGTTACCGATCGTTATGTGTGTTCCCCTTGTTACTGATCGTTATGTGTGTTCCCCTTGTTACTGATCGTTATGTGTGTTCCCCCTTGTTACTGATCGTTATGTGTGTTCCCCTTGTTACTGATCGTTATGTGTGTTCCCCTTGTTACTGATCGTTATGTGTGTTCCCTTTGTTACTGATCGTTATGTGTGTTCCCCTTGTTACCGATCGTTATGTGTGTTCCCCTTGTTACCGATCGTTATGTGTGTGCCCCCTTGTTACTGATCGTTATGTGTGTTCCCTTTGTTACTGATCGTTATGTGTGTTCCCCTTGTTACTGATCGTTGTGTGTGTTCCCCTTGTTACCGATCGTTATGTGTGTGCCCCCTTGTTACCGATCGTTATGTGTGTTCCCCTTGTTACTGATCGTTATGTGTGTTCCCTTTGTTACTGATCGTTATGTGTGTTCCCCTTGTTACTGATCGTTATGTGTGTTCCCCTTGTTACCGATCGTTATGTGTGTGCCCCCTTGTTACTGATCGTTATGTGTGTTCCCCTTGTTACTGATCGTTATGTGTGTTCCCCTTGTTACTGATCGTTATGTGTGTTCCCCTTGTTACCGATCGTTATGTGTGTGCCCCCTTGTTACCGATCGTTATGTGTGTGCCTCTTGTTACCGATCGTTATGTGTGTGCCCCTTGTTACTGATCGTTATGTGTGTGCCCCCTTGTTACCGATCGTTATGTGGGTGCCCCCTTGTTACTGATCGTTATGTGTGTGCCCCCTTGTTACTGATCGTTATGTGTGTGCCCCCTTGTTACTGATCGTTATGTGTGTGCCCCCTTGTTACTGTTCGTTATGTGTGTGCCCCCTTGTTACTGATCGTTATGTGTGTTCCCCTTGTTACTGATCGTTATGTGTGTGCCCTCTTGTTACTAATCGTTGTGTGTGTGCCCCTTGTTACCGATCGTTGTGTGTGTGCCCCTTGTTACTGATCGTTATGTGTGTGCCCCTTGTTACTGATCGTTGTGTGTGTGCCCCTTGTTACCGATCGTTGTGTGTGTGCCCCTTGTTACTGATCGTTATGTGTGTGCCCCTTGTTACTGATCGTTGTGTGTGTGCCCCTTGTTACCGATCGTTATGTGTGTGCCCTCTTGTTACTAATCGTTGTGTGTGTGCCCCGAGTTACCAATCGTTGTGTGTGTGCCCCCTTGTTACCGATCGTTATGTGTGTGCCCCCTTGTTACTGATCGTTGTGTGTGTGCCCCCTTGTTACTGATCGTTATGTGTGTGCCCCCTTGTTACTGATCGTTATGTGTGTGCCCCCTTGTTACTGATCGTTATGTGTGTGCCCCCTTGTTACTGATCGTTATGTGTGTGCCCCCTTGTTACTGATCGTTATGTCTGTGCCCCCTTGTTACCGATCGTTATGTGTGTGCCCCCTTGTTACTGATCGTTATGTGTGTGCCCCCTTGTTCCTGATCGTTATGTGTGTGACCCTCGTTACCGATCGTTACGTGTGTGCCCCCTTGTTACCGATCGTTGTGTGTGTGCCCCTTGTTACCGATCGTTATGTGTGTGCCCCCTTGTTACTGATCGTTATGTGTGTGCCCCCTTGTTACTGATCGTTATGTGTGTGCCCCCTTGTTACCGATCGTTATGTGTGTGCCCTCTTGTTACTGATCGTTATGTGTGTGCCCCCTTGTTACCGATCGTTATGTGTGTGCCCCCTTGTTACTGATCGTTATGTGTGTGCCCCCTTGTTACTGATCGTTACGTGTGTGCCCCCTTGTTACCGATCGTTATGTTTGTGCCCCCTTGTTACCGATCGTTATGTGTGTGCCCCCTTGTTACTGATCGTTACGTGTGTGCCCTATTGTTACTGATCGTTATGTGTGTGCCCCCTTGTTCCTGATCGTTACGTGTGTGCCCTCTTGTTACTGATCGTTATGTGTGTGCCCCTTGTTACTGATCGTTATGTGAGTGCCCCCTTGTTACTGATCGTTATGTGTGTGCCCCTTGTTACCGATCGTTATGTGTGTGCCCCTTGTTACTGATCGTTATGTGTGTGCCCCCTTGTTACTGATCGTTATGTGTGTGTCCCTTGTTACCGATCGTTATGTGTGTGCCCCCTTGTTACTGATCGTTGTGTGTGTGCCCCTTGATACCGGTCGTTATGTGTGTGCCCCCTTGTTACTGATCGTTATGTGTGTGCCCCCTTGTTACTGATCGTTATGTGTGTGCCCCCTTGTTACCGATCGTTGTGTGTGTGCCCCTTGTTACCGATCGTTATGTGTGTGCCCCCTTGTTACTGATCGTTATGTGTGTGCCCCCTTGTTACTGATCGTTATGTGTGTGCCCCCTTGTTACTGATCTTTATGTGTGTGCCCCTTGTTACCGATCGTTATGTGTGTGCCCCTTGTTACTGATCGTTATGTGTGTGCCCCTTGTTACTGATCGTTATGTGTGTGCCCCTTGTTACCGATCGTTATGTGTGTGCCCCCTTGTTACTGATCGTTATGTGTGTGCCCCTTGTTACTGATCGTTATGTGTGTGCCCCTTGTTACTGATCGTTATGTGTGCCCCCTTGTTACCGATCGTTATGTGTGTGCCCTCTTGTTACCGATCGTTATGTGTGTGCCCCCTTGTTACCGATCGTTATGTGTGTGCCCCCTTGTTACCGATCGTTATGTGTGTTCCCCTTGTTACTGATCGTTATGTGTGTGCCCCCTTGTTACTGATCGTTATGTGTGTTCCCCTTGTTACTGATCGTTATGTGTGTTCCCCTTGTTACCGATCGTTATGTGTGTTCCCCTTGTTACCGATCGTTATGTGTGTTCCCCTTGTTACCTATCGTTATCTGTGAGCCCCCTTGTTACTGATCGTTATGTGTGTTCCCCTTGTTACTGATCGTTATGTGTGTTCCCCTTGTTACTGATCTTTATGTGTGTTCCCCTTGTTACCGATCGTTATGTGTGTGCCCTCTTGTTACTGATCGTTATGTGTGTGCCCCTTGTTACCGATCGTTATGTGTGTGCCCCTTGTTACTGATCGTTATGTGTGTGCCCCCTTGTTACTGATCGTTATGTGTGTGCCCCCTTGTTACTGATCGTTATGTGTGTGCCCCCTTGTTACTGATCGTTATGTGTGTGCCCCCTTGTTACCGATCGTTGTGTGTGTGCCCCTTGTTACCGATCGTTATGTGTGTGCCCTCTTGTTACTAATCGTTGTGTGTGTGCCCCGAGTTACCAATCGTTGTGTGTGTGCCCCCTTGTTACCGATCGTTATGTGTGTGCCCCCTTGTTACTGATCGTTGTGTGTGTGCCCCCTTGTTACTGATCGTTATGTGTGTGCCCCCTTGTTACTGATCGTTATGTGTGTGCCCCCTTGTTACTGATCGTTATGTGTGTGCCCCCTTGTTACTGATCGTTATGTCTGTGCCCCCTTGTTACCGATCGTTATGTGTGTGCCCCCTTGTTACTGATCGTTATGTGTGTGCCCCCTTGTTACCGATCGTTATCTGTGTGCCCCCTTGTTACTGATCGTTATGTGTGTGCCCCCTTGTTACTGATCGTTACGTGTGTGCCCCCTTGTTACCGATCGTTATGTTTGTGCCCCCTTGTTACCGATCGTTATGTGTGTGCCCCCTTGTTACTGATCGTTACGTGTGTGCCCTCTTGTTACTGATCGTTATGTGTGTGCCCCCTTGTTCCTGATCGTTACGTGTGTGCCCTCTTGTTACTGATCGTTATGTGTGTGCCCCTTGTTACTGATCGTTATGTGAGTGCCCCCTTGTTACTGATCGTTATGTGTGTGCCCCTTGTTACCGATCGTTATGTGTGTGCCCCTTGTTACTGATCGTTATGTGTGTGCCCCCTTGTTACTGATCGTTATGTGTGTGTCCCTTGTTACCGATCGTTATGTGTGTGCCCCCTTGTTACTGATCGTTGTGTGTGTGCCCCTTGATACCGGTCGTTATGTGTGTGCCCCCTTGTTACTGATCGTTATGTGTGTGCCCCCTTGTTACTGATCGTTATGTGTGTGCCCCCTTGTTACCGATCGTTGTGTGTGTGCCCCTTGTTACCGATCGTTATGTGTGTGCCCCCTTGTTACTGATCGTTATGTGTGTGCCCCCTTGTTACTGATCGTTATGTGTGTGCCCCCTTGTTACTGATCTTTATGTGTGTGCCCCTTGTTACCGATCGTTATGTGTGTGCCCCTTGTTACTGATCGTTATGTGTGTGCCCCTTGTTACTGATCGTTATGTGTGTGCCCCTTGTTACCGATCGTTATGTGTGTGCCCCCTTGTTACTGATCGTTATGTGTGTGCCCCTTGTTACTGATCGTTATGTGTGTGCCCCTTGTTACTGATCGTTATGTGTGCCCCCTTGTTACCGATCGTTATGTGTGTGCCCTCTTGTTACCGATCGTTATGTGTGTGCCCCCTTGTTACCGATCGTTATGTGTGTGCCCCCTTGTTACCGATCGTTATGTGTGTTCCCCTTGTTACTGATCGTTATGTGTGTGCCCCCTTGTTACTGATCATTATGTGTGTTCCCCTTGTTACTGATCGTTATGTGTGTTCCCCTTGTTACTGATCGTTATGTGTGTTCCCCTTGTTACTGATCGTTATGTGTGTGCCCCCTTGTTACCGATCGTTATGTGTGTTCCCCTTGTTACCGATCGTTATGTGTGTTCCCCTTGTTACCTATCGTCATCTGTGAGCCCCCTTGTTACTGATCGTTATGTGTGTTCCCCTTGTTACTGATCGTTATGTGTGTTCCCCTTGTTACTGATCTTTATGTGTGTGCCCCTTGTTACCGATCGTTATGTGTGTGCCCTCTTGTTACTGATCGTTATGTGTGTGCCCCTTGTTACCGATCGTTATGTGTGTGCCCCTTGTTACTGATCGTTATGTGTGTGCCCCCTTGTTACTGATCGTTATGTGTGTGCCCCCTTGTTACTGATCGTTATGTGTGTGCCCCCTTGTTACTGATCGTTATGTGTGTGCCCCCTTGTTACTGATCGTTATGTGTGTGCCCCTTGTTACCGATCGTTATGTGTGTGCCCCTTGTTACCGATCGTTATGTGTGTGCCCCCTTGTTACCGATCGTTGTGTGTGTGCCCCTTGTTACCGATCGTTATGTGTGTGCCCCTTGTTACTGATCGTTATGTGTGTGCCCCCTTGTTACTGATCGTTATGTGTGTGCCCCCTTGTTACTGATCGTTATGTGTGTGCCCCTTGTTACTGATCGTTATGTGTGTGCCCCCTTGTTACTGATCGTTATGTGTGTGCCCCTTGTTACTGATCGTTATGTGTGTGCCCCCTTGTTACCGATCGTTGTGTGTGTGCCCCTTGTTACCGATCGTTATGTGTGTGCCCCTTGTTACTGATCGTTATGTGTGTGCCCCCTTGTTACTGATCGTTATGTGTGTGCCCCCTTGTTACTGATCGTTATGTGTGTGCCCCTTGTTACTGATCGTTATGTGTGTGCCCCCTTGTTACCGATCGTTATGTGTGTGCCCCTTGTTACCGATCGTTATGTGTGTGCCCCCTTGTTCCTGATCGTTATGTGTGTGCCCCCTTGTTACCGATCGTTATGTGTGTGCCCCTTGTTACCGATCGTTATGTGTGTGCCCCTAGTTACTGATCGTTATGTGTGTGCCCCTTGTTACTGATCGTTATGTGTGTGCCCCTTGTTACTGATCGTTATGTGTGCCCCCTTGTTACCGATCGTTATGTGTGTGCCCTCTTGTTACCGATCGTTATGTGTGTGCCCCCTTGTTACCGATCGTTATGTGTGTGCCCCCTTGTTACCGATCGTTATGTGTGTTCCCCTTGTTACTGATCGTTATGTGTGTGCCCTCTTGTTACTGATCGTTATGTGTGTTCCCCTTGTTACTGATCGTTATGTGTGTGCCCTCTTGTTACTGATCGTTATGTGTGTGCCCCCTTGTTACTGATCGTTATGTGTGTTCCCCTTGTTACTGATCGTTATGTGTGTTCCCCTTGTTACTGATCGTTATGTGTGTTCCCCTTGTTACTGATCGTTATGTGTGTTCCCCTTGTTACTGATCGTTATGTGTGTTCCCCTTCTTACTGATCGTTATGTGTGTTCCCCTTGTTACCGATCGTTATGTGTGTGCCCCCTTGTTACTGATCGTTATGTGTGTTCCCCTTGTTACTGATCGTTATGTGTGTTCCCCTTGTTACGGATCGTTATGTGTGTTCCCCTTGTTACTGATCGTGATGTGTGTTCCCCCTGTTACTGATCGTTATGTGTGTTCCCCTTGTTACTGATCGTTATGTGTGTTCCCCTTGTTACCGATCGTTATGTGTGTGCCCCCTTGTTACTGATCGTTATGTGTGTGCCCCCTTGTTACTGATCGTTATGTGTGTGCCCCCTTGTTACCGATCGTTATGTGTGTTCCCCTTGTTACCGATCGTTATGTGTGTGCCCCCTTGTTACCGATCGTTATGTGTGTTCCCCTTGTTACCGATCGTTATGTGTGTTCCCCTTGTTACCGATCGTTATGTGTGTGCCCCCTTGTTACCGATCGTTATGTGTGTTCCCCTTGTTACCGATCGTTATGTGTGTGCCCCCTTGTTACCGATCGTTATGTGTGTGCCCCCTTGTTACCGATCGTTATGTGTGTTCCCCTTGTTACCGATCGTTATGTGTGTGCCCCCTTGTTACCGATCGTTATGTGTGTGCCCCCTTGTTACCGATCGTTATGTGTGTTCCCCTTGTTACCGATCGTTATGTGTGTGCCCCCTTGTTACCGATCGTTATGTGTGTTCCCCTTGTTACCGATCGTTATGTGTGTGCCCCCTTGTTACCGATCGTTATGTGTGTTCCCCTTGTTACCGATCGTTATGTGTGTGCCCCCTTGTTACTGATCGTTATGTGTGTTCCCCTTGTTACTGATCGTTATGTGTGTGCCCCCTTGTTACTGATCGTTATGTGTGTGCCCCCTTGTTACTGATCGTTATGTGTGTTCCCCTTGTTACCGATCGTTATGTGTGTGCCCCCTTGTTACTGATCGTTATGTGTGTTCCCCTTGTTACTGATCGTTATGTGTGTTCCCCTTGTTACGGATCGTTATGTGTGTTCCCCTTGTTACTGATCGTTATGTGTGTTCCCCTTGTTACTGATCGTTATGTGTGTTCCCCTTGTTACTGATCGTTATGTGTGTTCCCCTTGTTACCGATCGTTATGTGTGTTCCCCTTATGACCGATCGTTATGTGTGTGCCCCCTTGTTACTGATCGTTATGTGTGTTCCCCTTGTTACTGATCGTTATGTGTGTTCCCCTTGTTACTGATCGTTATGTGTGTTCCCCTTGTTACTGATCGTTATGTGTGTTCCCCTTGTTACCGATCGTTATGTGTGTGCCCCCTTGTTACTGATCGTTATGTGTGTGCCCCTTGTTACCGATCGTTATGTGTGTGCCCCTTGTTACTGATCGTTATGTGTGTGCCCCCTTGTTACTGATCGTTATGTGTGTGCCCCCTTGTTACTGATCGTTATGTGTGTGCCTCTTGTTACCGATCGTTATGTGTGTGCCCCTTGTTACTGATCGTTATGTGTGTTCCCCTTGTTACTGATCGTTATGTGTGTTCCCCTTGTTACCGATCGTTATGTGTGTTCCCCTTGTTACTGATCGTTATGTGTGTTCCCCTTGTTACTGATCGTTATGTGTGTTCCCCTTGTTACTGATCGTTATGTGTGTTCCCCTTGTTACTGATCGTTATGTGTGTTCCCCTTGTTACTGATCGTTATGTGTGTGCCCCCTTGTTACCGATCGTTATGTGTGTGCCCCCTTGTTACTGATCGTTATGTGTGTGCCCCCTTGTTACTGATCGTTATGTGTGTGCCCCCTTGTTACCGATCGTTATGTGTGTGCCCCCTTGTTACCGATCGTTATGTGTGTGCCCCCTTGTTACTGATCGTTATGTGTGTTCCCCTTGTTACTGATCGTTATGTGTGTTCCCCTTGTTACTGATCGTTATGTGTGTTCCCCTTGTTACTGATCGTTATGTGTGTTCCCCTTGTTACCGATCGTTATGTGTGTTCCCCTTGTTACTGATCGTTATGTGTGTTCCCCTTGTTACTGATCGTTATGTGTGTTCCCCTTGTTACCGATCGTTATGTGTGTTCCCCTTGTTACCGATCGTTATGTGTGTTCCCCTTGTTACTGATCGTTATGTGTGTTCCCCTTGTTACCGATCGTTATGTGTGTTCCCCTTGTTACTGATCGTTATGTGTGTTCCCCTTGTTACTGATCGTTATGTGTGTTCCCCTTGTTACTGATCGTTATGTGTGTTCCCCTTGTTACTGATCGTTATGTGTGTGCCCCTTGTTACTGATCGTTATGTGTGTGCCCTCTTGTTACTAATCGTTGTGTGTGTGCCCCGAGTTACCAATCGTTATGTGTGTGCCCCTTGTTACTGATCGTTGTGTGTGTGCCCCTTGTTACCGATCGTTATGTGTGTGCCCTCTTGTTACTAATCGTTGTGTGTGTGCCCCGAGTTACCAATCGTTGTGTGTGTGCCCCCTTGTTACCGATCGTTATGTGTGTGCCCCCTTGTTACCGATCGTTATGTGTGTGCCCCCTTGTTACTGATCGTTGTGTGTGTGCCCCCTTGTTACTGATCGTTATGTGTGTGCCCCCTTGTTACTGATCGTTATGTGTGTGCCCCCTTGTTACTGATCGTTATGTGCGTGCCCCCTTGTTACTGATCGTTATGTCTGTGCCCCCTTGTTACCGATCGTTATGTGTGTGCCCCCTTGTTACTGATCGTTATGTGAGTGCCCCCTTGTTACTGATCGTTATGTGTGTGACCCTCGTTACCGATCGTTACGTGTGTGCCCCCTTGTTACCGATCGTTGTGTGTGTGCCCCTTGTTACCGATCGTTATGTGTGTGCCCCTTGTTACCGGTCGTTATGTGTGTGCCCCCTTGTTACTGATCGTTATGTGTGTGCCCCCTTGTTACTGATCGTTATGTGTGTGCCCCCTTGTTACTGATCGTTATGTGTGTGCCCCCTTGTTACCGATCGTTATGTGTGTGCCCTCTTGTTACTGATCGTTATGTGTGTGCCCCCTTGTTACCGATCGTTATGTGTGTGCCCCCTTGTTACCGATCGTTATGTGTGTGCCCCCTTGTTACTGATCGTTATGTGTGTGCCCCCTTGTTACTGATCGTTACGTGTGTGCCCTCTTGTTACTGATCGTTATGTGTGTGCCCCCTTGTTCCTGATCGTTACGTGTGTGCCCCCTTGTTACCGATCGTTATGTGTGTGCCTCTTGTTACCGATCGTTATGTGTGTGCCCCCTTGTTACTGATCGTTATGTGTGTGCCCCCTTGTTACCGATCGTTATGTGTGTGCCCCCTTGTTACCGATCGTTATGTGTGTGCCCCCTTGTTACTGATCGTTATGTGTGTGCCCCCTTGTTACTGATCGTTATGTGTGTGCCCCCTTGTTACCGATCGTTATGTGTGTGCCCCCTTGTTACTGATTGTTATGTGTGTGCCCCCTTGTTACCGATCGTTATGTGTGTGCCCCCTTGTTACTGATCGTTATGTGTGTGCCCCCTTGTTACCGATCGTTATGTGTGTGCCCCCTTGTTACTGATCGTTATGTGTGTGCCCCCTTGTTACTGATCGTTACGTGTGTGCCCTCTTGTTACTGATCGTTATGTGTGTGCCCCCTTGTTACTGATCGTTATGTGTGTGCCCCTTGTTACTGATCGTTATGTGAGTGCCCCCTTGTTACTGATCGTTATGTGTGTGCCCCTTGTTACCGATCGTTATGTGTGTGCCCCTTGTTACTGATCGTTATGTGTGTGCCCCCTTGTTACTGATCGTTATGTGTGTGTCCCTTGTTACCGATCGTTATGTGTGTGCCCCCTTGTTACTGATCGTTGTGTGTGTGCCCCTTGATACCGGTCGTTATGTGTGTGCCCCCTTGTTACTGATCGTTATGTGTGTGCCCCCTTGTTACTGATCGTTATGTGTGTGCCCCCTTGTTACCGATCGTTGTGTGTGTGCCCCTTGTTACCGATCGTTATGTGTGTGCCCCCTTGTTACTGATCGTTATGTGTGTGCCCCCTTGTTACTGATCGTTATGTGTGTGCCCCCTTGTTACTGATCTTTATGTGTGTGCCCCTTGTTACCGATCGTTATGTGTGTGCCCCTTGTTACTGATCGTTATGTGTGTGCCCCTTGTTACTGATCGTTATGTGTGTGCCCCTTGTTACCGATCGTTATGTGTGTGCCCCCTTGTTACTGATCGTTATGTGTGTGCCCCTTGTTACTGATCGTTATGTGTGTGCCCCTTGTTACTGATCGTTATGTGTGCCCCCTTGTTACCGATCGTTATGTGTGTGCCCTCTTGTTACCGATCGTTATGTGTGTGCCCCCTTGTTACCAATCGTTATGTGTGTGCCCCCTTGTTACCGATCGTTATGTGTGTGCCCCCTTGTTACCGATCGTTATGTGTGTGCCCCCTTGTTACTGATCGTTATGTGTGTTCCCCTTGTTACCGATCGTTATGTGTGTGCCCCCTTCTTACTGATCGTTATGTGTGTTCCCCTTGTTACCGATCGTTATGTGTGTGCCCTCTTGTTACCGATCGTTATGTGTGTGCCCCCTTGTTACCGATCGTTATGTGTGTTCCCCTTGTTACTGATCGTTATGTGTGTTCCCCTTGTTACTGATCGTTGTGTGTGTTCCCCTTGTTACTGATCGTTATGTGTGTTCCCCTTGTTACTGATCGTTATGTGTGTGCCCCCTTCTTACTGATCGTTATGTGTGTTCCCCTTGTTACCGATCGTTATGTGTGTTCCCCTTGTTACCGATCGTTATGTGTGTGCCCCCTTCTTACTGATCGTTATGTGTGTTCCCCTTGTTACCGATCGTTATGTGTGTGCCCCTTGTTACTGATCGTTATGTGTGTTCCCCTTGTTACTGATCGTTATGTGTGTGCCCCCTTCTTACTGATCGTTCTGTGTGTTCCCCTTGTTACCGATCGTTATGTGTGTGCCCTCTTGTTACCGATCGTTATGTGTGTGCCCCCTTGTTACTGATCGTTATGTGTGTGCCCTCTTGTTACCGATCGTTATGTGTGTTCCCCTTGTTACCGATCGTTATGTGTGTTCCCCTTGTTACCGATCGTTATGTGTGTGCCCTCTTGTTACCGATCGTTATGTGTGTTCCCCTTGTTACCGATCGTTATGTGTGTGCCCTCTTGTTACCGATCGTTATGTGTGTTCCCCTTGTTACCGATCGTTATGTGTGTGCCCCTTGTTACTGATCGTTATGTGTGTTCCCCTTGTTACTGATCGTTATGTGTGTTCCCCTTGTTACTGATCGTTATGTGTGTTCCCCTTGTTACTGATCGTTATGTGTGTTCCCCTTGTTACTGATCGTTATGTGTGTTCCCCTTGTTACCGATCGTTATGTGTGTTCCCCTTGTTACTGATCGTTATGTGTGTTCCCCTTGTTACTGATCGTTGTGTGTGTTCCCCTTGTTACTGATCGTTATGTGTGTTCCCCTTGTTACTGATCGTTATGTGTGTGCCCCCTTCTTACTGATCGTTATGTGTGTTCCCCTTGTTACTGATCGTTATGTGTGTTCCCCTTGTTACCGATCGTTATGTGTGTTCCCCTTGTTACCGATCGTTATGTGTGTGCCCCTTGTTACTGATCGTTATGTGTGTTCCCCTTGTTACTGATCGTAATGTGTGTGCCCCCTTGTTACTGATCGTTATGTGTGTGCCCTCTTGTTACCGATCGTTATGTGTGTGCCCCCTTGTTACTGATCGTTATGTGTGTGCCCTCTTGTTACTGATCGTTATGTGTGTTCCCCTTGTTACTGATCGTTATGTGTGTTCCCCTTGTTACCGATCGTTATGTGTGTTCCCCTTGTTACTGATCGTTATGTGTGTTCCCCTTGTTACTGATCGTTATGTGTGTTCCCCTTGTTACTGATCGTTATGTGTGTTCCCCTTGTTACCGATCGTTATGTGTGTTCCCCTTGTTACTGATCGTTATGTGTGTTCCCCTTGTTACTGATCGTTATGTGTGTTCCCCTTGTTACCGATCGTTATGTGTGTGCCCCCTTGTTACTGATCGTTATGTGTGTGCCCCCTTGTTACTGATCGTTATGTGTGTGCCTCTTGTTACCGATCGTTATGTGTGTGCCCCTTGTTACTGATCGTTATGTGTGTTCCCCTTGTTACCGATCGTTATGTGTGTGCCCCTTGTTACTGATCGTTATGTGTGTTCCCCTTGTTACCGATCGTTATGTGTGTGCCCCCTTGTTACTGATCGTTATGTGTGTGCCCCCTTGTTACCGATCGTTATGTGGGTGCCCCCTTGTTACTGATCGTTATGTGTGTGCCCCCTTGTTACTGATCGTTATGTGTGTGCCCCCTTGTTACTGTTTGTTATGTGTGTGCCCCCTTGTTACTGATCATTATGTGTGTGCCCCCTTGTTACTGATCGTGATGTGTGTTCCCCTTGTTACTGATCGTTATGTGTGTTCCCCTTGTTACTGATCGTTATGTGTGTGCCCTCTTGTTACTAATCGTTGTGTGTGTGCCCCTTGTTACCGATCGTTGTGTGTGTGCCCCTTGTTACTGATCGTTATGTGTGTGCCCCTTGTTACTGATCGTTGTGTGTGTGCCCCTTGTTACCGATCGTTATGTGTGTGCCCTCTTGTTACTAATCGTTGTGTGTGTGCCCCGAGTTACCAATCGTTGTGTGTGTGCCCCCTTGTTACTGATCGTTATGTGTGTGCCCCCTTGTTACCGATCGTTATGTGTGTGCCCCCTTGTTGCTGATCGTTGTGTGTGTGCCCCCTTGTTACTGATCGTTATGTGTGTGCCCCCTTGTTACTGATCGTTATGTGTGTGCCCCCTTGTTACTGATCGTTATGTGTGTGCCCCCTTGTTACCGATCGTTATGTGTGTGCCCCCTTGTTACTGATCGTTATGTGAGTGCCCCCTTGTTACTGATCGTTATGTGTGTGACCCTCGTTACCGATCGTTACGTGTGTGCCCCCTTGTTACCGATCGTTGTGTGTGTGCCCCTTGTTACTGATCGTTATGTGTGTGCCACCTTGTTACTGATCGTTGTGTGTGTGCCCCTTGTTACCGGTCGTTATGTGTGTGCCCCCTTGTTACTGATCGTTATGTGTGTGCCCCCTTGTTACTGATCGTTGTGTGTGTGCCCCTTGTTACCGGTCGTTATGTGTGTGCCCCCTTGTTACTGATCGTTATGTGTGTGCCCCCTTGTTACTGATCGTTATGTGTGTGCCCCCTTGTTACCGATCGTTATGTGTGTGCCCCCTTGTTACTGTTCGTTATGTGTGTGCCCCCTTGTTACTGATCGTTATGTGTGTTCCCCCTTGTTACTGATCGTTATGTGTGTTCCCCTTGTTACTGATCGTTATGTGTGTGCCCTCTTGTTACTAATCGTTGTGTGTGTGCCCCTTGTTACCGATCGTTGTGTGTGTGCCCCTTGTTACTGATCGTTATGTGTGTGCCCCTTGTTACTGATCGTTGTGTGTGTGCCCCTTGTTACCGATCGTTGTGTGTGTGCCCCTTGTTACTGATCGTTATGTGTCTGCCCCTTGTTACTGATCGTTGTGTGTGTGCCCCTTGTTACCGATCGTTATGTGTGTGCCCTCTTGTTACTAATCGTTGTGTGTGTGCCCCGAGTTACCAATCGTTGTGTGTGTGCCCCCTTGTTACCGATCGTTATGTGTGTGCCCCCTTGTTACCGATCGTTATGTGTGTGCCCCCTTGTTACTGATCGTTGTGTGTGTGCCCCCTTGTTACTGATCGTTATGTGTGTGCCCCCTTGTTACTGATCGTTATGTGTGTGCCCCCTTGTTACTGATCGTTATGTGTGTGCCCCCTTGTTACTGATCGTTATGTGTGTGTCCCTTGTTACCGATCGTTATGTGTGTGCCCCCTTGTTACTGATCGTTGTGTGTGTGCCTCTTGTTACCGATCGTTATGTGTGTGCCCCTTGTTACTGATCGTTATGTGTGTGCCCCCTTGTTACCGATCGTTATGTGGGTGCCCCCTTGTTACTGATCGTTATGTGTGTGCCCCCTTGTTACTGATCGTTATGTGTGTGCCCCCTTGTTACTGTTTGTTATGTGTGTGCCCCCTTGTTACTGATCATTATGTGTGTGCCCCCTTGTTACTGATCGTTATGTGTGTTCCCCTTGTTACTGATCGTTATGTGTGTTCCCCTTGTTACTGATCGTTATGTGTGTGCCCTCTTGTTACTAATCGTTGTGTGTGTGCCCCTTGTTACCGATCGTTGTGTGTGTGCCCCTTGTTACTGATCGTTATGTGTGTGCCCCCTTGTTACCGATCGTTATGTGTGTGCCCCCTTGTTGCTGATCGTTGTGTGTGTGCCCCCTTGTTACTGATCGTTATGTGTGTGCCCCCTTGTTACTGATCGTTATGTGTGTGCCCCCTTGTTACTGATCGTTATGTGTGTGCCCCCTTGTTACCGATCGTTATGTGTGTGCCCCCTTGTTACTGATCGTTATGTGAGTGCCCCCTTGTTACTGATCGTTATGTGTGTGACCCTCGTTACCGATCGTTACGTGTGTGCCCCCTTGTTACCGATCGTTGTGTGTGTGCCCCTTGTTACTGATCGTTATGTGTGTGCCACCTTGTTACTGATCGTTGTGTGTGTGCCCCTTGTTACCGGTCGTTATGTGTGTGCCCCCTTGTTACTGATCGTTATGTGTGTGCCCCCTTGTTACTGATCGTTGTGTGTGTGCCCCTTGTTACCGGTCGTTATGTGTGTGCCCCCTTGTTACTGATCGTTATGTGTGTGCCCCCTTGTTACTGATCGTTATGTGTGTGCCCCCTTGTTACCGATCGTTATGTGTGTGCCCCCTTGTTACTGTTCGTTATGTGTGTGCCCCCTTGTTACTGATCGTTATGTGTGTGCCCCCTTGTTACTGATCGTTATGTGTGTTCCCCTTGTTACTGATCGTTATGTGTGTGCCCTCTTGTTACTAATCGTTGTGTGTGTGCCCCTTGTTACCGATCGTTGTGTGTGTGCCCCTTGTTACTGATCGTTATGTGTGTGCCCCTTGTTACTGATCGTTGTGTGTGTGCCCCTTGTTACCGATCGTTGTGTGTGTGCCCCTTGTTACTGATCGTTATGTGTCTGCCCCTTGTTACTGATCGTTGTGTGTGTGCCCCTTGTTACCGATCGTTATGTGTGTGCCCTCTTGTTACTAATCGTTGTGTGTGTGCCCCGAGTTACCAATCGTTGTGTGTGTGCCCCCTTGTTACCGATCGTTATGTGTGTGCCCCCTTGTTACCGATCGTTATGTGTGTGCCCCCTTGTTACTGATCGTTGTGTGTGTGCCCCCTTGTTACTGATCGTTATGTGTGTGCCCCCTTGTTACTGATCGTTATGTGTGTGCCCCCTTGTTACTGATCGTTATGTGTGTGCCCCCTTGTTACTGATCGTTATGTGTGTGTCCCTTGTTACCGATCGTTATGTGTGTGCCCCCTTGTTACTGATCGTTGTGTGTGTGCCTCTTGTTACCGATCGTTATGTGTGTGCCCCTTGTTACTGATCGTTATGTGTGTGCCCCCTTGTTACCGATCGTTATGTGGGTGCCCCCTTGTTACTGATCGTTATGTGTGTGCCCCCTTGTTACTGATCGTTATGTGTGTGCCCCCTTGTTACTGTTTGTTATGTGTGTGCCCCCTTGTTACTGATCATTATGTGTGTGCCCCCTTGTTACTGATCGTTATGTGTGTTCCCCTTGTTACTGATCGTTATGTGTGTTCCCCTTGTTACTGATCGTTATGTGTGTGCCCTCTTGTTACTAATCGTTGTGTGTGTGCCCCTTGTTACCGATCGTTGTGTGTGTGCCCCTTGTTACTGATCGTTATGTGTGTGCCCCTTGTTACTGATCGTTGTGTGTGTGCCCCTTGTTACCGATCGTTATGTGTGTGCCCTCTTGTTACTAATCGTTGTGTGTGTGCCCCGAGTTACCAATCGTTGTGTGTGTGCCCCCTTGTTACTGATCGTTATGTGTGTGCCCCCTTGTTACCGATCGTTATGTGTGTGCCCCCTTGTTGCTGATCGTTGTGTGTGTGCCCCCTTGTTACTGATCGTTATGTGTGTGCCCCCTTGTTACTGATCGTTATGTGTGTGCCCCCTTGTTACTGATCGTTATGTGTGTGCCCCCTTGTTACCGATCGTTATGTGTGTGCCCCCTTGTTACTGATCGTTATGTGAGTGCCCCCTTGTTACTGATCGTTATGTGTGTGACCCTCGTTACCGATCGTTACGTGTGTGCCCCCTTGTTACCGATCGTTGTGTGTGTGCCCCTTGTTACTGATCGTTATGTGTGTGCCACCTTGTTACTGATCGTTGTGTGTGTGCCCCTTGTTACCGGTCGTTATGTGTGTGCCCCCTTGTTACTGATCGTTATGTGTGTGCCCCCTTGTTACTGATCGTTGTGTGTGTGCCCCTTGTTACCGGTCGTTATGTGTGTGCCCCCTTGTTACTGATCGTTATGTGTGTGCCCCCTTGTTACTGATCGTTATGTGTGTGCCCCCTTGTTACCGATCGTTATGTGTGTGCCCCCTTGTTACTGTTCGTTATGTGTGTGCCCCCTTGTTACTGATCGTTATGTGTGTGCCCCCTTGTTACTGATCGTTATGTGTGTTCCCCTTGTTACTGATCGTTATGTGTGTGCCCTCTTGTTACTAATCGTTGTGTGTGTGCCCCTTGTTACCGATCGTTGTGTGTGTGCCCCTTGTTACTGATCGTTATGTGTGTGCCCCTTGTTACTGATCGTTGTGTGTGTGCCCCTTGTTACCGATCGTTGTGTGTGTGCCCCTTGTTACTGATCGTTATGTGTGTGCCCCTTGTTACTGATCGTTGTGTGTGTGCCCCTTGTTACCGATCGTTATGTGTGTGCCCTCTTGTTACTAATCGTTGTGTGTGTGCCCCGAGTTACCAATCGTTGTGTGTGTGCCCCCTTGTTACCGATCGTTATGTGTGTGCCCCTTGTTACTGATCGTTATGTGTGTGCCCCTTGTTACTGATCGTTATGTGTGTGCCCCTTGTTACCGATCGTTATGTGTGTGCCCCCTTGTTACTGATCGTTATGTGTGTGCCCCTTGTTACTGATCGTTATGTGTGTGCCCCTTGTTACTGATCGTTATGTGTGCCCCCTTGTTACCGATCGTTATGTGTGTGCCCTCTTGTTACCGATCGTTATGTGTGTGCCCCCTTGTTACCAATCGTTATGTGTGTGCCCCCTTGTTACCGATCGTTATGTGTGTTCCCCTTGTTACTGATCGTTATGTGTGTGCCCCCTTGTTACTGATCGTTATGTGTGTTCCCCTTGTTACTGATCGTTATGTGTGTTCCCCTTGTTACTGATCGTTATGTGTGTGCCCCCTTGTTACTGATCGTTATGTGTGTTCCCCTTGTTACTGATCGTTATGTGTGTTCCCCTTGTTACTGATCGTTATGTGTGTGCCCCCTTGTTACTGTTCGTTATGTGTGTGCCCCCTTGTTACTGATCGTTATGTGTGTGCCCCCTTGTTACTGATCGTTATGTGTGTTCCCCTTGTTACTGATCGTTATGTGTGTGCCCTCTTGTTACTGATCGTTGTGTGTGTGCCCCTTGTTACCGATCGTTGTGTGTGTGCCCCTTGTTACTGATCGTTATGTGTGTGCCCCTTGTTACTGATCGTTGTGTGTGTGCCCCTTGTTACCGATCGTTATGTGTGTGCCCTCTTGTTACTAATCGTTGTGTGTGTGCCCCGAGTTACCAATCGTTGTGTGTGTGCCCCCTTGTTACTGATCGTTATGTGTGTGCCCCCTTGTTACCGATCGTTATGTGTGTGCCCCCTTGTTACTGATCGTTGTGTGTGTGCCCCCTTGTTACTGATCGTTATGTGTGTGCCCCCTTGTTACTGATCGTTATGTGTGTGCCCCCTTGTTACTGATCGTTATGTGTGTGCCCCCTTGTTACCGATCGTTATGTGTGTGCCCCCTTGTTACTGATCGTTATGTGAGTGCCCCCTTGTTACTGATCGTTATGTGTGTGCCCCTTGTTACCGGTCGTTATGTGTGTGCCCCCTTGTTACTGATCGTTATGTGTGTGCCCCTTGTTACCGATCGTTATGTGTGTGCCCCTTGTTACTGATCGTTATGTGTGTGCCCCCTTGTTACCGATCGTTATGTGTGTGCCCCCTTGTTACTGATCGTTGTGTGTGTGCCCCTTGTTACCGGTCGTTATGTGTGTGCCCCCTTGTTACTGATCGTTATGTGTGTGCCCCCTTGTTACTGATCGTTATGTGTGTGCCCCCTTGTTACTGATCGTTATGTGTGTGCCCCCTTGTTACTGATCGTTATGTGTGTGCCCCCTTGTTACTGATCGTTATGTGTGTGCCCCCTTGTTACCGATCGTTATGTGTGTGCCCCCTTGTTACCGATCGTTATGTGTGTGCCCCCTTGTTACCGATCGTTATGTGTGTGCCCTCTTGTTACTGATCGTTATGTGTGTGCCCCCTTGTTACCGATCGTTATGTGTGTGCCCCCTTGTTACTGATCGTTATGTGTGTGCCCCCTTGTTACTGATCGTTATGTGTGTGCCCCCTCGTTACTGATCGTTAAGTGTGTGTCCCTTGTTACTGATCGTTACGTGTGTGCCCCCATGTTACTGATCGTTATGTGTGTGCCCCCTTGTTACTGATCGTTATGTGTGTGCCCCCTTGTTACTGATCGTTATGTGTGTGTCCCTTGTTACCGATCGTTATGTGTGTGCCCCCTTGTTACTGATCGTTGTGTGTGTGCCCCTTGTTACCGATCGTTATGTGTGTGCCCTCTTGTTACTAATCGTTGTGTGTGTGCCCCTTGTTACCAATCGTTGTGTGTGTGCCCCCTTGTTACTGATCGTTATCTGTGTGCCCCCTTGTTACCGATCGTTATGTGTGTGCCCCCTTGTTACTGATCGTTGTGTGTGTGCCCCCTTGTTACTGATCGTTATGTGTGTGCCCCCTTGTTACTGATCGTTATGTGTGTGCCCCCTTGTTACTGATCGTTATGTGTGTGCCCCTTGTTACTGATCGTTATGTGTGTGCCCCCTTGTTACTGATCGTTATGTGTGTGCCCCCTTGTTACTGATCGTTATGTGTGTGCCCCCTTGTTACTGATCGTTATGTGTGTGCCCCCGTGTTACCGATCGTTATGTGTGTGCCCCCTTGTTACTGATCATTGTGTGTGTGCCCCTTGTTACTGATCGTTATGTGTGTGCCCCTTGTTACCGATCGTTACGTGTGTGCCCCCTTGTTACTGATCGTTATGTGTGTGCCCCTTGTTACCGATCGTTATGTGTGTGCCCCCTTGTTACTGATCGTTGTGTGTGTGCCCCTTGTTACCGGTCGTTATGTGTGTGCCCCCTTGTTACTGATCGTTATGTGTGTGCCCCCTTGTTACTGATCGTTATCTGTGTGCCCCCTTGTTACTGATCGTTATGTGTGTGCCCCCTTGTTACTGATCGTTATGTGTGTGCCCCCTTGTTACTGATCGTTATGTGTGTGCCCTCTTGTTACTGATCGTTATGTGTGTGCCCCCTTGTTACTGATCGTTATGTGTGTGCCCCCTTGTTACTGATCGTTATGTGTGTGCCCCCTTGTTACTGATCGTTATGTGTGTGCCCCCTTGTTCCTGATCGTTACGTGTGTGCCCTCTTGTTACTGATCGTTATGTGTGTGCCCCTTGTTACTGATCGTTATGTGAGTGCCCCCTTGTTACTGATCGTTATGTGTGTGCCCCTTGTTACCGATCGTTATGTGTGTGCCCCTTGTTACTGATCGTTATGTGTGTGCCCCCTTGTTACTGATCGTTATGTGTGTGTCCCTTGTTACCGATCGTTATGTGTGTGCCCCCTTGTTACTGATCGTTGTGTGTGTGCCCCTTGTTACCGGTCGTTATGTGTGTGCCCCCTTGTTACTGATCGTTATGTGTGTGCCCCCTTGTTACTGATCGTTATGTGTGTGCCCCCTTGTTACCGATCGTTATGTGTGTGCCCCCTTGTTACTGATCGTTATGTGTGTGCCCCCTTGTTACTGATCGTTATGTGTGTGCCCCCTTGTTACCGATCGTTATGTGTGTGCCCCCTTGTTACTGATCGTTACGTGTGTGCCCCCTTGTTACTGATCGTTATGTGTGTGCCCCCTTGTTACTGATCGTTATGTGTGTGCCCCCTTGTTACTGATCGTTATGTGTGTGCCCCTTGTTACCGATCGTTATGTGTGTGCCCCCTTGTTACTGATCGTTGTGTGTGTGCCCCTTGTTACCGATCGTTATGTGTGTGCCCCTTGTTACCAATCGTTGTGTGTGTGCCCCCTTGTTACTGATCGTTGTGTGTGTGCCCCTTGTTACTGATCGTTGTGTGTGTGCCCCTTGTTACCAATCGTTGTGTGTGTGCCCCCTTGTTACTGATCGTTATGTGTGTGCCCCCTTGTTACCGATCGTTATGTGTGTGCCCCCTTGTTACTGATCGTTATGTGCGTGCCCCCTTGTTACCGATCGTTATGTGTGTGCCCCCTTGTTACTGATCGTTATGTGAGTGCCCCCTTGTTACTGATCGTTATGTGTGTGCCCCCTTGTTACTGATCGTTACGTGCGTGCCCCCTTGTTACCGATCGTTATGTGTGTGCCCCCTTGTTACTGATCGTTATGTGCGTGCCCCCTTGTTACCGATCGTTATGTGTGTGCCCCCTTGTTACTGATCGTTATGTGAGTGCCCCCTTGTTACTGATCGTTATGTGTGTGACCCTTGTTACCGATCGTTACGTGTGTGCCCCCGTGTTACTGATCGTTGTGTGTGTGCCCCTTGTTACTGATCGTTATGTGTGTGCCCCCTTGTTACTGATCGTTGTGTGTGTGCCCCTTGTTACCGGTCGTTATGTGTGTGCCCCCTTGTTACTGATCGTTATGTGTGTGCCCCCTTGTTACCGATCGTTATGTGTGTGCCCCCTTGTTACTGATCGTTATGTGTGTGCCCCCTTGTTACTGATCGTTGTGTGTGTGCCCCTTGTTACTGATCGTTATGTGTGTGCCCCCTTGTTACCGATCGTTATGTGTGTGCCCCCTTGTTACTGATCGTTGTGTGTGTGCCCCTTGTTACCGGTCGTTATGTGTGTGCCCCCTTGTTACTGATCGTTATGTGTGTGCCCCCTTGTTACTGATCGTTATGTGTGTGCCCCCTTGTTACCGATCGTTATGTGTGTGCCCTCTTGTTACTGATCGTTATGTGTGTGCCCCCTTGTTACCGATCGTTATGTGTGTGCCCCCTTGTTACTGATCGTTATGTGTCTGCCCCCTTGTTACTGATCGTTACGTGTGTGCCCTCTTGTTACTGATCGTTACGTGTGTGCCCTCTTGTTACTGATCGTTATGTGTGTGCCCCTTGTTACTGATCGTTATGTGAGTGCCCCCTTGTTACTGATCGTTATGTGTGTGCCCCTTGTTACCGATCGTTATGTGTGTGCCTCTTGTTACCGATCGTTATGTGTGTGCCCCTTGTTACTGATCGTTATGTGTGTGCCCCCTTGTTACCGATCGTTATGTGGGTGCCCCCTTGTTACTGATCGTTATGTGTGTGCCCCCTTGTTACTGATCGTTATGTGTGTGCCCCCTTGTTACTGATCGTTTTGTGTGTGCCCCCTTGTTACTGATCGTTATGTGTGTTCCCCTTGTTACTGATCATTATGTGTGTGCCCTCTTGTTACTAATCGTTGTGTGTGTGCCCCTTGTTACCGATCGTTGTGTGTGTGCCCCTTGTTACTGATCGTTATGTGTGTGCCCCTTGTTACTGATCGTTGTGTGTGTGCCCCTTGTTACCGATCGTTGTGTGTGTGCCCCTTGTTACTGATCGTTATGTGTGTGCCCCTTGTTACTGATCGTTGTGTGTGTGCCCCTTGTTACCGATCGTTATGTGTGTGCCCTCTTGTTACTAATCGTTGTGTGTGTGCCCCGAGTTACCAATCGTTGTGTGTGTGCCCCCTTGTTACCGATCGTTATGTGTGTGCCCCCTTGTTACTGATCGTTGTGTGTGTGCCCCCTTGTTACTGATCGTTATGTGTGTGCCCCCTTGTTACTGATCGTTATGTGTGTGCCCCCTTGTTACTGATCGTTATGTGTGTGCCCCCTTGTTACCGATCGTTATGTGTGTGACCCTCGTTACCGATCGTTACGTGTGTGCCCCCTTGTTACCGATCGTTGTGTGTGTGCCCCTTGTTACCGATCGTTATGTGTGTGCCCCCTTGTTACTGATCGTTATGTGTGTGCCCCCTTGTTACTGATCGTTATGTGTGTGCCCCCTTGTTACCGATCGTTATGTGTGTGCCCTCTTGTTACTGATCGTTATGTGTGTGCCCCCTTGTTACCGATCGTTATGTGTGTGCCCCCTTGTTACTGATCGTTATGTGTGTGCCCCCTTGTTACTGATCGTTACGTGTGTGCCCCCTTGTTACCGATCGTTATGTTTGTGCCCCCTTGTTACCGATCGTTACGTGTGTGCCCTCTTGTTACTGATCGTTATGTGTGTGCCCCCTTGTTCCTGATCGTTACGTGTGTGCCCTCTTGTTACTGATCGTTATGTGTGTGCCCCTTGTTACTGATCGTTATGTGAGTGCCCCCTTGTTACTGATCGTTATGTGTGTGCCCCTTGTTACCGATCGTTATGTGTGTGCCCCTTGTTACTGATCGTTATGTGTGTGCCCCCTTGTTACTGATCGTTATGTGTGTGTCCCTTGTTACCGATCGTTATGTGTGTGCCCCCTTGTTACTGATCGTTGTGTGTGTGCCCCTTGATACCGGTCGTTATGTGTGTGCCCCCTTGTTACTGATCGTTATGTGTGTGCCCCCTTGTTACTGATCGTTATGTGTGTGCCCCCTTGTTACCGATCGTTGTGTGTGTGCCCCTTGTTACCGATCGTTATGTGTGTGCCCCCTTGTTACTGATCGTTATGTGTGTGCCCCCTTGTTACTGATCGTTATGTGTGTGCCCCCTTGTTACAGATCTTTATGTGTGTGCCCCTTGTTACCGATCGTTATGTGTGTGCCCCTTGTTACTGATCGTTATGTGTGTGCCCCTTGTTACTGATCGTTATGTGTGTGCCCCTTGTTACCGATCGTTATGTGTGTGCCCCCTTGTTACTGATCGTTATGTGTGTGCCCCTTGTTACTGATCGTTATGTGTGTGCCCCTTGTTACTGATCGTTATGTGTGCCCCCTTGTTACCGATCGTTATGTGTGTGCCCTCTTGTTACCGATCGTTATGTGTGTGCCCCCTTGTTACCGATCGTTATGTGTGTGCCCCCTTGTTACCGATCGTTATGTGTGTTCCCCTTGTTACTGATCGTTATGTGTGTGCCCCCTTGTTACTGATCGTTATGTGTGTTCCCCTTGTTACTGATCGTTATGTGTGTTCCCCTTGTTACTGATCGTTATGTGTGTGCCCTCTTGTTACTGATCGTTATGTGTGTGCCCCCTTGTTACCGATCGTTATGTGTGTTCCCCTTGTTACCGATCGTTATGTGTGTTCCCCTTGTTACCTATCGTTATCTGTGAGCCCCCTTGTTACTGATCGTTATGTGTGTTCCCCTTGTTACTGATCGTTATGTGTGTTCCCCTTGTTACTGATCTTTATGTGTGTGCCCCTTGTTACCGATCGTTATGTGTGTGCCCTCTTGTTACTGATCGTTATGTGTGTGCCCCTTGTTACCGATCGTTATGTGTGTGCCCCTTGTTACTGATCGTTATGTGTGTGCCCCCTTGTTACTGATCGTTATGTGTGTGCCCCCTTGTTACTGATCGTTATGTGTGTGCCCCCTTGTTACTGATCGTTATGTGTGTGCCCCCTTGTTACCGATCGTTGTGTGTGTGCCCCTTGTTACCGATCGTTATGTGTGTGCCCTCTTGTTACTAATCGTTGTGTGTGTGCCCCGAGTTACCAATCGTTGTGTGTGTGCCCCCTTGTTACCGATCGTTATGTGTGTGCCCCCTTGTTACTGATCGTTGTGTGTGTGCCCCCTTGTTACTGATCGTTATGTGTGTGCCCCCTTGTTACTGATCGTTATGTGTGTGCCCCCTTGTTACTGATCGTTATGTGTGTGCCCCCTTGTTACCGATCGTTATGTGTGTGCCCCCTTGTTACTGATCGTTATGTGTGTGCCCCCTTGTTACCGATCGTTATGTGTGTGCCCCCTTGTTACTGATCGTTATGTGTGTGCCCCCTTGTTACTGATCGTTACGTGTGTGCCCCCTTGTTACCGATCGTTATGTTTGTGCCCCCTTGTTACCGATCGTTATGTGTGTGCCCCCTTGTTACTGATCGTTACGTGTGTGCCCTCTTGTTACTGATCGTTATGTGTGTGCCCCCTTGTTCCTGATCGTTACGTGTGTGCCCTCTTGTTACTGATCGTTATGTGTGTGCCCCTTGATACTGATCGTTATGTGAGTGCCCCCTTGTTACTGATCGTTATGTGTGTGCCCCTTGTTACCGATCGTTATGTGTGTGCCCCTTGTTACTGATCGTTATGTGTGTGCCCCCTTGTTACTGATCGTTATGTGTGTGTCCCTTGTTACCGATCGTTATGTGTGTGCCCCCTTGTTACTGATCGTTGTGTGTGTGCCCCTTGATACCGGTCGTTATGTGTGTGCCCCCTTGTTACTGATCGTTATGTGTGTGCCCCCTTGTTACTGATCGTTATGTGTGTGCCCCCTTGTTACTGATCTTTATGTGTGTGCCCCTTGTTACCGATCGTTATGTGTGTGCCCCTTGTTACTGATCGTTATGTGTGTGCCCCTTGTTACTGATCGTTATGTGTGTGCCCCTTGTTACTGATCGTTATGTGTGTGCCCCTTGTTACTGATCGTTATGTGTGTGCCCCTTGTTACTGATCGTTATGTGTGTGCCCCTTGTTACTGATCGTTATGTGTGCCCCCTTGTTACCGATCGTTATGTGTGTGCCCTCTTGTTACCGATCGTTATGTGTGTGCCCCCTTGTTACCGATCGTTATGTGTGTGCCCCCTTGTTACCGATCGTTATGTGTGTTCCCCTTGTTACTGATCGTTATGTGTGTGCCCCCTTGTTACTGATCGTTATGTGTGTTCCCCTTGTTACTGATCGTTATGTGTGTTCCCCTTGTTCCTGATCGTTATGTGTGTGCCCTCTTGTTACTGATCGTTATGTGTGTGCCCCCTTGTTACCGATCGTTATGTGTGTTCCCCTTGTTACCGATCGTTATGTGTGTTCCCCTTGTTACCTATCGTTATCTGTGAGCCCCCTTGTTACTGATCGTTATGTGTGTTCCCCTTGTTACTGATCGTTATGTGTGTTCCCCTTGTTCCTGATCTTTATGTGTGTGCCCCTTGTTACCGATCGTTATGTGTGTGCCCTCTTGTTACTGATCGTTATGTGTGTGCCCCTTGTTACCGATCGTTATGTGTGTGCCCCTTGTTACTGATCGTTATGTGTGTGCCCCCTTGTTACTGATCGTTATGTGTGTGCCCCCTTGTTACTGATCGTTATGTGTGTGCCCCCTTGTTACTGATCGTTATGTGTGTGCCCCTTGTTACCGATCGTTATGTGTGTGCCCCTTGTTACCGATCGTTATGTGTGTGCCCCCTTGTTACCGATCGTTGTGTGTGTGCCCCTTGTTACCGATCGTTATGTGTGTGCCCCTTGTTACTGATCGTTATGTGTGTGCCCCCTTGTTACTGATCGTTATGTGTGTGCCCCCTTGTTACTGATCGTTATGTGTGTGCCCCTTGTTACTGATCGTTATGTGTGTGCCCCCTTGTTACTGATCGTTATGTGTGTGCCCCTTGTTACTGATCGTTATGTGTGTGCCCCCTTGTTACCGATCGTTGTGTGTGTGCCCCTTGTTACCGAACGTTATGTGTGTGCCCCTTGTTACTGATCGTTATGTGTGTGCCCCCTTGTTACTGATCGTTATGTGTGTGCCCCCTTGTTACTGATCGTTATGTGTGTGCCCCCTTGTTACCGATCGTTATGTGTGTGCCCCTTGTTACCGATCGTTATGTGTGTGCCCCCTTGTTACTGATCGTTATGTGTGTGCCCCCTTGTTACCGATCGTTATGTGTGTGCCCCTTGTTACCGATCGTTATGTGTGTGCCCCTTGTTACTGATCGTTATGTGTGTGCCCCTTGTTACTGATCGTTATGTGTGTGCCCCTTGTTACTGATCGTTATGTGTGCCCCCTTGTTACCGATCGTTATGTGTGTGCCCTCTTGTTACCGATCGTTATGTGTGTGCCCCCTTGTTACCGATCGTTATGTGTGTGCCCCCTTGTTACCGATCGTTATGTGTGTTCCCCTTGTTACTGATCGTTATGTGTGTGCCCTCTTGTTACTGATCGTTATGTGTGTTCCCCTTGTTACTGATCGTTATGTGTGTGCCCTCTTGTTACTGATCGTTATGTGTGTGCCCCCTTGTTACTGATCGTTATGTGTGTTCCCCTTGTTACTGATCGTTATGTGTGTTCCCCTTGTTACCGATCGTTATGTGTGTGCCCCCTTGTTACTGATCGTTATGTGTGTTCCCCTTGTTACTGATCGTTATGTGTGTTCCCCTTGTGACTGATCGTTATGTGTGTGCCCCCTTGTTACTGATCGTTATGTGTGTTCCCCTTGTTACTGATCGTTATGTGTGTTCCCCTTGTTACTGATCGTTATGTGTGTTCCCCTTGTTACTGATCGTTATGTGTGTTCCCCTTGTTACCGATCGTTATGTGTGTTCCCCTTGTTACTGATCGTTATGTGTGTTCCCCTTGTTACTGATCGTTATGTGTGTTCCCCCTGTTACTGATCGTTATGTGTGTTCCCCTTGTTACTGATCGTTATGTGTGTGCCCCCTTGTTACTGATCGTTATGTGTGTTCCCCTTGTTACTGATCGTTATGTGTGTTCCCCCTGTTACTGATCGTTATGTGTGTTCCCCTTGTTACTGATCGTTATGTGTGTGCCCCCTTGTTACTGATCGTTATGTGTGTTCCCCTTGTTACTGATCGTTATGTGTGTTCCCCTTGTTACTGATCGTTATGTGTGTGCCCCCTTGTTACTGATCGTTATGTGTGTGCCCCCTTGTTACTGATCGTTATGTGTGTTCCCCTTGTTACTGATCGTTATGTGTGTGCCCCCTTGTTACTGATCGTTATGTGTGTTCCCCCTGTTACTGATCGTTATGTGTGTTCCCCTTGTTACTGATCGTTATGTGTGTGCCCCCTTGTTACTGATCGTTATGTGTGTTCCCCTTGTTACTGATCGTTATGTGTGTGCCCCCTTGTTACTGATCGTTATGTGTGTTCCCCTTGTTACCGATCGTTATGTGTGTGCCCCCTTGTTACTGATCGTTATGTGTGTGCCCCCTTGTTACTGATCGTTATGTGTGTTCCCCTTGTTACCGATCGTTATGTGTGTGCCCCCTTGTTACTGATCGTTATGTGTGTTCCCCTTGTTACTGATCGTTATGTGTGTTCCCCTTGTTACGGATCGTTATGTGTGTTCCCCTTGTTACTGATCGTTATGTGTGTTCCCCTTGTTACTGATCGTTATGTGTGTTCCCCTTGTTACCGATCGTTATGTGTGTTCCCCTTATGACCGATCGTTATGTGTGTGCCCCCTTGTTCCTGATCGTTATGTGTGTTCCCCTTGTTACTGATCGTTATGTGTGTGCCCCCTTGTTACTGATCGTTGTGTGTGTGCCCCTTGATACCGGTCGTTATGTGTGTGCCCCCTTGTTACTGATCGTTATGTGTGTGCCCCCTTGTTACTGATCGTTATGTGTGTGCCCCCTTGTTACCGATCGTTGTGTGTGTGCCCCTTGTTACCGATCGTTATGTGTGTGCCCCCTTGTTACTGATCGTTATGTGTGTGCCCCCTTGTTACTGATCGTTATGTGTGTGCCCCCTTGTTACTGATCTTTATGTGTGTGCCCCTTGTTACCGATCGTTATGTGTGTGCCCCTTGTTACTGATCGTTATGTGTGTGCCCCTTGTTACTGATCGTTATGTGTGTGCCCCTTGTTACCGATCGTTATGTGTGTGCCCCCTTGTTACTGATCGTTATGTGTGTGCCCCTTGTTACTGATCGTTATGTGTGTGCCCCTTGTTACTGATCGTTATGTGTGCCCCCTTGTTACCGATCGTTATGTGTGTGCCCTCTTGTTACCGATCGTTATGTGTGTGCCCCCTTGTTACCGATCGTTATGTGTGTGCCCCCTTGTTACCGATCGTTATGTGTGTTCCCCTTGTTACTGATCGTTATGTGTGTGCCCCCTTGTTACTGATCGTTATGTGTGTTCCCCTTGTTACTGATCGTTATGTGTGTTCCCCTTGTTCCTGATCGTTATGTGTGTGCCCTCTTGTTACTGATCGTTATGTGTGTGCCCCCTTGTTACCGATCGTTATGTGTGTTCCCCTTGTTACCGATCGTTATGTGTGTTCCCCTTGTTACCTATCGTTATCTGTGAGCCCCCTTGTTACTGATCGTTATGTGTGTTCCCCTTGTTACTGATCGTTATGTGTGTTCCCCTTGTTCCTGATCTTTATGTGTGTGCCCCTTGTTACCGATCGTTATGTGTGTGCCCTCTTGTTACTGATCGTTATGTGTGTGCCCCTTGTTACCGATCGTTATGTGTGTGCCCCTTGTTACTGATCGTTATGTGTGTGCCCCCTTGTTACTGATCGTTATGTGTGTGCCCCCTTGTTACTGATCGTTATGTGTGTGCCCCCTTGTTACTGATCGTTATGTGTGTGCCCCTTGTTACCGATCGTTATGTGTGTGCCCCTTGTTACCGATCGTTATGTGTGTGCCCCCTTGTTACCGATCGTTGTGTGTGTGCCCCTTGTTACCGATCGTTATGTGTGTGCCCCTTGTTACTGATCGTTATGTGTGTGCCCCCTTGTTACTGATCGTTATGTGTGTGCCCCCTTGTTACTGATCGTTATGTGTGTGCCCCTTGTTACTGATCGTTATGTGTGTGCCCCCTTGTTACTGATCGTTATGTGTGTGCCCCTTGTTACTGATCGTTATGTGTGTGCCCCCTTGTTACCGATCGTTGTGTGTGTGCCCCTTGTTACCGAACGTTATGTGTGTGCCCCTTGTTACTGATCGTTATGTGTGTGCCCCCTTGTTACTGATCGTTATGTGTGTGCCCCCTTGTTACTGATCGTTATGTGTGTGCCCCCTTGTTACCGATCGTTATGTGTGTGCCCCTTGTTACCGATCGTTATGTGTGTGCCCCCTTGTTACTGATCGTTATGTGTGTGCCCCCTTGTTACCGATCGTTATGTGTGTGCCCCTTGTTACCGATCGTTATGTGTGTGCCCCTTGTTACTGATCGTTATGTGTGTGCCCCTTGTTACTGATCGTTATGTGTGTGCCCCTTGTTACTGATCGTTATGTGTGCCCCCTTGTTACCGATCGTTATGTGTGTGCCCTCTTGTTACCGATCGTTATGTGTGTGCCCCCTTGTTACCGATCGTTATGTGTGTGCCCCCTTGTTACCGATCGTTATGTGTGTTCCCCTTGTTACTGATCGTTATGTGTGTGCCCTCTTGTTACTGATCGTTATGTGTGTTCCCCTTGTTACTGATCGTTATGTGTGTGCCCTCTTGTTACTGATCGTTATGTGTGTGCCCCCTTGTTACTGATCGTTATGTGTGTTCCCCTTGTTACTGATCGTTATCTGTGTGCCCCCTTGTTACTGATCGTTATGTGTGTTCCCCTTGTTACTGATCGTTATGTGTGTTCCCCTTGTTACTGATCGTTATGTGTGTTCCCCTTCTTACTGATCGTTATGTGTGTTCCCCTTGTTACCGATCGTTATGTGTGTGCCCCCTTGTTACTGATCGTTATGTGTGTTCCCCTTGTTACTGATCGTTATGTGTGTTCCCCTTGTTACTGATCGTTATGTGTGTTCCCCTTGTGACTGATCGTTATGTGTGTGCCCCCTTGTTACTGATCGTTATGTGTGTTCCCCTTGTTACTGATCGTTATGTGTGTTCCCCTTGTTACTGATCGTTATGTGTGTTCCCCTTGTTACTGATCGTTATGTGTGTTCCCCTTGTTACCGATCGTTATGTGTGTTCCCCTTATTACTGATCGTTATGTGTGTTCCCCTTGTTACTGATCGTTATGTGTGTGCCCCCTTGTTACTGATCGTTATGTGTGTGCCCCCTTGTTACTGATCGTTATGTGTGTTCCCCTTGTTACTGATCGTTATGTGTGTGCCCCCTTGTTACTGATCGTTATGTGTGTTCCCCTTGTTACTGATCGTTATGTGTGTGCCCCCTTGTTACTGATCGTTATGTGTGTGCCCCCTTGTTACTGATCGTTATGTGTGTTCCCCTTGTTACTGATCGTTATGTGTGTGCCCCCTTGTTACTGATCGTTATGTGTGTTCCCCCTGTTACTGATCGTTATGTGTGTTCCCCTTGTTACTGATCGTTATGTGTGTGCCCCCTTGTTACTGATCGTTATGTGTGTTCCCCTTGTTACTGATCGTTATGTGTGTGCCCCCTTGTTACTGATCGTTATGTGTGTTCCCCTTGTTACCGATCGTTATGTGTGTGCCCCCTTGTTACTGATCGTTATGTGTGTGCCCCCTTGTTACTGATCGTTATGTGTGTTCCCCTTGTTACCGATCGTTATGTGTGTGCCCCCTTGTTACTGATCGTTATGTGTGTTCCCCTTGTTACTGATCGTTATGTGTGTTCCCCTTGTTACGGATCGTTATGTGTGTTCCCCTTGTTACTGATCGTTATGTGTGTTCCCCTTGTTACTGATCGTTATGTGTGTTCCCCTTGTTACCGATCGTTATGTGTGTTCCCCTTATGACCGATCGTTATGTGTGTGCCCCCTTGTTCCTGATCGTTATGTGTGTTCCCCTTGTTACTGATCGTTATGTGTGTTCCCCTTGTTACTGATCGTTATGTGTGTTCCCCTTGTTACTGATCGTTATGTGTGTTCCCCTTGTTACTGATCGTTATGTGTGTTCCCCTTGTTACCGATCGTTATGTGTGTGCCCCCTTGTTACTGATCGTTATGTGTGTGCCCCTTGTTACCGATCGTTATGTGTGTGCCCCCTTGTTACTGATCGTTATGTGTGTGCCCCCTTGTTACTGATCGTTATGTGTGTTCCCCTTGTTACTGATCGTTATGTGTGTGCCCCCTTGTTACTGATCGTTATGTGTGTTCCCCTTGTTACTGATCGTTATGTGTGTTCCCCTTGTTACCGATCGTTATGTGTGTGCCCCTTGTTACTGATCGTTATGTGTGTTCCCCTTGTTACTGATCGTTATGTGTGTTCCCCTTGTTACCGATCGTTATGTGTGTTCCCCTTGTTACTGATCGTTATGTGTGTTCCCCTTGTTACTGATCGTTATGTGTGTTCCCCTTGTTACTGATCGTTATGTGTGTTCCCCTTGTTACCGATCGTTATGTGTGTGCCCCCTTGTTACTGATCGTTATGTGTGTGCCCCCTTGTTACTGATCGTTATGTGTGTGCCCCCTTGTTACTGATCGTTATGTGTGTACCCCCTTGTTACCGATCGTTATGTGTGTTCCCCTTGTTACCGATCGTTATGTGTGTGCCCCCTTGTTACTGATCGTTATGTGTGTTCCCCTTGTGACTGATCGTTATGTGTGTTCCCCTTGTGACTGATCGTTATGTGTGTTCCCCTTGTTACCGATCGTTATGTGTGTGCCCCCTTGTTACTGATCGTTATGTGTGTTCCCCTTGTTACTGATCGTTATGTGTGTTCCCCTTGTTACTGATCGTTATGTGTGTTCCCCTTGTTACCGATCGTTATGTGTGTTCCCCTTGTTACTGATCGTTATGTGTGTTCCCCTTGTTACTGATCGTTATGTGTGTTCCCCTTGTTACCGATCGTTATGTGTGTTCCCCTTGTTACCGATCGTTATGTGTGTTCCCCTTGTTACTGATCGTTATGTGTGTTCCCCTTGTTACTGATCGTTATGTGTGTTCCCCTTGTTACTGATCGTTATGTGTGTTCCCCTTGTTACTGATCGTTATGTGTGTTCCCCTTGTTACTGATCGTTATGTGTGTTCCCCTTGTTACCGATCGTTATGTGTGTGCCCCCTTGTTACTGATCGTTATGTGTGTGCCCCCTTGTTACTGATCGTTATGTGTGTGCCTCTTGTTACCGATCGTTATGTGTGTGCCCCTTGTTACTGATCGTTATGTGTGTGCCCCCTTGTTACCGATCGTTATGTGGGTGCCCCCTTGTTACTGATCGTTATGTGTGTGCCCCCTTGTTACTGATCGTTATGTGTGTGCCCCCTTGTTACTGTTCGTTATGTGTGTGCCCCCTTGTTACTGATCGTTATGTGTGTGCCCCCTTGTTACTGATCGTTATGTGTGTTCCCCTTGTTACTGATCGTTATGTGTGTGCCCTCTTGTTACTAATCGTTGTGTGTGTGCCCCTTGTTACCGATCGTTGTGTGTGTGCCCCTTGTTACTGATCGTTATGTGTGTGCCCCTTGTTACTGATCGTTGTGTGTGTGCCCCTTGTTACCGATCGTTGTGTGTGTGCCCCTTGTTACTGATCGTTATGTGTGTGCCCTCTTGTTACTAATCGTTGTGTGTGTGCCCCGAGTTACCAATCGTTATGTGTGTGCCCCTTGTTACTGATCGTTGTGTGTGTGCCCCTTGTTACCGATCGTTATGTGTGTGCCCTCTTGTTACTAATCGTTGTGTGTGTGCCCCGAGTTACCAATCGTTGTGTGTGTGCCCCCTTGTTACCGATCGTTATGTGTGTGCCCCCTTGTTACCGATCGTTATGTGTGTGCCCCCTTGTTACTGATCGTTGTGTGTGTGCCCCCTTGTTACTGATCGTTATGTGTGTGCCCCCTTGTTACTGATCGTTATGTGTGTGCCCCCTTGTTACTGATCGTTATGTGTGTGCCCCCTTGTTACTGATCGTTATGTGTGTGCCCCCTTGTTACTGATCGTTATGTCTGTGCCCCCTTGTTACCGATCGTTATGTGTGTGCCCCCTTGTTACTGATCGTTATGTGTGTGCCCCCTTGTTACTGATCGTTACGTGTGTGCCCTCTTGTTACTGATCGTTATGTGTGTGCCCCCTTGTTCCTGATCGTTACGTGTGTGCCCCCTTGTTACCGATCGTTATGTGTGTGCCTCTTGTTACCGATCGTTATGTGTGTGCCCCCTTGTTACTGATCGTTATGTGTGTGCCCCCTTGTTACCGATCGTTATGTGTGTGCCCCCTTGTTACCGATCGTTATGTGTGTGCCCCCTTGTTACTGATCGTTATGTGTGTGCCCCCTTGTTACTGATCGTTATGTGTGTGCCCCCTTGTTACCGATCGTTATGTGTGTGCCCCCTTGTTACTGATCGTTATGTGTGTGCCCCCTTGTTACCGATCGTTATGTGTGTGCCCCCTTGTTACTGATCGTTATGTGTGTGCCCCCTTGTTACCGATCGTTATGTGTGTTCCCCCTTGTTACTGATCGTTATGTGTGTGCCCCCTTGTTACTGATCGTTACGTGTGTGCCCTCTTGTTACTGATCGTTATGTGTGTGCCCCCTTGTTACTGATCGTTATGTGTGTGCCCCTTGTTACTGATCGTTATGTGAGTGCCCCCTTGTTACTGATCGTTATGTGTGTGCCCCTTGTTACCGATCGTTATGTGTGTGCCCCTTGTTACTGATCGTTATGTGTGTGCCCCCTTGTTACTGATCGTTATGTGTGTGTCCCTTGTTACCGATCGTTATGTGTGTGCCCCCTTGTTACTGATCGTTGTGTGTGTGCCCCTTGTTACCGATCGTTATGTGTGTGCCCCCTTGTTACTGATCGTTATGTGTGTGCCCCCTTGTTACTGATCGTTATGTGTGTGCCCCCTTGTTACTGATCTTTATGTGTGTGCCCCTTGTTACCGATCGTTATGTGTGTGCCCCTTGTTACTGATCGTTATGTGTGTGCCCCTTGTTACTGATCGTTATGTGTGTGCCCCTTGTTACCGATCGTTATGTGTGTGCCCCCTTGTTACTGATCGTTATGTGTGTGCCCCTTGTTACTGATCGTTATGTGTGTGCCCCTTGTTACTGATCGTTATGTGTGCCCCCTTGTTACCGATCGTTATGTGTGTGCCCTCTTGTTACCGATCGTTATGTGTGTGCCCCCTTGTTACCAATCGTTATGTGTGTGCCCCCTTGTTACCGATCGTTATGTGTGTGCCCCCTTGTTACTGATCGTTATGTGTGTGCCCCCTTGTTACTGATCGTTATGTGTGTTCCCCTTGTTACTGATCGTTATGTGTGTTCCCCTTGTTACTGATCGTTATGTGTGTGCCCCTTGTTACCGATCGTTATGTGTGTTCCCCTTGTTACTGATAGTTGTGTGTGTTCCCCTTGTTACTGATCGTTATGTCTGTTCCCCTTGTTACTGATCGTTATGTGTGTGCCCCCTTCTTACTGATCGTTATGTGTGTTCCCCTTGTTACCGATCGTTATGTGTGTGCCCTCTTGTTACCGATCGTTATGTGTGTGCCCCCTTGTTACTGATCGTTATGTGTGTGCCCTCTTGTTACCGATCGTTATGTGTGTGCCCTCTTGTTACCGATCGTTATGTGTGTGCCCCCTTGTTACCGATCGTTATGTGTGTGCCCCCTTGTTACTGATCGTTATGTGTGTTCCCCTTGTTACCGATCGTTATGTGTGTGCCCCCTTCTTACTGATCGTTATGTGTGTTCCCCTTGTTACCGATCGTTATGTGTGTGCCCTCTTGTTACCGATCGTTATGTGTGTGCCCCCTTGTTACCGATCGTTATGTGTGTTCCCCTTGTTACTGATCGTTATGTGTGTTCCCCTTGTTACTGATCGTTGTGTGTGTTCCCCTTGTTACTGATCGTGATGTGTGTTCCCCTTGTTACTGATCGTTATGTGTGTGCCCCCTTCTTACTGATCGTTATGTGTGTTCCCCTTGTTACCGATCGTTATGTGTGTTCCCCTTGTTACCGATCGTTATGTGTGTGCCCTCTTGTTCCCGATCGTTATGTGTGTTCCCCTTGTTACCGATCGTTATGTGTGTGCCCCTTGTTACTGATCGTTATTTGTGTTCCCCTTGTTACTGATCGTTATGTGTGTGCCCCCTTCTTACTGATCGTTATGTGTGTTCCCCTTGTTACCGATCGTTATGTGTGTGCCCTCTTGTTACCGATCGTTATGTGTGTGCCCCCTTGTTACTGATCGTTATGTGTGTGCCCTCTTGTTACCGATCGTTATGTGTGTTCCCCTTGTTACCGATCGTTATGTGTGTTCCCCTTGTTACCGATCGTTATGTGTGTGCCCTCTTGTTACCGATCGTTATGTGTGTTCCCCTTGTTACCGATCGTTATGTGTGTGCCCTCTTGTTACCGATCGTTATGTGTGTTCCCCTTGTTACCGATCGTTATGTGTGTGCCCCTTGTTACTGATCGTTATGTGTGTTCCCCTTGTTACTGATCGTTATGTGTGTTCCCCTTGTTACTGATCGTTATGTGTGTTCCCCTTGTTACTGATCGTTATGTGTGTTCCCCTTGTTACCGATCGTTATGTGTGTTCCCCTTGTTACCGATCGTTATGTGTGTGCCCTCTTGTTACCGATCGTTATGTGTGTTCCCCTTGTTACTGATCGTTATGTGTGTTCCCCTTGTTACTGATCGTTGTGTGTGTTCCCCTTGTTACTGATCGTTATGTGTGTTCCCCTTGTTACTGATCGTTATGTGTGTTCCCCTTGTTACCGATCGTTATGTGTGTTCCCCTTGTTACCGATCGTTATGTGTGTTCCCCTTGTTACCGATCGTTATGTGTGTGCCCCTTGTTACTGATCGTTATGTGTGTTCCCCTTGTTACTGATCGTTATGTGTGTGCCCCCTTCTTACTGATCGTTATGTGTGTTCCCCTTGTTACCGATCGTTATGTGTGTTCCCCTTGTTACCGATCGTTATGTGTGTTCCCCTTGTTACCGATCGTTATGTGTGTGCCCCCTTGTTACTGATCGTTATGTGTGTGCCCTCTTGTTACCGATCGTTATGTGTGTGCCCCCTTGTTACTGATCGTTATGTGTGTGCCCCCTTGTTACTGATCGTTATGTGTGTTCCCCTTGTTACTGATCGTTATGTGTGTTCCCCTTGTTACCGATCGTTATGTGTGTTCCCCTTGTTACTGATCGTTATGTGTGTTCCCCTTGTTACTGATCGTTATGTGTGTTCCCCTTGTTACTGATCGTTATGTGTGTTCCCCTTGTTACCGATCGTTATGTGTGTGCCCCCTTGTTACTGATCGTTATGTGTGTGCCCCCTTGTTACTGATCGTTATGTGTGTGCCTCTTGTTACCGATCGTTATGTGTGTTCCCCTTGTTACCGATCGTTATGTGTGTGCCCCTTGTTACTGATCGTTATGTGTGTGCCCCTTGTTACCGATCGTTATGTGTGTGCCCCTTGTTACCGATCGTTATGTGTGTTCCCCTTGTTACCGATCGTTATGTGTGTGCCCCTTGTTACT
Source organism: Heptranchias perlo (assembly GCF_035084215.1). Classification (NCBI taxonomy): domain Eukaryota; kingdom Metazoa; phylum Chordata; class Chondrichthyes; order Hexanchiformes; family Hexanchidae; genus Heptranchias; species Heptranchias perlo. The sequence continues at coordinate 15,764,914 of NC_090365.1, read as the reverse complement.
GATCGTTATGTGTGTGCCCCCTTGTTACTGATCGTTATGTGTGTGCCTCTTGTTACCGATCGTTATGTGTGTGCCCCTTGTTACTGATCGTTATGTGTGTGCCCCCTTGTTACCGATCGTTATGTGGGTGCCCCCTTGTTACTGATCGTTATGTGTGTGCCCCCTTGTTACTGATCGTTATGTGTGTGCCCCCTTGTTACTGTTTGTTATGTGTGTGCCCCCTTGTTACTGATCGTTATGTGTGTGCCCCCTTGTTACTGATCGTTATGTGTGTTCCCCTTGTTACTGATCGTTATGTGTGTTCCCCTTGTTACTGATCGTTATGTGTGTGCCCTCTTGTTACTAATCGTTGTGTGTGTGCCCCTTGTTACCGATCGTTGTGTGTGTGCCCCTTGTTACTGATCGTTATGTGTGTGCCCTCTTGTTACTAATCGTTGTGTGTGTGCCCCGAGTTACCAATCGTTGTGTGTGTGCCCCCTTGTTACTGATCGTTATGTGTGTGCCCCCTTGTTACCGATCGTTATGTGTGTGCCCCCTTGTTACTGATCGTTGTGTGTGTGCCCCCTTGTTACTGATCGTTATGTGTGTGCCCCCTTGTTACTGATCGTTATGTGTGTGCCCCCTTGTTACTGATCGTTATGTGTGTGCCCCCTTGTTACCGATCGTTATGTGTGTGCCCCCTTGTTACTGATCGTTATGTGAGTGCCCCCTTGTTACTGATCGTTATGTGTGTGACCCTCGTTACCGATCGTTACGTGTGTGCCCCCTTGTTACCGATCGTTGTGTGTGTGCCCCTTGTTACTGATCGTTATGTGTGTGCCCCCTTGTTACTGATCGTTGTGTGTGTGCCCCTTGTTACCAGTCGTTATGTGTGTGCCCCCTTGTTACTGATCGTTATGTGTGTGCCCCCTTGTTACTGATCGTTGTGTGTGTGCCCCTTGTTACCGGTCGTTATGTGTGTGCCCCCTTGTTACTGATCGTTATGTGTGTGCCCCCTTGTTACTGATCGTTATGTGTGTGCCCCCTTGTTACCGATCGTTATGTGTGTGCCCCCTTGTTACTGTTCGTTATGTGTGTGCCCCCTTGTTACTGATCGTTATGTGTGTGCCCCCTTGTTACTGATCGTTATGTGTGTTCCCCTTGTTACTGATCGTTATGTGTGTGCCCTCTTGTTACTAATCGTTGTGTGTGTGCCCCTTGTTACCGATCGTTGTGTGTGTGCCCCTTGTTACTGATCGTTATGTGTGTGCCCCTTGTTACTGATCGTTGTGTGTGTGCCCCTTGTTACCGATCGTTGTGTGTGTGCCCCTTGTTACTGATCGTTATGTGTGTGCCCCTTGTTACCGATCGTTATGTGTGTGCCCTCTTGTTACTAATCGTTGTGTGTGTGCCCCGAGTTACCAATCGTTGTGTGTGTGCCCCCTTGTTACCGATCGTTATGTGTGTGCCCCCTTGTTACCGATCGTTATGTGTGTGCCCCCTTGTTACTGATCGTTGTGTGTGTGCCCCCTTGTTACTGATCGTTATGTGTGTGCCCCCTTGTTACTGATCGTTATGTGTGTGCCCCCTTGTTACTGATCGTTATGTGTGTGCCCCCTTGTTACTGATCGTTATGTGTGTGTCCCTTGTTACCGATCGTTATGTGTGTGCCCCCTTGTTACTCATCGTTGTGTGTGTGCCCCTTGATACCGGTCGTTATGTGTGTGCCCCCTTGTTACTGATCGTTATGTGTGTGCCCCCTTGTTACTGATCGTTATGTGTGTGCCCCCTTGTTACCGATCGTTGTGTGTGTGCCCCTTGTTACCGATCGTTATGTGTGTGCCCCCTTGTTACTGATCGTTATGTGTGTGCCCCCTTGTTACTGATCGTTATGTGTGTGCCCCCTTGTTACTGATCGTTATGTGTGTGCCCCCTTGTTACTGATCGTTATGTGTGTGCCCCCTTGTTACTGATCGTTATGTGTGTGCCCCCTTGTTACCGATCGTTATGTGTGTGCCCCTTGTTACTGATCGTTATGTGTGTGCCGCTTGTTACTGATCGTTATGTGTGTGCCCCTTGTTACCGATCGTTATGTGTGTGCCCCCTTGTTACTGATCGTTGTGTGTGTGCCCCTTGTTACTGATCGTTATGTGTGTGCCCCCTTGTTACTGATCGTTGTGTGTGTGCCCCTTGTTACCGGTCGTTATGTGTGTGCCCCCTTGTTACTGATCGTTATGTGTGTGCCCCCTTGTTACTGATCGTTGTGTGTGTGCCCCTTGTTACCGGTCGTTATGTGTGTGCCCCCTTGTTACTGATCGTTATGTGTGTGCCCCCTTGTTACTGATCGTTATGTGTGTGCCCCCTTGTTACCGATCGTTATGTGTGTGCCCCCTTGTTACTGTTCGTTATGTGTGTGCCCCCTTGTTACTGATCGTTATGTGTGTGCCCCCTTGTTACTGATCGTTATGTGTGTTCCCCTTGTTACTGATCGTTATGTGTGTGCCCTCTTGTTACTAATCGTTGTGTGTGTGCCCCTTGTTACCGATCGTTGTGTGTGTGCCCCTTGTTACTGATCGTTATGTGTGTGCCCCTTGTTACTGATCGTTGTGTGTGTGCCCCTTGTTACCGATCGTTGTGTGTGTGCCCCTTGTTACTGATCGTTATGTGTGTGCCCCTTGTTACTGATCGTTGTGTGTGTGCCCCTTGTTACCGATCGTTATGTGTGTGCCCTCTTGTTACTAATCGTTGTGTGTGTGCCCCGAGTTACCAATCGTTGTGTGTGTGCCCCCTTGTTACCGATCGTTATGTGTGTGCCCCCTTGTTACCGATCGTTATGTGTGTGCCCCCTTGTTACTGATCGTTGTGTGTGTGCCCCCTTGTTACTGATCGTTATGTGTGTGCCCCCTTGTTACTGATCGTTATGTGTGTGCCCCCTTGTTACTGATCGTTATGTGTGTGCCCCCTTGTTACTGATCGTTATGTGTGTGTCCCTTGTTACCGATCGTTATGTGTGTGCCCCCTTGTTACTGATCGTTGTGTGTGTGCCCCTTGATACCGGTCGTTATGTGTGTGCCCCCTTGTTACTGATCGTTATGTGTGTGCCCCCTTGTTACTGATCGTTATGTGTGTGCCCCCTTGTTACCGATCGTTGTGTGTGTGCCCCTTGTTACCGATCGTTATGTGTGTGCCCCCTTGTTACTGATCGTTATGTGTGTGCCCCCTTGTTACTGATCGTTATGTGTGTGCCCCCTTGTTACTGATCGTTATGTGTGTGCCCCCTTGTTACTGATCGTTATGTGTGTGCCCCCTTGTTACTGATCGTTATGTGTGTGCCCCCTTGTTACCGATCGTTATGTGTGTGCCCCTTGTTACTGATCGTTATGTGTGTGCCGCTTGTTACTGATCGTTATGTGTGTGCCCCTTGTTACCGATCGTTATGTGTGTGCCCCCTTGTTACTGATCGTTATGTGTGTGCCCCTTGTTACTGATCGTTATGTGTGTGCCCCTTGTTACTGATCGTTATGTGTGCCCCCTTGTTACCGATCGTTATGTGTGTGCCCTCTTGTTACCGATCGTTATGTGTGTGCCCCCTTGTTACCAATCGTTATGTGTGTGCCCCCTTGTTACCGATCGTTATGTGTGTTCCCCTTGTTACTGATCGTTATGTGTGTGCCCCCTTGTTACTGATCGTTATGTGTGTTCCCCTTGTTACTGATCGTTATGTGTGTTCCCCTTGTTACTGATCGTTATGTGTGTGCCCCCTTGTTACTGATCGTTATGTGTGTTCCCCTTGTTACTGATCGTTATGTGTGTTCCCCTTGTTACCGATCGTTATGTGTGTTCCCCTTGTTACTGATCGTTATGTGTGTTCCCCTTGTTACTGATCGTTGTGTGTGTTCCCCTTGTTACTGATCGTTATGTGTGTTCCCCTTGTTACCGATCGTTATGTGTGTGCCCCCTTGTTACTGATCGTTATGTGTGTTCCCCTTGTTACTGATCGTTCTGTGTGTGCCCCCTTGTTACTGATCGTTATGTGTGTTCCCCTTGTTACCGATCGTTATGTGTGTGCCCCCTTGTTACTGATCGTTATGTGTGTTCCCCTTGTTACCGATCGTTATGTGTGTGCCCCCTTGTTACTGATCGTTATGTGTGTTCCCCTTGTTACCGATCGTTATGTGTGTGCCCCCTTGTTACTGATCGTTATGTGTGTTCCCCTTGTTACCGATCGTTATGTGTGTGCCCCCTTGTTACTGATCGTTATGTGTGTTCCCCTTGTTACTGATCGTTATGTGTGTTCCCCTTGTTACTGATCGTTATGTGTGTTCCCCTTGTTACCGATCGTTATGTGTGTTCCCCTTGTTACTGATCGTTATGTGTGTGCCCCCTTGTTACTGATCGTTATGTGTGTTCCCCTTGTTACTGATCGTTCTGTGTGTTCCCCTTGTTACTGATCGTTATGTGTGTTCCCCTTGTTACCGATCGTTATGTGTGTGCCCCCTTGTTACTGATCGTTATGTGTGTTCCCCTTGTTACTGATCGTTATGTGTGTTCCCCTTGTTACCGATCGTTATGTGTGTTCCCCTTGTTACTGATCGTTATGTGTGTTCCCCTTGTTACTGATCGTTATGTGTGTTCCCCTTGTTACCGATCGTTATGTGTGTGCCCCCTTGTTACTGATCGTTATGTGTGTTCCCCTTGTTACCGATCGTTATGTGTGTGCCCCCTTGTTACTGATCGTTATGTGTGTTCCCCTTGTTACCGATCGTTATGTGTGTGCCCCCTTGTTACTGATCGTTATGTGTGTTCCCCTTGTTACTGATCGTTATGTGTGTTCCCCTTGTTACCGATCGTTATGTGTGTTCCCCTTGTTACTGATCGTTATGTGTGTTCCCCTTGTTGCTGATCGTTATGTGTGTTCCCCTTGTTACTGATCGTTATGTGTGTTCCCCTTGTTACTGATCGTTATGTGTGTTCCCCTTGTTACCGATCGTTATGTGTGTGCCCCCTTGTTACTGATCGTTATGTGTGTGCCCCCTTGTTACCGATCGTTATGTGGGTGCCCCCTTGTTACTGATCGTTATGTGTGTGCCCCCTTGTTACTGATCGTTATGTGTGTGCCCCCTTGTTACTGTTCGTTATGTGTGTGCCCCCTTGTTACTGATCGTTATGTGTGTGCCCCCTTGTTACTGATCGTTATGTGTGTTCCCCTTGTTACTGATCGTTATGTGTGTGCCCTCTTGTTACTGATCGTTGTGTGTGTGCCCCTTGTTACCGATCGTTGTGTGTGTGCCCCTTGTTACTGATCGTTATGTGTGTGCCCCTTGTTACTGATCGTTGTGTGTGTGCCCCTTGTTACCGATCGTTATGTGTGTGCCCTCTTGTTACTAATCGTTGTGTGTGTGCCCCGAGTTACCAATCGTTGTGTGTGTGCCCCCTTGTTACTGATCGTTATGTGTGTGCCCCCTTGTTACCGATCGTTATGTGTGTGCCCCCTTGTTACTGATCGTTGTGTGTGTGCCCCCTTGTTACTGATCGTTATGTGTGTGCCCCCTTGTTACTGATCGTTATGTGTGTGCCCCCTTGTTACTGATCGTTATGTGTGTGCCCCCTTGTTACCGATCGTTATGTGTGTGCCCCCTTGTTACTGATCGTTATGTGAGTGCCCCCTTGTTACTGATCGTTATGTGTGTGCCCCTTGTTACCGGTCGTTATGTGTGTGCCCCCTTGTTACTGATCGTTATGTGTGTGCCCCTTGTTACCGATCGTTATGTGTGTGCCCCTTGTTACTGATCGTTATGTGTGTGCCCCCTTGTTACCGATCGTTATGTGTGTGCCCCCTTGTTACTGATCGTTGTGTGTGTGCCCCTTGTTACCGGTCGTTATGTGTGTGCCCCCTTGTTACTGATCGTTATGTGTGTGCCCCCTTGTTACTGATCGTTATGTGTGTGCCCCCTTGTTACTGATCGTTATGTGTGTGCCCCCTTGTTACTGATCGTTATGTGTGTGCCCCCTTGTTACTGATCGTTATGTGTGTGCCCCCTTGTTACCGATCGTTATGTGTGTGCCCCCTTGTTACCGATCGTTATGTGTGTGCCCCCTTGTTACCGATCGTTATGTGTGTGCCCTCTTGTTACTGATCGTTATGTGTGTGCCCCCTTGTTACCGATCGTTATGTGTGTGCCCCCTTGTTACTGATCGTTATGTGTGTGCCCCCTTGTTACTGATCGTTATGTGTGTGCCCCCTCGTTACTGATCGTTAAGTGTGTGTCCCTTGTTACTGATCGTTACGTGTGTGCCCCCATGTTACTGATCGTTATGTGTGTGCCCCCTTGTTACTGATCGTTATGTGTGTGCCCCCTTGTTACTGATCGTTATGTGTGTGTCCCTTGTTACCGATCGTTATGTGTGTGCCCCCTTGTTACTGATCGTTGTGTGTGTGCCCCTTGTTACCGATCGTTATGTGTGTGCCCTCTTGTTACTAATCGTTGTGTGTGTGCCCCTTGTTACCAATCGTTGTGTGTGTGCCCCCTTGTTACTGATCGTTATGTGTGTGCCCCCTTGTTACCGATCGTTATGTGTGTGCCCCCTTGTTACTGATCGTTGTGTGTGTGCCCCCTTGTTACTGATCGTTATGTGTGTGCCCCCTTGTTACTGATCGTTATGTGTGTGCCCCCTTGTTACTGATCGTTATGTGTGTGCCCCTTGTTACTGATCGTTATGTGTGTGCCCCCTTGTTACTGATCGTTATGTGTGTGCCCCCTTGTTACTGATCGTTATGTGTGTGCCCCCTTGTTACTGATCGTTATGTGTGTGCCCCCTTGTTACCGATCGTTATGTGTGTGCCCCCTTGTTACTGATCATTGTGTGTGTGCCCCTTGTCACTGATCGTTATGTGTGTGCCCCTTGTTACCGATCGTTACGTGTGTGCCCCCTTGTTACTGATCGTTATGTGTGTGCCCCTTGTTACCGATCGTTATGTGTGTGCCCCCTTGTTACTGATCGTTGTGTGTGTGCCCCTTGTTACCGGTCGTTATGTGTGTGCCCCCTTGTTACTGATCGTTATGTGTGTGCCCCCTTGTTACTGATCGTTATCTGTGTGCCCCCTTGTTACTGATCGTTATGTGTGTGCCCCCTTGTTACTGATCGTTATGTGTGTGCCCCCTTGTTACTGATCGTTATGTGTGTGCCCTCTTGTTACTGATCGTTATGTGTGTGCCCCCTTGTTACTGATCGTTATGTGTGTGCCCCCTTGTTACTGATCGTTATGTGTGTGCCCCCTTGTTACTGATCGTTATCTGTGTGCCCCCTTGTTACTGATCGTTATGTGTGTGCCCCCTTGTTACTGATCGTTATGTGTGTGCCCCCTTGTTACTGATCGTTATGTGTGTGCCCCCTTGTTACTGATCGTTATGTGTGTGCCCCCTTGTTCCTGATCGTTACGTGTGTGCCCTCTTGTTACTGATCGTTATGTGTGTGCCCCTTGTTACTGATCGTTATGTGAGTGCCCCCTTGTTACTGATCGTTATGTGTGTGCCCCTTGTTACCGATCGTTATGTGTGTGCCCCTTGTTACTGATCGTTATGTGTGTGCCCCCTTGTTACTGATCGTTATGTGTGTGTCCCTTGTTACCGATCGTTATGTGTGTGCCCCCTTGTTACTGATCGTTGTGTGTGTGCCCCTTGTTACCGGTCGTTATGTGTGTGCCCCCTTGTTACTAATCGTTATGTGTGTGCCCCCTTGTTACTGATCGTTATGTGTGTGCCCCCTTGTTACCGATCGTTATGTGTGTGCCCCCTTGTTACTGATCGTTATGTGTGTGCCCCCTTGTTACTGATCGTTATGTGTGTGCCCCCTTGTTACCGATCGTTATGTGTGTGCCCCCTTGTTACTGATCGTTACGTGTGTGCCCCCTTGTTACTGATCGTTATGTGTGTGCCCCCTTGTTACTGATCGTTATGTGTGTGCCCCCTTGTTACTGATCGTTATGTGTGTGCCCCTTGTTACCGATCGTTATGTGTGTGCCCCCTTGTTACTGATCGTTGTGTGTGTGCCCCTTGTTACCGATCGTTATGTGTGTGCCCCTTGTTACCAATCGTTGTGTGTGTGCCCCCTTGTTACTGATCGTTGTGTGTGTGCCCCTTGTTACTGATCGTTGTGTGTGTGCCCCTTGTTACCAATCGTTGTGTGTGTGCCCCCTTGTTACTGATCGTTATGTGTGTGCCCCCTTGTTACCGATCGTTATGTGTGTGCCCCCTTGTTACTGATCGTTATGTGCGTGCCCCCTTGTTACCGATCGTTATGTGTGTGCCCCCTTGTTACTGATCGTTATGTGAGTGCCCCCTTGTTACTGATCGTTATGTGTGTGCCCCCTTGTTACTGATCGTTATGTGCGTGCCCCCTTGTTACCGATCGTTATGTGTGTGCCCCCTTGTTACTGATCGTTATGTGCGTGCCCCCTTGTTACCGATCGTTATGTGTGTGCCCCCTTGTTACTGATCGTTATGTGAGTGCCCCCTTGTTACTGATCGTTATGTGTGTGACCCTTGTTACCGATCGTTACGTGTGTGCCCCCGTGTTACTGATCGTTGTGTGTGTGCCCCTTGTTACCGATCGTTATGTGTGTGCCCCCTTGTTACTGATCGTTGTGTGTGTGCCCCTTGTTACCGGTCGTTATGTGTGTGCCCCCTTGTTACTGATCGTTATGTGTGTGCCCCCTTGTTACCGATCGTTATGTGTGTGCCCCCTTGTTACTGATCGTTATGTGTGTGCCCCCTTGTTACTGATCGTTGTGTGTGTGCCCCTTGTTACTGATCGTTATGTGTGTGCCCCCTTGTTACCGATCGTTATGTGTGTGCCCCCTTGTTACTGATCGTTGTGTGTGTGCCCCTTGTTACCGGTCGTTATGTGTGTGCCCCCTTGTTACTGATCGTTATGTGTGTGCCCCCTTGTTACTGATCGTTATGTGTGTGCCCCCTTGTTACCGATCGTTATGTGTGTGCCCTCTTGTTACTGATCGTTATGTGTGTGCCCCCTTGTTACCGATCGTTATGTGTGTGCCCCCTTGTTACTGATCGTTATGTGTCTGCCCCCTTGTTACTGATCGTTACGTGTGTGCCCTCTTGTTACTGATCGTTACGTGTGTGCCCTCTTGTTACTGATCGTTATGTGTGTGCCCCTTGTTACTGATCGTTATGTGAGTGCCCCCTTGTTACTGATCGTTATGTGTGTGCCCCTTGTTACCGATCGTTATGTGTGTGCCCCTTGTTACTGATCGTTATGTGTGTGCCCCTTGTTACTGATCGTTATGTGAGTGCCCCCTTGTTACTGATCGTTATGTGTGTGCCCCTTGTTACCGATCGTTATGTGTGTGCCCCTTGTTACCGGTCGTTATGTGTGTGCCCCCTTGTTACTGATCGTTATGTGTGTGCCCCCTTGTTACTGATCGTTGTGTGTGTGCCCCTTGTTACCGGTCGTTATGTGTGTGCCCCCTTGTTACTGATCGTTATGTGTGTGCCCCCTTGTTACTGATCGTTGTGTGTGTGCCCCCTTGTTACTGATCGTTATGTGTGTGCCCCCTTGTTACTGATCGTTATGTGTGTGCCCCCTTGTTACTGATCGTTATGTGTGTGCCCCCTTGTTACTGATCGTTATGTGTGTGCCCCTTGTTACTGATCGTTATGTGTGTGCCCCTTGTTACTGATCGTTATGTGAGTGCCCCCTTGTTACTGATCGTTATGTGTGTGCCCCTTGTTACCGATCGTTATGTGTGTGTCCCTTGTTACTGATCGTTATGTGTGTGCCCCCTTGTTACTGATCGTTATGTGTGTGCCCCCTTGTTACCGATCGTTATGTGTGTGTCCCTTGTTACCGATCGTTATGTGTGTGCCCCCTTGTTACTGATCGTTGTGTGTGCCCCCTTGTTACTCATCGTTATGTGTGTGCCCCTTGTTACTGATCGTTATGTGTGTGCCCCCTTGTTACTGATCGTTATGTGTGTGTCCCTTGTTACCGATCGTTATGTGTGTGCCCCCTTGTTACTGATCGTTATGTGTGTGCCCCCTTGTTACCGATCGTTATGTGTGTGCCCCCTTGTTACTGATCATTGTGTGTGTGCCCCTTGTTACTGATCGTTATGTGTGTGCCCCTTGTTACCGATCGTTACGTGTGTGCCCCCTTGTTACTGATCGTTATGTGTGTGCCCCTTGTTACCGATCGTTATGTGTGTGCCCCCTTGTTACTGATCGTTGTGTGTGTGCCCCTTGTTACCGGTCGTTATGTGTGTGCCCCCTTGTTACTGATCGTTATGTGTGTGCCCCCTTGTTACTGATCGTTATCTGTGTGCCCCCTTGTTACTGATCGTTATGTGTGTGCCCCCTTGTTACTGATCGTTATGTGTGTGCCCCCTTGTTACTGATCGTTATGTGTGTGCCCTCTTGTTACTGATCGTTATGTGTGTGCCCCCTTGTTACTGATCGTTATGTGTGTGCCCCCTTGTTACTGATCGTTATGTGTGTGCCCCCTTGTTACTGATCGTTATCTGTGTGCCCCCTTGTTACTGATCGTTATGTGTGTGCCCCCTTGTTACTGATCGTTATGTGTGTGCCCCCTTGTTACTGATCGTTATGTGTGTGCCCCCTTGTTACTGATCGTTATGTGTGTGCCCCCTTGTTCCTGATCGTTACGTGTGTGCCCTCTTGTTACTGATCGTTATGTGTGTGCCCCTTGTTACTGATCGTTATGTGAGTGCCCCCTTGTTACTGATCGTTATGTGTGTGCCCCTTGTTACCGATCGTTATGTGTGTGCCCCTTGTTACTGATCGTTATGTGTGTGCCCCCTTGTTACTGATCGTTATGTGTGTGTCCCTTGTTACCGATCGTTATGTGTGTGCCCCCTTGTTACTGATCGTTGTGTGTGTGCCCCTTGTTACTGATCGTTATGTGTGTTCCCCTTGTTACCGATCGTTATGTGTGTGCCCCTTGTTACTGATCGTTATGTGTGTGCCCCCTTGTTACCGATCGTTATGTGGGTGCCCCCTTGTTACTGATCGTTATGTGTGTGCCCCCTTGTTACTGATCGTTATGTGTGTGCCCCCTTGTTACTGTTCGTTATGTGTGTGCCCCCTTGTTACTGATCGTTATGTGTGTGCCCCCTTGTTACTGATCGTTATGTGTGTTCCCCTTGTTACTGATCGTTATGTGTGTGCCCTCTTGTTACTGATCGTTGTGTGTGTGCCCCTTGTTACCGATCGTTGTGTGTGTGCCCCTTGTTACTGATCGTTATGTGTGTGCCCCTTGTTACTGATCGTTGTGTGTGTGCCCCTTGTTACCGATCGTTATGTGTGTGCCCTCTTGTTACTAATCGTTGTGTGTGTGCCCCGAGTTACCAATCGTTGTGTGTGTGCCCCCTTGTTACTGATCGTTATGTGTGTGCCCCCTTGTTACCGATCGTTATGTGTGTGCCCCCTTGTTACTGATCGTTGTGTGTGTGCCCCCTTGTTACTGATCGTTATGTGTGTGCCCCCTTGTTACTGATCGTTATGTGTGTGCCCCCTTGTTACTGATCGTTATGTGTGTGCCCCCTTGTTACCGATCGTTATGTGTGTGCCCCCTTGTTACTGATCGTTATGTGAGTGCCCCCTTGTTACTGATCGTTATGTGTGTGCCCCTTGTTACCGGTCGTTATGTGTGTGCCCCCTTGTTACTGATCGTTATGTGTGTGCCCCTTGTTACCGATCGTTATGTGTGTGCCCCTTGTTACTGATCGTTATGTGTGTGCCCCCTTGTTACCGATCGTTATGTGTGTGCCCCCTTGTTACTGATCGTTGTGTGTGTGCCCCTTGTTACCGGTCGTTATGTGTGTGCCCCCTTGTTACTGATCGTTATGTGTGTGCCCCCTTGTTACTGATCGTTATGTGTGTGCCCCCTTGTTACTGATCGTTATGTGTGTGCCCCCTTGTTACTGATCGTTATGTGTGTGCCCCCTTGTTACTGATCGTTATGTGTGTGCCCCCTTGTTACCGATCGTTATGTGTGTGCCCCCTTGTTACCGATCGTTATGTGTGTGCCCCCTTGTTACCGATCGTTATGTGTGTGCCCTCTTGTTACTGATCGTTATGTGTGTGCCCCCTTGTTACCGATCGTTATGTGTGTGCCCCCTTGTTACTGATCGTTATGTGTGTGCCCCCTTGTTACTGATCGTTATGTGTGTGCCCCCTCGTTACTGATCGTTAAGTGTGTGTCCCTTGTTACTGATCGTTACGTGTGTGCCCCCATGTTACTGATCGTTATGTGTGTGCCCCCTTGTTACTGATCGTTATGTGTGTGCCCCCTTGTTACTGATCGTTATGTGTGTGTCCCTTGTTACCGATCGTTATGTGTGTGCCCCCTTGTTACTGATCGTTGTGTGTGTGCCCCTTGTTACCGATCGTTATGTGTGTGCCCTCTTGTTACTAATCGTTGTGTGTGTGCCCCTTGTTACCAATCGTTGTGTGTGTGCCCCCTTGTTACTGATCGTTATGTGTGTGCCCCCTTGTTACCGATCGTTATGTGTGTGCCCCCTTGTTACTGATCGTTGTGTGTGTGCCCCCTTGTTACTGATCGTTATGTGTGTGCCCCCTTGTTCCTGATCGTTATGTGTGTGCCCCCTTGTTACTGATCGTTATGTGTGTGCCCCTTGTTACTGATCGTTATGTGTGTGCCCCCTTGTTACTGATCGTTATGTGTGTGCCCCCTTGTTACTGATCGTTATGTGTGTGCCCCCTTGTTACTGATCGTTATGTGTGTGCCCCCTTGTTACCGATCGTTATGTGTGTGCCCCCTTGTTACTGATCATTGTGTGTGTGCCCCTTGTCACTGATCGTTATGTGTGTGCCCCTTGTTACCGATCGTTACGTGTGTGCCCCCTTGTTACTGATCGTTATGTGTGTGCCCCTTGTTACCGATCGTTATGTGTGTGCCCCCTTGTTACTGATCGTTGTGTGTGTGCCCCTTGTTACCGGTCGTTATGTGTGTGCCCCCTTGTTACTGATCGTTATGTGTGTGCCCCCTTGTTACTGATCGTTATCTGTGTGCCCCCTTGTTACTGATCGTTATGTGTGTGCCCCCTTGTTACTGATCGTTATGTGTGTGCCCCCTTGTTACTGATCGTTATGTGTGTGCCCTCTTGTTACTGATCGTTATGTGTGTGCCCCCTTGTTACTGATCGTTATGTGTGTGCCCCCTTGTTACTGATCGTTATGTGTGTGCCCCCTTGTTACTGATCGTTATCTGTGTGCCCCCTTGTTACTGATCGTTATGTGTGTGCCCCCTTGTTACTGATCGTTATGTGTGTGCCCCCTTGTTACTGATCGTTATGTGTGTGCCCCCTTGTTACTGATCGTTATGTGTGTGCCCCCTTGTTCCTGATCGTTACGTGTGTGCCCTCTTGTTACTGATCGTTATGTGTGTGCCCCTTGTTACTGATCGTTATGTGAGTGCCCCCTTGTTACTGATCGTTATGTGTGTGCCCCTTGTTACCGATCGTTATGTGTGTGCCCCTTGTTACTGATCGTTATGTGTGTGCCCCCTTGTTACTGATCGTTATGTGTGTGTCCCTTGTTACCGATCGTTATGTGTGTGCCCCCTTGTTACTGATCGTTGTGTGTGTGCCCCTTGTTACCGGTCGTTATGTGTGTGCCCCCTTGTTACTAATCGTTATGTGTGTGCCCCCTTGTTACTGATCGTTATGTGTGTGCCCCCTTGTTACCGATCGTTATGTGTGTGCCCCCTTGTTACTGATCGTTATGTGTGTGCCCCCTTGTTACTGATCGTTATGTGTGTGCCCCCTTGTTACCGATCGTTATGTGTGTGCCCCCTTGTTACTGATCGTTACGTGTGTGCCCCCTTGTTACTGATCGTTATGTGTGTGCCCCCTTGTTACTGATCGTTATGTGTGTGCCCCCTTGTTACTGATCGTTATGTGTGTGCCCCTTGTTACCGATCGTTATGTGTGTGCCCCCTTGTTACTGATCGTTGTGTGTGTGCCCCTTGTTACCGATCGTTATGTGTGTGCCCCTTGTTACCAATCGTTGCGTGTGTGCCCCCTTGTTACTGATCGTTGTGTGTGTGCCCCTTGTTACTGATCGTTGTGTGTGTGCCCCTTGTTACCAATCGTTGTGTGTGTGCCCCCTTGTTACTGATCGTTATGTGTGTGCCCCCTTGTTACCGATCGTTATGTGTGTGCCCCCTTGTTACTGATCGTTATGTGCGTGCCCCCTTGTTACCGATCGTTATGTGTGTGCCCCCTTGTTACTGATCGTTATGTGAGTGCCCCCTTGTTACTGATCGTTATGTGTGTGCCCCCTTGTTACTGATCGTTATGTGCGTGCCCCCTTGTTACCGATCGTTATGTGTGTGCCCCCTTGTTACTGATCGTTATGTGCGTGCCCCCTTGTTACCGATCGTTATGTGTGTGCCCCCTTGTTACTGATCGTTATGTGAGTGCCCCCTTGTTACTGATCGTTATGTGTGTGACCCTTGTTACCGATCGTTACGTGTGTGCCCCCGTGTTACTGATCGTTGTGTGTGTGCCCCTTGTTACCGATCGTTATGTGTGTGCCCCCTTGTTACTGATCGTTGTGTGTGTGCCCCTTGTTACCGGTCGTTATGTGTGTGCCCCCTTGTTACTGATCGTTATGTGTGTGCCCCCTTGTTACCGATCGTTATGTGTGTGCCCCCTTGTTACTGATCGTTATGTGTGTGCCCCCTTGTTACTGATCGTTGTGTGTGTGCCCCTTGTTACTGATCGTTATGTGTGTGCCCCCTTGTTACCGATCGTTATGTGTGTGCCCCCTTGTTACTGATCGTTGTGTGTGTGCCCCTTGTTACCGGTCGTTATGTGTGTGCCCCCTTGTTACTGATCGTTATGTGTGTGCCCCCTTGTTACTGATCGTTATGTGTGTGCCCCCTTGTTACCGATCGTTATGTGTGTGCCCTCTTGTTACTGATCGTTATGTGTGTGCCCCCTTGTTACCGATCGTTATGTGTGTGCCCCCTTGTTACTGATCGTTATGTGTCTGCCCCCTTGTTACTGATCGTTACGTGTGTGCCCTCTTGTTACTGATCGTTACGTGTGTGCCCTCTTGTTACTGATCGTTATGTGTGTGCCCCTTGTTACTGATCGTTATGTGAGTGCCCCCTTGTTACTGATCGTTATGTGTGTGCCCCTTGTTACCGATCGTTATGTGTGTGCCCCTTGTTACTGATCGTTATGTGTGTGCCCCTTGTTACTGATCGTTATGTGAGTGCCCCCTTGTTACTGATCGTTATGTGTGTGCCCCTTGTTACCGATCGTTATGTGTGTGCCCCTTGTTACCGGTCGTTATGTGTGTGCCCCCTTGTTACTGATCGTTATGTGTGTGCCCCCTTGTTACTGATCGTTGTGTGTGTGCCCCTTGTTACCGGTCGTTATGTGTGTGCCCCCTTGTTACTGATCGTTATGTGTGTGCCCCCTTGTTACTGATCGTTGTGTGTGTGCCCCCTTGTTACTGATCGTTATGTGTGTGCCCCCTTGTTACTGATCGTTATGTGTGTGCCCCCTTGTTACTGATCGTTATGTGTGTGCCCCCTTGTTACTGATCGTTATGTGTGTGCCCCTTGTTACTGATCGTTATGTGTGTGCCCCTTGTTACTGATCGTTATGTGAGTGCCCCCTTGTTACTGATCGTTATGTGTGTGCCCCTTGTTACCGATCGTTATGTGTGTGTCCCTTGTTACTGATCGTTATGTGTGTGCCCCCTTGTTACTGATCGTTATGTGTGTGCCCCCTTGTTACCGATCGTTATGTGTGTGTCCCTTGTTACCGATCGTTATGTGTGTGCCCCCTTGTTACTGATCGTTGTGTGTGCCCCCTTGTTACTCATCGTTATGTGTGTGCCCCTTGTTACTGATCGTTATGTGTGTGCCCCCTTGTTACTGATCGTTATGTGTGTGTCCCTTGTTACCGATCGTTATGTGTGTGCCCCCTTGTTACTGATCGTTATGTGTGTGCCCCCTTGTTACCGATCGTTATGTGTGTGCCCCCTTGTTACTGATCATTGTGTGTGTGCCCCTTGTTACTGATCGTTATGTGTGTGCCCCTTGTTACCGATCGTTACGTGTGTGCCCCCTTGTTACTGATCGTTATGTGTGTGCCCCTTGTTACCGATCGTTATGTGTGTGCCCCCTTGTTACTGATCGTTGTGTGTGTGCCCCTTGTTACCGGTCGTTATGTGTGTGCCCCCTTGTTACTGATCGTTATGTGTGTGCCTCCTTGTTACTGATCGTTATCTGTGTGCCCCCTTGTTACTGATCGTTATGTGTGTGCCCCCTTGTTACTGATCGTTATGTGTGTGCCCCCTTGTTACTGATCGTTATGTGTGTGCCCTCTTGTTACTGATCGTTATGTGTGTGCCCCCTTGTTACTGATCGTTATGTGTGTGCCCCCTTGTTACTGATCGTTATGTGTGTGCCCCCTTGTTACTGATCGTTATCTGTGTGCCCCCTTGTTACTGATCGTTATGTGTGTGCCCCCTTGTTACTGATCGTTATGTGTGTGCCCCCTTGTTACTGATCGTTATGTGTGTGCCCCCTTGTTACTGATCGTTATGTGTGTGCCCCCTTGTTCCTGATCGTTACGTGTGTGCCCTCTTGTTACTGATCGTTATGTGTGTGCCCCTTGTTACTGATCGTTATGTGAGTGCCCCCTTGTTACTGATCGTTATGTGTGTGCCCCTTGTTACCGATCGTTATGTGTGTGCCCCTTGTTACTGATCGTTATGTGTGTGCCCCCTTGTTACTGATCGTTATGTGTGTGTCCCTTGTTACCGATCGTTATGTGTGTGCCCCCTTGTTACTGATCGTTGTGTGTGTGCCCCTTGTTACCGGTCGTTATGTGTGTGCCCCCTTGTTACTGATCGTTATGTGTGTGCCCCCTTGTTACTGATCGTTATGTGTGTGCCCCCTTGTTACCGATCGTTATGTGTGTGCCCCCTTGTTACTGATCGTTATGTGGATGCCCCCTTGTTACTGATCGTTATGTGTGTGCCCCCTTGTTACCGATCGTTATGTGTGTGCCCCCTTGTTACTGATCGTTACGTGTGTGCCCCCTTGTTACTGATCGTTATGTGTGTGCCCCCTTGTTACTGATCGTTATGTGTGTGCCCCCTTGTTACTGATCGTTATGTGTGTGCCCCTTGTTACCGATCGTTATGTGTGTGCCCCCTTGTTACTGATCGTTGTGTGTGTGCCCCTTGTTACCGATCGTTATGTGTGTGCCCCTTGTTACCAATCGTTGTGTGTGTGCCCCCTTGTTACTGATCGTTGTGTGTGTGCCCCTTGTTACTGATCGTTGTGTGTGTGCCCCTTGTTACCAATCGTTGTGTGTGTGCCCCCTTGTTACTGATCGTTATGTGTGTGCCCCCTTGTTACCGATCGTTATGTGTGTGCCCCCTTGTTACTGATCGTTATGTGCGTGCCCCCTTGTTACCGATCGTTATGTGTGTGCCCCCTTGTTACTGATCGTTATGTGAGTGCCCCCTTGTTACTGATCGTTATGTGTGTGCCCCCTTGTTACTGATCGTTATGTGCGTGCCCCCTTGTTACCGATCGTTATGTGTGTGCCCCCTTGTTACTGATCGTTATGTGCGTGCCCCCTTGTTACCGATCGTTATGTGTGTGCCCCCTTGTTACTGATCGTTATGTGAGTGCCCCCTTGTTACTGATCGTTATGTGTGTGACCCTTGTTACCGATCGTTACGTGTGTGCCCCCGTGTTACTGATCGTTGTGTGTGTGCCCCTTGTTACCGATCGTTATGTGTGTGCCCCCTTGTTACTGATCGTTGTGTGTGTGCCCCTTGTTACCGGTCGTTATGTGTGTGCCCCCTTGTTACTGATCGTTATGTGTGTGCCCCCTTGTTACCGATCGTCATGTGTGTGCCCCCTTGTTACTGATCGTTATGTGTGTGCCCCCTTGTTACTGATCGTTGTGTGTGTGCCCCTTGTTACTGATCGTTATGTGTGTGCCCCCTTGTTACCGATCGTTATGTGTGTGCCCCCTTGTTACTGATCGTTGTGTGTGTGCCCCTTGTTACCGGTCGTTATGTGTGTGCCCCCTTGTTACCGATCGTTATGTGTGTGCCCTCTTGTTACTGATCGTTATGTGTGTGCCCCCTTGTTACCGATCGTTATGTGTGTGCCCCCTTGTTACTGATCGTTATGTGTCTGCCCCCTTGTTACTGATCGTTACGTGTGTGCCCTCTTGTTACTGATCGTTACGTGTGTGCCCTCTTGTTACTGATCGTTATGTGTGTGCCCCTTGTTACCGATCGTTATGTGTGTGCCCCTTGTTACTGATCGTTATGTGTGTGCCCCTTGTTACTGATCGTTATGTGAGTGCCCCCTTGTTACTGATCGTTATGTGTGTGCCCCTTGTTACCGATCGTTATGTGTGTGCCCCCTTGTTACTGATCGTTATGTGTGTGCCCCCTTGTTACTGATCGTTATGTGTGTGTCCCTTGTTACCGATCGTTATGTGTGTGCCCCCTTGTTACTGATCGTTGTGTGTGTGCCCCTTGTTACCGGTCGTTATGTGTGTGCCCCCTTGTTACTGATCGTTATGTGTGTGCCCCCTTGTTACTGATCGTTATGTGTGTGCCCCCTTGTTACTGATCGTTATGTGTGTGCCCCCTTGTTACTGATCGTTATGTGTGTGCCCCTTGTTACTGATCGTTATGTGTGTGCCCCTTGTTACTGATCGTTATGTGAGTGCCCCCTTGTTACTGATCGTTATGTGTGTGCCCCTTGTTACCGATCGTTATGTGTGTGTCCCTTGTTACTGATCGTTATGTGTGTGCCCCCTTGTTACTGATCGTTATGTGTGTGTCCCTTGTTACCGATCGTTATGTGTGTGTCCCTTGTTACCGATCGTTATGTGTGTGCCCCCTTGTTACTGATCGTTGTGTGTGCCCCCTTGTTACTGATCGTTATGTGTGTGCCCCTTGTTACTGATCGTTATGTGTGTGCCCCCTTGTTACTGATCGTTATGTGTGTGTCCCTTGTTACCGATCGTTATGTGTGTGCCCCCTTGTTACTCATCGTTATGTGTGTGCCCCTTGTTACTGATCGTCATGTGTGTGCCCCTTGTTACTGATCGTTATGTGTGTGTCCCTTGTTACTGATCATTACGTGTGTGCCCCCTTGTTACTGATCGTTATGTGTGTGCCCCCTTGTTACTGATCGTTATGTGTGTGTCCCTTGTTACCGATCGTTATGTGTGTGCCCCCTTGTTACTGATCGTTGTGTGTGTGCCCCTTGTTACCGGTCGTTATGTGTGTGCCCCCTTGTTACCGATCGTTATGTGTGTGCCCCCTTGTTACTGATCGTTGTGTGTGTGCCCCTTGTTACCGATCGTTATGTGTGTGCCCTCTTGTTACTGATCGTTATGTGTGTGCCCCCTTGTTACTGATCGTTGTGTGTGTGCCCCTTGTTACTGATCGTTATGTGTGTGCCCCTTGTTACTGATCGTTATGTGTGTGCCCCTTGTTACTGATCGTTATGTGTGTGCCCCTTGTTACCGATCGTTATGTGTGTGCCCTCTTGTTACTGATCGTTATGTGTGTGCCCCCTTGTTACTGATCGTTATGTGTGTGCCCCCTTGTTACCGATCGTTATGTGTGTGCCCCCTTGTTACTGATCGTTATGTGTGTGCCCCCTTGTTACTGATCGTTATGTGTGTGCCCCTTGTTACTGATCGTTATGTGTGTGCCCCCTTGTTACCGATCGTTATGTGTGTGCCCCCTTGTTACTGGTCGTTATGTGAGTTCCCTCTTGTTAGCGATTCACTCAATTCCTCGGGTCCTGTGTCTGTGGTATAGAAATACCCAGAATTGAACACAAGCCGGTAGTTTTACTCAGAGCTGATGTGAAAACTACAGTCACTGAAGGTGACTGTTGAACTAAAGCAGCTTTGCATAGAACTACATAGAAATTACAGCAAAAAACTTCAACCTAACCAGGAGAAATATATCCCACTAGAAGGGAAGAGCAAACTAGCCAGTAATGACACACCATGGATGAATAAAGAAATAAGGGCCAAATTGAAAGTAAAGAAAAAGGCAGACTCTAATTACGTAGACAATAAAGGAGAGGATGACAAAACGGAACATGTAAAGATTCGGTCAAAAAAACAATTAGGAAAGCAAAGAGATACTACAAAATTAAATTATCAAGGAATTTAAAAATAAATAGTGTATTCTACAGACACATAAATAGCAAAAGAAAAATCAGGATCGGGACACGACCACTCAGGGGTGCACACGATATACTCACAGGGAATGACAGCGAAATGGCAGAAATATTAAATAAATACTTTGCCTCAGTATTTACCGGGGAGACTAACCAGGTGAGCAGGACATTATATCTTTTTTGGATCTCTTCTTTTAAAGACATTTAAGGCAGAAAGAGGAGCGATAATTGATAAACGAATCAAGCTTAGAGAGGATAAAACCCCAGGTCCGGATGGATTGCATTCGTGCATTTTAAAAGAAGTTAGGGAGGAGATAGCAGAGGCACTGTTACATGTATATAAAAATTCATTGGAAAAGGGAATAGTGCCAGAGGACTGGCGGACAGCTAATGTTATTCCTATATTTAAAAAGGGAGATTGAACAAGTCCAGGGAACTATCGACCAGTTAGCTTATTGTCAGTGGTAGGAAAGATTATGGAATCTTTACTCAAAGATGTAACAAAAAAAATCTAGAAAATATAATAAAGAATAGACAGCATGGATTTCAGAAGGGAAGGTCATGCCTGACCAACCTTATTGAATTCTTTGAAGAAGTAACAGAAAGAGTAGACAAGGGTAATGTAGTAGATGTCATATGTTTGGATTTTCAAAAGGCCTTCAATAAGGTACCACATTGTAGTCTCAGGACTAAGGTCAGAGTATGTGGAGTCAGGGGACAGGGAGCAGAATGGATAGCAAGCTCAAAACAGAAAAGAGAGAGTAGGGGTTAAGAGAAGTTACTCAGACTGGCAAAAGGTGGGAAGTGGTGTTCCACAAGAATTGGTACTGGGACCGCTGTTGTTTACCATTTACATCAATGATTTGGACACGGGAAACCGAAGTACAATTTCAAAATTTGGGGATGACACCAAATTGGGGGGTATAGTTAATACCGAGGAGCACTGTGACAAAATAGCGGAAGTCATTAATAAACTTGCAGAACGGGCGTGTAATTGGCAAATGAATTTCAATACAGGTATGTGTGAGGTGATACGTTTAGGTAGGAAGAATAAGGAGGCCACGTACTCCTTGAAAAGTAAGAGTCTAAATGGGATGGAGGAGCAAAGTGATCTTGGGGTACAGATACACAAATCACTAAAAGTAGCGACGCAGGTTAATAAGGCCATAAAAAAGGCAAATCAAGCACTGGGGTTCATTTCTAGAGGGATAGAATTGAAAAGCATTAAACTTGTATAGAACCTTGGTTAGACCACACTTGGAGTACTGTGAACAGTTTAGGTCAACATAAGAACATCAGAAATAGGAGCAGGAGTAGGCCATACGGCCCCTCGAGCCTGCTCCACCATTCAATAAGATCATGGCTGATCTTCGACCTCAACTCCACTTTCCTGCCCTATCCTCATATCCCTTGATTCCCCTAGAGTCCAAAAATCATCAATGTCAGCCTTGAATGTACTCAATGATTCAGCATCCACAGCCCTCTGGGGTAGAGAATTCCAAAGATTCACAACCCTCTGAGTGAAGAAATTTCTTCTCATCTCAGTCCTAAATGGCCGACCCCTTATCCTGAGACTATGCCCCCGAGTTCTCGACTCTCCAGCCAGGGGAAACAATCTCTCAGCATCTACCCTGTCAAGCCCCCTCATAATCTTATATGTTTCAGTGAGATTACCTCTCCTTCTAAACCCCAGAGAGTATAGAGCCATTTTACTCAATCTCTCCTCATATGACAACCCTTTTATACCAGGAATTAATCTTGTGAACCTTTGTTGCACTGCCTCTAAGGCAAGTATATCCTTCCTTAGGAAAGGAGACCAAAACTGTACATAGTACTCCAGGTGTGATCTCATCAAAGCCCTGTACAATTGCAGCAAGACTTCCTTACTCTTGTATTCCAACCCCCCTTGCAATAAAAGCCAACATGCCATTTGCCTTCCTAATTGCTTGCTGAACCTGCATGTTAACTTTCTGTGTTTCATGTACAAGGACACCCAAATTCCTCTGAACTCCAACATTCGATAGATTCTCACCCTTTAAAAAATATTCTATTTTTCTATTCTTCCTACCAAAGTGAATAACCTCACATTTCACATCTGCCACCTTCTTGCCCACTCACTTAACCTGTCTATATCCCTTTGCAGAGTCTTTGTGTCCTCCTCACAACTTACTTTCCCACCCAGCTTTATATCGTCAGCAAACTTGAATACATCACACTCAGTCCCCTCATCTAAGTCATTGATATAGATAGTAAATAACTGAGGCCCCACTAGTTACAGCCTGCCAACCTGAAAATGACCCGTTTATCCCTACTCTCTGTTTTCTGTCCGTTAACCAATCCTCAATCCATGCTAATATATTACCCCCAACCCCATGAACCCTTATCTTGTGCAACAACCTTTTGTGTGGCATCTTATCGAATACCTTCTGAAAATCCAAATACACGACATCCACTGGTTCCCCTTTATCTACCCTGCTAGTTACACCCTCAAAAAACTCTAATAGATTTGTCAAACATGATTTCCCTTTCATAAAACCATGTTGACTCTGCCTGATCATATTATGATTTTCTAAGTGCCCTGTTACCACATCCTTAATAATGGATTCCAGCATTTTCCTGACAATTAATGTCAGGCTATCTGGTCTGTAGTTCCCTGTTTTCTCTCTTCCTCCTTTCTCGAATAGCGGTGTTCCATTTGTTACCTTCCAATTCGCTGGGACCATTCCAGAATCTAGGGAATTCTGGAAGATCACAACCAATGCATCCACTATCTCTGCAGCCACCTCTTTTAGAACCCTAGGATGTAGGCCATCAGGTCCAGGGGATTTGCCGGCTTTTAGTCCCATTAATTTCTCCAGTACTTTTTCTTTACTAATATTAATTACTTTAAGTTCCTCACAGTCATTAGACCCTTGGTTGCCCAAAATTTCTGGTATGTTTTTTGCGTCTTCTATGACGACAGATACAAAATATTTGTGTAATGTCTCTGCCATTTCCTTATTCCCCATTATAATTTCTCCTGTCTCAGCCTCTAGGGGACCAACGTTTACTTTTGCTACTCTCTTCCTTTTTACATACTTGTAGAAGCTCTTACAATCTGTTTTTATATTTCTTGCTAGTTACTCTTAAATTTTTTTGTCATCCTTTGCTGGTTTCTAAAACTCTCCCAATCCTCGGGCTTACCACTCCTCTTGGCAACATTATAAGCCTCTTCTTTTAATCTAATACTACACTTAACTTCTTTAGTTAGCCACGGATGGATCACTTCTCCTGTGGAGTTTTTAATTCTCAATGGAATGTATATTCGTTGAGAATTATGAATTATTTCTTTAAATGTTCAGCATTGCTTATATACCATCATATCTTTTAATCTAATTTCCCAATCTACCTTAACCAACTCGCCCCTCATACCTATGTAATTGGCTTTGTTTAAGTTTAAGAGTTTTGGACTTAAGTACGTCACTCTCAAACTCAATGTGAAATTCTATCATATTATGATCAATCTTCCCCAGAGGATCCCTTAGTATGAGATTAGTAATTAACCCTGTCTCATTACACAAGACAAGATTGAAAATAGCCTGTTCCCTGGTTGGTTCCACAATGTATTGTTCCAGAAAACTCTCTCGAATGCATTCCATGAACTCGTCCTTCAAACTACTTTTGCCAATTTGATTTGCCCAGTCTATATGAAGATTAAAGTCCCGCACAATTATTGCATTACCTTTGTTACAAGCTCCTCTTATTTCTTGATTAATACTCTGTCCAATGGTATAGCTACTGTTAGGGGGCCTATAAACTACTCCCACCAGTGTTTCCTGCCCTTGTTATTTCTTATTTCCACCCAGACTGATTCTACTTCCTGATCTTCCGAGCCAAGATCCTTTCTCACCGCTGTCCTGATGTCATCCTTTATTATCAGGGCGACACCTCCTCCTTTTCCATTTTGTTTGTCTTTTCGAAATGTCAAGTATCCTGGAATATTTAGTTCCCAACCTTGGTCACCTTGCAACTTGTCTCAGTATTGTCTGTTAGATCAAACCCATTTATCTCTGTTTGTGCCATTAATTTGTCTATCTTGTTCGAAATGTTTCATGCATTCAGATAAAGAGCCTTTAATTTTAACTATTTTTCTTTGCTTTGACCTTATTCACTGATGCACTATTACCGTTAAACTCTCTGTCCTTTCCTGTCACACTCTGCTTATCTTTACCCAAATCGCTACACTGCTGTATTGCTTTGACTTTTGTCTTCAGATTTATAAATTTCTCCTCACCTGAACCCTCCCACACCCCCCACACTTTTTAGTTTAAAACCCTATCTACAGTCCTAGATTTTCAATTCACCAGGACACTGGTCCCAGCCTGGTTTTAGGTGCAGCAAGCAGTTAGGAAGGCGAATGGTATGTTGGCGTTCATTGCAAGAGGATTTGAGTCCAGGAGCAGGGATGTCTTACTGCAGTTATACAGGGCCTTGGTTAGACCACATCTGGAGTATTGTGTGCAGTTTTGGTCTCCTTATCTGAGGAAGGATGTCCTTGCCATGGAGGGAGTGCAACGAAGGTTTACCAGACTGATTCCTGGGATGGCAGGACTGACGTATGAGGAGAGATTGGGTCGACTAGGCCAACATTCACTGGAGTTTAGAGGAATGAGAGGTGATCTCATCGAAACATAAAATTCTAACAGGACTAGACAGACTAGATGCAGGGAGGATGTTCCCGATGGCTGGGGAGTCCAGAACCAGGGGTCACAGTCTCAGGATACGGGGTATGCCATTTAGAACCGAGATGAGGAGAAATTTCTTCAGAGGGTGGTGAACCTGTGGAATTCTCTACCGCAGAAGGCAGTGGAGGCCAAGTCATTAGATGTATTCTACAAGGAGATAGATATATTTCTTAATGCTAAAGGGATCAAGGGACATGGGGAAAAAGCAGGAACAGGGTACTGAGTTAGCCGATCGGCCATGATCATTTTGAATGGCGGAGCAAGCCCGAAGGGCCGAATGGCCTACTCTTGCTCCTATTTTCTATGTTTCTATGTTAAATGGAGCCCATCCCATCGGAACAGCTCCCTCTTTCCCCAGTACTGGTGCCAGTGCCCCATGAATCGAAACCCCTGTCTCCCACACCACTCTTTGAGCCATGCATTTAACTCCCTGATCTGTTTGTCCCTATGCCAATTTGCACATGGCTCAGGTAGTAATCCAGAGATTATTACCTTTGAGGTTATGCTTATTAATTTAGACCCTAGCTCCATATTATAAAAAGGAGAAAGAGGCACTGGAGAAGGTGCAAAAAAGATTTACAAGGATGATACCAGAACTGAGAGGTTAAACCTATCAGGAAAGACTGAGCAGGCTGGGGCTCTTTTCTCCAGAAAAAAGACTGAGGGGTGACCTGATAGAGGTCTTTACAATTATGAAAGAGTTTGATAGGGTAGATGTAGAGAAGATATTTCCACTTGTGGTGGAGACCAGAACTCGGGGCCATAAATATAAGATAGTCACCAATAAATCCAATAGGGAATTCAGGAGACACTTCTTTACCCAGAGAGTGGTTAGGATGTGGAACTCGCCAACAGAAATTGCAGTTGAGGCGACCAGCAGAGGTGCATTTAAGGGGAAGCTAGATAAACATGTGAGGGAGAAAGGAATAGAAGGATATGCTGATAGGGTTAGGGGTTCTAGGGGAATCAAGGGACATGGGGATCAGGTGGGAAAGTGGAGTTGAGGTCGAAGATCAGCCACGATCTGAATGAATGGCGGAGCAGGCTCGAGGGCCCATGTGGCCTACTCCTGCTCCCATTTCTTATGTTCTTATATTAGATGAGGTAGGGTGGGAGGCTCATGTGGAGCATAAACAGACCTGTTGGGCTGAATGGCCTGTTTCTGTGCTGTACATGCTATGTAGTTCTATGTAATGTGCTGGGTGAGGCTTCCCCTCAATGTAACATAGGATGGTTGGGAATGTCAATGGATGTTATTTATATGGACTTCCAGAAGACATTTGATAAGTCCCGCATAAGAGACTGTTAGCTAAGATAGAAGCCCATGGAATCGAGGGAAAAGTACGGACTTGGTTAGGAAGTTGGCTGAGCGAAAGGCGACAGAGAGTAGGGATAATGGGAAGGTACTCACATTGGCAGGATGTGACTAGTGGTGTCCCACAGGGATCTGTCTTGGGGCCTCAATTATTCACAATATTTATTAACGACTTAGATGAAGGCATACAAAGTCTCATATCTAAGTTTGCCGATGACACAAAGATTGGTGGCATTGTAAGCAGTGTAGATGAAAACATAAAATTACAAAGCGATATTGATAGATTAGGTGAATGGGCAAAACTGTGGCAAATGGAATTCAATGTAAACAAATGTGAGGTCATCCACTTTGGATCAAAAAAGGATAGAACAGGGTACTTTCTAAATGGTGAAAAGTTAAAAACAGTGGATGTCCAAAGGGACTTAGGGGTTCAGGTACATAGATCATTGAAGTGTCATGAACAGGTGCAGAAAATAATCAAGAAGGCAAATGGAATGCTGGCCTTTATATCTAGAGGACTAGAGTACAAGGGGGCAGAAGTTATGCTGCAGCTGTACAAAACCCTGGTTAGACCGCACCTGGAGTACTGTGAGCAGTTCTGGGCACCGCACCTTCGGAAGGACATATTGGCCTTGGAGGGAGTGCAGCGCAGGTTTACTAGAATGATACCCGGACTTCAAGGGTTAAGTTACGAGGAGAGATTACACAAATTGGAGTTGTATTCTCTTGCGTTTCGAAGGTTAAGGGGTGATCTGATTGAAGTTTATAAGATATTAAGGGGAACAGATAGGGTGGATAGAGGGAAACTATTTCCGCTGGTTGGGGATTCTAGGAGTAGGGGGCACAGTCTAAAAATTAGAGCCAGACCTTTCAGGAGCGAGATTAGAAAACATTTCTACACACAAAGGGTGGTAGAAGTTTGGAACTCTCTTCCGCAAACGGCAATTGATACTAGCTCAATTGCTAAATTTAAATGTGAGATAGATAGCTT
This sequence comes from Heptranchias perlo, assembly GCF_035084215.1. NCBI lineage: Eukaryota > Metazoa > Chordata > Chondrichthyes > Hexanchiformes > Hexanchidae > Heptranchias > Heptranchias perlo. The sequence goes on along the minus strand of NC_090365.1, from coordinate 15,737,646 downwards.
TTTGGCAACCAAAGGTATTAAGGGATATGGGCCAAAGGCAGGTATATGGAGTTAGATCACAGATCAGCCATGATCTTATCAAATGGCGGAGCAGGCACGAGGGGCTGAATGGCCTACTCCTGTTCCTATGTTCCTATTACATAGAATTTAGAGTACAGAAACAGGCCATTCGGCCCAACTGGTCTGTGTCGGTGTTCATGCTCCACACAAGCCTCCTCTCACCCTACCAGCATATCACATTTACTGCCATCGAAAGCAAAATACTGTGGATGCTGGAAATCTGAAATAAAAACAGAAAATGCTGGAAATACTCAGAGAGTGAGGCAGCATCTGTGGAGAAAGAAACAGAGTTTAACGTTTCAGGTCGAAGACCTTTCGTCAGAACTGGAAGAAGTTAAAGAGTTAACAGTTTTTAAGCAAGTTCAGAGCCAGGGAAAGAGGGAGGCAAGGGGAGGGGAGGAAAGGACAAAGGGTGTGATAGGGTGGAGGGCAGGAGTGATTAAATGACAAAAGGGATGATGGTGCAAGGCAAGGAGGGTGGTAATGGGACAGGTTAAGAAACAAAAGATGGGTCTAGAGGAGCTGTAAATGGTAACAGCAGAACCATTACCAGCACCTGCTGTCCAAAAAAAATGGGAACAGTGGTTATGATCTGAAGTTATTGAAATCAATGTTGAGTCCGGAAGGTTGTAAAGTGCCTAATCGAAAGATGAGGTGCTGTTCCTCGAGCTTCTGTTGAGCTTCATTGGAACAGTGTAAGAGGCCGGGGACAGAGAGGTCAGAGTGGGAGTGGGACAGGGAATTAAAATGGCAAGTGACCGGCAGGTCAGGGTCGTGCTTGCGGACAGAGCGGAGGTGTTCAGCAAAGCGATCACCCAGTCTGCGTTCGGTCTCCCCAATGTAGAGGAGACCGCGTCGTGTGCTGCGGATACAGTATACTAAATTGAAAGAGGTACAAGTAACCCGCTGTTTCACCTGGAAGGAGTGTTTGGGGCTCTGGACGGTGGAGAGGGCAGAGGTGAAAGGGCAGGTGTTGCATCTCCTGCATTTGCACAGGAAGGTGCCGTGGGGGTGTTGGAAGAGTGGACCAGGGTGTCACGGAGCGAGCGGTCCCTTCAGAATGCTGAAAGGAGAGGGGAAGATGTGTTTGGTGGTGGCAACGCGCTGGAGGTGGAAGAAATGGCGGAGGATGAAACATTGAATGTGGAGGCTGGTGGGGTGGAAGGTGAGGACAAGGGGGACCCTATCATGGTTCTGGAAGGGGAAGGGGTGAAGGCAGAACACGGTCGAGGGCCCTGTCAACTAGAATGGAGGGGAATCCTTGGTTAAGAAAAAAGGAAGACATCAGAAGCACTGGTGTGGAAGGTGGCATCGTTAGAACAGATGAGACGGAAACGGAAAAATTGGGAGAATGGAATGGAGTCCTTACAGGATGTGGGTTGGGAGGAAGTGTAATCAAGGTAGCTGTGGGAGTCGGTGGGCTTATAATAGATATTGGTTGACAGCCTATCCCCAGAAATGGAGATAGAATAGTCGAGGAAGGGAAGAGTTGGAGATGGACCATGTGAAGGCGAGGGAAGGGTGGAAATTGGAAGTAAAGTTAATGAAATTTTCCAGTTCAGGGCAAGAGTAGGAAATGGCACCAATACAATCATCAATGTATCGGAAAAAGAGGTGAGGGAGGGGACCTGCGTAGGACTGGAACAAGGAATGTTCCAAGTATCCCACAAAAAGGATACGGATTCCCATAGCGACATCTTTTATTTGGAGGAAGTGAGTGGAGTCAAAGGAGAAGTTGTTTAATGTAAGAACAAGTTCAGCCAGGTGGTGGTCGATGGGAACTGGTTGGGCCTCCGTTCAAGGAAGAAACGGTGGGCCCGCAGGCCGTCCTGGTGGGGGATAAAGGTGTCGAGGGACTGGACGTCCATGGTGAAAAGAGGATGGGTCTACTGGGGCAGAGTCCTGTTTGTGGATCTTGGGAAGGAGGTAGAAACGGGCTGTGCAGGGTTGAGGGACTATGAGGTTGGAGGCCATTGGGGGGGTGGGTGAGGTGGTGGGGAAGATCTCCGGAGAAGATGAGGACAGTGACGGTCTGGGAAACTATGGCTTGATGTTCGGCGGTGGGGTCATGGTGCAAGGAGGAGGTTTTGGGTTCAGCCTCTGTCTGTTCGCCACACAACACCGTCCTTGTCAGCAGGTTTAATGACAATGTCCGGGTTGGACCTGAGAGAACGGAGTGCTGCGAGTTCAGAGGGAGGTAGGTTAGAGCGAGTGAGGGGAGCGGAGAAATTGAGACGGCCAATGTCACGCCTGCAGTTCGCAACGAAAAGACCAAGAGAGAGTAAGAATCCAGAGGGAGGGGTCCATGTGGAACGAGAATTGTGAAGATGGGACAAAGGGTCCGCTGTGTTGGGGGAGGAAAGACTCCTGGCCAAAGTAGAGGGTGCGGAGGCAAAGGCGATGGAAGAAGAGTTCCGCATCGTGTGGAGCTCAAAACTCATTGAGGTGGGGGCGTTAGGGGACGACTGATCGTTCAGGGTGGGAGAGGGGCCCCGACCTGCCGGTCGCTCGCCATTTTAATTCCCTGTCTCACGGGGGAGGGGACGGAGGCGGGGTCTTGTTGTCAGGGGGAGGGGGCCAGATCTCAGTGTGTAACTCGGACCGGCCTCTCCAAGCGACTCTGACACTTCTGCACGCGTCAGTAGTATTTGCTTGCAGTGTATAAAAACAGAAAGTGCTGGA